>NC_086451.1:121952053-122623720 GCF_028390025.1 Pseudophryne corroboree | reverse complement strand
GAAGTGCAGAGTACTATTTGGCTTAATTATGACGTCTGAAAAGGCGACAACCAAGAGAAATACATCAAGGAAAAGTGGTGAGAAGGAAGGGAGAATCGCATGATGAACAAGGGAAAGTGACAGCAGGCAATGTACTCTTTCTCTACAAAGAAAAGCTTTTCAATTGTGGGTGGTTGTCTTGGAAGAAGTTGGTTGAAGGTCAAAGTAATTTTTGCCTAAATTATTATTGAAGACACATGACAAGCCAAAAATAGCAAGACCAGGGATGATTATGAAGAGGAGAAGGTTTATATGGCTGGGAGGAAGTATAAGATGAGGGATGTAATGTTTTCTCCAGTACATGGTATTTGGTAAGGGTGACAAACAGGACATTGAAACTGATAAATTATTATTTTATGAGATATTAGGAGGTACAGGTTGAGTATCCCTTATCCAAAATGCTTGGGACCAGAAGTATTTTGGATATCGGATTTTTCCGTATTTTGGAATAATTGCATACCATAATGAGATACAGGTTGAGTATCCCATATCCAAATATTCCGAAATACGGACTATTCCGAAATACGGACTTTTTTGAGTGAGAGTGAGATAGTGTAACCATTGTTTTTTGATGGCTCAATGTACACAAACTTCGTTTAATACACAAAGTTATTAAACATATTGTATTAAATGACCTCCAGGCTGTATGTATAAGGTGTATATGAAACATAAATGAATTGTGTGAATGTACACACACTTTGTTTAATGCACAAAGTTATAAAAAATATTGTCTAAAATTACCTTCAGGCTGTGTGTATAAGGTGTATATGTAACATAAATGCATTCTGTGCTTATATTTAGGTCCCATCACCATGATATATCATTATGGTATGCAATTATTCCAAAATACGGAAAAATCCGATATCCAAAATACCTCTGGTCCCAAGCATTTTGGATAAGGGATACTCAACCTGTATCATGGTGATGAGACCTAAGTCTAAGCACATAATGCATTTATGTTACATATACACCTTATAGCCAATATTTTTTATAACAGTGCATTAAACAAAGTGTGTCTACATTCACACAATTCATTTATGTTTCATATACACCTTATACACACAGCCTGAAGGTCATTTAATACAATATTTTTAATAACTTTGTGTAGTAAACAAAGTTTGTGTACAGTGAGCCATAAGAAAACAAAGGTTTCACTATCTCACTCTCACTCAAAAAAGTCTGTATTTCGGAATATTCCATATTTCGGAATATTTGGATATGGGATACTCAACCTGTACTATGTTCCCTAGGCATTGAGAATTGGAGAAATAAAATAATTAGCATGCGTGAGAGGAAGAATTTCACTCTGAGGAAACCTTTGAGGGACAATGAGATTGGGTGTCCCTCCATCTTTGACTATTTTGGAAAGTGAGAAAAAAAACCACAAACCCATTATAAATCTCAGACCTGTCTGTTAACGCCTTCAGAAAGAGCTGTCCAACAATTATCATCAACAAACTTCATAGTATCAGGAGATTAAGTGGAAGGGAGCTAAGTTAATTTGAGAATATATATTTAAAATGCTATTTGTGGTGTACCACATGCCAACCAAAGTAGCTTGCTTAAAATATACTTAGTTAAAAACATGGAGTGAAGATCATGTTAACATTACAAAAAAAACTTTGAGAAGGTGAACTATATTCTAAATGATTATGCAAACTCGGCTTTGCATACATTTGTCCATGATATTGAGGGTGTTAAATAGAAAATAAATGAATTTCTATAGTGCATAACATCAACTTAAGTAACTTAAATAAAAGTTACAGGTAAACAGTTCCACTTCATCTGAAACCACATTGTCAGGTATGCCATGTAAAAAGTGTTTTTTTCTAGAATTATTAGTTCAGTATTTGATTTTACATTGTAAACTTTTTTTGTTGAAATAAGATATTTGTAAGACTGGTCCACAATAACTAAGATGACAGTCATTTCTGTGGAGGAAACAAATAATTCAAAAATCTATAGAAAAGCTATAGAAATTGAACCAAGGAGTGAAATAAAAATATTTTTGTGGTTAGGCCCAGGGGAATAGGAACATCACATTTTATTTCAGGCACAAGTAAAACACGAAGAACTATACAGGTTGAGTATCCCTTATCCAAAATGCTTGGGACCAGAAGTATTTTGGATATCGGATTTTTCCGGATTTTTGAATAATTGCATACCATAATGTGTTATCATGACGATGGGACCAAAGTCAAAGCACAGAATGCATTTATGTTTCATAAACAAGCCAATATTTTTAATAGCTTTATGCATTAAACAAAGTGTGTGTACATTCACACAATTCATTTATGTTTCATATACACCTTATACACACAGCCTGAGGGTCATTTAATACAATACTTTTAATAACTTTGTGTAGTAAACAAAGTTTGTGTACATTGAGCCATCAAAAAACAAAGGTTTCACTATCTCACTCTCACTCCAAAAATTCTGTATTTCGGAATATTTGGATATAGGATACTCAACCTGTATTAATTGTTCATAAACATTGAGACAAGATTAAAAAATGAATCAATCTTTCCGCCTTTAATGAAGTTGCTTACATTAAGGTGCCAGTAATGAGTTATTTTCAAGTAGAATTATACAATTTAAATTAACTTCTTTGGGGAGTTCATAATATGTCCCTTATAAGACATGACTCTAACAATTTGTTGATCCAGTTGCTCCAAAGCAATATTAGATTACAATTGTACAATAAAGTCCAGACACTGTATAAAAAATTGTTTTTATAAAGGTGGAAAAATTGCACTGCACCATTGCACTGGAATATTTTAGAAACTTGTACCAACAACAAATATATGAGCTTCCCTTTTATTCTTAGAGATAAGTCAATAAACAACTTCCTTGACTTTACAAGGATCCATGCATAATTATTCTGGCGATACAGTAGGTCTGCAGATAATACCTTTAATAAAGGAACACACATAAATTAAGTAGGTTCTGTGGCAGATTATAACCAGGTGAAATGGATACTTGAAGTGAGACAGCCACAGAATCTGCGTTATTATATGTGTCCCTAATTAAATGGATGATCTCGCAACCCTACCTGGGGATATTATGTATCCATCCAAGCACCTGAATTTCTTCCTGCTCATATTTACATTTTCCCCCCAGTTTAATGTGTACTTAATGTTTCAAAGTTGTTTAAAGACTGCAGATCTGTTTTCAAAGCTCACTAGGTTTATCTGAGAAAATGAGGCTTTAACCGAAATATGGAACAACATGTTTGTCCCAAAAGTCTATAAAGAGGAGTCCTTATTATCAACAAAAAACAAGATGTGAGGAGATGTGTGAAATGTTGAATGGGAATGAGTATAACTTCTCATTGGGTATTCTCCCAGAAGTTCAGTTTTGGTTCAGTCAGAAAGTAGATCTGGCCAAAGGATATATCTGTATTGTTTCTTCACAAACATCCCTGAATTCTTTGTACTGTGGATGCAGTTTAACAAGGTCTTTGGCAAACAGTCCTGAACTCTGTGTAATCTCAGAGGATAAATTGACTTGAAGTTAATATTTTTATGACACTAGTAGGGAAAATATATGCTCAGAATTTCCTAGTCAATGTAAGGGCTATATGTTATTATCAGGTGCAAATATTCTATTCAGTCAAATGCCCAAGAAACCTGGTGTGACCTAATACATTATGTATAGGAATAATAAATATAATATATGTAGGTAAATTCATTTTCACCCTAAACCAGGTGAGTGAGGAGCAGTTAAATGCAATTATTTCCATACCTCTGAATTAATCTATTAGTATCAGTCAAGGCTTTAGATAGTGAAAAATCACATATATCTACAGTAAAGGCAAATACTATCAGTGCCGTAGGTCTGTAGCTATCATTAGTACTCCACTGCTTGTAAATTTACAATCAATTAGCATTTGCTCAGGAACACAGTTTGGATTTAAAATGTCTTGTGAGTCTTCTGTGCAGATTGACTGTTTTAGCCGCAAAAGTGTTTATTTGGGCCTAAGAAGGGTTGGCAATCAGATGTTGAGGTCTACAGTCATCGTCATCATATGATAACTTGTACAACGTGCACCAACAAGTTTCCTATTTCCTGACATTTCCATCATTGCCCCAGTCTTCATACAGTAGGTCACATTTGTACAACACTCTCATATTGTACTTTGGCCAGGCTTATATGCCCCTGTCTACCCTAGATCTGTAAGAAGCCATAAGTGATCTTAAGAGCATGATGTGACTGACTCACTGACGTATCTATAATGGGTGCAAGGTGTGTGGTGCACATGGGCCCCTGGGACCAGGGGGCCCACCACACCGCATACCCTGCACCCATTTGATTATACTTACCACTTCATAGACGTGGTGCTAGATGCAGAGCTGCAGAAATCACTGGGAAAGTGGCAGCCTCAGGCATTTTTTTTCCAGTGATTTGTGCATGCACAATAGAGATGTCCTCGGGGACGTCGACATGTTCCCGAAGACCTGCACATGCAAAGTAGTCTACTGAACTGCCGGAGAGGAGGGGCCCTGATTGGAGCATGCACACTGGCCCCCTCCTCTCTTAGAGCTCCTCCGGACTGACTATTCATATGGCTGCAAACAAAAATAATGCATGTTTTTTATGTGTATGTGCAGTTGGAAAATGTGTATTATGTAGCAACATGTACTTTGTGTCCAACTCAACATCACTCCCTTTAATTTATTTGTTCAAAAAGCACCAGATGAAAGGGACGATATTGAGCAGAGGGATACCATGCAGTGTCTGCAGTCCATCACCAGAATTTAGCAGTATACTGAGTGACTGAGCATTTTCCTTAGTGTAGATTATTTTAGAGCCTCAACTATAACACAGTTTCATCCATTTCATCCATAGCTAATTATAAATGCTGCCAAGACTTGCAGAAGACCTCTTTATTTTTCGACATAATAAGAACCCCAACATCGTTGATTGCATATTTTACTGTGAAATACAGAAAATGCCAAACGTAAGCTTAAAACTGCCTTATTAATACATCATTTTTTCACTTGCTAAAAAGAAAATTCAGTGGAGACTGTATGGGCGCTTATAATGAACAAGAATCAGATTAATTAATTAATTAAAATGAATACATTCCTTTTTTTTTGGCTTCTTGGTGAAGTCCCCTGGGATCATATCACTAGAGTCCTCATACGATCCCAGGTGTCTTCGCTAAAGTTTTAACTACTTTAGTCAAAAAAGGGTCTGGTGACACATAAAGGTGTCTGTTAGCCAATCAGTGTCTTTACTGTTGATTGACAGACAGGCCACTCTCAGCCAATCAGCTGTCTGTTAACATGTTGGTGGGTGCTGACTGGCTGGCAGTCATAAAAGTGACAGAACTCATTTATGTACAGCATGGCGGTCATACAAGTGACAGAATTCATGTATGTAAAGCATGTATGTATAGCACTTCTATGTCTGGAGGACTTCAGCTGAGGCCTGGGATACATTGGAGAAGGGGGACCCTGGTTCCTTCAATACGGTGGACCCCTATTATTATTATTATTATCACTCTAAATGGTCATCCTATAAAAGCAAACACCAGCACATACAGAATGTGCTGTTTATGCCATGTTAATACTAGTTAACCATTGTTTGAAATCAAGCAAAAGATAAAAATAAATAATCATATGTGCCCCCACTCAATCCTTTTTCTGTGGGAAAAAAAAATCACGACTTTGACGTGTTATTCCTCAACAGCCGTATTGCACATTTACATCACACACCCTATCAGATGACACATGAACTATTAACATCGGTGTTGTCATTTCGGAGTAGTTGTTCTCACACAACAATTGCTTAGCCAATTAAGTAGACGTTACATACTGTATGTACAAAGTTCTATCATAGTGGCTAATGGTAGAGCTGTGATTATCTCACCTCTGTGTTCATCTTCTAATTCTTGAGATGTTGTTAGGTTTTTTTTTTGCCTAATGTTAGTTACTCATTATGGTTTCAAGGCTAATTAATTAAATACAGCTTGAGAAAAATGTGTCAAACAAAGCAAAAATGATAGTAATAATCCATCCATTAGTGTAGACATTTCTGTATACATTATAGTCCCAGAAAAAGTTATGGCATATTTAGGAAATAGAGAATTGTTACAAGTAACTGTGGCACCTGGCATATTTCACTAAATCTAATGATGGCATCAGATTGTTTTACAATGCTGATGTCATCCTATTACTGGGCTTGATGTCTATTACTTCCAGACATAGGACAGGTTGAGTGGCTGCATGAAAATAAATTAGGTGCAACTTATTGAGCTGATGAGGGAATTTTAATGCATCATGAGTCATCTGGAGTCACCCCCTTCCCTGACCTTATTTGTTCTCATTTATTCTCTTCATTTTCAAAGAAGAAGTCATGTGGTAGTGTGGCTGACTCATAAAGGACAAATCAATTTTAGTATTAAGTGCCAACTATCAGATATAGCATTACCCACACAAAGAGCTAAGAGCTCTACAATATCAGCGCAAAACTTTGAGTCGTGTACCCTGAAAATTCTGCTTGTTACAGTTTTGAGAAACAGACATTTTGCTATCACTATTGTTATCTTAGCCAGAGAACATTTGCTAACATTTCTTAAAGGTGTATTTTTGCACTAAAACCATAGGGCCTGATGCTGTGCTGGTATCAAAGCAAAACAAGCAAGTACAGTATCTGTGCACCTGGACAAAACATGTTGCAGTGCAAGAGGTGCAGACACAGTTATTAGTTTTGCATGCAGGGTAAATACTGGCTGCTTTTGCATGTAGCCCACAAATGCCTGGCAGCGATATTTTTACACTGCAATTTAGATTTAAGTTTGGACATACCCCTCGCCAGGGGTTAAAGTGGGGGGAAACAAGGTGGAACTGAGTTACACCACCTGTAATAGTGAAGGGATCTTGTTCCACCTCCCCCATTGTCCTGCACAGTAATTCCAACAAAAAATCCATCACCTATATCAGGGGTTCTCAAACTCGGTCCTCAGGACCCCACACAGTGCATGTTTTGCAGGTAACCCAGCAAGTGCACAGGTGTATTAATTACTAACTGACACATTTTAAAAGGTCCACAGGTGGAGCTAATTATTTCACTTGAGATTCTGTGAGGAGACCTGCAAAACATGCACTGTGTGGGGTCCTGAGGACCGAGTTTGAGAAACTGTGACCTATATCAATCGATGATGCAGGTGGCCCTAGTGTTACTGATAAGCTGCAGCCAACTCCCCCTTTCTCAGGTCCTTGTGGCTCCATGGTCCTCCTCCATCTACAGCCCACCCTCCTGGTACTCACACACGCTGTGTATGTGGGACAGCAATCATCACCTCCTCAGGTTCCAGTGTCTTCCTTTTCCGGCACAGCGTATGTGATGTCATGCTGTCACCGCTGCTGAAGTGAAAAAGAGCCATGAAGAGGAGCAGGGTCTGTGCATCTTGAAGACAAGATGAGAGGGGGCTGGAGGGACAAGAGAGGTGGGGAAGTTGTTGGAGGGATACAGGGCATGGAACTGCTGGAGGGACACAGGCAGTGAGTTGCTGGAGTGACTGAGGCAGATATGTTATGTGTATAAGCGGCACTACTGTGGTCATTATGTTTAAGGGGCACTACAACTGTGGGCATTATGTGTAAGTGATACTACTACAATTGTTTATAAGGGGCACTACTGTGGACATTGTATATATAAAGGGCACTACTATGTGGCATAACGTATATAAAGAGTACCACTGTATAATGCATCGTGAATAAAGGACACTACTGAGTGATGTAACCATAATAAGGGGCATCACTGTGTGGTGTAATATGAATCAGGGGCAGTAAATGCGGTGTAATGTGAATGAGATTATGCTACTGTGTGGTGTCATTTGAATTGGGGGTACTATTGTGTGACCACTCTGATTCTTTGTGAGATCAATGTCCCTTTATATGGGAAGTAGGGCACTAATTTATAGTTTGCAGGGTTGCTGAAAACCTTAGCACTGGGTGAGGGGGGAGGGGGGCGCGGGTTGATGAGTTCCACCACCTCTCCAGGACCACTTTAAGCCCTGCCCCTCGCAAATTAAATTATCTCTCTGCACATTGTGAATCTGCCCCACCTGCAGTGCCCAGGTGCACAGTTACTTGCACTTTTCTGCTGTGCTCCAGACTCAGAATCAGGCCCATCGGAGGGAATTCAGGCAGGTGCAAATTTGCAGAAGGCAAACGCGCCTAATTAAACGTGCACACTTTGCCTTCATGCACGCACCCGAGATTTGTGCAATTAAATTTGAAATGTCAATTTTCACTACTAGCAGTGAGGGTGTGCGAATTGGAGAGACCTTCCTGAACCCCCAAACAATGACAACTTTGTTAGTAGGACCTTATAGAAAGCGGTTAGTGGGATGCTTTTAAAATGTGTCAAATGGCAGATTTATACATTTAAATAAAAAAAGTAAAATAATTTTAAAAGTTTGTAATTATGAATGAATTAAACAAAAATGCAAATAAAGTAAAAAAAAAAAGTGATTTGGGGGTTAAAAAAATCTAAAATAATTATAAAAAGCAATCGTTTTTCATTTAAATAAATACTTTCAAACTAATGAAAAAGTTGATTTGGGGGTAATTTGAGGTCATTTATTAATGACATGTAATTACGGTTCCAATTAAGCTCAAAACTTCCAAATGTCTAATTAGTCATTGGGGGAAAGGAGGAAGGGGGGGTTGCCAAGGAGTTCTGAAGCAAGTCCCAACATTTTTACCTTAAAATAAAGATTCTGCTCACCTTTTCTCAACCTCTGGGTGGTGCACACTAAAACAGGCAAATTTACTCGGGAAAAATAAAATGCGAGTTTGGAATTGTATTGCAAATGTAAATTGCAATGCAAATTTGCAGGCTCAAACTCGCACCTAACTGATTTTCCCACTTAGGGGGTAATTCTGAGTTGATCGCAGCAGCAAGTTTGTTAGCAATTGGGCAAAACCATGTGCACTGCAAGGGGGGGGGGGGGGGGGGGGCAGATATAACATTTGCAGAGAGAGTTAGATTTGGGTGGGTAATTTTGTTTCTGTGCAGGGTAAATACTGGCTGCTTTATTTTTACACTGCAATTTAGATTTCAGTTTGAATACACCCCACCCAAATCTAACTCTCTCTGCACATGTTATATTTGTTCCCCCTGCAGTGCACATGGTTTTGCCCAACTGCTAACAAATTTGCTGCTGCTATCAACTCAGAATTAGGCCCTTAGTCTCTAATCATACTCTTGCATTAATTGTCTAACTTGCACTAAGTTCAGTAAATTAAACATACAGTACCTGATAACTAATTGCTATGATTTTAGCTAGGAAATCCAAATATGAGAAATGTTAACAAAAGACCGTCAACTATATACAGGTAGTATAAGGTATTCACAAGTAATATTTCTTTCATTTATATAATCATAAAAGTTAAACAGCTTATCATCATCAATTTGAAAACGATTTAGGGTAAACACATAAAATGTAGGGAAAAATGCCAACCTGTACTATACTGGTAACTTATTTTTTTCATTATTTGTAGTATTTTCTGCACAGGGAACTGTGCCTTTCCAAAACTTGTTAAATTGCATTTACCTGTATAATAACATTTCATTATTAGCAGGAACACAAAAACAAGCTCTTCTGCAGAAAATGTGTGTATACCTTTGTCATAAAGTTTGTATTTAATTGAAGGGATATGATTGTAATAATTGGTTTTCCATTTACAGAAACATATGAAGGAATGTTTCGGAATATTTGCATACCATAATGAGATATCTTGGGGATGGGACCTAAGTCTAAACACGGAATGCATTTATATTTCATCTGGACACTCACAATATTAAACACGACTGAATATGATAGCATACACCATCGGATAACACAATTCTGTAAAACATGATTGTTCGCAAATTTGTATGTTTTATCTTGAAAAACTGTCACATATGCCAGTGATGCCAATCATGTATAAACTTGGCCAAACACGATTCTTAGTAAATCTACCCCATAGAAGGAAAAGAGATAAAGTACCAACCAATCAGCAGCTATAATTTTTCCAGCACAGCCTGTAAAATTACAGAAGCTGATTGGTTGGTACCTATCTCTCTCCACTGTGTCTCTCTCCAAGATTTGATATATAGGGGTAAATTTACTAAGATGGGAGATTTTTTTAGAACTGGTGATGTTGCCTATAGCAACCAATCAGATTATGGGGCTAATTGAGTAAGCCCAGTAGAAGTGCAGAAATCTCTATTTGCCAAGTTCCGCACTCCTGTATACGTGTGCAAGGTGGTGCGCGCATGCACAAGGTCTTACACTGTGATTGCGCAAACGGGGGGGGCGGCATCGACGCACCATTAGGGGTGTGTGGTCCAGACAATGCTGGTGTGTCCAGACTTTTTGCAGGGCAGGCTGCAGCAGCTGTGTGATGTCAGATGCAGCCACTGCGACCCAAAAGATGGTTGCCCCCCAACTTCCTTTGCAGCTAGGCTGCGAAGGCAGGAGGCAATGCTAAACATACAATGTACTGTATGCAACCTGGATGCAACCCTGTATAGCGATGCACTCGCATGTTAGTAGGGAGGAGGAAGACCCAACATACAGGGCAACCTTGCCCTGTGCTGGGCTGCTCCCCACCTGCTAGCGAAAAGAGTAGTAGTTTTATTACTTTTTTACTATCTGTTATCTTCCAGAAGCAGCTAGATAAATGTTAAGTAGAATCTGATTGGTTGCTATAAGCAACATCACCAGTTCTAAAACACTCCCACCTTAATAAATTTACCCCACTGTCTCCAATATTGAAAGATGAATATTTCTTCACATCCATTTCCCACATACATGCGTCTTAATTTTTGGAGAAAGATGTGTATATTTGTTAAAGGTGGATAACCCCTAAAAGCTTCTCGCTATTTACTAAAGAAACTGTCTGGTTTATTATCCAGCACATTCAGGGACAGGGACTCCGAAAAGAACCCATTCCTGCGATGTGCTGTGATGGTTACTGCATGTCGTGTGCATATGTGGTCAGCTAAAACCGGATGCCATTTCTGGGGAGTGCCCCAAACCCTCTGCCGGCTATAAACGTGATGTGTAGCTCCCAGACTACAATGGGCTACCACCGTCTTGAGATGGCAGTAGCTGCAGATGCCAGTAGCTGCAGATATTGGTAAATCGGGCAGTATTGCATCCTCCATAGAAACCTATAGTGGATGTGGCTGCTGTGGCAATGAGGGATCACAGCATGTATCAAAAATATCTGCTGAGGTCCCTCTTTCTTACATTCGGGGATACTTAATATCTGTGGCAGACCCCCGAAAATGTGCATATTTGATGATATAGCTGCAAATATACTATGATAAATGGACCCCTTAATCTATTAAGAAGGGTCACAATCCTTATCTCTCTATCACCATAGCATCATTCTAATTATAACTACTCCGTTAGCCATGAAGAAGAATAGATTATTGAAGATAAGTGACAATATAGTTGGATTTGGTATCCTTTAGTGTGCAGCCTGTCAGATTTTTTTATTTTTTTTATTTTGCCCATTTAAATTTTTGCCTGCCCACTTTCTGGCACATTAATTATCACAACTGATTTCTTCACTATCAGTATGGCTGTATTAACATTATTCAGAAATAATTTATTTCACTCTGATTTGTGGGATGATGGTGGTGATGATGATGATGATGATGATGATTATTATTATTATTATATTTTTAAAGATTCAAAATATTACGCAGTGAAGTTACACACAAATGTTATGCAATGACATGAAGTAAAATATAATGCTAGACCTCCCCCAGCGAGTTTGCATTGTTAAAGCTGAGGAATAAGCCTGATGTACAGTGTAATGAATTGATAATAGTGACTGTTGATGGGGATGCTTGTTAATTGATAAAGCCACAGTGTTAGATGCTTGTTCCATGAATTTGGTGCATGCAGGCACTGTGCTACTTTTTGATTCTAGGCTGTCTGTGATTAAAGGCACTGCACTAGTGCTTGGCTAATAGATGTTTGTAATAACAGGCACTGTGCTAATTCCTGCCTCTAGGCAGTCAGTGAATATCAGAATTGAACTACTATAGTTTTGGGCTCTAGACCAGGCTTGGACTGGCCCACAGGGGTACAGGGGAAACCACCGGTGGGCCCCACTGCCTGGGGGACCAGTTCCTGCTCTAAGGATCAGGTTCCAGACTGTGCACTTGAATTATACATTATACACATGTTCCCTTATACTGGACTATGGTATATTTTCTACAGTGCATTGCTGTTATTAATCTGTTATTAATCTGGCACATTATCATGCATGGAGCAGCTGAATTTACGGTATATATTTATGAAGGGGCCTAGACCTTGCAGTCTCTAATGGTTAGTCAAACCAATGAGGTGGCAGGCCACACCCCCTCTGCAAACTGACCACACCCTTAAACATGGGCCCCTACCACTGCATTCCCCCGGTGGGCCCTACATGCCCCAGTCTGACACTACTCTAGACAGTCGGTGGATAAAGGTATTGAACTAGCTTTTGGCAGTCAGTGGATACAGGTATTTAACTATTTTTGGGCTTTAGGCACTCGGTGGATACAGGTATTGAACTAATTCTTGGCTGTAGACCGTTGTCTGATACATGCATTGCACTAGTTCTTGACTCCAAGCAGTTTGCAATTCCAGGAACTGTTGTAGTTACTGGCTCCAGGAAATTGGTGATTGCAAGCGCAATGTTAGTATCTGTAATGCTTGTTATTAGTGCCAGGCAGTTGGTAAATAGAAGCACTGTGCTACTTCCTTGCTCCAGGGAGGTTATGATTAAAAACACTTTACTAATACCATGCAGTTAGTAGATACAGGATTCCCTCTCCGTTGCTTATTGTCTTGTTATCATTGTAGTGCGTGCAGCAGAGAGCACAACTCAGTGAAAGTGGATGAACTTTATATTTAAAAATAATACTGACTGAGAATGTGCTGTATTGGTTCTGCGCAAGTAATCAGTTCCATAATTAATGCAGAATTACCAAAGTTGAACGTGACAATTTCTAATTTTTTTTTTTTTTTGCTATGTCCACATATAGAGATAATGCTCTAGTAAATGGCTGCACACTTTCCCCCTACCTAATACTTCCGGCTGTGATGTCTACTGTGGCTGTAGAAATAGCTAGCTCAGAATTATGCTTCTTAAAAGCTATTAGGAGGTCGAGCACTTTTTTTTGTTTATATTAATAATGTGTATTCTGAGTATCAGAAACATTTAGGGGGTAATTCCAAGTTGATCGCAGCAGGAAATTTTTTAGCAGTTGGGCAAAACCATGTGCACTGCAGGGGGGGGGGGGGGGCAGATATAACATGTGCAGAAAGAGTTAGATTTGGGTGGGTTATTTTATTTCTGTGCAGGGTAAATACTGGCTGCTTTATTTTTACACTGCAAATTACATTGCAGATTGAACACACCACACCCAAATCTAACTCTCTTTGCACATGTTAAATCTGCCTTCCCTGCAGTGCACATGGTTTTGCCCAACTGCTAAAAAATTTCCTGCTGCGATCAACTTGGAATTACCCCCTTAGTTCCATTTCACCATCACTGCTTAATACAAATGCTCAACCATTTTGGAAAATAGTTTTTCTGTGTGATTTCATTAAGTAAATTTCAGTGTTTTATCCTTGAAAGTTTTATGTTTAACTGTTGGCAGAAATGTTTATCCTCCACTAACCACCCTTGAGCATGGAACAAATAATGATGCTCATCATCACTCTGAGTTTTTCACATCATAGTACTCCTGTTTCATCATCATTATCATCATCACTATGAGGCTATCACATCACATCACAGTACTCCTCTTTCATTATCATGCTCATCATCACTCTGAGTTTTTCACATCATAGAACTCCTGTTTCATCATCATTCTCATCATCACTATGAGGCTATCACATCACAGTATTCCTGTTTCATAATCATGCTCATCAGTACTCTGAGGTTATTACATCATAGTAATCCTATTTCATTATCATGATTGTCACATGATTGTCACTGAGTTTTAAAACTAGTTTCTTACCATTACGATGTCTGTCCTGGCTGGCGTAGAGGCCTATGCCATGTTTCCATACATTGCTCCCGGTTCAAGCTGAGGTCTGCAGGCACTGATCCCACATGAGTTTCCAGCAGCTGTCACTGTGTCTGTGCATAGCGCGTCACAGCACTGCTGTCTCAATATTGAACCTCCATTGTACTCACTTCTTGGTGTTTGGGCCTTAGCAAAAGTTCCCTTCAAAACCTGACCTGGGTGCTGCCATCTTGGTTTCTGTCAGCTGACCTTCCAGCAACCAATCCAGGAGCTTCCTTTCATCAGCTGATCGCAGCATCCAATCTGCCTACACTCTGTGCTATAAAGGTGATTTACTATGAACAACAATTTGCCAGTACAACAGTCTCTTCTCAGGAAGTAACAGCTATGTGCTGAGCTCCCATACTGCAGTGACTTTATTCTGATCTAGTTCCAGTCTGGTGTATATTGCATACTAGGCATCATCTCTCAAGGACTCTTCAGTGTCATCATTATGGATCCAGCCCGGTCAGCACTCCAATCCATTCCGGTTCGATTCTGGTCTCCATTTGCTATAAGAACTATTGTTTCTCTCAAGGACTTCCAGTTTCATCATTCTGGATCTAGCCCGGTCAGCACTTCAGTCTACTCTGGTTCCAGTCCACCCAGCATTCCAGCTCCATTCTGGTTACTACTCTGGTTCCAGTCCGGTCAGAATTCCGGTTCCATTCCGGTCACCATTCCAGTTGCTAATCTGGTGTCATCTCTTCTTCATACTAATCTGCAGTGATCTTTTAAATATATGTTGCAAGTTCCATGCACAAATCCTGGTTAAAGCCTCCTCACTGCATTCACACTCCCTCTGTGCCAGTTCCACCCCCAAATTCCTGGCCAAGCCAAACCCAACCCAACTCTCAGGTGTGACAGAGATTATCACACTTAGTACTCCAGTTTCATCATCATGTTCATTATCACTCTTAGGTTGTCACAGTATAGTACTCCTGTTTCTTCATCATCATGCTTATCATCACTCTGAGGCTATCACATCATAGTATTCCTGTTTTATCATCATGCTCATCATCACTCTGAGGTTATCACATCAAAGTACCCTTGTTTCATCATCTTGCTGACCATCACTCTGAGGTTATCACATAACAGCACTCCTGTTTCATCATAATGCTCATCATCACTCTGAGGTTTTCACATCATAGTACTTCTGTTTTATCATCATGCTCATCATCACTCTGATGTTATCACAGCATTGTAATCCTATTTCATTATCATGCTCATCATCACTCTGAGATTATCACATCATGATGATGTTTCATTATCATTCTCACCAGCAAACTGCTGCAATACTTCTCTGAGACTTAGGTATAATTTCATTTGTATGGGTTCCACCAGTGCTAGGGCCTAAAACACTGTTCTTAAATTCCACAACAGACTTACAAAATAGACAGGCTTTTGGTCATAATTTTATAACAAAAATTGTAGAGAGTCACATGTTCCATTATCATCTGAACTGGCAACAAGTGCTTGCCTCTCCACAGGTCCGAAACTAGAATTGTCATCACCCGGGGCAAGATAGCATTTTGGTGCCCCCCTCATTACACAATAAATGATCATATTATGAAATATGTAGAAAAAAGGGAATACCATTGAACAATATTGCGCCTTGTGTGCTCCAAATGCCCTAAGCATCTGTCACGTAGCCCCTGTGTGTCCCAAACACATTGCACCACATCACTGAACTACATGATTACACTAAGTGCCCTTTATACTGCACTACATTACATGCTCCTATACACTGCACTACATACCCTATATGCTGCATTACACTACACTACGTACATGCCCCTATATGCTGTACTACATTACTGCACTATCCCCTATATGCTGCACTACATTACATGCTCCTATACACTACACTACATACCCTATATGCTGCACTATATATCAGTTCATTACACTACACTACATCTGCATTACCAACAATAACACTACATTACTACACTATCACCTATACGCTGCACTACATTACATGCCTACCATGAGGAAGATCTGAACTCCTCTGTCCTGTGGAGCTCCAGACACATTTGAATGATGGACTCATTGGAGGGAGGGGGACGGGCCTAGTCCATAGCAGCAGCAGCACATGGGTGGCTTGGCCTGGAGCAGGGACCAGCCACCACATACAGCAGATCACTTGCAAAGGAGGCGGGCACAGCAGAGATTGGATACACTCACTGACACTCTGCTGGCCCACCTCTTCTCCTCCAGCCAGACTGCCTACTAGTGACTGGAGGGCGGAAGCTCGCTGCCCTAGAGCTGGGACATGTGCAGGGAGAGAGAAGTGTGTCCCTGAGCGGCTTTGGCAGGTGGAGCATCGAGGGTGAGTGGCGGCTTTGAGAGGCGGACTCGGGAGTAGCAGCATCAACCAGTGCTCCAAGGAGAGCCCAGCTTCTGTGTTACAGCTCAACCCGGGTCCGCCTCTCAAAGCTGCACAGCTCTGTGTTCTTCTCCTTCACTGACAGGCACCAAGCGGAGCTGCGCTTGTATCACAGCTGCTGCCTTGGACTGTCCCCGGGTCTCTCTCTCAGCGACCCTCTAAATCCTGCGCCTGGGTCACATGCTCCCCTAGCGCCCCCCCAGGTTCAGCCATGCTCTCCATAGTTTCATGAGTTTGACTCACACCTAAATACTGACTCACGCTTACATACTGGCTCACCCTTACACACCAAGTCATGCCTAATCACTGATTTACACTGACTCACCCCTAAGGACTGACTCCTAAGCATTGACTCACACCTAAGCACTGACTCATATCTAAGGAATGATTCCATGTGATTTGTGCATGGCCTCTGTGATGCAATGCCACAAATGAGAATCACATTGTCATGCCTTTTATTGATCTAATTGTAATAGGAAAAGGATGGGAGGGTAACATCACTCCTGGAAGTCCATGGGAACTCCACAGGACATTAGTTATGTATGCCTTAATAGTACTGTTCTGAATATTTCCAATTTTACTGTTTGTAGAGCTCTAGGATTGCAGCTTTAAATACATAATGAAACAAAGGGGACAGCAGGACTTTTCGCATATGTCACTAATATTGACCAGTTTAATGATTTTATTATTGGTGCTTGTGGATATAATTTTTGTTTAATCTAAAATGTATCTGAAAGATGCAAAGCACATCCAATTGAAAATGTATGCCAGTGTTTCCAAAGTCATATAAAAGTCAAGGCATTTTATGGATTCAACCGGCAATTTAGGACAATCCAAATAAACATATACAGTACTCCACCACTTGAAGCTCATTAAATGTCTTCTCACAAAATCTTTTTTCTTGTAATGTTTCCTCCTTTATGAATAAAGATAAAAAAAGCATTTCAAAGATCAGCTTTCTCTTTGACTTCAATAATTATTTATCATTGTAGTTTATGTATTTTAATAGGGTATTTTTGCAATACGTTGTTCATATTTAACCCTAACCCCACCTTTCGACAGCAACTTCTCAGCCTATTATTAGCATCCCTAAGCCCCTTTTGCCTTTCTTATGTGGGTCAGGTACAGTAATATTTCATAATATAATACCTTACTTAACACTTACAGGGGCCTATTAATTAAACCCTGTGGCCCGTCAAAATGTGGAAACCGCAATACACAAATATATACTTACCAATGTCAAAAGCAGGAGATACAGTAGTTTACCTATGTTGGGTTACACCATCTGAAGATACCATCATCCCGCAATCCATCCCCAGTGGGTCTTTACCCAGAGCACATCACAAATACAGTACTTAATATTGCACATGCATGGCTGAATGGGCGCGTATGTACAGTAGCACAGCCAGAGGTATAGTAATAGCATAAGCATTTACCAGGACATGGGCTCTTATCGCTCATGGCTCCAATAAGAGCCTTTGTTCTGGGGATTTACACACGTTAAATACCCCTAAACCAAGTTATTGTTGCTATACGTGGCAATAAGAAAAGTTGTTTGGAGCAGTCCCATTTCTGCATAAATATTCCACATAGCCTAATCCCTACTTTTCAGGAACACTCTTGTACTACATTTGTTGTTGATTGTTCCTCCCACTGTTCTATCAAACTTACCCACAGTATGTTGAATCATGCATCTGGGAGACTTCAAACTCAAACTGTTCTCCATTCACTGACCTAGTGACAAATTGCCCTATCTGTCATACTATTAAGTAAATTTCCTATAACCAGTAGAACCAGACCTACTGTATATGAATTTCACTACACACCAGTTCAAATGGAAGATATTGTTGTGCCGTGACTCCGTCACTTTCTACAATGGTGTCAAGTTACATAGGAACAGGACACTTCCAATTTCTCCAGTAGAACTATGATTAACCAGAGAGAGGTGCAAACGTTATGCTAAAAAAAAATTGTTTTTTTTAATTACTTTTTATTATCTACATTATTATTATTATATAATTGCATTTTTAATGTATAATGTATAATAAATACTGGTAATTCATTTCACTTCGGTTGGTTACAATTGGTTTTAGTACTAACACTGGCAATTAATAGGAAGCTAGGAGGGAGATGTATTAAAGCTTAGAAATATATAAAGGGGAGAGATATAAAATACCAACCAATCAGCTTCTAAATGTCATTTTACAGGCTGTGTTTGAAAAATTACAGACATTGGTTGGCTAGTACTTTATCTCTCTCCACTTTATATTACCCCAAGTACCCAATTCATGCAGGGAACACATCCAAAAATAAAAGAGTAGCAATTTTTGTGAAAAATTGTCTATAAAACAGATAACATTAATTTCATACTGTAAATTCTGAAAATGGAAAATGGAGATTCTACTGTATTACATTTGTTATATTTATTCTCATACAGAATTTAATTTCACCACCTGTTCATATGTCTTTATAGAAAATTATCTGCACAGGACGACGGCAATGGTATCCTCTCCATGAAACACTTTTCTGCATCAAAAGGTGTGAGGTAGGTCACTGAGTTAATACAAACCACCTAGCAGCTAAGGCTTGACTGAATCACTGTAGCAGTAGAAAGAGAAAAAAGATTGTAAGTGCTAAGGGTGTTAAAAGGGATTAATAAAGTTTACATTTAGTAAGGTTTGGAGAATAGTGACAATTGCTGCTTGTTAAGAGTAGAGGCAAAAATAAATATGAAGTATTGAACTTTTATGTTTTAGTTAGTTTAGTTTCATTTGATGCTTGGACCAATGTGACCTTGAGGGAAAAGTGTGTAGATAAGGGAAGGTATGGAATCAAACAAACAGTTGTGATATCTTGGTGCCTTGTGTGTGATACTTGTTTGTGATACAGGTCCGTGTCACATTTGTCTTGTTACCTAATGCTATTGAACCTGGATATGGAGACTGTAGTTGAAGAACAGGTGTTTTGAGACAGTAAAGTGAGATTCTGGGGCAGATGTATTAACCTGGAGAAGGCATAAGGAAGTTATAAGCCAGTGATAAGTGCAAGGTGATAAATGCACCAGCCAGTCAGCTCCTAACTGTCAATGTGCATATTGGAGCTGATTGGCTGGTGCGTTTATCAACTTGCACTTTTCACTGGTTTAT
Source organism: Pseudophryne corroboree (assembly GCF_028390025.1). NCBI lineage: Eukaryota > Metazoa > Chordata > Amphibia > Anura > Myobatrachidae > Pseudophryne > Pseudophryne corroboree. Next base: position 122,604,073 of record NC_086451.1, on the reverse strand, counting down.
CACTTCCTTAAGCCTTCTCCAAGTTAATACATCTGCCCCTCTGTGATCTATTTACAGGAATAGAAAGAGGGGTGGGGAGAGGGCGGCGGATACAGATTAGCCAAGAGTGGGCCACTGTAAGGGTCCAGGAGTGCTGATATGAAGATGTTAGTCATACATGATGAATGAGTTGTCTTTAGTTACAAACATTAAGGATCTGAGGGTAAAGTTAGGGGTGTTCTGTATGTGTGAATTGGATGATTGTGTATGGATGTGGTTAAAATGCCGGCTGTCAGGAACCCGGCAGTTGGAATGCCAACACTGGAATTCTGACACCCATTAGAATGCTGATGCCAGTGCCCAACAGGGTCAGGAGACAGCCGGCATTCTGAATGTAAGGATAGCAGCCGGGTTAGGGCTGGGGAGGGGGGGGGGGGGGGTTAGCCATCCTTAGGTTAGGGTTAGGCTGCAGAGAGAGGTGGTTAGGGTTAGACATTAAGGGGGGAGGTTAGGGTTAGGCTGCGGGAATGGAGGGTTAGGGGGTAAGGGACAGGGGTGAACATACTTACCTCCCCCCTGTTGGTATTTCACATATTGGGATGCCGGCGTCGATATTGTGACCACCTGCATCCCAATCGCTGGGATATCATACTGAACCCGATTGTGTATACTGTATGATAAGATACTTGGCACACAGTGGCACACTATGTACTTTTAAATCCAAATCAGGTTTAATAGCTATGAAAGAGTAATAGTTCAGGGTTAACATTTTTTCTCTTTTTATTTTATTTTATTCTTACAGCCATTCATTGCAGACAGTTATTGTGATGGTGGAAACAACTGGGCTTTTTGCAAATATGATGGAGGAGATTGCTGTGCCTCCACTGTTAAGACAGGAAAGGTAAGACACCTCAATCTTTCTGCAGTTAGCTGCCCTTTTACTAATTTATTACATTATACTATTGGGTCCTATAACATGATCTATTTTACATTATACTGTTGGGTCCTATAACATGATCTATTTTCCGGTAAACACAGAGTTTCAGGTATTCCTGCTATTAATCACTCTTGGTTGCTACTTGGGGAAAGGGAACAGTTTAATATAGAAAAATGGAAGAAGTTTTTTTTTACTGTTTTTTCAGTATTATAGAGGCAAGAAATATGCCTAGTCTAATTCCAAACCCTATTACAAATACATAAGCAACAAGAAGGAGAAATAATTATGGAAGTCTAAGAGAAAGCTGATGTTTTAAAAGTAAAATAATATTTTATTTAGAATATAGTGTTACTCTATACAGTACAGTGGTGATCAATCATTCACTCCCATTATGAATTAACAGAGAGAGTGTTAACCTGTTCATCCTCGTAATATGAATAATATACTGTATGCATTGCTTGAGGAAGCGGTTTGTTACACCGGGAAACATAAATTGTCAATGTTATGTTTATCTTGCTGATTCAGTGTTGTTACATAGTCTATGTTTTATTGGGTCAGAAATATTTATTTTTATATTTGTTATTATACATTTTTACAGAGCATTACCTCTTAGCCTCAGGTCAGTGATTCTCCCTTGAACACTGAATTGTTCCATCTTACAGGCTCAGGTTGTAGGGGTGTGTTTGGTTTTCTTCTGTGTCTTAGGATCTTAAGGAAAAAATAATACAATACACATTTCCTAATCATGGTGATTTTCTGGATCCCAGTCAGTTACAGGATCCCAAACAGCATGGATTTACCAGGGTTAATATCATGCCAAACAAGTCTTATTGACTTTTTTGACTTTGTAACTAAAGTAATTGATCAAGGTGGGGTAATAGATCAAGGCAGGTAAGCAATATAACAAAACCTTGAGAAAGGCAAGTCAGATTCTTGACTACAGCATGGCACACTGAAAATTCAATACTTGAAGGTAGGAGTCCAGTAAAACAATAATCCTTAAGGTTGCATAGAGAGAGGAATCGGTAGCAGAAAACTAGTAGTAATGCCACTGAATAGGTCTTTGGTATGGCCTCATCTAGAGTACTGTGTGCAGTTCTGGAGGCCATACTGTATCCCCAGAAGGATATAAATACATTAGAGAATGTCAAAGAGGGGATATTAAAAAGGTGCATGGCCCAAAGCAGGAAACGTACCAGGAAAGACTAAAAGATCTTAAAATGTATAGTTTGGAACAGGTAAGGGAAAGAGGGGACATGATAGAAGCTTTTAAATATATGTAATTTTTACTGGTTTAATGACTGAAAATCTTTTATTTTTTTCTACTATTTTTACTGTAATGAAACACTCTCACCAAAGACACACAGAAAAGGCAATCACCATTTCAGTTTGTAAAATCATACAATGTAATTAGAAAAATTGTTTAAATTATTAATATTAATAATACTTACATGACACATATCATATCATATCATGCTGATATGACCTCACCTCAGGGTAGACGTTATCCCTTTAGCTGTTTTTTTCCTATTATGGGGTCTGAGCTCTTGACATCAAGGAACCTTTCAGATGGAGATCAATCCAGCACTATGCATTTAACGCATTTAGTCACTAATGACTTCTTCAGGGGTGTGTCTTAGAAATGGAAAAAAGGTGTCTTTCAGAATTCTTCACATCTAAACATTTCTTAAAAACCATTTTTGATGCAATGGATGTCACCCAACATATATCTCAGAATATACATTTTTTTAAATAATTTTCATAAGGGGGGTTTCATACATAAAACATTGTACAGATTATTTTAACACAGTATATAATATGGTCTTCATCACTTAACACAATATTCCAATAATGGCAATTGCTCTCTATGTATAATTGGTATCAAGAACAAAAACAAGCCAGTATAGTACATAGCATTCACAAAATATTGATAGAGCTATTGTTATAATTATCTAATATAATACATAGCACCTTCAGGATACAGGTATAGTGATGTCCATAAGTGTAGTTTATTCTGTGTATGCAACACAATTGTTTATCATTTACAGTGCTAGCAAGGGGATATAGTTATGTGACCGGGGGTCAGGAGACCGCTGGGCACAATACCGGCACCTATATCCCGCCCACCCACAATCCCGACAGTCAGCATGCCAACTAACAGGGACTATTCCCACTCGTGGGTGTCCTTGACACCCATAGAGTGGGAATACAACCTGTGTTGAACGCGGCTTGCCACTAAGACCATAAGGGCTTTGTTGCAATCACCCCATCTTGCTGAGCATCTCAATGCTGGGATGCCTCCCTTGCCAGGCATCTCAATGCCGGGATGTCTTCCGACTGCCGGTCACACGATACACACCCCTAGCAAGTATGATTGATGCTGCTGAATATAACATATGAGATGTAACAATGCTGGCATTACTAGCTGTGAACCACGTGTTTTTCATCTAAATTAGTACATAGAATCTTAGATTTTTCTCTAATTTATCAAAGCTGTCAATAACATTTGTGCCAATTGGCAATCTTTTAAAGCACCTGCATCTTTAAGCTTTCTCCTAGCTTCCAAATATTTTAGAACTGCTTCCTTCACTGGGAGAGGACAGAGTAAAGAATGGTCATTTTCTCTTGGACCAAATATCAGTGTTTACTACTAGCATTGTTTTTTTAAATTTTATTATATTAAACTGCTTTCTGTGAGGGCGTATCTGCTGGAGTTTGTTTACAAAAGGATTCCGTATAGACAAAGATAAATAGGAAACAGAATGCACTCTTCAGTTCCAGAATTTCTATTCTTCAGGACCACACAGTAATCTACAGATTCATATTAAGAAACCTGCTAAAAGATGTGGCAGAACAGTTTCTATCTTTAAAACATACATTGGTGCTCAATGGCGGAACTAGAGAATGGTGGGTCCAGTTGCAATAATATGCATTGCCTGCCCCTCCCATATTCAAAATGGGTCCGTGCACGCCACCCAAAAAATTGGGTTTTGCCTCAGCTGTATCGCCACACAATAGTACCCACAATTAAATTTTCCCCACACAGTAGTAATCCTTATACAGGTTATAACACACAGCAGTGCTCCTCATACACATTATGCCACACAGCAGTGCTCCTTATACATTATGCCACACAGCAGTGCCCCTCATACACCTTACGCCACATGGCAGTGCTCCTTATACACATTACGCCACACAGCAGTGCTCCTTATACATCTTACGCCGCACAGCAGTGCTCCTTATACATCTTACGCCGCACAGCAGTGCTCTTTATACATCTTACGCCACACAGCAGCACTCCTTATACAAGTTACACATTATGCCTACACAGCAGCGCTCCTTATACACATGTGGTGTAAGATGTATGAGGAGCACTGCTGTGTGGTGTAATGAATAAGGAGCACTGCTGTGTATCGTAAGGTGTATGAGGAGCACTGCTGTGTGGTGTAACGTACAATGAGCACTGCTGTGTGGCATAAGGTGTTTGAGGAGCACTGCTGTGTGGTGTAACGTGTATAAGGAGCACTGCTGTGTGGTGTAACATGTATGAGGAGCACTGCTGTGTGGCATAAGGTGTTTGAGGAGCACTGCTGTGTGGTGTAATGTGTATAAGGAGCACTGCTGTGTGGTGTAACGTGTATGAGGAGCACTGCTGTGTGGCATAAGGTGTTTGAGGAGCACTGCTGTGTGGTGTAACGTGTATAAGGAGCACTGCTGTGTGGTGTAACGTGTATGAGGAGCACTGCTGTGTGGCATAAGGTGTTTGAGGAGCACTGCTGTGTGGTGTAACGTGTATAAGGAGCACTGCTGTGTGGTGTAACGTGTATGAGGAGCACTGCTGTGTTGCATTAGCCTGTGTCCAAGTCTCAGGCTGTAGTTCCAGTGCAGATGGCACACAGACACCCACATGTACAAGTGGGTTTCTGATAGTGCAGTCAGATGTAACACAGCTCCATATTGAGGACAGATGTCTAAGTACAGGCAAACCAGGTTGACTGAACAACAATAAGAAAAATGTTCTCCAAATAGCTATATGAAGCTGGAAGACTTATATGGTGGTAGGGTAAATTACAATCCCAGGAATAAAAAATATAAAGTCCGTATTTCTCAATGCATTTCACTGCAGATTGCAGCTTTTGTAGGAGGCAGAAATATTTCATGGGTATTCTATCTTATGTGTGCCACACCACCTACTGTTTTTTATTTTATTTTTTTCATAAAGTATTTAAACCCTGTATATTGCATTTATTTTAGTATGAAAACATTGAATATAAGTGGGTAAATAGTTTGTATACAGCATATAGCTACATGCCTACGTAGCTACATGCCCTATTACAATATGTTTTGCACTAGTCCTTTGATATTACCTTCTATACTTCAAACAAAAAAAATTCTCAATTAAAATGGTACCATACAATTATTTTACTTTTGTGTTCTCTGCAGGTGACTCCGTTTCCTGCAAGTTGTGATGTACAAGAGAAGTGTGCATGCTTGGATCCCCATGCAAAGGAGAACAATCAGAATACTCAAAGCCCCAGCCATGGATAGCATTCTGTATGACTTGCAAAACCACAATCAAAGGCAGACTGGAGAACACACCTCATTTCCTCTGTTACTTTTACATTAGCTGCTGAACTGGATAGTGTTTCTCTACCAGAAACCGTTATATATGAACCAGTCTGAACTTTTTTTTGTTGGTTTTATAAATGGAGAACTGGGAAATCTGAATCATGATTTTAATGCCATAAGGAACAAACACAAAAATCAGATGTGATGAGCTGTGGTATGGCCAGAAGACAATGTAAAAGCCATAAACACATTCTTTTTTTTCTCCAGCTAGCTAGACTGGTTAATTCAGTCCTCCTTTTCTCTCACAGATGGTTAGGACTAATATGTTGAAGATTTCAAGGTGAAACAGGAGTGACTGGTGAATCTAGAAGACGATGTCTAGCTTTGCAGTCAATGCAAGCGTCAGTGTTTCTTATTACATCAAACCTTGAGCTGTTGGAAGGTCTATTAGGATGACATCTGACTGCCTTATAATGGACGTTTATGATTTGTCCCAATGCCACCAAAACCCAACACTAGTTGTTTGAGTGTAACTGTTGCTGCTATTCCTGCTGCTATGCCCCATACAGCCATTTTCCTTACTGTGTCAGGTCAAGTTGAATTCAATCCAAACAACCAGTCTGCCTTAAATCTTGTCTTCAGTCTGCCATTACACCCTCAGGCTTCGTCCTATACACAGATCACAGGGACCAAACTACATCTTTATCTTGAGATGGGTTTATACCTCCTGGTAAAGTCTAGCATAGAGCTTGGAGATCGGAGATGATATATATTAATTTTACAAAAAGTACATGATCAGATTAGATTGTATTCAAAGGAGACTTCTACCAACAACTGGTCTTTAATGTACTTGTGTTTTAAATAATCTGTAGTATTTAACAGGTTTCGTCAGTATTATATTTTAGGATCAATCCATAAAAGAAAAATATTTCCATGAATGATATTGCCATTCATGGATGGGTATCCCTGCTTATTCTTGGAAACACACTGCCCTTGTTTTAATATCCATTATCAAGGTTTGATTTCATTTTTACCATGATAGAAGAATTGTGTAGTTCATGTTTGTCATATGTGTTTGCAGGTGTTGTGTTCTAGCTGTTTTCATATAAATTAAATACACTTGTTCTGTGAAATGTTACATGTGTATGTGGAGGATTCAGAATTCTCAAGTAGACCAGCAAGTGGAATAGGCTAAAATGAGTACAACTTGCCAGCAAGTAGCATATATTTTGGTCTCCTTTTGTTTATTGATAGCATGAATGAACAAGCATACCGAGAATTATTCTTGGAGGGCCAGTCTTGCATAGCAATGCTTACTGTATATACTGCTTAGCAGTCTCAATCGGGGTTCATGTGGAAACTCACGAAATAAGCAGGATAGATCATATTTTTCGTGCTGCTGAAAGTAGATTGTTCTTTTTGTTTTTTAAAGCACTATGCTGGCACACAAATGAGTCTGGAGATGACCAATTAATCGAGATCTTGTTGCAAAAGAGATAGAATTGTCCTGTGTGTGAGATCCCTGAAGGATTAGGGCATTCCCTGAGGGTGTTTGTAGAGCAGGTTACAGCTACCTCCCTTCTGGTTTCAATTTCACTGGCTTGAAATTGTCAGTTTTGTTTTAGTTCTTTTTCCTGTGTTTAAAAAAATACAAAAAGTAAAAAAAAAAACATTTGTTGCGACTGATATGAGTGATAAAAAAATGTAAAAGAAAAATACTGCACGGTCCAAAATGAGATGCAAAATATGATATGGTTTTAAAGGGATATAATGTAATTAATTGTGAAGGGAAGAGCTATATCCATGAAGGTGGTATTGGCTTGAAGCATGTTTATCAATCTTGTGCATTAACATCTTTCCCAGTGCGCAAGATTTGTTTTTACTGCAACATTTTTGTGTGATTGTGCGTATATTAGACAAAAAATGGACACAAATAGTTGTTTGCTACCAGTATTTCAATGAGTTCTAGTTACTGCTATCAGAATTGTTACCACAGCCATATACATTGATTCCAGAAAGCTGCTAGTAGCTTAATATAAAATGCAAAATTGCTCAAAATCTACTTCATTTTACTGCAATACCATTTTTCCATAGGCACAAACCAACTACTGCTCTCACCTTATTTTCCAATACATGTTTACTCATTAAACAGGCTCCATGCACTTGTATCAGTCAGTTTAAAATTTCAGAATGCATAACTGAAATATTAAAATAAAATAAAATAGTTATAACATATGTACGTGAATCACTCACTAACAAAATTCTGGGGGTAATTGGCTTCTTACAAATCCAAAAACAAAGAAATGCTACTCTAAACAAGAATACAATTAAATGGGTAAGAGTGAGCACACAGACCTTTAAATCCGCAGAATATTGTTCACCAAGTTGGAATAGAATGTATCAGTCTATAAATATGCAGAAGTGCATCAATCTATAAATCTATAGTATGCAGAAGCACATCAATCTATAAATCTAGAGTATGCAGCAGTGCATCAATCTATAAATCTATAGTATGCAGAAGTGCATTCATTTATAAATATGTAGCATGAGAAGTGCATCAATTTATATAACTATAATATGCAGAAGTGCATCAATCTATAAATCTGTAACATACAGAAGTGCATCAAACTATAAATCAATAATACAGTATACAGGAGGGCATCAATTGATAAATCAATAGTATGCAGAAGTGCATCAATCTATAAATCTATAATACGCAGAAGTGCATCAATCTATAAATCTATTGTATGCAGAAGTTCATCAATCTATAAATCTATAACATACTGAAGTTCATCAATTAATAAGTCTATAATATGCAGAGATACAAATTTACTCTTACTAAGCATTCCCCTGATTTTTTTTTTATAATTTGCAGACTATAGTTTTTACACTGTTAGAAGTATCTATTCACCAACAAATACAGTTCTTGGCAAAATAATTGAGATCCCTTTTTTTCCAAACTTTCTGGATTACAGGCGATACTTACACATATTTTTCACATTTGTATTTTATGGCAAGCGCATATTTTTTAAATAAGTTTAGTTTGTACAAAACTAAAAAGTGAATTACGCTGCTTTTATACTCTTTCAGACCCACGCACATTCATATTTGGCAGAGGTACTTTTTGCTACAAGTTTTAGGTCTTTTGGGGTAAGGGTCTGGAAGCTTTGCACACATACAGTACAGTGATTTTCATCCATTTCCCTTGGATGCTGATGCTTATCAGGGACATTGTGACACCAGCCACAACCAAATCACTAAAAACTAGTTGTTGTTTTTTCACGATCACGGGCATGTAAATACATAGGTCCACGACTTTTCACGGATCTTATGTATTTCGGGGGGATAATATGCATAAGTTTGCTGAAATGTGGTTAGGTATATAGTCTATGCTTCAAGAGAGTGACATTATTGAGGTTGGAAAACTTTGTTCAGATCAATGGGAGAAATTGGTGGGACTAAAAGCATGCCTTGTTATATGTGAATCAAGTATATGAGTGGGGATCTGGTCAGGATCCTGGCTGTCAGAATGCCAACGATGGAATCCTGACACTGCTATGAATTCTGGCGCAGACACCCTGACAAGGTTTACAAACCCACCACCAGGATCCCAACAGCTCGGATCCCGCCAGAGAGGTAAGCAGCGTGGGGGTTGGGGGCAGGTTAGGTTTTGGCTGTGGGGGAAGGTTAGGGTTAGGCTGTGGAGAGGAGGGTTAGGTTTAGGCTGCAGAAAGGGAGGGTTAGGATTTAGGCACCCTTGGGGAGGGTTAGGGTTAGGCTGTGGGGGAGGGAGGGTTAGGTTTAGGCTGTGGGAAGGGTGGGTTAGGTTTAGGCACCACCAGGGAGGGTTAGGCTGTATGGGGGGGAGGGTTAGGTTTAGGCTGTGGGTAGGGAGGGTTAGGCTGCGGGGAGGAGGGTTAGATTTAGGCTGCAGAAAGGGGGGTTAGCGTTAGGCAGCGGGGGAGGGGGGAAAGTTAGGTTTAGGCTGTGGGAAGGGGGGATTAGGTTTAGGCAACACCAGCGAGGGTTAGTGTTATGCTGTGTGTGGGGGGGGTTAGGTTTAGGCTGTGGGTAGGGAGGGTTAGGTTTAGGCTGCAGAAAGGGGGGTTAGCGTTAAGCAGCGGGGGAGGGGGAAAGTTAGGTTTAGGCTGTGGGAAGGGTGTCTTAGGTTTAGGCACCACCAGGGAGGCTTAGGGTTAGGCTGTATGGGGGGGGAGGGTTAGGCTTAGGCTGTGGGTAGGGAGGGTTAGTCTGCGGGAGGAGGGTTAGGTTTAGGCTGCAGAAAGGGGGGTTAGCGTTAGGCAGCGGGGGAGGGGGGAAAGTTAGGTTTAGGCTGTGGGAAGGGGGGGTTAGGTTTAGGCAACACCAGCGAGGGCTAGTGTTATACTGTGTGTGGGGGGGGGTTAGGTTTAGGCAACACAAGCGAGGGTTAGTGTTATGCTGTGTGTGGGGGGGGTTTAGGTTTAGGCTGTGGGTAGGGAGGGTTAGGGGGGAATTGGGTAAAGGTAAGTATACTTGCCTTTCCTCTGTCAGGATTAACACCATCGGGATGCTGCAGCTGGTATTCTGACTTCCGACATCCCAAATGCCAGCATTTCATACCCAACCCTATGAGTGCACCTACTATGTAGAAACAAGATTGAACAAATATTTTTTATAGAAGAAAGAGGTTATGAAGCTTGTGTCTTTTAACCGAACAGTACTTGTAATGGGCTATACATTTGCACTCCTGTGGGAAAGAACTTTTGGTACAAATGTGGTCAAACTTAAAAAGTGACATGTAAAAAAGACAGTATACATTTCCTTATTAATTTAAGACAAACGTTTTTAAAAGTTTGATTGAGAAAAGGTCCTAAATTAGTAATAGGTATGACATTGATGTCATTTCACTGCTCTTGCCCTGTGCATTTCCTGATTTTGCCTTTTAAATAATTACCACCTTAAATCATCAGATAGACGCGCCGGGATGTCACATCTGCCTGCATGTCGCAGTGTATTACATTTCCCCCCTAGTAGCTATAATGGTGATAAAGCGTCAACGTCTTTATTATTTGATCATTCAAATAGCCAATAACTTCATCCCTAAGTAACTTCTGTAGAATGTGTTAAAGTCTCTACTCCTCTACTCTTGTTTTAGGTCCTCTGCTTTATCACTGATTCGTAAAAAAAAATATTTGGGCAGGGAGTTTATCCAGGAAAATGTGTTACTGTTACTTCAGTAAAGGATAAATACAAGTACAGCAATTGTGTCGCCCATAGATGGAACAAAATCAGTGATGCAAGCAGAATATTCAGTTTTTAAGCATTTTTAAGACGCATTATTGATAGAAAAATATGTGTAAGTATGATTCCTAAATCATTCAAACAATCTGTATTATTGCGCAAGGTACTGTTGTAACATATACTGCAGAGCATCTCATACTAAAAAAAGAATCAATTTATTTCTACTCATTACTTAACAACTAAAGATCTTTAAGAAACTTGCCAGCCCCTAATCTAATTTTCCCCCTTGATTGTACAGACCACGCCTGGTGAAATCTATGTACATATCAGAAGAGCATAATTTAATACATGATCAATGTGAGGTTGTTACCAGTAAGTTGCCTGTTTATATTTGCAGTCAGTTTCCATATATAGTTGTATGCTATGGATAATAAATGGAAAATGGAGAAATAAAGTACAGTATATAGAAAATAAGTGAAACATGCAGTAATACTATATAACGTTTTGCCTCAATTCAGGTCTGAGTGCTCAGCCCCAGTTTACACCAGCAGTTAATTAGAATGAATATTCTCTGCATTATGCAAATACGAAATGACCTGCCTGCGTTAAGATTAATATAAAGTGTTTGTGTGTATGTATGAGCCTCTGAGTTTGTATGTGTGCGTGTATAGCCAGATTGCTTCTCTGTATATTTTACATGCTAAATCTCCATATAAAAACTGTGATCTCCTCAAAAGAAATGTATTGTACTTATATTATGGAAATTGCTCTTCCTTATTTATGTATTGTAATGGAACATTTATTTGTAATATTATGAAATCTGTTGCATTTTTTGATCAAGAAAAACTGAAAATATTGACTTATCTTAAGAACATGTTACCTACTGTAATGTTAATGTCAATTTTTCCTCTTCCTCATCCTCTCCCTTCCACACCTCATGTGTGTATTTGTGCTGCTCCGTATTGTCGTATTTAGAGATTTGTTCTGTTTGAGAAAAACAAAAATATAATTGAAAACCTCCAAGCAATATATAAAGATGTAAATAGTAGAGCTTATTTATTAAGAATGTCATACATTTAATTTATATCTACACAATGTTATTTTTAAATTATTTTACTTTCATCCAATACAGTTTTTAACTATTATTTTGTCTTTATTTCATTTTTGTTTGTTTTTGTTAATCACATACTATACACAGATCAAGTTGTTTGGAAATCATATTTTATTTTTTTGCTTGCATTCCTTATATGGTAATGTATATTGTTATGTGATTTTGTAACCATACTGTTGAATTAATTACATTACCTTTTTTGTTTTGACAGGTAAAGGTTTGTAGGCTGGTCCAGGTCTTTTCATTTAACAATACAAGACAAACTCTTATAATAGCTTTGTGACTAATATCTCTAAATATGCAATGCAACATTGCATGGTAAAATCACCATTATCAATCAGCCATTAAAGTATAATACTTCACATACATGCAATGCTGATATGTTCTTAAAGGGACACTACCAACAAAAATACTATAAATAAAGTTATGTTTAATAATTTTATGTCTATCAATTTAGTGTATTATTGGGGAAAGAGTTTTCAATTTGCATAATTCACCATGACGTTTAAGGAGCACTAGAATAAAACAATCAAGCAAAATACATATGAAACAACATTCTTAGAGTACATGATTACATTTTCCTCTGCATCTTAGCTCTTGAACTTGGAAAATTAATTACATTTTCTTAATTGTATGATTGTTGTCGGCAGTACTGCATAGCTATTTATGTGCCCAAAGTCATTCTCCAAAATAGATACTACTGACTTGAATACCTAAGCAGGAAAAAGGCCTTTTATTAACATGTTATCTTTTCAGCTGCTCTAGAAAATAATTAAAAAAAAAAATACATATACATGTAAACAAATACATAAAAGCCTGATGCAAGGTAAATGGAAACAATGTATAGTTGCCTCCCTGCCCTAGTATATTGGGACATGTTGCACTTCTGGTGCAGAGGAAAAGGTTAAAAATGGAAAATAAACCTGCCAATAACAGTGTGAATGGGTTATTAATCTCTTATGGTGCTGTATGGAGCACGGAAAAAATGCCTCACCCCTGGAACTCAGAAAGATGCTGGGTGACCATCATGACCTGCAAGCTAGTCCCGCTCACCCCTCTATTGTTGGCTAAGAGACAAGACAAAATAACAGCCTTCAGTATAGTCCTCATAGTTCTATACTTTCCCTGGCAGCAAAGTTTGGGAAACGACAGGTAATCATCAATATGACCTGGTCTTGGAGCTAACAGTTGGTGGGAACAGAACCAACTCCCACGTGAGTGCAGTGGGCTTAACCCTCTCTCTTGGCAAGTCCAGAATTCTGAGCCCTTATAGTGAAATCCAATGGATGGATATATTTTTAAACATGTAGCCTACACCAAAAAAAATCTTATACTCTTCCTGTTTATTTTATCTTGAACAAAATGTAAGCAATAGAGGATGTTATAAATATAAAGGCAAATAAAGTAAAAACCTTTGCAGGGGAAATATTCTATTAAATAACGCAATATCAACAACATATATATACAGTTCTAGTCAAGTATATGTGTGTATATTTTCTTGTTTGTTTTACTTTTCTTGTTCTTACATCATCAGAATGGTGGGATAAAATCACTAGGCTTCCTAATAAGTAATATGTTTCACTGGTTGCAGAAAATTTATATACCATTATTATGAGTGTCAAAAACAGGAATAGTATAATGCTAAGCAGTGATAATTTTTGTACAGACTAAAAAGTAAAAATGGCACTAAATAGGGAATTAATATTGGGGTTTTAGACAAGACACTCATACTTGATTTTACTGTGCGTATGTGTATATTATGCTAACTTAGACCAGTTTTTTTCTCAAACGTGGTCCTCAGGAGGATCCTACACAGTTCACGTTTCCAGATCACCCAGCAGGTGCACAGGTGTATTCATCACTCACTGATACATTTTAAAAGATCCACAGGTGGAGCTAATTAGATCACAAATTAGACACAAATATCTGGGAAAAAAAATGTTTACTTAAAAAAGTGTTTATATAGTTTTTATTAGATTAAAAATATTCTTATGTCATCTGAAAGATTGCGATATGGGTTGCAATAGTCATGTTAAGTTTTGCGGCAAAAATCTTGTGGCCAGTTGAATAGAATGATGCTGCTATGGAGCTATAGTGAAATAACAGTAGAAGTATAGTGACATAGTGGTACTTTATATTATTATACATTATATTTATATATTATTGATTTATAGAGAAATATAGTTATGGTGATATACAGCTAAATAGTTATAATAGCATTAGCAATATAGAATTATTCTGTAGCAAAACAGTTATAGTTATGTACAGTTAAAGTGATATAGAATGAAAGCTAGACAGGGTGTTTAAATTTTGAATCACCCTATGTATATACATATATATATATATATATATATATATATATAAGAGAGAGAGAGAGAGAGTTGTAGCGATAATGAGTTGTAGAATTTTATGATAAAGAGTTATAAATAGTTATAGAGTTATAGCAATATAGGGGTACAACATTATAAAATTACAAATATATAGCTATCATGATATAGAGTAAAATACTGTAGAGCTATAGCAAAATATAGTTATAGAATTGTAGTCAATTTATAATTAAATATATTTTCCATGGCAGCTGGTCACTAGTGGTAAATTCTAATTACAAAACTGGAATTTGTGTTGATATTTTTAAATCGACTGATTAGATTTAGAGTACTCCATAAACATATTGTAAATTAAAGTAAAACAGGAAGCAGAAATTAATATACACTGTTGGTAAATACAAAAAAATCTTGTAATAAACACACATAAAACACAATTAAACATTGATGACTATTTAAAAAAACATATTAGAATATAAATATTAGGATGACATTTGGTCTAGATAGCATACACATGTAGCCTGATTAATATAGAACTTGTGTAATTTCCACTGCAGTTGGTGTGGAGCACATTAATTTTTAATCTCTATAAAAGAACCCAGGGATCTGTACTTTGTCCAGTTCTCTTTAATATCTTTGTTGGTGACATTGCAAATGGTATTGAAGGGAAGGTATGCATTTTTGCAGATGATACAAAGATATGCAACAGGGTAGACACACCAGGAGGGATAAAACAATTGATTGATGACCTAGGTAGGCTTGAGAAATGGTCAAGAACGTGGCAACTACAGTTTAATGATAAAAAAATGCAAAATCATGCAGTTGGGTCTCAAAAACCCAAAGGCTAAATATAGTATCAAGTGTACTATAATGGAAACTACTGAGGAGGATAGGGTTTTAGGAGTCACTATTTCAAGTGACTTGAAGGCAGGAAAGCAATGCAACAAAGCAATGAGAAAGGCAAGTCAGATCTTGGTTGCATAGGGAGAGGAATCAGTAGCAGGGAAAAAGAAGCAATAATGCCACTGTAAAGGTCATTGGTATGGCCCCATCTGGAATACTGTGTCCAGTTCTGGAGACCATATCTCCAGAAGGATATAAATACATTAGAGAGTGTACAAAGAAGGGCAACTAAAATGGTGCATGGCCTATATCACAAAACTTACCCGGAAAGGCTAAAAGATCTTAACATGTATAGTTTGGAGGAGAGAAGGGAAGGGGGGGACATGATAGAATGAGAGTGAGAATATGGTGGAGGGAGACAAGGCAATAGCAGATCACCTAAATAATTATTTTTGCTCAGTATTTACTACAGAAGGAGAAGGGAAGGGGCCCCAGTTATGTTGCAAGGACATTCATAAAAATAAGGTAGATGAAAGTACATTTACAGAGGAGAAGGTCCTAACTGAACTTTCAAAACTAAAAGTGGATAAATCAATGGGGCCAGATGGGATACACCCAAGGATACTAAAAGAGCTAAAAGATGTGCTGGTGGCACCATTAACAGAATTATTTAACCAGTCACTAAATACAGGTGCCATTCCAGAGGACTGAAAAAGAGCAAATGTAGTTCCATTGTACAAAAGTGGAAGCAAGGAAGAAGCAAGTAACTACAGACCAGTAAGCCTTACATCAGTAGTAGGGAAAGTAATGGAAAAACTACTAAAAGAAAGAGTTGTGGAATATCTTAAATCAAACAACTTACAGGATCCAAAACAGCATGGATTTACTGGTTGGAGTTCATGCCAAACAAATCTTATTGACTTTTTTGAATCTGTGATGAAAATAATAGATCAAGGGGGAGCAGTAGATGTAGCATATCTAGACTTTAGTAAGGCATTTGACACTGTCCCACATCGCAGACTGCTAAATAAACTTGAAAGTGTGGGGGTGCATTATAAAATAGTTAAATGGATAAGAACCTGGTTGCAGGATAGGAAACAGACAGTTGTAGTAAATGGAGTGCAATCTATGGAGGGAAATGTTACCAGTGGAGTACCCCAGGGATCTGTACTCGGACCAGTTCTCTTTAATATCTTTTTTGGTGACATTTCAAATGGTATTGAAGGGAAAGTATGCCTTTTTGCAGATGATACAAAGATATGCAACAGGGTAGACACACCAGGAGGGGTAAAACAAATGATTTACGACCTAGCTAGGCTTAAAAATGGTCAAGAACATGGCAACTACAGTTTAATGCTAAAAAATGCAAAATCATGCACTTGGGTCTCAAAAACCCAAAGGCTAAATATAGTATCAAGGGTACTATAATGGAAACTACTGAGGAGGATAGGGATTTAGGAGTCACTATTTCAAGTGACTTGAAGGCAGGAAAGCAATGCAACAAAGCAATGAGAAAGGCAAGTCAGATCTTGGTTGCATAGGGAGAGGAATCAGTAGCAGGAAAAAAGAAGCGATAATGCCACTGTATAGGTCATTGGTGCGGCCTCATCTGGAATACTGTGTCCAGTTCTGGAGACCATATCTCCAGAAGGATATAAATACATTAGAGAGTGTACAAAGAAGTGCAACTAAAATGGTGCATGGCCTATATCACAAAACTTACCCGGAAAGGCTAAAAGATCTTAACATGTATAGTATGGAGGAGAGAAGGGAAAGGGGAGACATGATAGAAACTTTCAAATATACCAAAGGTTTTAACAAAGTTCAGGAGGGAAAAATTCTTCAAAGGAAGAGAAGTATTAGAACTCGAGGACACACACTGAAACTGGAGTGAGGCAGGTTCAGGGGAAATTTAAGGAAAAATTATTTCACAGAAAGGGTAGTGGATAAGTGGAATAGCCTCCCATCAGAGATGGTGGAGGCTAAGACTGTAGAGCAATTTAAACATGCTTGGGATAGGCATATGAATATCCTTACAAAGAATTAAGGTTCAAAAAGGGTTGCGATTACCTAAAGGATAAAAAAAATGGGCAGACTAGATGGGCCAAGTGGTTCTTATCTGCCATCAAATTCTATGTTTCTATGTTTCTATAGAAACTTTCAAATATATCAAGGGTCTTAACAAAGTTCAGGCGGAAAACATTCTTCAAAGGAAGAGAAGTATTAGAACTCGAGGACATACACTGAGACTGGAGGGGGGAAGGTTCAGTGGAAATTTAAGGAATAATTACTTCACAGAAAGGGTAGTGGATAAGTGGAATAGCCTCCCATCAGAGGTGGTAGAGGCTAAGACTGTAGAGCAATTTAAACATGCTTGGGATAGGCATATAAATATCCTTACAAAGAATTAAGGTTCAAAAAGGATTGAGATTGCCTAAAGGATAAAAAAAGGGCAGACTAGATGGGCCAAGTGGTTCTTATCTGCCATCAAATTCTATGTTTCTATGAACCAGTGGGTGTAGACCAAATATCCTGTAACTAGAGAACTCCTCACAGTGTGATTCAAAATGAATAGTATGTAGCTGAGTAATGATTAAAAAAAAATATATTTATATATATATATATATATATATATATATACACATATATACACATCAAACAGTTAATCACCAGTAATATTAGAACTTTGTCTTGAAAGTGTGTGGATAGTAATACACTTGTGTTGTCCCAGAGGAATCCATGTAGACTATGTTAAGTAACAGCACAAGTCACATTTGGAAAGTCTCAGAGTTTTCTAAACATAATAGCTGAGATCAGGGCATGTGCTACCACAGCTTTAGGCAGCTGCCTTTGGCATCAGTATCTGGGAAGCGCAGCTGAGGCCACCTAGCACAAAACCATATTGGACAAACAACATATGGCACAATATTTAGCTATATCAAATACAATTTCATTTTAGATTATCACAAGCTGGAATAACAAATATAAGGTTTATGAAAGAGATACTTTATCTGCAGGGGGGTCACATACACAAAGATGGAGATGAGCTTTTGTTGGGAAAGAGGGTGGTGGGGGAGGGTAGCCTAGAGCTTGTGCCTAGGGCATCGAGAAAACTTGCACCAATTCTGGCTGACATACTGTATATAATGGAAACAGCATAATTATATTCCCTCTAATAACTGGGCTTTTTGTTGAAGAGATATATATATATATATATATATATATATATATATAAAACGGGGGGGATAGGGGTGCTGGCGACAAGTGTGGCTAAAACTATGTTTTTAAAAGCTTAAAATTAGAAGCCAAAAAATTTATATAATTTATAAAAATACTTTTAATATATATGAGAGTAAAAACAGTTTCCAATAAAGGTTTTTTTTTAAAAAGCAAAAATATAAAAAATATATAAACAATTTTTGTCCATAAATGAGAAATATAAATACACTTAAAAGGATAGGAATTCAAAACTTAGCTTAGTGAATAGTGGGTGGTCAGTTTAAGCCCACCGCGTTTCGTCTCAACAGACTTCTTCAAGGGGCCATATATATATATAAAATGGACAGCCATATGTGTTCTGTCTAATTAGTGGGCTGTTTGTCTATGTGATATATACATTTCTATATGTTTCAAAGTGTGTTCTTAAAAACAGTCTTAGTCAGAGGTTGAATTATAGAGGTGGTAGGCATTAGTGTGGAAAATGTTCTTTTCTGTAGTTTTATCAATCCGTTGACGCACAAGACACTGCATGCAGTGATGGCTGTGAAGTTCTGAGTATTGGTATACACAACTCTATTTTATTCCTGTTTAACCTGATAACTGTAGAAAATCCTTAGATTATAACATTTCTAACACGTTTCATCTTACATGAGGCAGATTTCATAAGAGGAAAAAAGTAGTTGTGTCCATAATACTCTCAAATCATAGTAGAGAGTGCTTACCCTGTGTTCAACTCTGGGAAACAGATAGAATAACACTTGATTAACCTTTCAGCTGTTATTTATGACCTTCTGTGGTAATACTTTATTTAATTTTCCCCAAATAAAAAAAGCATGGAAGATGTATCCATACTTTGGATTTATACTCATGTTAAGAATACTCAGCTTTATATTTAAAAAGAACAATAAACTTAAAACAACAATGTAACATTATAATATAATAAATTGTGAGACTTGCAGGAAGGCAAAATAAACACTTCCCAATTAGATAAATATAGCACCCACCTGCTTGCTCTGGGTGGCCCATCCCTCTCACTGCTGTTTTCCTACACCCCCTCCCCAATCAGGTCTGCCCCACCCCCTCACACTCAGCTACAGCCACACCCCAAAATACATTCCAACCCCACCCCACATCTCTGTCCCAACCCTCCTACTATTGTTTCATGTAGCACACCATTTGTGTAGTATACAGTGTTTTTCTTTCAAATTTTCATCTTATTCACATCACAGTTGTAGCAACACGCCACTCAAACTACTTCAGACACCGGTCTGCAACTTTAATGGCACAGGAATTTGTTTTAAACCTTTTTTACAGAGTTGCAAATAAAGCACAACAAAACTTGCAGCACTTCATATACAGATAAAGGGGTCTATGTACTAAGGCTTGGAGAGAGAAAAAGTGCCTCCTACCTGCTATGTTACAGGCTGTGTTTGAAAAAATTACAGGAGCTGATTGGTTGGGACTTTTTCTCTCTCCACTTAATCTCTCTCCAAGGCTTCGTACATAGACCCCACAGATACAGTAACACACAGATAAACAAAATGTTGCACTTCAAATTGATCGGTTCAAGCTAGCAATGTCGTTTTCTGCTCCCAGTTTTATTTGTGATGAAAAAGATGCTCAGGACGTCCGAATCCCCAGGACCTGGCACTCCAAGACTGGCTATTTGCTGCATCTATAAAGCGACAGTGTATGTGGACACATCTGTATACCAGGACAAATAAGATGGCACTCAGAGATGATATGCAGAACATAATAGTTGAATCCAATGTTTCAATGGCACACCACCATTTAATTATTTATTTATTTTATTTATTAACAGTTTCTTATATAGCGCAGCATATTCCGTTGCGCTTTACAATTAGAACAACAGTAATAGAACAAAACTGGGTAAAAACAGACAGACAGAGGTAGGAAGGCCGTGCTCGCAAGCTTACAATCTATAGGGAAATAGGCATAGATACACAAGGATACATGCTACCTATTGCATAATGGTCCACCAGATTGCTAGGTTCTTAATGGGTTGTATGATGATACCCCACAAAGTTATCCAAGTGTCAGGAGGGTGTGAGACTAAAGAAAGACAAGATATGTGATGTTATGAATATTCTACAGAGGATGTAATTAGATAGGGAAGCACTGAAGGTTATGTCGGTGGGTCTGGAATTTGATAGGCTTGTCTGAAGAGGTGAGTTTTCAGGGAACATTTAAAGGTTTGGAGACTAGAGGCGAGTCTTACTGTGCGTGGGAGGGCATTCCACAGAGTGGGTGAAGCCCAGATAAAGTCCTGTAATTTTGAGTGTGAACAAGTAATGCGTGTGGATGAGAGACGTAGATCTTGTGCAGAGCGGAGAGGTCGGGTAGGGAGATATTTTGAGATGAGTGAAGAGATGTATGTTGGTGCAGTTTGGTTAATAGCCTTGTATGTGAGTAAAAGTATTTTATATTTAATACGGTAGAATACCGGTAACCAATGGAGGGACTGACAGAGCAGATCTGCAGACGATGAACGTCTGGCAAGGAAGATTAGTCTCGCAGCTGCATTCAAAATGGATTGTAGTGGTGAGAGCCTATGTTTGGGAAGACCGGTCAGGAGACTATTACAATAATCAATGCGGGAGATAATGAGAGCATGGATTAGAGTTTTTGCTGTGTCTTGTGTAAGATAAGGGCGTATTTTGGATATGTTTCTTAGATGTATGTAACATGATCTTGAGACAGATTGAATGTGGGTAACAAAGGACAGTTCAGAGTCAAGAATGACACCTAGGCAGCGAGCTTGTGGGGTAGGGGTGATTGCAGAGTTCTCAACAGTGATGGAGATATCAGGTGGGTAACTACTATTGGCCGGTGGAAATATAATTAATTCTGTTTTGGAAATATTAAGTTTGAGGTGGCGAGATGTCATCCAAGATGAAATGGCAGAAAGGCATGCAGTGACATGGCCCAATACAGATGGTGACAAATCAGGGGAGGATAGGTAGATTTGAGTTATCATCCGCATACAGATGGTACTGAAATCCGAAAGAGTTGATTAGTTTGCCAAGAGATGTGGTATAGATAGAGAAAAGCAGAGGACCTAGGACTGAGCCTTGCGGTACTCCAACTGAGAGAGGTAGCGAAGGAGAGGTGGAATCAGAGAAACGAACACTGAAGGAGCGATTAGATAGGTAGGATGAGAACCAAGAAAGGGCTGTGTCCTGAATACCTAGGGATTGTAGTGTTTGTATGAGAAGAGAGTAATCAACAGTGTCAAAAGCAGCAGAAAGATCAAGGAGAATAAGTAGAGAGAAATGTCCTTTAGATTTAGCAGTGACCAAATCATTCACTACCTTAGTCAGTGCTGTCTCTGTGGAGTGTTGGGCACGAAATCCTGACTGAAGTGGGTCCAGTAGGCTGTGTGAGTTAAGAAAGTGTGTGAGGCGAGTGTAGGCAAGTCTCTCCAGTAGCTTGGAGGGGCATGGGAGCTGAGAGATGGGACGGTAGTTAGAGAGAGCGTTCGGGTCAGAGTTGTGTTTTTTCAGAATGGGAGTAATCACTGCATGCTTGTATAGAGAAGGAAAGATACCAGTAGACAGGGAGAGATTACAGATTTTTGTTAAGGTTGGGATGAGCACAGTAGACAGAGCTTTACTAATTTGTGAGGGTATAGAGTCAAGGGGAGAGGTATTAGAGTAGGCAGATGAAAAGAGTGCAGATACTTCATCTTCATTTGTAGGATCAAAGTTAGAGAAGGTGTTAGAGGGTTCAGGCAGGGAATTGAGCAGGTCACTTGCTGTGGAAGAGCATACCATTTCATTTCGGATCTTGTCAATCTTGTCCTTGAAATAGGAAGCAAGATCTTGCGCACTGACAGTGGCTGGTGGGTTAGGTGAGGGAGGGACAAGAAGTGATTTAAATGTATTAAAAAGTCGCTTGGGGTTAGAGACTTGAGCAGAGATGAGAGATTGAAAATATGTTTGTTTGGCAGTGTCCAGAGCAGTACGATAAGAGTGGTAGGTGGTCTTATATGTGAGAAAGTCACTTGAACTACGAGATTTACGCCACTGGCGTTCAACTTTTCGTGAGAGTTTTTGTAAGTGTCTAGTGTATTTAGAGTGCCACGGTTGACATCTAAGTCTACGTGGAGTGTGATGGGTAGCTGGAGCCACTTCATCAAGTGCTGTTACTAGAGTTTGGTTAAAGTGTGACACAGCGGTCTCTGGAGAGGTGAATGTAGAAATTGGTGAAAGCAGTGGTTGCAGAGAGGTAGATAGTTGTTGAAAATTAATAGCGTTAATATTTCTGCGGGTAAGAGGTGTCCTTGTAGACTTTATGGACATTGAGTTTGAAGTAATGGAGGAGAGCATGCATGTGATAAGGTTGTGATCTGAGAGAGGGAAAGGAGTGTTAGTGAGTTCAGAAACAGAGCATAGTCTGGTGAATACAAGATCAAGGCAGTGGCCCTCCTGATGAGTAGGGGAGTCAGTCCATTGGGAGAGGCCAAGAGAGGAGGTTAGAGAGAGTAGTTTAGAGGCATGGGGAGATTGTGGACTGTCAATAGAGAGATTGAAATCACCCATAATGATGGTGGAGATGTCAGAGGAAAGAAAGTGAGGGAGCCATGCAGAAAATTCTTCCAGAAACTTTTTGGGTTGCCCAGGTGGGCGATAGATAGCTGCAACACGCAGAGAGAAAGGGGTGAAAATCCTAATAGAGTGTACCTCAAAGGATGTAAATGTGAGTGAGGGAACAGGTGGTAAAACAATGTGCGTGTAACATTTGGATAGTAATATTCCAACACCCCCTCCTTTGGGGTTACCAGGCCTGGGGGTGTGTGTGAAGTGGAGGCCACCATGTGACAGTGCTGCAGGGGAGGCAGTGTCTGATTGTGTGAGCCAGGTTTCTGTTATAGCGAGCATATTGAATTTTTTTGCTATGAAAAGGTCATGAATAGCTGTTAATTTGTTGCAAACAGAGCGTGCATTCCATAAAGCACATTTTAGTGACTTGGAGGTAGATGGGAGACAAGTGATGTTGATAAGGTTTGTTGATTTTATATTCTGTTGTGAATCAGCTGAATGTGAGCATGGTATGTGGATGGGACCTGGATTTTGGGATATGTCACCAGCTAGTAGAAGCAGAAGAAGAAAGAGATAGGTATAGTTGGGGGAGGTGTGTGATAGTTTATGGTGACAGGTAGAGGATGTGACAGTTAGTTTACATAGATAGTTTAAAAGCTCATGAGTGTTAATAAGAGGGGAGTGGATTAATGAGGCTGCAATGTGTACAGAGTGATAAATAACAGGAATAGTGAAGGACGATGTCATTTTATAGAGGATACCATGAAGTGCTATGAGGAAAATCAGTTTGTGCAGCATGGTGTTTATAAAGATAAAAGTATAGATAGGAAAATGCTTATGGAAATTGTTAGTTAAATGGTAGATTTACCTGTTTTACAATGTTTTTCAATGTTTGCTCAACTGTTGGTTTAACTGTTCTTTTTAAAATTTCCTAACTTTGTAATTTCCAAACTTCGTATATTTCTAAACTTCAGACAACTGCCCCATAACTGAATGCAAACATATACTAGTTCTAATTTACAAAGGCTTCAGCTGAAGCTAATTGGACATCTAATCAAAGGAATTATATTACCCTGTGTTAAGTAAACACCAGGCCATGTATGCTAATAAACTCCACTCCACTGACCAACATCAATACAAGAGAGAATATCAGCTATAAGCAAGTACTAATATTCTACAAATACAATTACATACACTGCTAAAATATACATCGGTGTGAATAGAGATCAAGAGTTATAGTTCGTAGGGATCAGCAGGCAGAAATCAACATACTTTGGAAAATATAGCATGGAGATGTCTGTGGGTTATTGCAGAGGTGTAGGGATCAGCAGGCAGAAATCAACATACCTGTGAGATGAAAAGATATATAGAAAGCTGATCAGTCCATATTCAGTGAGATCTATGTAGACTAACTGTTGGTTTAACTGTTCTTTTTAAAATTTCCTAACTTTGTAATTTCCAAACTTCGTATATTTCTAAACTTCAGACAACTGCCCCCGCAGACAACTGCCCCATAACTGAATGCAAACATATACTAGTTCTAATTTACAAAGGCTTCAGCTGAAGCTAATTGGACATCTAATCAAAGGAATTATATTACCCTGTGTTAAGTAAACACCAGGCCATGTATGCTAATAAACTCCACTCCACTGACCAACATCAATACAAGAGAGAATATCAGCTATAAGCAAGTACTAATATTCTACAAATACAATTACATACACTGCTAAAATATACATCGGTGTGAATAGAGATCAAGAGTTATAGTTCGTAGGGATCAGCAGGCAGAAATCAACATACTTTGGAAAATATAGCATGGAGATGTCTGTGGGTTATTGCAGAGGTGTAGGGATCAGCAGGCAGAAATCAACATACCTGTGAGATGAAAAGATATATAGAAAGCTGATCAGTCCATATTCAGTGAGATCTATGTAGACTAACTGTTGGTTTAACTGTTCTTTTTAAAATTTCCTAACTTTGTAATTTCCAAACTTCGTATATTTCTAAACTTCAGACAACTGCCCCCGCAGACAACTGCCCCATAACTGAATGCAAACATATACTAGTTCTAATTTACAAAGGCTTCAGCTGAAGCTAATTGGACATCTAATCAAAGGAATTATATTACCCTGTGTTAAGTAAACACCAGGCCATGTATGCTAATAAACTCCACTCCACTGACCAACATCAATACAAGAGAGAATATCAGCTATAAGCAAGTACTAATATTCTACAAATACAATTACATACACTGCTAAAATATACATCGGTGTGAATAGAGATCAAGAGTTATAGTTCGCAGGGATCAGCAGGCAGAAATCAACATACTTTGGAAAATATAGCATGGAGATGTCTGTGGGTTATTGCAGAGGTGTAGGGATCAGCAGGCAGAAATCAACATACCTGTGAGATGAAAAGATATATAGAAAGCTGATCAGTCCATATTCAGTGAGATCTATGTAGACTAACTGTTGGTTTAACTGTTCTTTTTAAAATTTCCTAACTTTGTAATTTCCAAACTTCGTATATTTCTAAACTTCAGACAACTGCCCCCGCAGACAACTGCCCCATAACTGAATGCAAACATATACTAGTTCTAATTTACAAAGGCTTCAGCTGAAGCTAATTGGACATCTAATCAAAGGAATTATATTACCCTGTGTTAAGTAAACACCAGGCCATGTATGCTAATAAACTCCACTCCACTGACCAACATCAATACAAGAGAGAATATCAGCTATAAGCAAGTACTAATATTCTACAAATACAATTACATACACTGCTAAAATATACATCGGTGTGAATAGAGATCAAGAGTTATAGTTCGCAGGGATCAGCAGGCAGAAATCAACATACTTTGGAAAATATAGCATGGAGATGTCTGTGGGTTATTGCAGAGGTGTAGGGATCAGCAGGCAGAAATCAACATACCTGTGAGATGAAAAGATATATAGAAAGCTGATCAGTCCATATTCAGTGAGATCTATGTAGACTAACTGTTGGTTTAACTGTTCTTTTTAAAATTTCCTAACTTTGTAATTTCCAAACTTCGTATATTTCTAAACTTCAGACAACTGCCCCATAACTGAATGCAAACATATACTAGTTCTAATTTACAAAGGCTTCAGCTGAAGCTAATTGGACATCTAATCAAAGGAATTATATTACCCTGTGTTAAGTAAACACCAGGCCATGTATGCTAATAAACTCCACTCCACTGACCAACATCAATACAAGAGAGAATATCAGCTATAAGCAAGTACTAATATTCTACAAATACAATTACATACACTGCTAAAATATACATTGGTGTGAATAGAGATCAAGAGTTATAGTTCGCAGGGATCAGCAGGCAGAAATCAACATACTTTGGAAAATATAGCATGGAGATGTCTGTGGGTTATTGCAGAGGTGTAGGGATCAGCAGGCAGAAATCAACATACCTGTGAGATGAAAAGATATATAGAAAGCTGATCAGTCCATATTCAGTGAGATCTATGTAGACTAACTGTTGGTTTAACTGTTCTTTTTAAAATTTCCTAACTTTGTAATTTCCAAACTTCGTATATTTCTAAACTTCAGACAACTGCCCCATAACTGAATGCAAACATATACTAGTTCTAATTTACAAAGGCTTCAGCTGAAGCTAATTGGACATCTAATCAAAGGATATTATATTACCCTGTGTTAAGTAAACACCAGGCCATGTATGCTAATAAACTCCACTCCACTGACCAACATCAATACAAGAGAGAATATCAGCTATAAGCAAGTACTAATATTCTACAAATACAATTACATACACTGCTAAAATATACATTGGTGTGAATAGAGATCAAGAGTTATAGTTCGCAAGGATCAGCAGGCAGAAATCAACATACTTTGGAAAATATAGCATGGAGATGTCTGTGGGTTATTGCAGAGGTGTAGGGATCAGCAGGCAGAAATCAACATACCTGTGAGATGAAAAGATATATAGAAAGCTGATCAGTCCATATTCAGTGAGATCTATGTAGACTAACTGTTGGTTTAACTGTTCTTTTTAAAATTTCCTAACTTTGTAATTTCCAAACTTCGTATATTTCTAAACTTCAGACAACTGCCCCATAACTGAATGCAAACATATACTAGTTCTAATTTACAAAGGCTTCAGCTGAAGCTAATTGGACATCTAATCAAAGGAATTATATTACCCTGTGTTAAGTAAACACCAGGCCATGTATGCTAATAAACTCCACTCCACTGACCAACATCAATACAAGAGAGAATATCAGCTATAAGCAAGTACTAATATTCTACAAATACAATTACATACACTGCTAAAATATACATCGGTGTGAATAGAGATCAAGAGTTATAGTTCGCAGGGATCAGCAGGCAGAAATCAACATACTTTGGAAAATATAGCATGGAGATGTCTGTGGGTTATTGCAGAGGTGTAGGGATCAGCAGGCAGAAATCAACATACCTGTGAGATGAAAAGATATATAGAAAGCTGATCAGTCCATATTCAGTGAGATCTATGTAGACTAACTGTTGGTTTAACTGTTCTTTTTAAAATTTCCTAACTTTGTAATTTCCAAACTTCGTATATTTCTAAACTTCAGACAACTGCCCCATAACTGAATGCAAACATATACTAGTTCTAATTTACAAAGGCTTCAGCTGAAGCTAATTGGACATCTAATCAAAGGAATTATATTACCCTGTGTTAAGTAAACACCAGGCCATGTATGCTAATAAACTCCACTCCACTGACCAACATCAATACAAGAGAGAATATCAGCTATAAGCAAGTACTAATATTCTACAAATACAATTACATACACTGCTAAAATATACATTGGTGTGAACAGAGATCAAGAGTTATAGTTCGCAGGGATCAGCAGGCAGAAATCAACATACTTTGGAAAATATAGCATGGAGATGTCTGTGGGTTATTGCAGAGGTGTAGGGATCAGCAGGCAGAAATCAACATACTTTTGAAAATATAGCATGGAGATGTCTGTGGGTTATTGCAGAGGTGTAGGGATCAGCAGGCAGAAATCAACATACTTTTGAAAATATAGCATGGAGATGTCTGTGGGTTATTGCAGAGGTGTAGGGATCAGCAGGCAGAAATCAACATACTTTTGAAAATATAGCATGGAGATGTCTGTGGGTTATTGCAGAGGTGTAGGGATCAGCAGGCAGAAATCAACATACTTTTGAAAATATAGCATGGAGATGTCTGTGGGTTATTGCAGAGGTGTAGGGATCAGCAGGCAGAAATCAACATACTTTGGAAAATATAGCATGGAGATGTCTGTGGGTTATTGCAGAGGTGTAGGGATCAGCAGGCAGAAATCAACATACTTTTGAAAATATAGCATGGAGATGTCTGTGGGTTATTGCAGAGGTGTAGGGATCAGCAGGCAGAAATCAACATACTTTGGAAAATATAGCATGGAGATGTCTGTGGGTTATTGCAGAGGTGTAGGGATCAGCAGGCAGAAATCAACATACCTGTGAGATGAAAAGATATATAGAAAGCTGATCAGTCCATATTCAGTGAGATCTATGTAGACTAACTGTTGGTTTAACTGTTCTTTTTAAAATTTCCTAACTTTGTAATTTCCAAACTTCGTATATTTCTAAACTTCAGACAACTGCCCCCGCAGTTAGGGACAATGTAATAGTAACAGACACTCACCTAAATACTGCCCACTGTCACCACACACATTTGAACAATGCTGCAATCAGTCCACCCAATGTGCACACAGAGGGGCCGGAAACCTGAACTTATGCATACCCTGGAACACAAGGCATGTCTGACCAAACAGCGCACAAGTGCTAAACGTCATAATACAGTGTCCATCACCTTGACTACCACTAAACAAATACATAACAAATGCCTCTTGAATAAATATACAAATATACATCACATAAAAAAAACATCTTTCACATATAGCCATTGAATGACAGTAAATACATAAAGACTTAACTGGTAAGTGTAATAGTTAAATGGTTAAATCATAACATTTTATAATATACAAATATAAATATCATAAGGACATTTAAACTAGTCTAAGACAAGAGTAATGTGTTATATCCAGCATATATATTATGGGTCCAGAACAACTTTACATTACATTTTATCCTTACGATTACAAATACCATCTATTATAAAAAGAACTGGAAACCCATATTTTCATTTATTCTTTTGGCTATAGATCCAAACTTAAAAATCATTTTGATTCCCCCTGTAATAAAGTTTTGTTCTGACCCTACTTCTCATCATAGGGTGGATAGCATTTATCATATGGTATCTGATAGATCCAACAGAGTGCTTAGCTGCCAAAATTCCAGGCAACCGGTTATTCACTATTCCCAGAGAGAATGGCAGCCAGAATTGCGGATCGGTGCAGTGCCATCCTCTTCTTGAACTCTCTCTCTGTCCCACATACTGTAGTAGAACCCACATGGGCAAGACAGGAGACAGACTATAAATTCATATGTAAGTCTATAATTAATTTGAAACAATTCCCAAGCATAGGGACGAGGAAACTGAATGGCAGTTATCAGATAGCCACATACTAGACATACAACACACTTAAAACATTCTGCCCTAGGGGTAAGAAAGCATGTTGGTTTTGTAACGTCCATCCCTCTGATATCTATGATCTTGATGTCTTTTTTTAAAATATTTTTCCCTCTTAAATAACAAGGCATTAGCCTTGACTTTATTAAAGAATTGAGATCACTATCAGTATTAACAATAGCCCACATTTCTTTTACCAACCATTGTATTCCATGGCTAGCCATATTGTAATTATTGATCCATACAAGTTGTGGAAACCTTTTCAAAAAGGTGTATTTTTGAGGTTTGATGGCTCATAAGTCCACTTTTTTTTAAAGTGATACCATAAAATTATATATCAATAAAAATATATTTTAATCAAGAAAGTAATGCAACAAAGTTTATTAAATTATCTGTATTCTATAAAATTTATAGCCAAATAACAAAAAAAGAAACACAACTAGCTTAGTTTAATATGAAGTAGCTTTCCCTCATTTGAATGCAGCCAATAAACATGAGTGTTTAGAGAGCCAAACAGGTACCATCTTGTTTTGGCAATGAGCCAATCAGATCACAGTAGGATTCAGCTGAAGTTGTGTAGTTGTCATTTGTTGGAGGCGAGTGGAGGACCTTTGTCAGTGTGATATGTGATTGCTATTAGAGTTGGTTGTAAAACATAATAAAATTAAAGAAATGGCGCAAAGAGTTGACTTGTCACCTAGATGTAAATTAGCACTATTAAGTGAAAAAGGCTACAGTTATGTAGATATTAGAAGACAAATTGGAGCAAACGTAACCAAAGGTGGCATTTCAAATTTTTGGAAGAGTTATAATTAGACTCAGGGCCTAATTCAGACCTGAATGCGGCAGCAAATTTGTTAGCTAATGGCCAAAACCATGTGCACTGCAAGTGTGGTAGATATAACATTTGCAGAGAGAGACAGATTTGGGTGGGTTATATTGTTTCTGTGCAGTGTAAATACTGGCTGCTTTATTTTTACACTTTAATTTAGATTTCAGTTGGAACACACCCCACCCAAATCTAACTCTCTCTGCACATGTTATGTCTGCCCCCCTGCAGTGCACATGGTTTTGCCCATTAGCTAACAAATTTGCTGCTGCGAGGTCTGAATTAGGCCCTCAGTCGCTACACAACCAGACTGGAAAAGGCAAGAAAAGGTGCACAACAGCAAGTGATGATAGAAGAACTAAGAGACTGCAGTCGTGACAGAAAAAAATCATCTGGGTGTATACAAGGTGAAATGGCGCAAGCCAACGTGAAGTTAAGTGCAAGGACTGTTCGGCGCAGACTGCAGGGATTTAGTCTAAATGCTAGAATTCCACGAAAACCCCCCCACATTTTATCTGTCAAAGGTTGAAAAGATTAAACTGGTCTAAAACCAATGTTAACTGGACAGCGGAACAATGGGACAGGGTTATTTAGTCGGATGAGACCAAAATTTCACTGTTTGGTAGTGATGGCATAAAATACGTAAGGAGAAGAATCGGAGAAGAATTGCATACTAATTGCATTACACGTACCATGAAACACTCAGTTAGAGTTATGATATCGGGTTGTATAACATCAAAAGGTGTGGACAGAATTTGCGTGATTAATGAGAATATGAATGCCCCAAAAAACATAAATAAAATACTGCAGCCCAAATTGAAGCCTTCCACACGTGATCTTTTCGAAGATAATGAAGCATTTATATTTCAACAGGATTCAGCTCCATGTCATGTTGCTAAAGTGTGCAAAAGTTTTTTCAAGATAATCATTTTCCAGTGCTGGAATGACCTGTGAATAGCCCAGACCTTAACCCGATTATATATGGAGCCGACTAAAGAAACTTGTTACACAGAAGCAACCCGGCAATAAAATACAATTAATAGAAGTAATAATTCAATCTTGGTTTCACATTATAGCAGCTGCAGAACTAAAAGACTTGGTTCACTCCATGGGAAAGCATGTGAGGCCGTAATTAAGAGTAAAGGTTACCCAAATAAGTATTAACTGACATGTTGATAATTTTTGTCTATTTTTTCTGTTTTTTCACTTTTCTTCTTTATAACTGCTGTTCTAATAAAAAATCCTTCATAAAAGTTATTGCATTACATTCTTGATTACATTATCTTTCCATTGATATCTAATTTTATGGTATTACTTGCAAAAAAGTGTTGTTATGAGTCATCAAACCTCAAAAATACACTTTTTTGAAAAAAGTTTTCACAATTTTGCCCACTACTGTACAAAGGTTACTTACAAACCGATAGCACAGAGAAATTGCGAAAAATGGTTATCTATTGTGTTGCTTTGGATGAAAACTATCTGCTGTTTGGTCAGATATGCGGTACGTTCCTGGGTGAATATATCTGCCGGTTACAGTTTCCATCAACTCTTTGATGCACATTGGGTAGACTGATTGCAGCATTGTTCCAGGTATGTGGTGTTATTGGATAATATTTACTGTAGTTAACTGTTTGAACACAGTAAACCGTCACATTGTCTCTGATTAAATTTGGGGTGTACCACTGAAATGTATTATAGGATTGTGCCTTATTTGCTGTATATCATCTCTGAGTGCCTCCTCTACTCAGGATGGCAGAGGATCACTGTACATGATAGACCATATGTGCATACAGTATGTGTACATAGTGCATATTTCCCATGCACAAATACATACCTCCCAACTTTGTAGATCTCAGATGTGGGATCCAAAATGGGGCAGAGCCTCAGGAATATGCGTGGAGCATCAAGAAAATGGCCGGGGTCTCACAGAACACCCCCCAGTCACGTCACTGTGGAGAGATACTGTGCTGTCCCCAGGCTCCACCCGGCACTGTGAATAGATGCCGTGCATACCTTTCCTGCGACAGCAGCACAGTCCCTTGAAAATGGGACTGTCCCACTGAATGCGGGACAGTTGGGAGGTATGGTGTGGCTTAGAGACTGGTGTAGGAAAGGAGGGTTTGTGTTCCTGGAATACTGGGTGGATTTCTCAGACATCTTTTTTGTCATGACGGATTGCACCTGAATAAGGAGGGGGCAGCAGTGCTGGGTGGAAGGATGGTTAGAGGGTTGGAGGAGATTTTAAACTAGATGTCTGGGGGGAGGAATTATAAAGAAGCTATGGGCTCATTAGTGAGTGCAGCAATTGGGGAGGTATTAGGCATAATGGTGGTGGAGAAAGGGAGAGGGGAAGAACCACATTAGTTTTCAAAAGCAGCATCCTAAGGGTTCAACTAAAACTCTTAACTTTAAAAAAGCTAATTTTAACAGGCTGAAACATGCACCAAAGGACGTAGATTGGAAAACTTTGCTTCAGGGAAAGAACACTGCTGAAATGTGGGATGTTTTTAAATCGATGCTAGACAAATATACATCCCCATGGGCAGTAAAAATAACAGTATTAAATTCAAATCAATGTGGCTAAACAAAAGGGTGAATGAAGAAATGGATAAAAAGAGGCGAGCATTCAAAGCTTTCAAATCAGATGGGAAGGCGGAGTCATTCCAGTACTACAAGGAATGTAACAAAAAATGCAAAAAGGAAATCAGGGCAACTAAAATAGAAAAGAAAAAGCAAATCACTAAGGAGAGCAAAACTAACCCTAAAAAATTCTTTAAGTACATAAATGGTAAAAGGCTAAAAACAAAAAAATAGAATATAGGACCTTTAAAAGGCGAACTGGGATTCTTAATAAATGATGACAAAGAAAAACTGAAATATTAAACACATTTTTTTCATCAGTGTTTACTAGAGAGGACCAGATTGTGGGATTAGTGAGTAACAATAATAATAGTAATATTAAAGGCCCATTGCTTAATACTTATATGTCTGAGGAAGTAGTCCGTAAGCGATTAAAAAAAGTTAAGACTAATAAATCTCCTGGTCCAGATGGATTTCATCCTAGGGTTCTGATGGAGCTAAACACTGAAATAACAAGCCCACTGTATTTGATTTTCACTGATTCACTTGCATCAGGCATGGTACCAAAGGACTGGTGTATAGAAGAGATAGTCCCAATATTTAAAAAGGGCATTAAACTTGATCCTGGTAACTATAGACCGGTTAGTCTGACATCAATAGTGGGGAGTCTTTTGGAAAGTATACTAAGGGATAGCATACAGGAGTACTTGGAGAACTCCCATGCTATTAATAAGAACCAGCACGGTTTTGTGAGAAATAGGTCATGTCGAACTGATTTTATTAGCTTCTATGAGAAAGTAAGCGACAATCTTGACCAAGGTAATGCAGTAGATGTGTTCTATCTGGATTTTGTAAAAGCTTTCGACACACTGCCTCACAAGAGGCTGATTTTCAAATTAAGGGAGCTTGGTATAGGAAACACTATTTGTACATGGGTGAGTAATTGGCTTGATAACAGGGAACAGCGAGTGGTGGTTAATGGGAGGTTTTCCACCGGGGCTAAAGTAATCAGTGGAATACCACAGTTTTCTGTGCTGGGCCACTATTGTTTAACATATCTGTATGCAGTATGTGTAGTCTTTTCAGACCAATTTATCTAAACTGGGAGTTTAGGCAATGAAATTGGAGTATGAGGTTTAATGTGGAAAAATGTAAAGTTATGCACTTTGAAACAATACAGGCAAACAGGCAAATTACCCATTAAATGGGGAAAATATAGAGGAATCGGTATTAGAAAAGGATTGGGGGTGTTCATTGATAGTAGATTAAGCAGCAGTATACAATGTCAAAGTGTAGCAACAAAGGCAAATAAGGTGTTAGCGTGCACAAAAGGGGAATTGAGTCAAGGGAGGAGAGCGTAATCCTGCCACTGTATAAATCATTGGTACGACCGCATCTTTAGTATTGTGTACAGTTCTGGGCACCGTGTTATAAAAGAGACATGTTAGAACTTGAAGAGGTGAGCTATGAAATTGATTAAGGGGCTGGAGACACTGGACTATGAGGAACCGCTTTCTAGATTAGCTATGTTTACACTAGAAATGAAATTAATAATAGGAGACATGATTAATATTAATCCGAGGATATTGCCTTTAACCAGAATAGAATAGGGAATATAATATAATTCAGGTTGAATTTGATGGACTACTGGTCTTTTTTCAACCTCACCAACTATGTACTGTATGTATGCAAATATACAAATACATGTACAAATACATTGCAATAGTATTAAATAGAGTGGGGGGTATCTTGAAAAGGTGATAAAATGAACATGTCACAAAAAGAGGAGGGGAGACAGGTTATAAATATTCATTTGTTAATACTGATTTTAAAATAATTATAATTACAGTATTATAGTGAATGGCTTGTTTAAATAGGAATCACAATAATAAACACAGCAACAAACAATGCCAGCCTAAAATTCACTGGAAATTAGCACTCAGTCTCTATGATTTGATGGGGGATTTTTCATGATACAAAGTAAACTGTTGTGGTACACGTTTATTACATAACAGTACATCTGTGTTCCATGATCCAGTGTTTAAGGTATTTAATTGTACTTCCTACAAACAATAAATTGCATATACTCTTAAGAATGTAAATCACAAATTACTATTGAAGACCCCTAGTATATTTTGTTCCCATATGGTTAAATTCAGCTGATTTACTGTATATAATGGCACTGCAAGAGGTGCGATGTGTGCTTCCGCATTTGTAGCATCTAGTGGGTTTATTCAAAAAACTATTTCCATTTTGTGAATTGGGATGGGGGGCCTGATTCTGATTTGGGAATATAATAGGAAAGAGCAAGTAAATTTGCACCTTGGTAAAACCATTAGAGATGTGTGCTGGGCCATTTTAACTGGATTTGGTTTTAATTTGTTGGCCGACTTCGGATTTGGATTTGCCAAATCACTGGGACTGGCTTAGATTAGGATTTGTCTAAAAAATTTACAAAAAAAAGCTAAAATCACTTAATTTGGGCCTTTTTTCATCCCTAGAATATTATTAACATCAATAGCATTAATTTCCAGTCATTTTCACTCAATTGTTACCACTTTACAGCTCACAATGTTGTTTTCATCCACTTTAGGCCAAATTCTGCAGCGAGCTGGCTGGTTTACTAAGCGACAGAGCGGGAAAGGTCGTCCTCGTGGAATTTCCAGTTCATTTTGATAACCATTACCTTTTCCACCTTCTCCGGAAGTAGCCTCCTACACCGATTGCTGACAAGGTTCCTGGATGTGCTGAAAACTCTCTCCAAGTACACACTGCAGGGTGGGCAGCTTCAGTAATGCAAAACCAGTTTGTACAAGGGGCTCCAAAATTACCTTTTTTTCCTTCCAGTATTCAAAGGGACTATGTGACATGCCTATTTTTACGGTGTCATGAAAATAATCCTCCACCATTCTTTGGATGGTGACCATATCAGATGGAGTTATTGTAGAGGTGTCACAAATACTGGGCAATTAATTTAGACCCGACCAGATGTCAAAATGTCAGGTTGACTTATCTGCATCACCACTAGGTCTTTTGGGAAAGGAAAGATTTTTCCTGGCTGCTGCTAAAGAAACTGAAGGAGATGTTGTAGTGCCACTTGAGCTGCCAGCTTGCTCACCAGGAGCTCTTTGCATCTCTTAAGATCTGGGTCAGTTGGAAAGACAGACACTGCATTTGACTTAAACCTAGGATAAAGTATGTTTGCCAAAATGTAGTGATCCAATTTCAAGATATTGGCAACCCTTGGATCCTGGTGAAGTGAATCAAGGATTTGATCTACAAGTCTGGCATACTTTGTGGATTTGCTTTGTTTTATCTCATCCTTCAATTTCTCCAGCTGATTTTCCAAAAGCCTAATTAGGGGAATCACCTGGCTCAAGCTAGCAATGTCAGCACTCACTTCAGAGGTGGATACTTCAAAGGGTTTGAGCACTTTGTACAAGACAGAAAGTATTCTCCACTGTGCTGGGCTAAGGTACTTTCCCCCTCCTCTTCTAAAGTCATGGCTTGTTGTATAGCTATGGATGGCTTTTTACTGTTCCTCCATCCGTTGAAACATATAAAGGGTGGCGTTCCACCTCGTTACCACCTATTGCTTCAGTCGATGAAAGGGCAAATTAAACTGTTCTTGCAGGTGCTGCAATCTTCTGCATGGTGTTGCTGAATGTCGAAAATGTCCCGAAATCTTTCGGGCCACAGTACGCATCTCCAGCACGCCCCTGTCATTTAAAAAAACCTGTACCACCAACTTATTCTGGAAACAAAACAGGGGATGGGTTGGAATTCACCCAGCTGTAATGTTTCATGATATTTGTGGCATTATCAGAAACCACAAAACCTGAAGAGAGTCCAAGTGGGGTAAGCCAGGTTGCTATGACATCCCTCATTTTTTCTAAGAGGTTGTCAGTGGTCTTGGTGAAGCCAGTGATACACAGAGTAGCCTGCCTCTGAATGACCTGGCATTTGTTAAATGCTTCTGCTGATGATGATGAAGATGATTCCCCCACTCAATAGATTGTCACAGTCATATAATCTTTAGTTTTCCCACCACCATTTGTCCACATATCTGGATGTGGTTAAGTGGACAGTGGGTATAATGGCATTTTGTGGGGCAATAATTATATTTTAACGTCCTGGAACAGCCGAGGAATGGCTTTTTGACTAAAATGGAACCGAGATGGAACTTGGTACCGGGGACACAAGTCCTCAATTAACTGTTTAAAACCCACTGCATCAATTGCAGATATTGGATGCAGATCTAATACTAGCATAGCAGTCATGGCGTCAGTGATCCGCTGTTCAACTGGGTGAGAACTGCCATACTTGCTCCCCCTTGCAAAGGATTGTCTAACAGTCAATTGTTTTGTGGAACAACTACTAGCAGTCTTCTTTGACCACTTCTGGGATGAAGATCCACCCCCAGCAGCAGCAGGCCTAGCTCTCAAGGATCCTTCTGAGGAATCCTGGAAAGAAGAGTAGTCACCTAGCACTGACAAATTGGTTGCAGGACTATCTCTGATTATTAATGACGATATCGAGGATTAAGGTGTTGTTGGTGGAGATTGCAGGTGTTGGGATCTAGTAGAGAGAAGGGAGCTTGCGAATGCTGGACTGCTTGCTGTTATCTTTTTAGCATCAGTTGTGGATGTTATAAAATGCTTGTCATCAGTGCCGTAACTAGACATTTTAGCGCTGTGTGCAAAAACCGGCATCGGTGGCCCCCCTTAACGTAAACCGGCGGCAGTGCGCGCCGTAGGTGCACAAAACATATAGGGGTGTGGCTTCACAGGAAAGGGGTGTGGCCACAAAATAATACCAATTCATACAATGGTGCACAGTAGTCTCCATTATTCAAATTACGGTGCACAGTAGCGCCACTACACCAGGTAGTGCCCCTTTTTCACATTACGGCAGAGAGATTCCCCTTTTTACACATTACTGCAGACAGCATGCCCTTTTTCACATTACGGGAGACAGATTCCCCTTTTTACACATTACGGCAGACAGCATGCCCTTTTTGGAAAAAGATAAATGGAGCACCTCTCCAATGCGCGGTATAGGCTGCCTTAACCGTATACACCAAATGAGGGTGTTCCCACTCCCAAAAAACAGTAAAGCAAGAAAAAATAGGTGATACACTACATAGGGCGCCAAATGACAATGAATGACAATTGTGCGTACGTACAGTATATAACAATAAAACAGTAAATGTGAATTGTATTAATACGTCCCTTAAAAATACTTGAGTTCAGGCATGTATGGAGTTCTCTGAATTCCTCATATGCAGAAGGACTTTCACAGCAGGGCCTCAATCAACGATATCATATGAAAACAAGAAGATATGGGATATCTCGTGTAACACAGTTTTATTCCTTCACACTGAACTCCATACAAATTTGATAAAAGGTATCTCATCCAGATAAAATCAAAATCCAGATAAAAATCAATGTTCCATTACATTAAACAGAGCACATGCAGCGTATAAGATGATCACCAGGCTCTGTGTAAAAGTAAAAATTACCGGATAATCGGAGGATAAAACTATCATCAAACTAGCGTGATCTTATCACCAGGCAACCTCCAGTTAAATGGCGTCCTGGATTCTCTGGCAATCCTCCTTCCACAACCAGCAAAGAGACACCCCTAGCTGCGCCAACGCTTTTTAGGCCTTTCTAGGCCCTTTTTCAAAGCTAATGTGCTCCCCATAAAAACCAGGATGCTTTTATTTCCAAAGTAACCAATCACAGCATTAATTAAAAATAAATAATAACACCTGTGCAAAATATGGCCCCCTCCATATTTTTATTCCTATTGCCATGGCCACCACTTCCTGTCAAGTATCCCACAATTCCCCTAGAGTTAAAAAGGGGATCTGAATAGAATCTCTCTTAGACGGCATTGTCTCCTCCTATCCAGTCTTATTCACTATGGGTGGGAGCCATCCACTGAGATCTCAATCGGCCGTTGTTATAAGCCCAATCATAGCCAGTCTTCACTGCTCATAGTTTCCATACCCCTCCGGTTGCTAAGTAACGGTCTGAGTCCGTTGCCATAGACGGAACGTCACTTCCGCCCTCAAAGTCCGCTATCCTAGACGGAACGTAATTTTCGCCCTTAGCTCCGTTACACCTCAATGGGTAATACATCACGGGGCGGTACTTCTCCTGCGTCCTAGGTCTCCTCCCGATGTTAATACGGGTTGTTATGGCAACAGAGGTTCCATGTGTGGTTATTCGCATTTATAAATACAGTCCATTTAGTAAGAATGATGTCCGTTTAAAAATCCATAGTAAAACCTATTAATCAAAAATTATGCTTTGGTATACACCCCTCATCATGGGGATAAACAGACTTAATAATAGAGCAAACAATAAAGCATCCTAAAACATGCTTAATTAACCTTTAAAAGAATGAAAAACATAAGTGGACAAAATACATAAGGAGAATAAAATTAAGTGGATCCATAATAATAAAAATTCATAAAAACCACTTAACTTCAAAGTCTGAGTTAAGACCCCCAGGTATCAGTGTATTATATTTGTAAATTAACTGCATTTCCATTTTGGCCAATATTTTAGGGGTATTTTTATGATGATGGTTTGCTTCTACCCGTTTTATCCCTACAAATCTTAAGATATGCCCTTTTTACACATTACGGCAGACAGCGTCCCCTTTTTACACATTACGGCAGACAGCGTCCCATTTTTTACACATTACAGCAGACAGCATCCCCTTTTTTACACATTACGGCAGACATTTCATCTTCACGCGCTGCAGCACTGTAAGCTCTGGCTTGGGTGGGGGAGGAGGTGGAGATCATCGCGGACGTGGGGGGTGGGCATTACTCGCGGCTTCATGAGCTGTACTGCTAGCTCTGGCTTTAGGGAAGGGGGAGTCGGAGCTGACAGTTCCTTATCACCTGAGAGTAGTTTGTGAGGCCGGCTGATTGCGCCCCAGGTCATCCTGCGCTGTGTGCAAGGCACACAGCGCACATACCTAGTTACGGCACTGCTTGTCATAAACTTGCTGCAAATGACGTAATAGGGTTGAGGTTCCTAAATGCTTAACATCCCTACCTCTACTTACTGTGGTTCCACAAAGGCTACCGATGGCTTGACAAAAGTTATTAGGATTTGGGTAAAAATAATTCCACACATTCAAGGTGGATTTGTTGGTCTTACACCCAGGCATGACAATGGCCTTCTTCTTATCATGGCCAAGAGATGCTTCCACTGGTGCCTGACTAGCACAAGCAACATCCTCATCCTCAACATCCTCATTAGTGCCAGTGTCAGCTACAGAAATCTCCAACCTCATCATCTTGAAATTCCACGGTGGCATCCTCAATTTCTATGTCATCAGCAACACTTATTCTGTTCA
This sequence comes from Pseudophryne corroboree, assembly GCF_028390025.1. Lineage (NCBI taxonomy): Eukaryota > Metazoa > Chordata > Amphibia > Anura > Myobatrachidae > Pseudophryne > Pseudophryne corroboree. The sequence continues at coordinate 122,563,937 of NC_086451.1, read as the reverse complement.
TCCCCACATATGCAGAGGGAGCAGAAACGGTAGAAGGTGGCTTCTCTGTAAGTACAGTATTTGAATGGTCAGACTCACACATAGCACTTGGGGACACACTTAGACTCTCCTCAGGTGACATTTCTGTTTCTGATTGCACAGTTTGTTCTACTGCCTTAGTGGTTTTCAGTTTTTTTACACCTCTTCTAGACTCCAAGTGTGAGGCATAATGAGAGGCAGAAAAGATGCCTCACTGACAGGTGCAAAACCACCACTCAGAAATAAAGGCCAAGGCCTGAGCCTTTCCTTGCCACTGCGCGTGGTCAATGGCATGTTGACAATTTTATGTCTTTCTGCACCAAACCTTCCCTTTGCTGCAGGTGTTTTTTTCTTTACCACTGTATATTGGGTTTTTGGTTTTAGATGCCCAGACTTAGATCCACTATGCCCTTCAGCATTGACTTTAGTAATCATCACAACTGGTGGCAGCAGGTTGGTTTTCTCTAAACCGATTATTATACATTTTAAGTGCGTGATTCACAGGGTTAGATACACATGAGGAAAGTGCACTAGGGTACAGCATACCAAATGGTACAAACAATATAAATTAACAATATATTTTTATATAACTTGCAGTTCCTTTCAAACTGCGTGAATCAGGGTTTGATGCATATGAGAAAAGTGCACTAGCGTACAATGCATCAAATAGTACAAACAAACAGTAGAAATTTACAATATATTTTTATTTAACTTACAGCTCCTTTTAAACTGCATTAATCACAGGGTTAGATGCAAGTGAGGAAAGCGCACTAGGGTATAGTGCACCAACTAGTACAAACTATAGAAATGAACTATATATTTTAAATATCTTGCAGCTCCTTTTAAACTGCGTAAATCACAGGGTTTGATGCATGTGGGGAAAGCACACTAGGGTACAGCACACCAAATAGTACAAGCAAAACAATAGAAATGAATTAATGATTTGATATAACTTGCAGCTCCTTTCAAAGTACGTGAATCACAGGGTTAGATGCACGTGAAGAAAGCGCACTCTAGGGTACAGTGCACCAAATAGTACAAACAATAGAAATTAACAATATATTTTTTTCTTTTTTAAAATAACTTGCAGCTTCTTTCTAACTGCCTAAATCACAGGGTTAGATGCACATGAGGAAAGAGCACTAGGGTACAGCAACCCCCTTGTGAGACTCTAAGTCTCTGGAGTAGACACAGCACAGTTATAGAACTATATAGAACTTACGTTAACACACAGCAGAGTCAATACAGTGTTCCCCCTATGTACATGCCCTTTGTGGGACTCTGTCTGATTCTGGACACAGCAATTCATCCCCTACATGTTTTATTAATAAATAATATAATATACTATAGTATACTACTGTACTGTAAAACTAAAAATGTGCCCACAATTTATATTTTATTTATGCAGAATTGCAGAGTTTACGCAGCAAACATCAGTGTGCTGCTATCTCCGGGAAATGGCACCAAGTTCCGGCCACGGTGCCTTTTATAGAATTCAAATCCCACGAGAATCTGATGGCGAGAAGTTGACGTTCGGCCTCGTTGGCGAACAGCTCATCTCAAAAAACCATGTTGCAGGTGGGGCAGATGTCAAATATGCATAGAGATTTAGAGGTGAAAGTGGTGTGTCCAAACTCAAATCTAAATTGCAGTATAAAAATAAAGTTGTCCGGTATTTGTTGGCTAAATGCAAAAGCAGCCAGTATTTACCCTGCACACAAAAAATTGTATGTACTGTATTTGCTCCCCTTGCATTGAAGTATAATTTGTCCAGGTGCACAGTCACTTGCTACTGTATTTCTTATTTTATTCACAACACTGAATCAGGTCAAAAGTCATGATTAGAAGTCGTCTGGAAGCTTCAGCCAAAATATTATTAAAGTTATTAGTCTTAGTAAAGATAACATTAGGCCTGTTAGGAAGAATAGATGGATCTTATTTCAAAATTGGATAGTTTCAATTTAAATAGTAATTCTCATGATTTCATATGAGCATTTAATACATTTTGAGATACAGGTAATGCTATATTCAGATTCTGATTTCCAAATTCTGCAGAATGGGTATTAGTTCTGTTTTCTTTATGAGATTTGGGTGCTATGGATAGTAACGGTTACTTGTTTGGCTATTCGTTTTTGCATTTTTGTTTTTTTACATTTTCCATTTTATTAACAGAATCAGAGCCTGCACGGATCCTGTTGATCTATGCAGTGCTTGCTGAAAACTCGTCAGCCAGTGGCAGGTCAATTATTTGGGCGAGTTTACCGTCAGTTTTACAGTGGGTGATAAAGGTATTAATTCCATGATTTTAGTACTTGTAAAGTAAAGAAAATTATTGGTAACAACATATGAGTTCTGTAGGAATACAGTCAATATATCGCTAGCCGGTCAGTGGATGGGTACAAATGATGGGGGGAATGTAATAGGGTGTGAGAATAAGAAAGTGAGAGATTTTGTGAGAGTTCTTCTGTTTTTTTTTAATGTGGCAATCATTTACATAACAAAATCAATCTGGTTTTGCCATATTAATGATTGTCACTTTTAAAAAAAACAGGAGAACTTTTACAAAATCTCTCACTTTCTGATTCTCACATCCTATTACATTCCCACCAATATGTCTGTGAACGTCTTCATTAACAGACATATCGTGTCAGCTCGGCAGCAGAGCCGGTGGCAGATATATCTGCAGATATACTGTCTTGGCTGTGTGTATGGATGGACCGTCGACTACCTGTACATGTGCTGCAGGGACCGCCGACATGGCTAGGCAGACAAATTCAAATGCCTGCCCAGCTATGACAATAAGACAATATATCAAGCAGACAATCAGTAAGTGTGTATACTTATGTGAATCGGCCAGCTTTCTACAGTCTTTGCAGTATACACAGTTCCCTCCATTTTTGCTTTCTCTTTGTTATAATTGGATTTATTCTTTTCTTCTCATCAGTGGACCTTGGTGGTTTAGGATTTATGAATTTCTTCATAATGTTAAAATATAATGGCAGTAAATTCCTTTTCATCTTTTATTATTACATTTAATAACAATAATATAGTATGAATAATGATTACTGATTGCTAGTAGGACGGTATCAGAGTTTTATTGTAAGAGAGTATTTCCAATGAAGGTGCTACTTTGAACAGCAGGCCAATAACATTATGCAGAGAAGACATGTAGGTAAGGGTAAGACAGAATTATTGCCAAGTTTGAAGTATGAAATGAAAATACCAATTATGCGTCTAAGAAAAAGTAATTTATGGCAATTTTATCCACTTTCTTTAGGGTGTCAGATATAATTGAATAAGTAATCTCAGCAGCAATAAAAGAATAGCTGTAGGTGTACATTTTAAACTGATACAGGTTGAGTCTCCCTTATCCAAAATGCTTGGGACCAGAGGTATTTTGGATATGGGATTTTTCCGTATTTTGGAATAATTGCATACCATAATGAGATATCATGGTGATGGGACCTAAATCTAAGCACAGAATACATTTATGTTACATATACACCTTATACACACAGCCTGAAGGTAATTTTAGCCAATATTTTTTATAACTTTGTGCATCAAACAAAGTGTGTCTACATTCACACAATTCATGTATGTTTCATATACACCTTATACACACAGCCTGAAGGTCATTTAATACAATATTTTTAATAACTTTGTGTATTAAACAAAGTTTGTATACATTGAGCCATCAGAAAACAAAGGTTTCACTATCTCACTCAAAAAAGTCCGTATTTCGGAATATTCCGTATTTCGGAATATTTGGATATGGGATACTCAACCTGTATAATAAAATGGATTACCATACAATTAGAAGTCAAAAGGTGCTACCTGGACAATGGTATTGGGAGGTGCATGAGGCATTGATAGAGTGCTATGCAATAGGTTAAAAAAGAAAAAAACAGCACCTAAAGTTCTTATGCCAGCAGCTGACTACTATTAGATCCATCTGTCATCAAACTGTCATCAAATAAAGACTGATAAAAATGATTGTATTCAGAAACTCCCTTTTAATTTTAGAATAATATTATGTAACTAATAATATTTGGTTTGATAGATATAAAACTCTGAGCTGATGATACGGGTGGACAGAATTCAATTAGCCACGGTAGATTACCATGAGCTAATTGATCCTCCGGGGCTATCCAATTATCCCCAAAATCAGGAGTTATTGGGGATTTTTTTTTCACCTGCCTCAGTGGGTCGAAAAAATCCCCAACAACTTGGGGCTTACTGGGTGTCGCATACGTGTTAATGCACAAAGGTGTGAACCATTAACAGATTCTGTACATCAATATATGTTAACACGGTACTTTAAAGGCACTAACAAGGCTATCGGTTAAAATCAGGAGTCCAATTGAATAGTCTCTGGCGTTAGTGTGGTAATTTATCAGGTGCAATTGAATTCTGGCCTTAGTCAGTGGATGAAGGATGTCACAGTTATGGATTTGGAGAAAAAAGATGTGGGATGCACAAAAGTGGTCTCTGGAGTCTAGGGGGCAGAATTTACTAAAGGTCTATTTTTATTGATTTCAAATAGATGAAAATTGATAAAAATGTATGTACTTACAGAGCCAAAATACACATTTATTAATATTTAAAAATGAAAATAAAAAATCACCTGTTAGCGAATGTGTGTTTCAGCCCTTGAAAACCAACATTGATTGGGATAGTTTTTCATTGAGTTTAAATCAATTTTACATCAATTAAAATCGTCCTTTAGTAAAAATATCTGCCAGAATCCAAGCTAGGTCCCCAATATACTGTACAAACGATGTAGGATCTATCTGCAAAAAAAGTCTCTCTTGCTTTCTCTTTTCTCTCTCTCCCGTTCTATCTCTCTCTCTCTCTCTCTCTCTCTCTCTCTGTAAAACCTTTCAGTTTTATTTAGTGCAGTGGCCATGGGGAGTTTGAGAAACACCCTTTTTATGGACCAAATGAAAACACAAGATGACCTATAAGTGGAGTCTTCAGAGTTAAAGTGAACCAAATCCATATTTTGCCAATTTTTTAAATAACACTGCCATGGTAAAGTGGAAACATTGTTTTCTGTGAATTAAAAAAAAAGAAAGCTGACATGAAATAACTGCTGCCATAAATCCCTCCAATCTATTACACCTAGTTCAAAAACTCTCCTGCTCACCATTTTCTTAAAATTGACTCTTATGGACTTAGTTCACTTTAACTCTAAACTCTCCTAATATCTTCGTCAATTGTATCGCCAGGGGACAACCTATTGGCTCCGGAAAACAGACTTGCTTTAATTTGATAGCCCTTTGTGTATTCAGCAATGGAAAGGTCTAATTGCACCAAGCATTTCTAAAATGTATTTAATAAAATCACTTCATGTATCATAGTAAGAAATGTAACATGCAGAATTCAAAATGACAATAGTAAATATTAACTTTGCTGATATATACTGTGGCCAATACAGGATTCTAGGGGTTTGGGTGGGGGTGGAGGGGGGGGGGTGTTCCAAATGCAATCCACAATCTCCCACTCTGCAGAACGCTGGAGCAAGTGCGGGAGTTTGGGGAAGTGGCAGAAGAATCTAGTACCAACTCTTTACAATAATACATAAATTGGTCTTTTTATACACTCGATACTGTACTAAATAGTGTATTAATATTTAACACACTAGATGGTCTAAAGCATAGGTTTTATCAAACATATTTAACTAATATTAAAAAATAAGTGGTCACTAAAGGGTTAAACATCCCATAATGAATACATTCACAAACATTAGAGAACCAGTATGATACAGAACTGCACTTTCTGAGCACACATTCTACCACTTTATGGTAAGACTCCTGTCTGTTCTGCCTGGTCCAGTGCAGTGATTGAGGGTTCAGATCCACACACAGCAAACTTGGTAGAAGAAGCTACAACCAATATACATGTGCAGCAGCTACGTTTTGTCCCTTAAACTCCATTTTGTGGCAGCAGTCCTAGTAATCATATTATATACTTTTGCTATTTTGGTCATAATCAGAGTTACTGGCAAAGAGGAGGGGGGTTTCCAGGCAGCCCCCCCCCCCCCTCCGATTTGCCTATGGTATAACACAAAGAACCAAATGCTATTATTATCCAAACAATTGATTCTGTAGATGCAATGGGAAAGGATCTGAAAGTAAAGGAGCAAAATTGTGTGTTCCAAAGTTATGTTAAATTGACTGACTCTTCACCTGTATAAATGTATATGGATATGGAACTTCTGAGTCCCCTAGATACAGTGATATCAATTTCAAACTCATGTTGATCCATCTGTATGGAAGATATTCCAGAATTATCAAATCTCCCAGGTAGAGTACTCATACTGTATTATGTGATGCTAACTTTTTACTGGCAGCCTAGTACACAGATATGAAATGTGAGGTACCGTGATACAGATGGCCACCTGGATACCTGAAGAAAGTTGCCAGTAAATGGCAAGTGTCTTTGACTCTATGGTGACCATATGGTCTCTTGGATCCAGGTTAAGGGCAACAAATGGTCTATTACTGATGGATGCCTAAAGCCAAGTCCTGGGTTCTGCACGTCGGCTTTATTATACAGCACAGCTGCTGGTCCGGATACACTGCCAGCACATATTTTACATACATCTTTACATGTGTGTTTATTAGAGATGAGCGGGTTCGGTTCTCTGAGTACCTAATCCTACCGAACATCACATCCCGAGCCCGGATCCAAGTCTGGCTCGGGACTTCCCGCCAGACTCGGAAACCAGAACGAGGCAAAATGTCATCAACCTGCTGTCAGATTCTCGCAGGGCTTGGATTCTATATAAGGAGTCGCGCGTCACCATTTTCACTCCACTCCTGGAGAGTGTAGCGAGCGAGAGGATGTGTCTCTCTCCTCAGTGTCTGTCTGTGCGGGAAAGTGGTGTGTCAACCTGCTCTGTTTTATGTGTGTCATTCCAGTGTTGTCTTGTACTGCATTAGTCCAGTAGTGGTGTCTTGTGCTGCATCAGTCCAGTCACAGTGGTGGTGTCCTCTGCTGCCATATGTCCAGTGCTGCTGTATAAGTCCAGTCCAGTGGTGCTGTGTTGTGCTGCATCAGTCCAGTGGTGGTGTTTTGTGCTGCATCAGTCCAGTCACAGAGATGGTGTCCTCTGCTGCCATATGTCCAATGCTGCTGTATAAGTCCAGTCCATTGCAGTGGTTGTGCTGCATCAGTCCAGTTATGGTGTCCCTGTGCTGCTGTATAAGTCCAGTGGTACTCCCGAATAAGTCCAGTGGTACTCCCGAATAAGTCCAGTGGTACTGCCGTATAAGTCCAGTGATACTGCCGTATATGTCCAGTGGTACTTCTGTATAAGTCCAGTGTTACTGCCATATAAATCCAGTGGTACAGCCGTATAAATCCAGCCTAGTGATACTGCCGCATAAGTCCAGTGATACTGCCATATATGTCCAGTGGTACTGTCGTATAAGTCCAGTGATACAGCCTTATAAATCCAGTCCAGTGGTACTGTGTATATGTCCAGTGGTACTGCCGTAAAAGTCCAGTGATACCGCTGTATAAATCCAGTCCAGTGGTACTGCTGTATAAGTCCAGTGGTACTGCCGTATAAGTCCAGTGAGACTGCCGTATATGTCCAGTGATACTGCCGTATATGTCCAGTGGTAATGCCGTATAAGTCCAGTGATACTGTCGCATAAGTCCACTGGTACTGCCGTATAAGTCCAGTGGTACTGCCGTATAACTCCAGTGGTCCTGCCGTATAAATCCAGTCCAGTGATACTGCAATATAAATTCAGTGGTACTGCAATATAAGTCCAGTAGTACTGTTGTATAAATCCCCTCCAGTGGTACTGCCGTATAAGTCCAGTGATACTGCCGTATATGTCCAGTTTTACTGCTGTATAAGTCCAGTGATACTGCCATATAAATCCAGTCCAGTGGTACTGCCGTATAAGTCCAGTGGTACTGCCGTATAAGTCCAGTGATACTGCCGTATATGTCCAGTGGTACTTCCGTATAAGTCCAGTGTTACTGCCATATAAATCCAGTGGTACAGCCGTATAAATCCAGCCTAGTGATACTGCCGCATAAGTCCAGTGATACTGCCATATATGTCCAGTGGTACTGCCGTATAAGTCCAGTGATACAGCCTTATAAATCCAGTCCAGTGGTACTGTGTATATGTCCAGTGGTACTGCCATAAAAGTCCAGTGATACCGCTGTATAAATCCAGTCCAGTGGTACTGCTGTATAAGTCCAGTGGTACTGCCGTATAAGTCCAGTGAGACTGCCGTATAAGTCCAGTGATACTGCCGTATATGTCCAGTGGTAATGCCGTATAAGTCCAGTGATACTGTCGCATAAGTCCACTGGTACTGCCGTATAAGTCCAGTGGTATTGCCGTATAACTCCAGTGGTCCTGCCGTATAAATCCAGTCCAGTGATACTGCAATATAAATTCAGTGGTACTGCCATATAAGTCCAGTAGTACTGTTGTATAAATCCCCTCCAGTGGTACTGCCGTATAAGTCCAGTGATACTGCCGAATATGTCCAGTTTTACTGCTGTATAAGTCCAGTGATACTGCCATATAAATCCAGTCCAGTGGTACTGCCGTATAAGTCCAGTGGTACTGCCATATAAGTCTGGTGATACTGCTGTATATGTCCAGTGATACTGCCGTATAAGTCCAGTGATACTGCCTTATAAGTCCAGTGGTACTGCCGTATAAATACAGTGGTACTGTCATATAAATCCAGTCCAGTGATACTACCATGTAAGTCCAGTGATACTGCCGTATAAATCCAGTCCAGTGGTACTGCCATATAAATCCAGTGATACTGCCGTATATGTCCAGTGGTACTGCCATATAAGTCCAGTGATACTGCCGTATAAATCCAGTCCAGTGGTACTGCCATATAAATCCAGTGATACTGCCGTATATGTCCAGTGGTACTGCTATATAAATCCAGTGATACTGCCGTATAAATCCAGTCCAGTGATACTGCCGTATAAGTCCAGTAATACTGCCGTATAAGTCCAGTGATACTGCCGTATAAATCCAGTCCAGTGGTACTGCCGTACAAGTCCAGTGATACTTCCGTATATGTCCAGTGCTACTGCCGTATAAGTCCAGCGGTACTGCCGTATAAGTCCAGTGATTCTGCCGTATATGTCCAGAGGTACTGCCGTATAAGTCCAGTGATACTGCCATAGAAATCCAGTCCAGTGGTACTGCCGTATAAGTCCAGTGATACTGTAGTATATGTCCAGTGGTACTGCTGTATAAGTCCAGTGATACTGCCGTATAAATCCAGTCCAGTGGTACTGCCATATAAGTCCAGTCCAGTGGTGCTGCAATATAAGTTCAGTGGTGCTGTCCTGTGCTGTATATTCTTTACTCCAGATAAAGGGGTTATTAATATTTAATCCAAATCATTTTTACTAGAGATGAGCGGATTCGGTTTTACTCGGTTTTACTCGGTTCTCAAAACCGAATCTTATTGGCTCACGGATGTCACGTGTTTTGGATAGCCAATAAGATTCGGTTTTGAGAACCGAGTAAAACCGAATCCGCTCATCTCTAAATTTTTTACAGGGTTTGCCCTGTGTGGTGTAGAGGTACTCTCTCATGTGCTGCATTTTGTTATATAACTCCAGAAAAATAATGGAGAACAAAAATGTGGAGGATAAAATAGGGAAAGATCAAGAACCACTTCCTCCTACTGCTGCTGTTGCCACTGCTGTTGTTGCTGCTGGGAGTCGATCGTCATCCCAGAGGCGAAGTTGGAAGACCACTTGTACTACTTCAACTAAGCAAATGACTGTCCAACAGTCTTTTGCGAGGAAGATGAAATATTACAGCAGTCATCCTGTTGCAAAGTGGATAACTGAGGCCAAGACAGCTATGTTGGTGATAGACGTGCATCTGGTATCCGCCATTAGTGCTTTGGGATTTAGACAATTGATGGAGGTAGTGTGTCCCTGGTACCAAATCCCATCTAGATTCCACTTCACTAGGAAAGAGATTCCCGGACTGTACAGGGACATTAAAAATAGTGCAGGGTCCTGATAAATGCGGTTGTACCCAGTGTCCACTAAACCATGGACATGTGGACAAGTGGAACAGGGCAGACTAAGGACTATATGACTGTGACAGCCCACTGGGTAGATGTATTGCCTCCCGCAGCAACAAAAGCAGGTGCACCAGTAGCAGCATCTCACAAACACCAGCTCATTCCTAGGCAGGCTACGCTGTGTATCACCGGTTTCCATAAGAGGCACACCAGTGAGAACCTCTTACGGAAACTGAGGGACATCATCACACAATGGCTTACCCCGCTTAGACTCTCCTGGGGATTTGTGATATCAGACAATGCCACCAATATTGTGCATGCATTACAGTACATCTGGGCAAATTCCAGCACATCCCATGTTTTGCACATACAATTAATTTGCTGGTGCAGAATTTTTGAGAAATGACAGGGGCGTGCAGGAGATGCTGTCGGTGGATCAAAAAATTGTTGGCCACTTTCAACATTCAGCCATTGCGTTCCACTCCTAGATGGGCCAGGTGTTTGTGCCACACACTTGTGTCGCTTAGCTTAGTCATACAGCAACCTCGGTGCGCCTCTTTTTTTTGCATCATGTGCTGTTTGGGGACTAGTTTTTTTAAGTGCTGTCCTGTCTGCCACTGCAGTGCCACTCCTAGATGGGCCAGGTGTTTGTGCCGCACACTATTGTTGCTAAGTTTAGTTATACAGCTACCTCATTGCACCTCTTTTACTTCTCTGCATGATGTGCTGTTTGGGGTCTAGTTTTTTTAAGTGCCATCCTGTCTGCCACTGCAGTGCCACTCCTAGATGGGCCAGGTGTTTGTGCCGCACAATTGTGTCGCTTAGCTTAGTCATACAGCAACCTCGGTGTGCCTTTTTTTTTTTGCATCATGTGCTGTTTGGGGACTAGTTTTTTTTAAGTGCCGTCCTGTCTGCCACTGCAGTGCCACTCCTAGATGCGCCAGGTGTTTGTGCTGCACACTTGTGTTGTTTAGCTTAGGCATACAGCTACCTCATTGCACCTCTTTTACTTCTTTGCATGATGTGCTGTTTGGGGCCTAGTTTTTTTAAGTGCAATCTTGTCTGCCACTGCAGTGCCACTCCTAGATGCGCCAGGTGTTTGTGCCTCACACTTGTGTTGTTTAGCTTAGGCATACAGCTACCTCATTGCACCTCTTTTACTTCTTTGCATGATGTGCTGTTTGGGGCCTAGTTTTTTTAAGTGCAATCCTGTTTGCCACTGCAGTGCCACTCCTAGATGGGCCAGGTGTTTGTGCTGCACACTTTTGTTGCTAAGTTTAGTTATACAGCTACCTCATTGCACCTCTTTTACTTCTCTGCATGATGTGCTGTTTGGGGCCTAGTTTTTTTAAGTGCCATCCTGTCTGCCACTGCAGTGCCACTCCTAGATGGGCCAGGTGTTTGTGCCGCACAATTGTGTCGCTTAGCTTAGTCATACAGCGACCTCTGTGTAACTTTTAGGCCTAAAAAACAATATTGTGAGGTGTTCAGAATAGACTGGAAATGAGTGGAAATGAATGTTATTGAGGTTAATAATACCGTAGGATCAAATTTACCCCAAAATTTTGTGATTTTAGTTATTTTTATGTTTTTTCAAAAATCATCCAGAACCAAAACCAAAACCAAAACCCGAAAGGGTGGTTTTGGCAAAACCTATCCAGATCCAGAACATGAGCATGGATCCAGATCCAAAACCAAAACACAAACACAAAACAAGAAAAGTGCCCGCCGCACATCTCTAATGTTTATATGTGCTTAGCGGTCACCTCCTTCCTGCACAAAGTAGTCATTGCTGCAGACTCCGCTGGTTAAAACCATTATTAATTCAAGGGCTGGTGTTTTTTCATTAGACATATCCAGGGCAGCAGTTTAATTGTGTAAGAATTAACATTCTGATAACTAAATTATGGATAGTCCTTTAAAAAATAAAATAAAAAGAGCATAACTCAAATTTCTTTAACTGTATTTTTATTGGATCAATGTATTTCTTAAGTAAAACCTAATTTTTGAAAAGAAAGATTATATCGTAATATTTAGTTGAACAGAAAAAAGAAATAAATGTAAAAGTAGTTTCCAAGTACAGTAGTTTAATAAAATGTTTGGAACAAGATCACAAAAACTAATTCAGCTTTGTATGCATGGAAATAATACAACTTTATGTTACCAAGTAATAATTCTTTATCTTTGTACTATTCCAGTGATATTCTAACATAGTTTAAATTTGGTTTGGTTCACTTGAACATCACAGGCAAGGGGAGAGGGATGGAAAAAATAACCTAAAAATTGAAAGCCTCAATAGGGGATATATTTAAAGTCATAGGGGTCTATTTACTAAGCCTCAGGGGGAGATAAAGTGAACTGGGATAAAGTACCAGCCAATCACCTCCTAACTGTCATTTTTCAAACCCAGCCTGTGACATCGCAGTTAGACAGTGATTGGCTGGAACTTTATCTCTGGGCACTTTATCTTCTTCCAAGGCTAAGTAAATAGACCCCTTAGAATCCAATGACTCATTAAGTCCATAATTATGTAAGGACCACCATTTAAACATCCACACTGCTTTTTTCTGCATAGATTTCTAACCTGCGCCAATCTGTAGAGGTGTTCTCCCCGCTCTGCTACTGTACCTTGCTAATGTGCCCTGCCGCTGTCGGCTGCCGCCGTCTTCACCTATCAAACTATATGACAGGCAAGAGCCCCGGCAGTGTGAAGAGGGGCTTCCCCACTCTGCCTCCTTGCTGATGTGCCGCACAACACTCAATGGGCACAGACGGTTTCTGTTGGCTGCCACATCCTGCGCTTATCAAATGTATGACATGCAGCGGTACCGGCAGCATAAAGAACCACTGCTTACAAAAGTGTGATGACGTAGCATGCCTGAACAACTGCACATCGCCTGGCCGGTAGAGACAACGTGGCCTCCTCCCAGAGACCTCCAGGTAACTGCTCTCCTGGAAATGTAAGCTCTTCAGCTCAGTTTTATTCTGCTGCTCATATCTCTCCATGTCTGTCTTTATTCTCTCCTTGATTCAATCTCTCTCCATGTCTCTGCCTCTTTCTATGTCAATCCATGTCTCTCTCTATCTCGATGTCTTTCTCTCCATCTCTCTCTCCATGTCCCCCTCTCTCCCTACATGTATCCCTCCCCCACCCATGTCTCTCTCTCTCCATGCCTCTCTTTCTCCCCATGCCTCTATCTCTCCCCTTGGCAGTGTATATATATATATATATATATATATATATCACACGGGGGGGGGGGGATATAGCGACCAGTGGTGTCTAAGAGAGATGCAGTAAAAATAGTTGGATAAAAATATATAGTATTTCTGCTAAAAGAATAATCAGAAAGGGTAGATCTATAAAAAATGTATTAAGTACAATTTTAAAACATAAAAATTGAATTAAGATAAAATTTGAGCAGAAAAAAACTTTTTAAAAATTGGGATAAAAACAATATACACAATACAATATAATACCAGTTGAAAAATAAAAAGATTTTTGCTTAACTTGGTATGAGGTCACTGCCAGGTTGCCCAACGCGTTTCGTCATTCAGACTTCATCAAGGGCATCTCTCTTAGACACCACTGGTCGCTATATCCCCCCCCCTGTGTGTTATTAAATTTGCTACAGGGAACCACCATCCCTGTTTTTGTGGGACAGCTGACGCCCTGCATGAGCCTCTAGGGAGTGTCATTTAATTTCAGGTATATTCATACCTTCGATTATTAAATTGTTCACTATTGTTGTACACAAGTGGCGCAATATTCTCTTCTTTTATATATATATATATATATATATATATATATATATATATGGAAAAAGGGTTAACATCAACCAACAGTGTCTGAATAAGTATAATATCTATGAAGAAATGGCATGAAAAGATATGTAATAATGGGATAAAATTTTAACAATTAATTTATTTCCACATATAATAATAACAACATGAAAGGATACTGTTATAAAATGAGATGGACTAAAATAGAAGGAAGGGAATTGCAAGACACTGAATATTAATAGAGGGCTAAAACCATAGATTTAAAAGAGAAGTAAAAAAGAAAAAAAAATGAGAGATTCCTGCTTATCTTAGTATGGAGAGTCACATGAGGTACATCCAAAGCGTTTTGTCTGTCTGGATTTGCCGGGATCCACCCATAAAGATACAGTATAACATATGTTGGTTGGTTGTACTCACGGACAATAACAGGCAGAGGCCCAGGTAGCTTCTACGTTTCAATTTTAGTCACAAATCGTCATCAGGAACAGTGTATACAAAAAAGTTCTTACCTTTTATAACAAAGAAATTACTCACTGTGGGTTTAACTCTAGAAAAGTCCATGCACACTACACTGTCCCTCACATTTTTACCCCTTCTGAAAGCTGGAAGGATTTCCTTATTTTTAACAGATGGTAAAAGAGCATCTTGTTGCAAAACAGGCCACAATTTTCGTGATTCTTGAGTCATTTGAGTACTAGCCACAGTATAATTACTAACCCATATTACAGAGTTTTGTGTTACATCTTTCCTTACATTAAAAGGAAGGATTTTAGGGGCCCTTAAAGCTCTCTGCATGGCATTATTCAAATCTCTTCTCAAATACCCTCATTGTAGGAATTTTGTTCTCATATTTTGAAGGTGTTTTAACTCATCCTCAGTCACACTACAAATTCTGTGCACTCGCAAGAACTGTGAGTACTGTAGACCTTTTTTAAGGGCAACTAGATGGAAACTGCCTAGTTATAGCATGGTGTTGCAGTTGGTTGGCTTAATGTATAAAGAGGTTTTCAATGTGTTACCGCTGATGGAAACTGTAACATCTAAGTTCACCAACGACACCACCGTCATTGACCTCATAAATGAAGGGGACAAATCGGACTACAGACGGGAAGTGGATCGGTTAGCCCAGTGGTGTAGCTGTAACAACCTAGAGCTCAACCCACTTAAAACTGTTGAGATGGTAGTAAACTTTAGGAAGAACCCAGCTGAAGCACCCCCACTAATCATAGCTGATAGTGTGGTGTCGCTAGTGGACTCCTTCAAGTTCCTGGGGACCACGATCTCTAGAGACCTCAAGTGGGGACCAAATGCAGATGCCACCTTCGGAAATGCACAGCAGAGGTTGTTCTTCCTAAGGCAACTTAAGAAGTTTAACATCCCACAGAATCTCCTGCTCCTCTTCTACTCTGCAATTGTAGAATGTGTCCTGTGCTCCTCAGTGAGAGAGATAAATGCAGGCTCCAAAGAGTGGTAAGGTCTGCTGAGAACATCATCGTAGTTGACCTCCTACCCGTCCATGACCTGTACCGGTCCAGAGCCAAAAAACGGGCAACCAGGATAGTCAATGATCCACCTCACTGGGGCTATGGCGAGCTCAACCTGCTGCCATCAGGAAAAAGATAATGGGCCATTCCCACCAGAACCAATAGAAGCCTCAAAAGCTTCTTTCCTCAATCAGTCCACCTGCTGAACTCCTGACAAACCGCCGGGTTGTCTGTCCAGTCGCTCTACTCTGATCTTCTGATTGTAACAAACACTGTGTACTTTTACTTAATCTGTATACTGCATATATCCCCCCCCCCCCACACACACACACATCCCCCCTCTTGTCTACGTGTTCCCCCCTGGCTGCTGCACTATAAACCAAAAACAAATTCCTAGTATACCTGGCCAATAAGCTGATTCTGATTCTGATCTAAGTAATTAATAACAGAATACTGTATATCATAAGTGATCTTGTACATTCACAACCTTCATCATTTCAATAAATTCCTCTTTTGTGCCTAACCACAACATAAACACGTCATCTATGAACCTTGTATAGAAGTGTTACGTTCCACGAAAATTCTTTCTCAAAGAACATAGACCTCTCAACTTTGAACATAAATGAATTTGTGAATGCTGGGGCTTTGCAACTGCCCATCGCGCACTCAAGCATTTAAAAAAAAAGACATTATCAAAAAAAAAGTAATTACTTTAGGTGTTAATGCACCAATATATGCTTTAATTGCACCATTATTGGAAGGTGGATCAAATAAACTTTTTGTTTTAACTGGACAGGTTTCCACATGGTATCACTTTCCATCTTGGAATCAAAATACTCTCTTAGATGAAGTTGTCTGCCGAGTTTATTAATATCATCTGTGATGTTAAATGTTTAATGCTTGTTCTTAGGAACACAGTATAACCCTTTCTCCAACACCTTCATTTCATCATTAGAGAATGTTCTAGAGGACAAATTGTACACCTTTATTTCTTCTTTGAACGAGGCCCGGTTGTGCCTTTCGTATTGTCCTCCCCGTATTGTTCTTGTCCTTTTTTCATCTTTTGGGCTCTGATGCAAACCCCTAAAGAGGGCCATCCTGAATCCTTACTGCAGCCATTTTTATATGATTCCCAAACTCCATAAAAATGTACACTGTTCCCCTGGGAGACCAATAGTGTCCGCGAGAGACTCTGTTTTTTATGAAGTGGAAAAATATTTGACCCATTATTTACAAGCTGTGGTTCAGATACAAGAAAAATATGTCAAAGACACTAACACTTTTTTGTCGAAACTACGAGCTTTGGGGAATATTCTGCCACAGTGTTGGTTGTATACAGCTGATGTCATCAGCTTGTACACAAACATACCACTTGAGAGCGGAGTGCAATCAGTGAAGAATTTGCTGACTGATAGTCCCTATTACACAGGCCCAGATTTATCTTTCTTTCTTAGGTGCCTTCATTTGGCATTAAGCAGTAATTACTTTCTTTTTGATAATGTCAAACGCTTGGGTGTGCAATGGGCAGTTGTATAGCCCCAGTGTTCGCAAATCCATTTATGTTCGAAGTTGAGAGGTCTATGTTCTTTGAGAAAGAATTTTCGGGGAACATACACTTCTATACAAGGTTCATAGATGATGTGTTTATGTTGTGGTTAGACACAAAAGAGGAGTTTATTGAAATGATGCAAGTTGTGAATGTACAAGATCAAAACATCAAGTTCACTTACGATATACAGAATACTGTTATTAATTACTTAGATGTTACAGTTTCCATCACTGGTAACACATTGAAAACCTCTTTATACATTAAGCCAACCGACTGCAACACCATGCTATAACTAGGCAGTTTTCATCCAGTTGCCCTTAAATAAAGGTCTATCGTACTCACAGTTCTTGCGAGTGCACTGAATTTGTAGTGTGACTGAGGATGAGTTAAAACACCTTCAAAATATGAGAACAAAATTCCTACAATGAGGGTATTTGAGTAGAGATTTGAATAATGCCATGCAGAGAGCTTTAAGGGCCCCTAAAATCCTTCCTGTTAACGTAAGAAAAGATGTAACACAAAACTCTGTAATATGGGTTAGTGATTATACTATGGTTAGTACTCAATGACTCAAGAATCACAAAAATTGTGGCCTGTTTTCCAACAAGATGCTCATTTACCATCTGTTAAAAATAAGAAAATCCTTCCAGCTTTCAGAATGGGTAAAAATGTGAGGGACAGTATAGTGTGCACGGTCATTTCTAAAGTTAAACCCACAGTGAGTAATTTTCTCACTAAAAAACATGGGGTTTACCGGTGTCTAGGATGCACCACTTGTGCATATTTGGAGACAGGTGATTCATTTGCGCATCCGCATACAGGCAAATGAATCCCTATCAAACAAATTGTAACGTGTACGAGTAAATATACTATCTATTTTATAAGATGTCTGTGTGACAGTTATTATACAGGGAAGTCCATCCAATCCTTAAAGGAGCAAAAGGCACAGCATAGGAGTACAATACACAAGCACTGGAAGGTAAAACCATTGACCAGCCTCTAGTGAGGAATTTCAAAGAATGTAACAATTTCAAGCATTTGAAACAGTCTAGCACAATTGTGATATAAGATGATAGACCAGGTGCCAGAGTCTAAAAGAGGGGGTGACCGGGATAGATTATTGCTGCAAAAGAAACAAGATGGATTTTTAAGCTTAATACTGTGCAACCGCACGGGCTTAATGAGTGTCTTTTGTTTAACTGTTTTATATAAGGTCTTTGTAAGACTGTAATTGCAGCTGTTTGTATGTTACTGAGTCGTACAGTAAGATATGCCAAGCTGTATTGTTGCTCTCTGTCATGTTTAGTTTCCATGGTGATGGGGAGCACTAGAATGAACCCGGAACTGTTTGTCATAGCAGCGGCTGCTGTTGATGACATCACAGAGAGCTGAAAACCAGCATGGCTCTACACGCGGGTCACTGTTGTGGGGTTTGTTATAAAAGGTAAGAACTTTTTTGTGTACACTGTTCCTGATGACGATGTGTGACTAAAGAAACTGCCTCTGCCTGTTATTGTCCATGAGTGTCACCAACCCACATATGTTATATATATCTTGCGTGCCTAGTGCCAGATACAACCAGCAAATGTCTTGAAAAGCTTACAACACAAGTGGAGCAGTACCAGAGAGATCTCATTAAATAAAAAAAAAAACTAAATTTAATCATGTGCAACAGGACTACAAGCAACATAAAGTGTATGCTTGGCTTGGAACCAATACACAAATGGTACCTCAAGGAGCCAGAATATTCTATAAGAAAATACATAATACCCATTATTCTAGTACTTCAGCGAGTGAAAATGAGGAAAGACAACATGAGTCTCCAGGAGAGGATTGCCCGGAGGGCCCTTTAAGGGTACGCACAAGGGCTGGCATCAATGGCCAAAAAACAAACCCACGAGTTGGGGGGCCAAAAGAGGCGCAGGTCGAGGAGGCAGAGTCAACATGAGACCGCCGAGAGAGACATGCAATTATTCTTTAATTTGTCCTCACAACCACTATCCACTGAAGCGACTAAAGTGTTGAGTAAGGGACTATCATTTATACCGACACACAGACATTAGATGAGATACAATGGAAGATTGATAATTACAAGCTACAGAGGAATCTAAAGTTAAAAGAATAGTACAGTAAAAATCCTAAATCTCAGACTACATTGGAGAATGCAGCAATTCTAAACAACTTGCGGAAAACTATGCCCAAGTCTCATTTCGAAACCTACTTCTACCCATTCATCCATCAGGACTTTTCATTCGAAGTTGGAACTTTCAGCTTCAAAAAATCCTGACAGAAGTCATTCCAATCTAACAAAAGAGGAGTACCAGGCTTTAAGAGAATTCAAAGGGAGGAAGGATATCACGATCAGAGGTGCGGACAAAGGAGGGCGATAGTGGTGTTGGATACAGACAAATATAAAGCAGAATGTCATCGTCTTTTGTCTGATAGTCCAACTTATGTAGCCTTAGCCACTGATCCAACCGCAAAGTTCCAAAAAGAGCTGAACTTATAATTGGGGGAAGCAATTAAGGAAGGTATAATTTCCCCCGTGATACAGAAAGCTTCAAACAAAACGCACTCGGTTGTGCCAGTATTTTATGTTATCCCTAAAGTGCATAAGGACGCACAGAACCCACCTGGCAAACCAAAAGCGGTTTACCTTGATTCTTTTCTCCAACCCTGTATACAGGATACACTGATACATCTTAAAGATACAGCTTCCCTTTTAAGGGTATTGGATAGATTTGAAGAGGTGCTGCATAATTTGGCATTAGCCTCTATAGATGTGTCTACTTTGTATACTTGTACACCACATGGTGAAGAGATACAAGTGGTGAGAAGATTGATTACCCACAATCCATTATACAAGGGTCCTGAGTTTAATTTCTATTTGTCTCTCTTACAGTTTACACTTACGCACAACTATTTTATTTTTGACAATTACTTTTATAAGCAACTGATGGGCTGCGCAATGGGCTCCTGTGTGGCCCTTGCGTTCGCCAACACGTACTTGTGGGAGGTGGATAAGGATGTATTTCTCAGTGTCCCAGAGGTATCACAACATCTGTTTGTTTATTTAAGATATATTGACAATATTTTACTATGGACCTGTCCCGAACAAAAACTAAGGGAATAGAAATAATTTTTTTGAGTGTTCTAGAATAGGCGCCCTGCAGCTATGATATAACAGACCTCAAAAGATGTCACCACATCTCAAATACAGCAGCAAATACAGAAAATTAGAAGTCTGTGTTTACACCAAAAGCGCTACAACACATGAACATAGAAAATTGTCACCATTACATCCCTTATAGATGGTTCCTCTAGTTGAGTCCTCAATGCAGATTATCTGATATGATTTCTCCAAGATATACCAGCATGTAATGAAATAAAGAATAACAAAAACAAACCAATGTGTAGTAAAAAACATGCAGTGAAACAGCAAAGGGAATAAAAAAGATTCCAATAAAAACACAAAAAAATAACTAAAGGAAAAATGTCCAAGAAAAATATTCCAAAGGTAATAACTACTCACACTCCCTTTGCTGTTTCACTGCATGTTTTTTTATCACCCTGCATGTGATTTTTTATTACCCTGCATGTGATTTTTAAATCCCTGTTTTTTGGATGGACAAACCATAGTATGTTTTTTACGTGTTACCCCAAATAAATTTTTGTACCCCCCTGTGTCCGGGTGAGGAAAGTAAGTTCTTCTGGGGATTCAGAGTTATCATCACAAAGAACATAGTGCTGGGATTTGAACATAAAGATACCTTTATGAGAGTTTGACTGCAGTGAGAACTGTGAGTTGGGGTACGCATGAGTGAACCCTTGTCATTTTCCTTGATATCAAAGATACCTTGATGTGCATGTTACCCACCTCACGAGTGGGAGTTTTGGGGTACGCTTTACCTTTATACCACATGTTAATAATATATGCTGGGTGCAGTTCAAGTGGACAAGGCCACGGTATTAGAAAAGAAACCTTGATGGGCTTTCAATTTCATGATTAAAGTGTGAGTGGGGTACGCCTCAGAACCACTACTAAAGCTAAAGAGGTCATTAAGATTTATCAAGGTGTATAAAGAACCTACTACACAATGGCCTTTTTCTCCCTTTATATGTTGGGATATCTTGGAGAACTCACATCAGAAAATCCACATTGAACACATTGCGGGGAATTGAACCTAAAGATACCTTTATGGGAATTCTACTGCAGTGAGAACTGTGAGTTGGGGTACGCATGAGTGACCTATGTCTTTACCTTGATATCAAAAATACCTTGATGTGCTTCTCACCCATCTTGCAAGTGTGAGTTTTGGGGTATGCCTCATCCATATACTACAAATTATAACCATAAAGAACCACGCCGGGTGTAGTTCAAGTGGACGAAGCCACGGCATTAGAAAAAAACTAAGAGAGTTTATCCAGATAAATAGTGTATCAGACAGTCCTATTAAATTTACACTAAGTATTGAACAACAAGTAATTAACTTCTTGGATTTTAAAATAGCCATTAAGGAAAGTAAGATCTATACGTTATTATATACAAAAAGTACGGATCATAATAATATTCTTAGGTTCGACAGTTTTCACCCTAAATCTACAATTTACGGTCTTCCTTACAGATGATAAGAGTCTGTTGTATAAATAATGATACAGCTGTGAGGGACCAACAACTGTCTGAAATGGTTAATAAATTCCTACACAGGGGGTATCCACTCCCTCTGCTTCAACAATCCCGTGGTAAGTCTTTATTACAATCCGGGGAAGCATTATTATTACCAAAAGTTAAAAATACCCAAGAGGAGGTGTTACCTTGGGTAAACCAATTCAATACCAAAAGTTCCTTTACTAGTAAACGGGCTAAGGTATAATGGCCCATTATTCAATCAGAACCTGAGCTTAAATTAGAGATGTGCAGTGGGCACTTTTCGTGTTTTGTGTTTTGGCTTTGGTTCTGGTTCCATGCTCGTGTTTTTGATCTGGATTGGTATTACCAAAACCACCCTTTCACGTTTTGGTTTTGGATCTGGATGAGTTTTGAAAAAAACACAAAAACAGTTAAAATCACTAAAATTACAATTACAATTTGGGGGTAATTTTGATCCTATGGTATTATTAACATCAATAGCATTCATTTCCACTCATTTCCAGGCTATTCTGAACACCTCACAATATTGTATTTAGACCAAAAGGTTGCACCGAGGTGGCTGTATGACTGAGCTAAGTGACACAAGTGTGCAGCACAAACACCTGGCCCATCTAGGAGTGGCACTGCAGTGTCACACAGGGTGGCAGATTTAAAAAATATGCCCCAAACAGCACATCATGCAAAGAAATAAAAGAGGTGCAATGAGGAACCTGTATGACTAAGCTAAGTGACACAAGTGTGCGGCTCAAACACCTGACGCATCTAGGAGTGGCACTGCAGTTGCAGACAGGATGACACTTAAAAAAACTAGGCCCCAAAGAGCACATCATGCAAAGAAGTAAAAGAGGTGCAATGAGGTTGCTGTGTGACAAAGCTAAGCAACACAAGTGTGCGGCACAAACACCTGGCCCATCTAGGAGTGGCACTGCAGTTGCAGACAGGATGAAACTTAAAAAAACTAGGACCCAAACAGCACATAATGCAAAGAAGAAAAAGAGGTGCAATGAGGTAGCTGTATGACTAAGTTAAGCGACACAAGTGTGCAGCACAAACAACATGGGACATGCTGGAATTTGCCCAGATGTAAAACATGCACAATATTGGTGTCATAGGACAGCGTACCCCTAAACCACACACACACACACACACACACACACACACACACACACACACACACACAGCAAATCCTGTAAAATTAAATTGGATAATAATAACCCTTTTATTTGGAGCTATTATAATAATATGCAGCACAGGCGAGCGTACCCCTACACCACAAAGGTCAAACCCTGTATAAATTATTTGGATAATAATATTTGGAGTAAATAATATAAAGCACAGGACTCCACCACTGGACTTATGGCAACACAAGACACCACCACTGGACTGATGCAGCGCAAGACAGCACCACTGGACTGGACTTATACGGCAGTACACCAGGACTTATATGGCAGTACCCCTGGAGTTGTACGGCAGTGTCAGACAGGATGGCACTTTAAAAACTAGTTCCCAAACAGCACATGATGCAAAGAAAGAAAAGAGGTGCAAGATGGAACTGTCCTTGGGCCCTACCACCCTTATATTGTATAAACAGGACATGCACACTTTAACAAACCAATAATTTCAGCGACAGGGTCTGCCACACGACTGTGGCTGAAATGACTGGTTTGTTTGGGCCCCCAACAAAAAAAAACAATCAATCTCTCCTTGCACAAACTGGCTCTACATAGCCAAGATGTCGACCTCATCCTCATCCTCCAATTCCTCACCGCTTTCAGTGTGTACATCCTTCTCACAGAGTACTTATTCGTCCCCAATGGAATCCACCATCACAGGTCCCTGTGTACTTTCTGGAGGCAAATGCTGGTAAAGGTCTTCCCGGAGGAATTTATAATTCATTTTGATGAACATCATCTTCTCCACATTTTGTGTAAGTAACCTTCTACACCGATCGATGACAAATTTACCGGCTGCACTAAACACTCTTTCGGAGTACACACTGGAGGAAGGGCAACTCAGGTAAAATAAAGCCAGTTTGTGCAAGGGCCTCCAAATTGCCTCTTTTTCCTGCCAGTATACGTATGGACTGTCTGACATGCCTACTTGGATGCTGTCACTCATATAATCCTCCACCATTCTTTCAATGGTGACAGAATCATATGCAGTGACAGTAGACATGTCAGTAATCGTTGGCAGGTCCTTCAGTCCGCACCAGATGTCAACACTCACTCCTGACTGTCCTGCATCACCACCAGCGGGTGGGCTAGGAAATCTTATACTTTTCCTCGCAACCCCAGTTGCGGGAGAAAGTGAAGGAGGAGCTGTTGATGGGCCACGTTCCACTTGAGTTGACAATTTTATCACCAGCAGGTCTTTGAACCTCTGCAGACTTGTGTCTGATGGAAAGAGAGATACAAAGTAGGCTTTAAACCTAGGATCGAACATGGTGGCCAAAATGTAGTGCTCTGATTTCAACAGATTGAGCACTTTTGAATCCTGGCAAAGCGAATGAAGGGTTCCATCCACAAGTCCCATGTACTTAGCGGAATCGCTCCAT
Source organism: Pseudophryne corroboree (assembly GCF_028390025.1). Classification (NCBI taxonomy): domain Eukaryota; kingdom Metazoa; phylum Chordata; class Amphibia; order Anura; family Myobatrachidae; genus Pseudophryne; species Pseudophryne corroboree. The sequence goes on along the minus strand of NC_086451.1, from coordinate 122,539,858 downwards.
CTTAGTTCTTCCTTCATTTTCTCCAGCTGCTTCTGCAAAAGCCTGATGAGGGGAATGACCTGATTCAAGCTGGCAGTGTCTGAACTGACTTCATGTGTGGCAAGTTCAAAGGGTTGGAGTACATTGCATAAGAAGGATATCATTCTCCACTATGCTTGAGTCAGGTGCATTCCCCCTCTTTTGCCTATATCATAGGTGGATGTATAGGCTTTAATAGCCTTTTGCTGCTCCTCCATCCTCTGAAGCATATAGAGTGTTGAATTCCATCTCGTTACCACCTCTTGCTTCAGGTGATGGCAGGGCAGGTTCATGAGTGTTTGCTGGCGCTCCTGTCTTCGGCACGCAGTGGCTGAATGTCAAAAGTAGCCTGCAATTTTTCGGGCCACCAACAACATCTCCTGCACGCCCATCATTTTTCAAAAACTTCTGCACCACCAAATTAATTGTATGTGCAAAACATGGGATATGCTGGAATTTGCCCAGATGTAATACACGCACAATATTGGTGGCATTGTCTGATATCACAAATCCCCAGGAGAGTCTTAGTGGGGTAATCCATTGTGTGATGATGTCCCTCAGTTTCTGTAAGAGGATGTCAGCAGTGTGCCTCTTAGGGAAAGCGGTGATACATAGTGTAGCCTGCCTAGGAACGAGTTGGCATTTGCGAGATGCTGCTACTGGTGCCACTGCTGTTGTTGTTGCTGCAGGAGGCAATTCATCTACCCAGTGGGCTGTCACAGTCATATAGTCCTTAGTCTGCCCTATTCCACTTGTCCACATGTCCGTGGTTAATTGGACAGTGGGTACAACTGCATTTTTTAGGGCACTGAGGACACTTTTTGCTGACGTCTCTGTTCATTCTCGGTATTGCCTGTCTAGTGAATTGGAACCTAGATGGGATTTGGTACCAGGGACACACTACCTCCTTCAATTCTCTAAGTCCCACTGAATTAATGGTGGATACTGGATGCACATCTAACACCAACATAGCTGTCAAGGCCTCGGTTATCCACTTTGCAACAGGATAACTGCAGTCATATTTCATCTTCCTCACAATGGACTGTTGGATAGTCAATTGCTTTCTTAAAGTAGTACAAGTGGTCTTCCGACTTCCCCTCTGGGATGACGACTGACTCCCAGCAGCAACAACAGCAATGGCAGCAACAGCAGCAGTAGGCATACCACTCAAGGATACTCTGGAGGAATCCCGGTGAGGAGAGGGCTCCTCAGTCTTGTCAGTGACATGGCCTGCAGGATTACAGACGTTCCTGACTGAGGAGGAAGTTGACGTTGAGGGAGTTGGTGGTGTGGCTTGCAGGAGCTTGGGTACAAGAGAAAGAAGGGATTTAGGTGTCAGTGGACTGCTTACTCTCTTACCCGAAGTTTCACAACTTGACACTGACTTCTGATGAATGCGCAGCAGGTGATGTATAAGGGAGGATGTTCATAGGTGGTTAACTTCCTTACCCCTACTTATTATGGCTTTACAGAGGCAGCACATGGCTTGACACCTGTTGTCCAGATTTGTGGAGAAATAATTTGCCCAGGCATCACAATGGGCTTATTCAACCCACGGACAACAGGTGTCTCCCCCGGTGCCTGATTTAGATAAACCACATCACCATCAGAATCTTGATCGTCAACTACCTCCTCAGTACCAGAAAGACCCATATATTCATCCTGGTTTACTTCAACAGTGACATCTTCAATTTGAATATCAGAAACTGGACTGGACTGGACTGGGTGCTACTTCCATAACTTGCACAGAGCGTGCAAATGGTGGAAGGAGCCACCTCTTCTCATCCAGTTTTGGGAAGGTCAGACATCGCAACCACTGACACAGTTCGACTCTCCTTGGGGATTTTGCCAGCTTAACTCATCATTTTTCTGTCGGGAGGATGAGGGCTTCTGTCATGTGAAGCTGAACTACTAGTCATGAACATAGGCCAGGGCCTTAGCCGTTCCTTTCCACTCCATGTCATAAATGGCATATTGGCAAGTTTACGTTTCTCCTCAGACAATTTACATTTATTTTTTTGGGTCTTTTTACTGAAATTTGGCTTTTTGGATTTTTAATGCCCCCTACTATCACATTGGGCATCGGCCCTGGCAGACGAGGTTGATGGCATTTCATCGTCTATGTCATTACTAATGGCAGCAGCTTCAGCACTAGGAGGAAGTGGTTCTTGATTTCTCCCTATTTTATCCTCCAAATTTTTGTTCTCCATTATTTTTCTGGAGTTATTTAACAAAATATGCTGCACGGGATAGCGTATCCCTACAACACACAGGATAAACCCTGTAAAAATTATTTTGATTAAATATTAATAACCCCTTTAACTATACAGCACAGGTCATTACCACTGGACTTATATTAGGCAGTTCCACTGCACTGGATTCATGCGGCAGTATCACTGGACTTATACACCAATACCACTGGAACTGCACGGCAGTATCATTGGACTTATACGGCAGTGCCACTGGACTTATACGGCAGTACCACTGGACTGGATTTATACGGCAGTTTCACTGGACTTATACGCCAGTACCACTGAAACTACACAGCATTATCATTGGACTTATACGGCAGTACCACTGGACTTATACGCCAGTACCACTGGACTAAATTTATATGGCAGTATCACTGGATTTAAATGCCAGTTCCACTGGAATTATACAGCAGTTTAACTGGAATTATACGGCAGTATCACTGGAATTATATGCCAGTACCACTGGACTTATACGGCAGAACCACTGGACTGGATTTATACGCCATTTACACTGGAAATATATGGAAGTGTCACTGGAATAATTCGGCATTACCACTGGAATTATACGGCAGCACCACTGGACATATATGGCAGTATCACTGGACATATATGGCAGTATCACTGGACTGGATTTATATGCCAGTACCACTGGATTTACATGGCAATACCACTGAACATATATGGCAGTATCACTGGATTTATATGGCAGTACCACTGGATATATACAGCAGTATCACTTGACTGGATTTATGCACCAGTACCAATGGATTTATGAGGCAGTACCACTGGACATATACAGCAGTATCACTGTAATTATACGGCAGTATCACTGGAAATATACAGCAGTACCACTGGACATTTACGGCAGTATCACTGGACATATACGGCAGTATCACTGGAATGGATTTATACGCCACTACCACTGGATTTATACGGCAGTACCACTGGAGGTATACGGCAGTATCACTGGATTAATATAGCAGTACCACTGGACATATACGGCAGTACCACTGGACTGGATTTATATGGCAGTATCTCTGGATTTATACGCCAGTACCACTGGAATTATACGGCAGTATCACTGGATTTATACGCCAGTACCACTGGAATTATACGGCAGTATCACTGGAATTATACATCAGTACCACTGGACTTATACTGCAGTACCACTGGACTGGATTTTTACGGCAGTATCACTTGATTTATAAGCCATTTAAAATGGAAATATATGTAAGTGTCACTGGAATAATACAGCATTACCACTGGAATTATACGGCAGTACCACTGGATTTATACGCCAGTACCACTGAAACTACACGGCATTATCACTTGACTTATACGCCAATACCACTGGAACTACACGGCAGTATCATTGGACTTATACGGCAGTGCCACTGGATTTATACGGCAGTACCACTGAACTAGATTTATACTGCAGTTTCACTGGACTAATACGCCAGTACCACTGAAACTACACAGCATTATCATTGGACTTATACGGCAGTACCACTGGATTTATACGCCAGTACCACTGGACTAAATTTATATGGCAGTATCACTGGATTTAAATGCCAGTTCCACTGGAATTATACAGTAGTTTAACTGGAATTATACAGCAGTATCACTGGAATTATATGCCAGTACCGCTGGATTTATACAGCAGAACCACTGGACTGGATTTATACGGCAGTATCACTGGGTTTATACGCCATTTACACTGGAAATATATGGAAGTGTCACAGGAATAATACGGCATTACCACTGGAATTAAACGGCAGTACCACTGGACTTATACGCCAGTACCACTGAAACTACACGGCATTATCACTTGACTTATACGCCAATACCACTGGATCTACACGGCAGTATCATTGGAACTATACGGCAGTGCCACTGGATTTATACGGCAGTACCACTGGACTAGATTTATACTGCAGTTTCACTGGACTAATACGCCAGTACCACTGAAACTACACAGCATTATCATTGGAATTATACGGCAGTACCACTGGATTTATACGCCAGTACCACTGGACTAAATTTATATGGCAGTATCACTGGATTTAAATGCCAGTTCCACTGGAATTATACAGCAGTTTAACTGGAATTATACGGCAGTATCACTGGAATTATATGCCAGTACCGCTGGACTTATTCGGCAGAACCACCGGACTGAATTTATACGGCAGTATCACTGGATTTATACGCCATTTACACTGGAAATATATGGAAGTGTCACTGGAATAATACGGCATTACCACTGGAATTATACAGCAGTACCACTGGACATATATGGCAGTATCACTAGACATATATGGCAGTATCACTGGACTGGATTTATATGCCAGTACCACTGGATTTACATGGCAGTACCACTGGACATATACGGCAGTATCACTGGATTTATATGGCAGTACCACTGGATATATACAGCAGTATCACTTGACTGGATTTATGCACCAGTACCAATGGATTTATGAGACAGTACCACTACACATATATGGCAGTATCACTGGAATTATACGGCAGTATCACTGGAAATATACAGCAGTACCACTGGACATTTACGGCAGTATCACTAGACATATACGGCAGTATCACTGGAATGGATTTATACGCCACTACCACTGGATTTATATGGCAGTACCACTGGAGGTATACGGCAGTATCACTGGATTTATATAGCAGTACCACTGGACATATACGGCAGTACCACTGGACTGGATTTATATGGCAGTATCTCTGGATTTATACGACAGTACCACTGGAATTATACGGCAGTATCACTGGAATTATAGGTCAGTACCACTGGACTTATACTGCAGTACCACTGGACTGGATTTTTATGGCAGCACCACTGGACGTATACGGCAGTACCGCTGGACATATATGGCAGTATCACTGGACACATACGGCAGTATCACTGGATTTATATGCCAGTACCGCTGGATTTATATGGCAAAACCACTGGACTGGATTTATACGGCAGTATCACTGGATTTATACGCCATTTACACTGGAAATATATGGAAGTGTCACTGGAATAATACGGCATTACCACTGGAATTATACGGCAGTACCACTGGACATATATGGCAGTATCACTAGACATATATGGCAGTATCACTGGACTGGATTTATATGCCAGTACCACTGGATTTTTATGGCAGTACCACTGGACATATACGGCAGTATCACTGGATTTATATGGCAGTACCACTGGATATATACAGCAGTATCACTTGACTGGATTTATGCACCAGTACCAATGGATTTAGGAGGCAGTACCACTAGACATATATGGCAGTATCACTGGAATTATACGGCAGTATCACTGGAAATATACAGCAGTACCACTGGACATTTACGGCAGTATCACTGAACATATACGGCAGTATCACTGGAATGGATTTATATGCCACTACCACTGGATTTATACGGCAGTACCACTGGAGGTATACGGCAGTATCACTGGATTAATATAGCAGTACCACTGGACATATACGGCAGTAACACTGGACTGGATTTATGCGGCAGTATCACTGGATTTATACGGCAGTACCACTGGACATATACGGCAGTATTATTGGAATTATATGGCAGTACCACTGGACATATACAGCAGTATCACTGGACTGGATTTATACACCTATACCACTGGATTTATATGGCAGTACCATTGGACATATACGGCAATATCAGTAGAATTATATGGCAGTTCAACTGGACATATACGGCAGTATCACTGGATTTATACGGCAGTACCGCTGGACATATATGGCAGTATCACTGGACATATACGGCAGTATCACTGGACATATACAGCAGCACAGGGACACCACCACTGGACTGATGCACTATAACAGAGCACCACTGCAATGGACTGGACTTATACAGCAGCACTGGACATATGGCAGCAGAGGACATCACCACTGTGACAGGACTGATGCAGCACAGGACACTACCTTTGTACTGATGCAGGACAACACAGCACCACTGCAATGGACTGGACTTATACAGCAGCACTGGACTGATGCAGCACAAGACACTACCACTGTACTGATGCAGGAAAATACACCACCATTTTAATGATGCAGCACAACACAGCACCACTGGACTGGACTTATACAGCAGCACTGGACATATGGCAGCAGAGGACACCACCACTGTAACTGGACTGATGCAGCACAAGACACCACCACTGGACTGATGTAGCACAACACAACACCACTGGACTGTACTTATACAGCAGCACTGGACATATGGTAGCAGAGGACACCACTACTGTGACTTGACTGAGGCATCACAAGACACTACCACTGTACTGATGCAGGACACTGAGGACACGTCCTCTCGCTACACTCTCCAATGCCAGAGTGAAAATGGCGGCGACGTGCGGCTCCTTATAAATCAAACCCCGCTGGAATCCGACAGCGGGATGATGACGTTTTGCCTCAGTCTGGCTTCCGTGTCAGGTGGGAAAACCCGAGCCGGGCTCGGGTAGTGAAGTTCGGGGGTGGTCGGTTCTCCAGGAACCGAACCCGCTCATCTCTATCTTCAAGTATTTAAGAACATGAGATTAAGGCCAAGCTACTCAAGAAGTGCTAATATAAAGAATTTGGTTGTTAAAACTGACATCTAAAAAACTACTACTGCAAACTACTACAAAAATATTGTATTAAATGACCTCCAGGCTGTGTGTATAAGGTGCATATGAAACATAAATGAATTGTGTGAATGTACTCACACTTTGTTTAATGCACAAAGTTATTAAAAATATTGGCTAAAATGACCTTCAGGCTATGTGTATAAGGTGTATATGAAACATAAATGCATTCTGTGCTTAGACTTAGGTACCATCGCCATGATATCTCATTATGGTATGCAATTATTCCAAAATACGGAAAAATCTGATATCCAAAATACTTCTGGTCCCAAGCATTTTGGATAAGAGATACTCAACCTGTATATATATATATATATATATATATATATATATACAGTATGTATACAAACAGAAAGTTCAGCACTCACCAAAGCAAGCTCACTTATCTTCACAACATCAATAAATAAATGATGGGTGTTTAGTTAGTGTTAGGTTCCTGGTGCTCAGAACAAGGGAGATGTTGCGTAGTGAGTCCAGAGCACCAGAACGTGATGCTGAAATAAGGTGTGGTGTGGAAATAGCCCCTAGCACCCTACCTCCATTGTTTCACCCATGTGGTCAGTTCACGCCTGAGTGACTATGGTTTCTTGGGCCCACGGCAGCCGCGTTTGAAGGGCGGATTAGGTCTGCCCAACTCCGATGCCCCCAGGTCTTAGAGTGAGACAAAGCATGAACCGAGACAGGATAATAACAAGGGGACCTCTAACTAAAGCAAACAGATGGCTAGTGGCTACTAACAACCCTAAAACTAAATATATGTGCGGCACGCCGCCAAAGGAAAAGAACAACAAAGGAAATGATGTCCACACACCGACACAATACTGTTGTGTACCGGCGGTGACAGCATAAGCAGAACCCTCTGCAAAACACCAGTAGCAAAGTATAACAAAAGAATACTGCGGCCTAGGCCGACGGACGCGGCAAAGCCGTTACTCACGGAACCAGTACAAATACTGGCAAACGGACAGGAACCCCCAATGTAGCCGACACAGACTCTCAGAACCGGAGGACAGGCAGAATCCCAAACGACAGACCGGTGGACACCAAGAAGCCAGATACTCGACCAGGCACAGACAAAGCCACAGGACTTCTGGACAGGAATGCTTCACGGCAGGACACGGGATCAGACACTGGAACCGACACAGGAACCAACACAGGAACCGACACTGGAACCGACACTGGAACCAACACTGGAACCCACACTGGAAGCAGCTAGACAGACACTGCTAGACAGGAGCTCAGGAACTGGCAGGGACTAGCTCAGAACTCAAGAACTCTGGAACTCTGGAAATATCACCAGCGTCTGTGAATTGCACTGAGCCAGAATATAACAGAGAGTCTTAATTAATTATGTCGTGCAGCAGCCCTGCTGCACAACTGAGAGGTGCAATCAACAGACAGGTGAGGCTGAACACATGGGAACAAGCTGCAATCACACAGACTCACCACCAGCAGCAAACAAGAGTCTTCTCAAACCAGAGCAATGGGAAATCCTGGCCTGCAAGACAACTATAAACATAGAATAGGAATGAACCACTACCTGTGGTTCATAACAGTACCCTCTCCTTAAGGGTGAGCTCCGAACACCGAATGACACCCACAGGGAACATAAACAGAAGTATGACATAAAATACATAACCAAAATGCAAAACAGGAATGAGCCACAGCCGTGGCTCATAACAGTACCACTCCCCTTGAGGAGGGGTCAAAGGACCCCAAAATTCAGACTTTCCAAAACAAGGGATACAAAAAAAAACCCTGACACACTGGTCTAACAGAAACAAGCTGTGGCAACATCTTGTAACGGTGCCCCCCCCGCCCCCCCCCCCCCCTTGACGGAGGCCACTGGACACAAGACAAGGGAAAAAAATATTTTTTTTCTATATCAAGGCAAGAGTCAATAATTATTTCTTTTTCTTCTTTTTCTTATTTTTACAAAGTTCTTGATGTCTGACCAAGGTAATTCCCCAAACATTGTCTGAACTGATGGTACCTACCAGCAAGGCTGGATTCAAATCAGAGATTGGTTTCTTAACCTTGGGAGCTGAACTTTCAGGCAAAGTACTACTATTAGAAGAAGACAGAAAAGCACATCCTGCAGTCAAAACAACGGGCTGAGACTCTTGTGCCGAGTTTACAGTATACGGTGAACTCTCAGCAGATAAGACGGGTGACCTAGAGGAACCTGAACCAATTTCTTTGGAACCATATCTTTTAATAACTGCATCACTGAATGCTGGGGGATCCTGAAGAATGGGATCTTCAGCTTTCATTAGGCTGGTCGCCCACTCAAAAGGCTCTCCTCTAAAGGAATATATCAGATAGAGCACAAGGTTCTCTGAAGTGATGCCCAGAAATGGTCTAGACAACCAAATAGTGTAATAGTGTTTGTAAAGTGCCAGAAATTGGACTAAGTCCCCATCAAAGATTATAGATGTTGAGATATCAGTCAGGATCTGCTTCCTTCCCATCTGACTGACTAGAGTGCTTTGCTAGGACCTGGTCACTATTGACCTTACTCGAGGCTGAGACTTTCTGAACCCCACCTGGGGCAGTGACTTTCTGAACCCCACCTGGGGCAGTGGCCCTCGGAACCCCACCCGGGGTAGTGACTTTCTGAACCCCACCCAGGGCAGTGACTTTCTGAACCCCACCCGGGACAGTGACTTTCTGAACCCCACCCGGGGCAGTGGCGTTCGGGAACCCCGCTGGGGCAGTGGCCTTCGGGAACCCCGCTGGGGTCAGCACCTCGGATTATTTTACTGGGACCGGGCCGTCGGCCTCCCTTTCTGAGTCGATAATTATCGAAACTTCTCCCGGGACTTTTGCTGAAGCTTTAACCTTCAGAACCTCCACTAACGCTATGCCTCTTAAGTTCTTTCCTGGGGAAGTGACCTCTAGACCCTTCTTTGGGGCTGCGTCTCTCGAGACCCCACTTGGGGATATTACTTCAAAGATCCCTTCTGGGGTTTTGCATCTCGAGTTCCCTTCTAGAACTATGGTTTTAGATACCCTTTCTGGTGTTGCGCTTTTCAAGTCCCTACCTGGGGTAACAGCTTCTGAGACCCCTTCTAGTATTGACACCTGAGCTATAATATTCGATGTCCTTCTATAACCTAGAGCATCGGGTACCGCTCGGGACTCTGGGCATCGGGTACCGCTCCAGGACTCTGGGCATCGGGTACCGCTCCAGGACTCTGGGCATCGGGTACCGCTCCTGGACTCTGGGCATCGGGTACCGCTCCAGGACTCTGGGCATCGGCTACCGCTCCAGGACTCTGGGCATCGGGTACCGCTCCAGGACTCTGGGCATCGGGTACCGCTCCAGGACTCTGGCATCGGGTACCGCTCAAGGACCCTGGGAATCGGGCACCGCTCCAGGACCCTGGGCATCGGGCACCGCTCCAGGACCCTGGGCATCGGGCACCGCTCCAGGACCCCGGGCATCGGGCACCGCTCCAGGGGTTTGCAACTCTGCTTCAACAGAAAAATCAAGAGAGGAGAGAAACATTCTCCTTTGGTTCCTGAATCTATAATGGGGCTCCCTAGCCCAAGGACCTCAATTATAGGACAGAGTGCTTTTTAGTGTGGGTTGTGTGACAAGTACCTCTGCCACAGTAGAGACAGGAGTAGGTCTTGTATCCTGACTAAACTTGGCCAGAGGGCAGGACTTGTCACCATGCTTTGGCTTGCGCAACTCACAGGTCTGCAGATAGTGGCCTAAACCCCCACAATATAGGCATAAATCTAAGTTTCTGCGTAGCAGACGCTCCTCTTCTGAGAGCCTGGGCCGCAGAAAACTTTCAAACTTTTTCTCTCTAATTAAACCTGAGGATTCACTTGTCACCATACTGTGAACAAGAGTCTCTTTAGAGAATGAACTCTCAAGAACTTCTGGCAAAATAAGCAAAATTTTGGTCAGAAGGTTTTGCAGTTGCTTTAAGGATTGCTGCAAAACTTCCAGCCACTCAGGTTTCAAAGCACTGAAAGCAGAGTTCAGGGCTGAGAGAGACGCCTGCAGGGCTTGCATAGTAGGCATAGGAGGATTTCAAACTAGACAAGACAAGACTAGACACGATTCTAGACACGATTCTAAGACAAGATTCTAGACAAGATTCTTAGACAAGATTCTAGACACGATTCTAGACACGATTCTAAGACAAGATTCTAGACAAGATTCCTAGACAAGATTCTAGACAAGACAAGACTAGACTGGATTTTTAAACACCGGACTGGATTCTGCACACTGAATTCTAGATAGGACTGGATTCTAAACACCGGACTGGATTCTGCACACTGAATTCTAGACAGGACTGGATTCTAAACACCGGACTGGATTCTGCACACTGAATTCTAGACAGGACTGGATTCTAAACACCGGACTGGATTCTGCACACTGAGTTCTAGACAGGACTGGATTCTTGACAGGACTGGATTCTGCACACTGAATTCTAGACAGGACTGGATTCTAGACAAGACACTGGACTGGGCCAAAAAAGAAAAAGCTTTATTTCTTTTTTGTTGTATGGCTGGTGATAATGTTAGGTTCCTGGTGCTCAGAACAAGGGAGATGTTGCGTAGTGAGTCCAGAGCATCAGAATGTGACGCTGAAATAAGGTGTGGTGTGGAAATAGCCCCTAGCACCCTACCTCCATTGTTTCACCCGTGTGGTCAGTTCACGCCTGAATGACTATGGTTTCTTGGGCCCATGGCAGCCGTGTTTGAAGGGCGGATTAGGTCTGCCCAACTCCGATGCCCCAGGTCTTAGAGTGAGACAAGGCGTGAACTGAGACAGGATAATAACAAGGGGACCTCTAACTAAAGCAAACAGAAGGCTAGTGGCTACTAACAACCCTAAAACTAAATATATGTGCGGCACGCCACCAAAGGAAAAGAACAACAAAGGAAATGCTGTCCACATGCCGACACAATACTGTTGTGTACCGGCGGTGACAGCATAAGCAGAACCCTCTGCAAAACACCAGTAACAAAATATAACCAAAGAATACTGCGGCCTAGGCCGACGGACGCGGCAAAGCCGTTACTCACGGAACCGGTACAAAAACTGGCAAATGGACAGGAACCCCCAATGTAGCCGACACAGACTCTCAGAACCGGAGGACAGGCAGAATCCCAAACGACAGACCGGTGGACACCAAGAAGCCAGATACTCGACCAGGCACAGACAAAGCCACAGGACTTCTGGACAGGAACGCTTCCCGGCAGGACATGGGATCAGACACTGGAACCGACACAGGAACCAACACAGGAACCGACACTGGAACCGACACTGGAACCGACACTGGAAGCAGCTAGACAGACACTGCTAGACAGGAGCTCAGGAACTGGCAGGGACTAGCTCAGAACTCAAGAACTCTGGAAATATCACCAGCGTCTGTGAATTGCACTGAGCCAGAATATAACAGAGAGTCTTAATTAATTATGTCGTGCAGCTGCCCTGCTGCACAACTGAGAGGTGCAATCAACAGACGGGTGAGGCTGAACACATGGGAACAAGCTGCAATCACACAGACTCACCACCGGCAGCAAACAAGAGTCTTCTCAAACCAGAGCAACGAGAAATCCTGGCCTGCAAGACAACTATAAACATAGAATAGGAATGAACCACTACCTGTGGTTCATAACAGTTAGTGAATTGGCCAATGCACATCAGCCTGCAAACCGCTTGCCATAGTATCCCACCTTCATGCAGGTCCTACACTATCACAGAGTCTTAAAAATTAAAACCTGGCAACTATATCACACTTAACATAACTGCAAATATGCCTACTTGGTTTAATGTGCACCTGCCACACACTCCATGGCTTTTAAAGGTACACTAGTCACCTGACACTGGCTGATAAATTACTAAAGAACAGCTGACACAGGTTTAAGATAATTGGGCTTGCATAGGGGTGCATGAAAAAAGCTTGTGGCCACAGTTATTTTGAGTTAACCAAAGATTAACCCTACAATATACCAACAATTATAAAACCACAGCACTCGCCACCCCAGAAGCGGGGTGCAGTGTCTGCACTCACCACTCATAGGGTGGAGTACATGTAGCCCATGGACACTTTCTTAAAAATATACAAACAGAAAGTTCAGCACTCACCAAAGCAAGCTAACTTATCTTCACAACATCAATAAATAAATGATGGGGATTTAGTTAGTGAATTGGCCAATGCACGGAAGCCTGCAAACCGCTCGCCAAGGTACTCTGTGATAGTGTAGGACCTGCATGAAGGTGGGGTACCTTGGTGAGCGGTTTTCAGGCTTCCGTGCAAACCATTTGGTGAGTGCTGAACTTTCTGTTTGTATATTTTTAAGTAGGTGGCCATGGGCTACATGCTCTCCACCCTATGAGTGGTGAGTGCAAACACTGCACCCCGCTTCTGGGGTGGTGAGTGCTGTGGTTTTATATTTGTTGGTATATTGTAGGGTTAATCTTTGGTTAACTCATATTAACTGTGGCCACAAGCTTTTTTCATGCACCCCTATGCAAACCCAATTATCTTAAACCCATGTCAGCTGTTCTTTAGTAATTTATCAGCCAGTGTCAGGTGACTAGTGTACCTTTAAAAGCTACGGAGTGTGTGGCAGGTGCACATTAAACCAAGTAGGCATATTTGCAGTTATGTGTGATATAGTTGCCAGGTTTTAATTTTTAAGACTCTGTGATAGTGTAGGACCTGCATGAAGGTGGGGTACCTTGGCGAGCGGTTTGCAGGCTGATGTGCATTGGCCAATTCACTAACTAAACCCCCATCATTTATTTATTGATGTTGTGAAGATAAGTGAGTTTGCTTTGGTGAGTGCTGAACTTTCTGTTTGTAGATTTTTAGGTAGGTGGCCATGGGCTACATGCACCACACCCTATGAGTGGTGAGTGCAAACACTGCACCCCGCTTCTAGGGTGGCAAGTGCTGTGGTTTTATATTTGTTGGTATATTGTAGGGTTAATCTTTGGTTAACTCATATTAACTGTGGCCACAAGCTTTTTTCATGCACCCCTATGCAAACCCAATTATCTTAAACCTGTGTCAGCTCTTCTTTAGTAATTTATCAGCCAGTATCAGGTGACTAGTGTACCTTTGAAAGCCATGGAGTGTGTGGCAGGTGCACATTAAACCAAGTAGGCATGTCCCAAGGTGGGACAGTAGCCATGCTACAATAGCACAAAACTACCCGGTTTCTAAAGCAGATTAGTATAAAACTTTTGTTTAAACTGTATTGCCTCTGGGGGTAAAGCTGCCAATCAGAACGAATGAAAATTTTCTGTACAGAAAAACAAAGTGTATTTGAGTGAGCGAACGTAGGAGTGAGTGGATTTGAACCCCGGAATTCGGGATCCCGTCGTGTGGTACACCAAGTAAGTGGAGGCTTGGCAGCATGAGGCGGCTGACTCACGTTAGTATAGATTGAAATACGCAAATCGTGAGGAGATTTGCAGAGGAGCATAATAGGGAATTGTGCATTGTGTAAAATTGAAGTAAAAAGGTTTTTTGTTACGCTCCGGCTGAAGGGTCGCAGTTTGTACATCGACTCGTGGTTGTACGGCAGACAGGTAACAAGTACCTATACGCTGTGTGATTGGACCGCGCGTTTGTGGGTGTGATATACAGCGCAACTTGATACCCCTTTACGAGCTTTTGCGTAAACCGCGGTATCATTAGCGCTGTATAGAGCATAGGCAAGCGTGATTTGTGTATAAGTGCATAGGGAGTTTTTGCTGGTCTCTCTCAGGAAAATCTCCAGCGGTGGATATTTGCTGGAAAGGGTAAGCCTCTCCTAGCACTTCCAGTAAATATAAACCAATTAGGTCGACCTCACTGGGTACGCGGTGGTCACTATTGGAGTGAGTCGTGGTACTCAGCGGAGAAGGAGTGGGTGAAAGCGCTCTAAGAACTTTCACCGTCTATCCGTGTTGTGCATTGAGGATTGCGTAAAAGGAAAAAGTCCGCGATGGGATCAAATTGCACAAGCGGTAGACGTATGGTAGCCAGGGTTCAGGTTGAAGAGCCGCGGCCCAAGGGGTCAGCAAGGTTTGTTATGTGTGGAAAATATGGTCCACACACTGAAGACTTTTTGTCTGAATGGGTACGTATGACTGACAAAGATAGGGTACCATTCCCTAGGGCGGGCAGCTTTGAACCAGAGGTATTGCAGAACTTAAGGATAAGGATATGCCTGATAAAATCCAGAAAACAAAGGATTAGGCATACAGATTGTTTAAACTTATGGCAGCAAGAGGGGGATGTGCAAAAGGAATTAGCTCAAGCAGCATGTTCCAAACCTAGCGGGAAAACAATGGCAACCGCACCACCACCACCATATATTGTTGGGGAGAAAGTGGCTACAAGCAATGGTGCATTAGTACAGGATAGGAATGTGATTGATACATGTACTAACGCTAACCCTTGCCAGCTGTATCCCATTTTAAATTTCCCCCAGGATTGTGAGCAGGAAGATGAGCCCAGCACGATATCGTCACTCTCTATAGCAGCCACCATACAGGATACTCAGGTGGGCACGGCCCAACCATCAAGAGTTGCGGAGGGACAAGGGAGGTCGTGTCCCCATACATTATGGATGGTAAGTACGGACCATACATTATGCAGAAACTATAGCTCCTCACATTATAGAATCAAACCAGAATGATGTAATTGAATTAAATCCTGTCAGGGTAATTGCAGTTCCCAACGGGAAAACTGACAATCAGGGAGTAACTCCCATCAGGAACATTGCCATGCATTATCCATGGTCCCAAGCAGAGTTAAGGTAAATTTTGTCTGAATTTCCCGATCCCAGAAAAGATCTAGTCGGATGCCAGAGATTCATTAAAGAGTTAGGTAACGCCCATGAGCCCACAAATAAAGATTGGCGAACAGTGCTACGAGTGTGTTTACCCTCAAATATTGACACCACGAAAATCATAGCAGACAGTAAGTTAGATGCAGACGTACCTCTCACTGATGAATACAATCAGGAGAACGTAAAGCAAATCAATCTTCAACTAGGAGTGTATTTCCCTACTGTTGTCAAATGGAATAAAATTTTCTCCATAAGACAAAAGGAAGGTGAAATGGCATCCGAATATTTCCATCGAGCACTGCAGGAAATGGCTAGATACACTGGGATCGAGGACATTAAAGATAATGCATATCACAGGGAGGTAGCTGTTACTGTATTAATGGATGGGTTAAAGGAGGCATGAACAAGAGTACAAACCTCTCTACCTAACTGGAGAGGTATCTCGGTGGCTGCATTGAGAGAGTCCGCTATTGAGCACGACCAGAACATCAGTAAGCACAGGGAGTGTCAGGGGGATAAGCTGATGACACTAAGTATAAATGCTCTTACAACAAAACCACATCAGCCAAAACCCCAGACCCCTGATGGTAAGCCACATGTAGTAATATGTTATAATTGTTAGAAGGTAGGACATTACTCGAAGGAATGTAGGAATAAAGGTACACACAACGTATATCAACCCCCTAGACCAGAATACGAACCACACTACAATTCACATAATTGGGATCAGGGACCATATAGAAGAGATTATGAGCCACATAGAGGGGAAACAAGGAGGTACCCACCAAGGAGGGACTGGCAGGCCTCCAAAAAACCACAGCTACCCCCCTCACATATTGTAGCTGCCAATGCACTGCGGGAGGGTACCAATACACAATAGGGGTTGGGCCACACCTGTAGTCTGCAGCCAGTGAAGTTGATTGCTAGCCTTGGTAGTGAACCTGAGGTCATGGTTGATGGAGCTGGTGTACCATTACCATTTCTTGTAGATACAGGGGCGGCCAGGTCAGTGTTAAATATCACATCAGGTATAAAGACCACGGGAAAAATTATTTCGGCAATGGGAGTAACAGGAACGGTCCAACAATACCCTTTGAGTAGACCTGCAGAGATTACGATAGGGCCCTTGCAAACCAAACATTCTTTTCTGCTGGCTGCATCAGCTCCGACTAAACTACTCGGCAGAGACTTATTGTGTAAAATGCAGTGTGTCATATATTGTACTCCTGAGGGTGTCTTCTTGGATATACCTGAGAACCACGCTCAAGAAGTACAAGATATATTAGACACCCCTCAAAGGCTAATGTCGCATTCTACTGTTATAGACAAGTTTCCATCAAAGGTAGAGGAAATGTTCTCACAAATACCAGGTTCCCTTTGGACCAAAGATGCACAAGACATTGGATTGATGGTGAATGTAGCTCCAGTAGTAGTACAAGTAAAAGATGGTAGGATAGCTCCAAAAATCCCTCAGTATCCTCTGAAGCCAGAGGTAGAATTAGGAGTGTACCCCGTCACAGAGCGGCTGCTACAGCAGGGCATCCTAGTCAGGACGTCCAGCACCGCCAATAGTCCCATCTTCCCTGTGAAAAAGAGTGGGGAGAGGGGTTACAGGCTAGTGCAGGATCTAAGGGGGAAAAACAAGATAGTTGAGAGCCAATTCCCCATAGTGCCCAATCCAGCTGTCATCCTCATGCAGATTCCATCTACTGCAAAATTCTTCACTGTCATTGACCTCTGTCCTGCTTTCTTTTCTGTCCCTCTTCACCCTGACAGCCAGTACCTTTTTGCCTTTACATACAGGGGAGTACAGTACACCTGGACTCGTCTTCCCCAAGGTTTTATTGACAGCCCGAGTATTTTCTCCCAGGCCTTGCATGACTGTTTGCAGTCCTTTCAACCTGAGAGTGGATCAGTATTAATACAGTATGTTGATGACCTATTATTGTGTTCTGACTCACTCGAATCGTCCTTGAAAGACACGAAACAGCTTCTGTTTCATCTTTCTCAAATGGGACACAAGGTTTCAAAGGATAAGTTGCAGTTGTGCCGGACCAGGGTCAAATATTTGGGACATTGCTTGACTCAAGGACTTAGACACCTCACTGCTGATAGAATACAGGCGATTAGCGACATGACTCTGCCACAAACTCAGCAACAGATCCGCACTTTCCTTGGAATGTGTGGGTACTGTCGGAACTGGATTCCAGGGTTCTCTATACTGGCTTTACCTTTGCAAGAAATGGTCTCGTCGAACAAACCGGAACGGATCTCTCACACAGATGAGTCCGAACTGGTGTTTGAGAGACTCAAACAGTGTCTATCACAGGCACCTGCATTAGGTATGCCAGATTATGAGAAGCCCTTTGAATTGTACGGTACGGAAAGTGCTGGGTACGCGGCAGGGGTCTTAACTAAGAGACATGGTGATGCCAGCAGACCCGTAGCTTACTACAGTGCACAGTTGGACACTGTAGCGCAATCTCTCCCCACTTGCTTGCGAAGTGTTGCTGTGATAGCTTTGCTGGTAAGTAAAAGCGAAGACGTAGTGTTAGGACATGACCTGACCATTCATACACCTCATGCAGTATCAGCCTTACTAAACTCTGCCCAAGCTAGACATTTCTCATCTACTCAGTTTACAAAGTGGGAATTATCACTGATGGCCCCGGTAAACATCACCATTAGGAGATGCAGCTCACTAAATCCTGCAACATACTTGCCAAATGTGCCTGGACAGGCACAAAGGGTGGAGGATGAGAATGATGGTGAAGGAGGATTTAGTGCAGACACTGATACGTATGATTGTATGGAATACCTGAATCAGACTTTCACAGCGAGACCTGACATCAGTGACAACCCACTGGAAGGAGTAGACTTTACCTTCTACACTGATGGTAGTTGCCACAGACAGACGGAATCGGGAGACTTGTGCACTGGATATGCAGTTGTAGATGACGAAGGTATCATAGAAGCTGAACCCCTGGGCCCACCGCACTCAGCACAAGTTGCTGAGTTGGTAACCCTAACCAGAGCGTGTGAATTGGCCAAGGGTAAGTCAGCTAATATATACACAGATTCTATGTACGCCTTTGGAGTTGTGCATGATTTTGGGGCCCTATGGCGCCTCAGAAATTTTATGACGGCAGCTGGCACACCTGTAGCGCATGCGTCCCACATCAAAAGGCTTTTGACAGCAATACAGGAACCAGACAGAGTGGCTGTTATCAAGTGCAAAGCACACACTTACAACCAAGACCCAATTTCACTTGGTAGCAGCCGAGCAGATGAAGCTGCTAAATTAGCAGCAAGCACCCCCATACAAACAAACATTACATCACTGATGACATATAACACGATCAACACACAACAATTAATTGAAATGCAAAATTTGTGTTCCCTACAGGAAAAGGCAGTCTGGAGGGCAAAGGGGTATGGCCAGGAGTCCTCAGGACTGTGGACAGGTGGACACGGTAAGCCGGTGGCCCCCAGAGCATATCTTCCAAGCCTAGCTGAGGCGGCACACGGTCTGACTCATCTGGGCAAAGAGGGTATGTGCAAGTTGGTAAGAGCCTACTGGTGTGCGCCAGGATTCTCTTATCATGCAGTTAAGAGAGCAATGACATGTTTTACTTGCTTGAGGAAGAATATTGGAAAGACAATACCAACAGAGCCATCCCATATCCCTACTACAGACAGACCTTTTCAGGTAATACTGTTATGCACACCAGTGCTAGCAGGAGTATACCGGTGTATGAACAGAGAGGAAAGCGAAGCAAATGAACTCACAGACAGTATAACATAACATACACAGGAGGTGATGGAATAACTAATAAACACAAAGTGAACGGAGAAGCCCAAAGGCTCAGGAATTGGGTGTCTCCCTAGTGTCAGGAATGCTCAGATGGAATAGAGCGGACAAGGAAGCGATGTGTAGTGATTTAACATGTGGAGCACCTGAAATGATGTTGCTAAGAGCAACAGAGAAAACCCCAAAGGGTTACCAACGGGTGTGGGAATAAACTCCTTGGTCAGAGATAGAAATATAGACACAAGGAGAGTATCCACAATCCTAACCCCCACTTGCAGGGCACAGGTTCAGCTTACTGCCACTAAACTGACACCTGGACGCCCTGCACAGTGAGGGAGGATTAAGCAAGCAGGTCTGAGAGTACAGCTGCAAACCTGCTGGGTTCACAGAATAGCAACAGAACCCCAGCAGGTCAAACAACTGACTCCAGTCTTACTGCTAGGTCCGGATTGGCAGAATGAAGTACCGAATCCCAAGGCCTATTCGCAGTAAGCAACAAGTAAATACAAAGTCACACAGTACTAGCTAACTCTCTGGAACTGACTAACAAACAAAGATTCAGCAGCATTTGCCTAGCCTGAGAGGATGGTTTATATAGCAGGTGCTGTCCACGCCCCACTCAGACCTCACAGACTGTGAGCACAAAACCAGCGCCGGATTCCCTGCCATGCACAGAGCCTGTAACCACTACACAGTAAAAACTCGGACCGGAGTATCAGCTGCACTCAGGTTACTTCGCTAACACTTGCCTCCCGGTTGCCATGGCGACGTGGCAGCACAGAGCAGGAGATCCTAACAGTACCCCCCCTCTGACGAGGGGTCAAAGAACCCCTACCACCGGGTTTATCGGGGAACTGCGAGAAGAAAGAGCGTATCAGTCTGGGGGCATGAAGATCACAACTGCGCACCCACGACCGCTCCTCCGGGCCATACCCCTTCCAGTGCACCAAAAATTACAGCCGACCCCGAACCACCTTGGAGTCAAGAACCCTTTCAACCACAAACTCCCTCTGACCCCGTATCAGAAGAGGAGAAGGTCTTCCACTGGAAGAAGGATTATTAACCGCCAGTTTTAAAAGGGAACAATGAAATGTTTTATTGATACCCAATGAACGGGGCAGATCTAACTGAAATGCCACCGGATTGATAACCCTGGTGATCTTATAAGGGTCGATGAACCGGGGGCCAAACTTATGAGATGGCTGTCTCAACTTCAAATTCTTGGTGGACAACCAGACGAAGTCTCCTAATTTGAAGCTGCAGGGTCTTCTCCGCTTATCAAAAACCCTTTTGGTCACTAATGACACAGACACAAGGGCTTTCTTCACTTTCCTCCAAATACCCCTAAGGACCGAAACAACAGAGGAACCACCAGACGTGGAATCCAGGGGGTCAAAAGAATTGGCCTTAGGATGATGCCCATACACACAAAGGAAGGGAGAGATCCCTGTAGCAGAGTGAGCCGCGTTGTTATAGGCAAACTCCGCCATGGACAGATGAGCAACCCAGTCAGTATGACACTTGGAGACATAACACCTGAGGAACTGCTCCAAGGACTGGTTCACCCTCTCAGTCTGCCCATTAGACTGTGGATGGTAGCCTGACGACAAGCTCACAGAAATCTGGAGATCAGAACAAAATGCCCTCCAGAATTTGGCCACAAACTGGGATCCACGGTCAGAGACCACATCAAGTGGCAACCCGTGGAGGCACACAACATGCTGCATAAGTAACTCAGACAGGCGTCTGGCCGATGGCAACCCAACCAGTGGAACGAAATGCGCCATCTTCGAAAACCTGTCAACGACAACCCAAATGGCTGTCATCCCCGAGGATTTGGGCAAGTCCACCACAAAATCCATGGAAATGTGGGTCCATGGCTTAGACGGAATAGAGAGTGGATGTAATGGGCCGACAGGAACCCCTCTAGGAGTTTTATTTCGGGCACAAACGTCACATGCCCGAACCCACTGATCCACATCCCTAGCCACCGAGGGCCACCACACCGCCCTAGACAGCAACTCCCGAGTTCTGGCAATACCCGGATGCCCTGCTGACCTCTTGGCATGGAATTCCAGGAACACTCGCTGTCTTAACCTAGGAGGCACAAACAAGAGACCTACCGGAAGGTCTGGAGGAGCCTGCTCCTGTGCTCTAAGGACTAATGACAAGAGGTCCTGGGTAATGCCCACTTTAATACATGATGGGGACACAATGGGCAATGGCTCCTCGTTGGTCTCTTGAACTGGAGCAAAACTCAGCGAGAGCGCATCAGCCTTGATGTTTTTTGACCCAGGGCGATATGTTATCAAAAAATTAAAGCGAGCAAAAAACAAAGCCCATCGTGCCTGCCTGGCATTGAGCCGCTTCGCTGACTCTAAATATGCCAGATTCTTATGGTCGGTGAGAATTGAGACCACAAACTTAGCCCCCTCAAGCCAGTGTCTCCACTCCCCGAGTGCATCCTTTATAGCCAACAATTCCCGGTTACCCACATCATAATTCATCTCGGCAGACGAAAATTTACGGGAAATGTAAGCACAGGGATGAAGGCGATTATCAGACACCCCCATCTGAGAGAGCACTGCCCCAATACCTATTCAGAGGCATCCACTTCTACCACAAAAGGACGCTCTGGATCTGGGTGTCGCAGCACCTTGGCCGAGACAAATGCCCTTTTGAGACGGGCAAAGGCCGCTTTGGCCTCACAAGACCAGTGAGCAACATCCGCCCCTTTCTTAGTGAGTGCCACCAAGGGGGCCACTATAGACGAAAATCCAGCGATAAACAGTCTATAAAAATTCGCAAAGCCCAGAAAACGCTGAAGCGCTTTCAAACTAGTGGGCTGCACGCAATCCAGGACTGCCTGTACGTTAGAACCCTCCATTTGGAAACCTTCTGAGGAGATAATATACCCTAGAAATGCAATTTGTTGGACTTCAAACTCGCACTTCTCCAGCTTCGCTCCAAGCTGGTGGTCTCTGAGTTTCTGGAGGACTAAGCGTACATGCTTCCGATGTTCCTCCAGGGAATGAGAGAAGATTAGGATGTCATCTAGATAAACAACTAAGAATCTATCCAAATATTCCCTGAGCACATCGTTCATGAATTCCTGGAAGACTGCCGGGGCATTAGAGAGCCCAAAAGGCATCACCAAATATTCATAATGCCCTGAGTGGGTATTAAAGGCAGTCTTCCATTCATCCCCCTCTCTTATTCGGATTAGATTGTAAGCACCGCGTAGGTCAATCTTAGAAAAAATGGTGGCAGTACGAAGCTGGTCAAACAAAACCGAAATGAGAGGCAGTGGTTACGAGTTTTTAATCATGATACGGTTCAATTCCCTGAAGTCGATGCAGGGTCGCAACGAACCGTCCTTTTTACCCACGAAAAAGAACCCCGACCCAACTGGGGACTGTGAGGGTCTGATAAATCCCTTAGCCAAGTTCTCCTGAATGTACTCTGCCATAGCCTGAGTCTCAGGATGTGACAGGGAGTACAACCTGCTCTTGGGAAGCTTAGCATCCGGCAACAAATCAATGGCACAGTCATAGGGGCGATGGGGAGGTAGTACCTCCGCAACTTTTTTGGAGAACACATCCGCAAAATCTGCATAACATCCTGGCAAACTTAGCTGCGAGAGCCTGACTGGAAGGCTCAAGCAACTCCTGAAACAATCACTACCCCAACTAAGAATCTCCCCAGAGACCCAGTCAAATTGAGGGTTATGGGCCCTTAACCAGGGTAACCCCAAAACCAATGGGGCAAAAGAACAGACAGTCACATAAAAAGACAATTTTTCAGAGTGTGTGGCTCCAATAAACAAAGGAATTTGGCTGGTGCAGGAGGTAATTTTACCCTGGGACAATGGTTCCCCGTTTAACCCACAGATCTCAATCTCTGATGCCAAAGGTACTGAGGGAACAGAGCGTTCCATGGCGAATTGACGGTCCATGAAAACCCCATCGGCCCCACTGTCAACAAAGGCCTCAGTCTTGACAGTTTGACCGAGGATCTCCAAAGTCACCGGAATGAGAAAAGTCTTTTTAGGAAATTCTGACTTCTGGCCTGACAGGATATTTCCCATCACCCTCAGGCCCTGAAGTCTTCCGGTTTTTCTGGGCATGATACTACAACATGACCTTTATTCCCACAGTACAAACACAAACCCTGCTGTCTCCTCCGTGTCTTCTCACGCGAGGAGAGGTGGGTAGCCCCAATCTGCATAGGCTCCTCTGAATATTCCTCAGAGTCTGAGGTTCCCTTGGGAAAAAAGGAAACTGCGGTCTCCCTTTCAAGCCTACGCTCTCTCAGCCGTCTATCCACCCGGATGGATAACTGCATGAGCTGATCTAAGCTATCAGGCGAGGGATATTGTACCAGTTGGTCCTTTATCTGGTCAGAAAGTCCCCTTCGGTACTGGTTTCTCAGGGCTGGGTCATTCCACTGGGTATCATGAGCCAACCTCCGAAACTCCGTACTATAAACCTCAGCTGGCCGTCGCCCTTGCTTAAGAACCGTAATCTGAGCCTCGGCTGAAGCCATCTTGTCAGGGTCATCATACAAAATGCCCAGTGCCGTAAAAAAAGCATCAACACTTTTAAGCGACGGACAGTCAGGCTGTAACCCATATGCCCAGACCTGTGGGTCTCCTTGTAGCAAGGAAATCACCATGCCCACCCGCTGAATCTCCGACCCAGAAGACTGGGGCCTAAGCCTGAAATATAGCTTACAGCTCTCCTTGAAACAAAAGAACTGCGAGCGATCTCCAGAAAAACGATCCGGGAGATTTACTTTCGGGTCCTTAACCCTTGAACTTGCCGCTGCTGCTGCGGGAGCTCCGCTAGCGGCCTGCGGGGTGTTCATTTTAATGGACATCTCATTAAATTGTCGAGTCAGGACCTGCACCTGATCGACCACCTGTTGCAAAGTATTTTGAGGGGTATGCTCCATATTCCCACAAAATTTCAACAGGAGTAGGGCTTCTGAATATGTTACGCACACCAGTGCTAGCAGGAGTATACCGGTGTATGAACAGAGAGGAAAGCGAAGCAAACGAACTCACAGACAGTATAACATAACATACACAGGAGGTGATGGAATAACTAATAAACACAAAGTGAACAGAGAAGCCCAAAGGCTCAGGAATTGGGTGTCTCCCTAGTGTCAGGAATGCTCAGATGGAATAGAGCGGACAATGAAGCGATGTGTAGTGATTTAACATGTGGAACACCTGAAATGATGTTGCTAAGAGCAACAGAGAAAACCCCAAAGGGTTACCAACGGGTGTGGGAATAAACTCCTTGGTCAGAGATAGAAATATAGACACGAGGAGAGTATCCACAATCCTAACCCCCACTTGCAGGGCACAGGTTCAGCTTACTGCCACTAAACTGACACCTGGACGCCCTGCACAGTGAGGGAGGATTAAGCAAGCAGGTCTGAGAGTACAGCTGCAAACCTGCTGGGTTCACAGAATAGCAACAGAACCCCAGCAGGTCAAACAACTGACTCCAGTCTTACTGCTAGGTCCGGATTGGCAGAATGAAGTACCGAATCCCAAGGCCTATTCGCAGTAAGCAACAAGTAAATACAAAGTCACACAGTACTAGCTAACTCTCTGGAACTGACTAACAAACAAAGATTCAGCAGCATTTGCCTAGCCTGAGAGGATGGTTTATATAGCAGGTGCTGTCCACGCCCCACTCAGACCTCACAGACTGTGAGCACAAAACCAGCGCCGGATTTCCTGCCGTGCACAGTGCCTGTTACCACTACACAGTAAAAACCCGGACCGGAGTATCAGCTGCGCTCAGTTTAATTCGCTAACACTTGCCACCCGGTTGCCATGGCGACGTGGCAGCACAGAGCAGGAGATCCTAACAAATACAAATCGATTTCATACAGTTACCACCCTGTAGGAATTTGAAATATGTGTTAGTTTGTATTGATGTATTTTCCAACTGGGTAGAAGCGTTCCCAGCTGCCACAAATACTGCTACGTTCACTGCAAAGAAAATTGTGCAGGAATTTGTGTGTAGATATGGTATCCCTAGAATGATTGAAAGTGACAGGGGTACCCATTTTACAGGTGAAGTCTTTCAGGTCATGTGCAAACTGATGGGAATTAATAGCAAGCTGCATACCCCGTATCGTTCATAGGCGAGTGCCAAGGTAGAGAGAGTGAACAGCACTATTAAGAACAAGCTGAGCAAATTAATGGCTGAAACTGGATTCTTGTGGCCAGAAGCTTTGCCACTAGTGTTGTACAGCATCAGAACCACTCCCAGGTCTCCACTTAACTTATCACCCTTTGAAATTCTTTTTGTTCGACAACCTCATGTAATGATAGACCCCCAGGATGATTTGAAATGTAATAATGAAGTGACTGTGAAATATTTGGTTGGGATGAGCCAGCAGCTGAGAAATCAACAAAGAAATTTAAAGCTGGTGATTCCTGACCTACCGAACAGTAATTGTCATGACATTGAGCCTGGGGATTATGTGATGATTCGAAATTTCTTACGCTCAGGTTGCCTCATAGACAGGTGAGAAGGACCATACCAAGTCTTGTTAACCAGCATGACAGCATTGAAGGTCATCGAAAGAGAGACTTGGGTCCACTCGTCTCACTGCAAGAAGGTCGCTGACTCGGAGAGAACTCGTGACAAAGAGCAGAGTGTAGAGAATCTCGTATCACTGGAGTGTTTGTTCCGGGAAAGTTGAGAGGCAGGACTGTTGAAGGGCATCTGAGCACAGAGAGAAACAAGATCTAGAATGGATGTCGCACCATTTTCTTTTTTCACCTCCCCCTGCATTTTCCTTTCTTTTCTCCTTCTTATTTTCCTCCTTTCCCCTAACGAAATGGATCGATCACAAGAGACTGCGTTTCGGGTTCTGTTAGTAATTCTGGTTTTGATCAGGACAGTTTGTTTTGGTGAGGGTCTCAGAGAGGTATTATATTTCCCACCTACAACTCTACCCCGACCATCCAAGCTTCTGTAGATATTGTATAGATAATTTTGTTTATTAATTAGATAGTGGCAGTTATTGGTGACTGCCAAAGGGTGGACTGTCAAAGTAAAAAAAAATTGCAGTACACACATCACGTACAAACTACACACAGATGGCCTCCGTGCGTGTACTTGTTCTGCAGTGCGTGCGTATATTCAATATTTGCGTATGGTCGCTCCCGCGGTCCTGCGCATTAGCGCGTGGTATGAGTATTTACAGTAGAGTTTGTGAACGCATGGAAAAGCTATAAAAACACAATACATATTTAATCCAAATAGTGCATAATGTACACATAGTCTCCCTGCACCACACCAGCAAGTTACACCAGTTTAAATGGTATCAGAACAAAGGGATTCACCTTTACAGGATAGGAGTGGACAGAACAAGGTTATAAGGTGGTGTTTGGTATCCAGCTGTAGAGTATTTTAAGGGTAATATTCGGGTGTTGGTTTGCAGAAGATCGCACGTTCCTGCGAATAGTTATGTGCAGGTGTAGAATAGAGATATAAACTGTATTTACTGTACATTTGGTATGCGGCAAGAACCCAGAGGAGACCTCCTACAAGTGCATCTGGAACAGACATCGCCCACCTATTCAAACCAACCTATGACCTCTCCTGTACTGTAAATGACCATCCCTTTGTCCAATGGACAAAGAGATTACAGTATCCATTGTGTTAAGTTTTGGAAGATTGTATAAAGGAGCCAGCTGCAGGCCTGGTCACACACAGACTCAAAAGGTCATCTACCCAGATGACTGAGGACCAGACTGGGAAGCGCGGCGAAAACCAAACACGTATGTACCATTGACTGTAGCCATTATTCTGTTGTATTGTATTGCTTTGTTATTGTAACCCCCTTTCAGTAATAATACGTTGTGGTGTTGGAACCCGGCATTTTAAATAGAAACTGGTGTTGTGTTTTCCTTTCCCTGCTAAGGTTATAAGTGTATTACTATCACATGTATAGCTGTTAAGGGTTCATGGTGTATCTTTGGGTGTGTACGCACTGAGTGTACTTTGTACAGTCAGTGCGGCGTTTGTATGCAAAGTACGTACACGGTACGGGGCTCTGTACACTAATGGTGTAATAAGTACATAGGTTGAGGATTAAGTATAGCGGCCGCAGCGGCTCCATTTAAAGTGTATGATATGTCTTTTTATAGTGTTGCTTTTAGTCCTGTATGGAAATCAGCATTGACATATTTCTAACATGATAACTTAGTTTAGACTTCTATGCTCAGCATGCATGTCCTATACAGTGCATCCAGAAAGTATTCACAGCGCTTCACTATTTCCACATTTTGTTATGTTACAGCCTTATTCCAAACTGGAAAAAATTATTTTATCCCCTCAAAATTCTACAAACAATACCCCATAATGACAATGTGAAAAAAGTGTTTTAGAGATTTTTGCAAATGTATTAAAAATAAAAAAAAACTAAGAAATCATATGTACATAAATATTCACAGCCTGTGCTTAATACTTTGTTGATGCATCTTTGGCAGCAATTACATCCTCGAGTCTTTTTGAATATGATGCCACAAGCTTGGCACACTTATCTTTTGGCAGTTTTGCCCATTCCTCTTTGCAGCACCTCCATCAGGTTGAATGGGAAGCATCGGTGCACATCCATTTTCTGATCTCTCCTGAGATGTTCAATCGGATTCAAGTCTGGGCTCTGGCTGGGCCACTCAAGGACAATCAAAGAGTTGTCCTGAAGTTACTCCTTTGATATCTTGTCTGTGTACTTAGGGTTGTTGTCCTGCTGAAAGATGAACCGTCACCCCAGTCTGAGGTCAAGAGCGCTCTGGAGTAGGTTTTCATCCAGGATGTCCATGTACATTGCTGCATTCATCTTTCCCCCTATCCTGACTAGTCTCCCAGTTCCTGCCACTGAAAAACATCCCCACCACCATGCTACACTGTAGGGATGGTATTGGCCTGGTGATGAGCGGTGCCTGGTTTCCTCCAAACATGATGCCTGGCATTCACATTCAATTTTTGTCTCATCAGACCAAAGAATCTTGTTTCTCATGGTCTGAGAGTCCTTCAGGTGCATTTTGGCAAACTCCAGGAGGGCTGCCATGTGCTTTTTACTAAGGAGTGGCTTCCATCTGGCCACTCTATCATATACAGGCCTGATTGGTGGATTGCTACAGACATGGTTGTCCTTCTGGAAAGTTCTCCTCTCTCCACAGAGGAATGCTGAAGCTCTGAAAGAGTGACCATTGAGTTCTTGGTTACCTCCTTGACTAGGGCCCTTCACCCCCAATCGCTCAGTTTAGATGGCTGGCCAGGTCTAGGAAGGGTTCTGGTGGCTCCGAACTTCTTCCATTTACTGATGATGGAGGCCACTGTGCTCATTAAGACCTTCAAACCAGCAGATATTTATCTGTACCCTCCCCCAGATTTGTGCCTTGAAACAATCCTGTCTTGGAGGTCTACAGACAAAATTCCATTGACTTCATGCTTGGTTTCTTCTCAGTCATGCATTGTCAAGTGTGCGACCTTATATAGACAGGTGTGTGCCTAACCAAATCATGTTCAATCAACTGAATTTTCCACAGGTGGACTTCAATTAAGCTGTAAGAACATCTCAAGAATGATCAGTGGAAACAGAATGCACCTGAGCTCAATTCTGAGTTTCATGGCAAAGGCTGTGAATACTTATGTACATGTGATTTCTTAGGTATTTTTATTTTTAATAAATTTGTAAAAATCTAAAAAAAACTTTTTTCACATTGTCATTATGGGGTATTGTGTGTAGAATTTTGAGGGAAAAATGAATTTATTCCATTTTGGAATAAGGCTGTAACATAACAAAATGTGGAAAAAGTGCAGCGCTGTGAATACTATCCGGATGCACTGTATTTCAGTCCCCACATACATATTGCATTAGTTGTTTGGCAGTTACTGAAATCCTTGATTTTATCTGTTTTTTGATACCTTCGCAGGATGCACACCATGCACAGCAGTGAAAGCCTGTGTTTCTAAATACATTTTTAGTGGCAATATCCAAGGTACTTTTGACTAGTTTCCTTTAAGATCAGGGGATTTTCTATAAATAGAAATAGCTTCGGAGGTACTGTATATTTTCTTTCAGATTTGTATCTTGTAAAATAAGTCACCAATGCTTTTAATACCAGTTTCAAGTTTCTTGAAGTGAGAGCAATCTGTAATCATTGTCCATTAAAAGTTCTTATTTCTAATAGAAATTAGTTTTCTTTGAGTTTTAGTAAATCTTCTCTTTTGTTTGTTTAAATGATTTCCATAGCACCACTAATGACATAATTATTGTATCCATTTGGCTAAAAATTATCAGCAACAGAACACCAGATTCACCCCATAAGCAATACTCCAGATGTACTGTACATATCCTCAAACTCTCCCATACAGAGGTTAGAGAGGCTTGGGTGAATCTGAAGCCCATACTTATACCCAGTGTCTGTAAAAAGAAAGAAGATTTAAAAAGAAAATCATTATGTGTAAGAATAAAATGTACAGAATCCAGCAAAAAATGTCTCTATCCCTTTATGGTATTCTGGTGTGTTTTGTCTCATGCGGTATGTTGGTATACGTTATACTTATGATAAACATTTGTATATACCCACTGGATAGTATGTTTCTATACTGCATAAGGGATTATGATATATTTCAGTATGCACAGTGTCGGACTGGGGCATGTAGGGCCCACCGGGGGGATATAGTGGTAGGGGCCCATGTTTAGAGGTGTGGCCAGTCTACTGAAGGGGTGTCAGCTGCCACATTGGTTTGCCTAACCATGAGCGAGTGCATGGGCTGGACCCCTTGACAAATGTATATAGTTAATATTGCTAATGCATGCATGATGATGTACCAGAGTAATACACCATAGTCCTGTGCAGTATAAGGCAACATGTTCAATGTACAATTCAAGTGCACAGTCTGGAACCTGATCCATAGTGGAGGAGAATGGGGGCCCAGATATTGGGGCCCACCGGTGGTTTCCCCTGTACCCCTGTGGCAAGTCCAACCCTGAGTATACATACACTTTAAATATCTGAAATACAATGCACATTTATTGGTAAGCTGCTTAATTAGCCTAGCCACACCAACACAGGGAAAACTGCACCCCAAACCACCCCATAAATAATAACAAATATGTCTGGGTCTAATAGCCCAGTGTAAGGCCACATGATAATGGCTTCTACAGCATCTGGGAGCCAGCTTACCTGGAGATACCCCTAACTTCTCCAATGGCACTCTGGAGTCAACAATCCCTCCTAATGCTAACCCATCCATGCCTCTCTGAAATACAATGCACATTTATTGGTAAGCTGCTCAATCAGATTGTGATGTCACTCAGGTGCTAAAAGGGAGAGGTAATTTTGGGTAAGAGAAAAACAGTTGGCTATCCCTAATGCACACTGAGTGAGAAATAACACAACAAAATAATCTGATAATACAGAGATCTTAGTTGCATATATCTGCAGATATAGGGTTAAGCCCCCAGGCCAAACGGCAAGGCATCTCTGTCACTGGGGGTCCCTAATACTAGGTGTGGGTCCGGGGTGCGGGACCCCATCATGTGGGTTTGGGGTGCGATTTTCCCTGTCTTGGTGTGGCTAGGCTGCTTCAGGTTGGCACACCTTAACACTTTATTAACACTTATGTTTTTCCCTGTCACATTGTATATATTTTTGTATTATTTTAATCACACCTCACTTACATAGCACTTATGTGCTTCTTATTAACCCTTACTAATTTTCACCTGTGTGCTGCCCTGGGGTAGCCGACCTGTGCCGACATGATGGGGTCCCGCATACTAGTGATATAAATCCCACACAATATTAGAATTCAGAGATCTTGGTTACATATATTGGCACAAATGTATGATTAAGCCTCCAAGCCGCAAAGGCTTCTCTGTATATTGGGGGTCCCTAGCCCTATTTCTAGGTGCAGGGTGTGGCACCCCAAAAATCAGCATAAGCCAGAAAGCCCAGGGCAGCATACTAGTGAAAAAACTGTAGTGTTAATAGCCTAGATATAGTGCTAGAAACCCCAATATACAGAGAGGCCTTGACACGTCTTGGGGGCTTAATCATATATTTGCACAAATATATGTAACCGAGATTTCTGAATTCTAATATTGTGTGGGATTTATATCCGGTTACTGCTATCATTCAGGGTGCTGGGGGAAATAAAATGCTTTTTTTCTTGCTTAGAAATATCCCTCCCTTTCAAGCACCTGAATTATATCACTAGGCTAATTGAGCATCTGCCACTATATATGTCTGTTGTGAGAGGCAGAAAGGATCCTGCATTAGGAGGAGGTGCAGGTCCTGATATTCCATATGGAGCATTATGGGGTCGCTCCAATGTAGGTAGCTCTTAGCTTAGATATACTTAAGTAAGGAGCCATTATCATGTGATTCTTTGATGGGTAATCATAGACCCAGATTGGGGTTATGGAGGTGTGGGGTTTGGTGCCCCAAGATTTGCTGAGCTGGATGTCTTCAGTGTGGCATACCTTTACATTCTATTAACACTTATCACTTACTAATTTCTTTAACACTATTTCTTTTAATTACATCTCATTTTTGTATCACTTTCTTTATAACTTCGGCTTCCTAATACTAATTTATCAACACTATAGTTTTTCACTGGTATGCTGCCCTGGACTTTCTGGCTTATGCTGATTTTTGGGGTGCCACATCCTGCACCTAATAGCGGTAAGGACCCCCAATATACAGAGAGGCCTTGACTCGGCTTGGAAGCTTAATCATATATTTGCGCAAATATATGTAACAGAGATCTCTAAATTCTAATATTGTGTGAAATTTATATCTGGTTACTGTTATCGTTCAGGTTGCTGGGGGAAACAAAATTCTTTTTTTCTTGCTTAGAAATACCACTCCTTTTCAAGCACCTGAATGATATCACTAGGCTAACTGAGCATCTGCCACTATATATGTACCAAGTGGCTATTGTATGCCCATCGGCAGGTGTTTTCTTACTGCACATGCATCTGAGCCACAGTGCGCACGCGCAATGATTGAATTGCAATTGTGGTCGCACCAAGGAATTAGTTGCAAAGTGAGTGACAGGAAGAGTGTTTTGGGGTGGTAATGGGGAGTGGTTAGGTAAACGCAGGTATGTCTTTGCCATTCAGACAGCATTTTCTGGGTGTGCATAAATTAGCAGTTGCGATCTTACTTGTTAATGATGAGCCCTCTGCATCCTGGGAGAGCAGTTCAGCCTGCGCCTCTTTAGGGGCATTGAGACTCTGCAGCATGATCTGATTTGTGACTATGATACCGATGTACCAGCAATTATTGTATGCTGTTGGACCGAAATTAAGCCACTGCATTGGGCGTCGCTATACTCAGGTTAGCTTCTGCCCATATAAGCATATAATCACACTAGCATATAGCAAAAGATAGCAACAGCAGCAGCAAGAACAACCACACCTGAATGAGGCCCAATTTGCAGAGGAGCAGAGATTGGATCAAATCAAGAGGAGATGTTAAAGTGGGGATGATTCTTCTAAAGTGGTAGGTACAGTATGTAGAAATGCCTAGTGTTGCAGAGCAAAAACAATGTGTGGAGTGGGTTTATTGATATTTGACTTAGGGATGATGAGGGAACATGTACAGGAGCATTTCTTGCTGTGCAGAGGGCACAAGTCTATTTGCACTAAACGTAAGTACTTGGGTTTTTTTTACCAGAGGAAATTGATTCTCATACTATGAAATTAATCGAACGCTTTTGTGCCTTGCACTTGGTGAAGACTAGATGGGCCAAGTGGTTTTTATCTGCCGTCAAATTCTATGTTTCTAAGACAAACGTTTCTACTGTAGGTGCACCAATAGCTTTAAACACAAATGCTCCATATGTAACTAAGGCAATCATTATGCCTCTTCATTGTCATAATTAATTTAAGCAATAAATGTGGCTAAATAGAGCAATATTTTAGCATTAAAAAAAATCCATGCTGAATTAGGCCCTTAGTCCTTTATAGTGTATGCTACTTTCCATTATATTAAAATTATTTTTTAACAGAGTGGAGTAACAGCATCAGTGAGTGGACACAATATTTGTTCTGTAGGAAGATGTTTAATGCACACAGGTTGTAGAACTTTACACACAAAATTGAGCAGGTTAAGTGAACTACAAAAGCAAGAAAAAAATTATAAAATTCCCTGCATCATTTCCACATAAATTGGAAAATCAAAAGGAAAATTAAAATATTACATTGGGGATAACTCCATCCAAGGAGTAAGTTGTATAGCAGTGCCTTGCTGGTACTTGTTTTGGGGTTTTAACAAAATATGTATTAAAAGAAAAAAATTTCTTTGTCCAGTAAGGTTCCTAAAAATGGATATGTATCTTCATAGCACCTTATCTGTCCTTAGCTTATAAAAGTTGCTATGACCATTTTCTTGACTGCTTTTCACATAACCCTGGCATGACCATTAATGCTCTTGCCAGTCCATCCAGAGTACGGTAGGGTTTCTTGGCCACACTCATCGACCTTTTGAATCTCCATACGTATTACGAGGCATCGATACCATTTTTTCTTCACATGTAAATTTGCTGTCCCTCAAAATGCTGTACAAAACAAAGCCTGATGTTCGGAGGTCCTCACTGTGACATATTAGGTAAGGAATGTTGTCTATCCGCCGTTGGATATGTGCACTTCGCAGAAGTCCAGAGCAATGGCTGCTCACTTTTTCTAGTCTTCTGAGAACCAAGTGGGCTTTCCTAGAAAAGGTAAAAACACATAACATGTAATGAATTCCGTAGTCATTGAAATATCAAACAAACTAGACTGAGTTGCTTCACATTGCTTGTTGCTGAGTTACTAAAAGCATTCCCGTTAAATGTTTCTGAGATGTGACAGAAAAAACAGAAATACTGATATCAAAGGATAATTCCTCCTTTAGTGAATTACCCTTTATTAGACATGCTACATGGAACATAAACAGTACCTACTGGTGCTAGTGGACTAAGGGAGTCCTACAAACATGGAAGCTGTTTGCATTACTGCTGCATCTTTAGACACAGTAGTGGTACGAAAATATGCTACTGCTGTACGAGGTGTCTTGTATTAATAGACGCCTCCTCTATGCTTCTGTGATCTGCTGCTGTGTCTGAAGATGCAGCGGATCACTTGCATGCACATCGTCCATCAGGGTTACTCAGGATGGCCATGTATTCCAAGCAGCCGTGGCTAGGAAATCTGAAGATACAGACCCTACCCTCAGCCTGCCTACAAAATGTCCTTGTTTTGTATACCTCCCCATTGCTGCTCCCGCTCCACCATGCCAGATGGCCACATCATATCTATCATACTGCTTCTCTGGGGAATTGTGAGCGAGGTCGCAGAGATCAGCACACGCACAAATCAATAAACACATAAACAGTTTACATACAGTACAACTCTGAATTAGGCCATCTGTGCCCAACCAGTAGATGCATACATCTCTTAATCACTCGTAAATACTGTCATTATGTACGCAGGTTGCATGTGCAATTGCTCAAAATCACAAAAGCTGACTACATTCATAATTGCATGCAATGCTCAATCAGGCAATGTATATACAATATAAAAGACTAAACACCCCTTGTGCAAGATCCATGATGTTGCTAAAGAAGTTCACCAGCTCGGACCTTGCTAGTGTGCACAAAAAAAAACAGCCCATGTTGCTGAAAGTGCTAGGTCTCCCGCAGAGAACCATAGTGCTCCATGTAATACTACTGTGAAAATAAAAACACTGTGTGTATCATATAAAAACATTTCCCTGCACAAATCCACATTACCCATTTTATTGGGTTTATTGTAAAAAAAACCCCAGAACTGATAGACCTATTCAATCTCATACTCGTTGTGGCTCTTATTGGATCATGTTTTTGTCATTGTCAATGACCACAGATCCGTCAGTGATTTTATGACAAAGACATACGTTTTGTGCCTTGTCACTCAGAGATACTGTATCTCATTTCCATTAGGATAGAAGTGTTTCATTATAGACTAAAGGTCACTCAGAATCTCTTTGCATATATAGGGTTACTTTGTGCTCTAATGAGACAGCGCACACCACACTGTAATAAAGCTGCTAGAAGTCATCATCAAGGAAAAGATCGGTTGAATCACCCAGTGAGGGCCATAACTAGGGTGTACAAGCAGTGCCACTGTTTAAGGCACAAACAGTAGGAGGCTGCAAA
This sequence comes from Pseudophryne corroboree, assembly GCF_028390025.1. Classification (NCBI taxonomy): domain Eukaryota; kingdom Metazoa; phylum Chordata; class Amphibia; order Anura; family Myobatrachidae; genus Pseudophryne; species Pseudophryne corroboree. The sequence continues at coordinate 122,504,074 of NC_086451.1, read as the reverse complement.
CTTGAAGATCTTGGTTCCATCAGCCGTGCTCTCTCATCATGATATAATCACATCACATGGGTAACGGTGGGGACAGGGTTGGGCACATTATCATCAATCTGCTACTGTCTTTTTACCCATCATACATACATATATATCAGTGACATGTGGTGAGGTGAGGCAGGTAAGGCAGAGCCTCTCCTGTCATACTAACGTGTACTCCAACATTTTGAATATATAAAATATATGAAAAAAAATACAAATAATATATAAGAAATATCTACTTCTAATCATTTTTATAGTCAAAACTCTGGAGTAAAAAGTTTTTGGCAGATGAGGCAGTGCCAATCTTTTCTTCACATATCAAACCTCACCAAGTTTCCAACAGTATATACTTCTGCACCTTGTATAATGCCCACAGGAACCCTTGGGCTCATATATTGTATGTAAATCTGACTCTGGTACTACCAAGTGCTCACAGCAAGTCCCTGATATATATACCCTTGATGAAGCCAATCTGATTAAACGCATTGGGCCTTCCCAGACAGCAACTCTCTAAAAAGATGAGCATCTCCCCTTTTCAAAAAACAAAGTGTTACTCTCTTTTTTCTTTCTTTTTTTTTTTTACATATTTTTTACTGCTTTCTGCCTTTTTTGCTATTACAATTTAATTTAATTTTAATTTACTTTAAATGTGTCACCTTTTATTGATTGATTGTCTAGGTTTGTCCGTTCTTAGTGTAATTCATTTATTCATTGCAATTTTAGCAACTTTATGTAATATACTTTTATTTGCTATATCTGTCTAAATAAATTCATGTTATACTTTTTATCTAATATGTGAGTCATAATTTTATGGAAATTGAGACACTTTAGGTCGCTTTTATACCCTATCCTCTGTTTCATACAGTATATATAAATTTGTTTAAAAATGTATGATAGAAACAAAACGATGAAACAAGCAAAACCACTCATGAAGTAAAAAAAAACTAATAATGATTAAAAATAAAAACAGAACTTCTAGTAAAGACAAACAAAAATAAAGAATGGAAACTTAAATTTGAAAAAAGATGACTACAATATCTGATGAAAATGTAAAAATTAATGAATATGGCAAAGAAAATATAGATAAAAATGAAGAATAAATAAAATAAAAAGTCACTAACAATATAAATGAAACTATACATGGTAATGGAAATAAATAAATAAATAAATATAGTATGAATAATATGTATAGAAAAATGCTCTATAAAATTACAATAAATATAGTAATAATGTGAAGTAATTATGCAGCTGGAGAATCAGTGCAGAGAAGAAAGCTTTGTTGAACCTGTCATATTTGGATCTGGAAAGTTTTAATGACCAGTTGCTGGAAATGAACGGTAAAACACCTGATCCTCATTCATTTAACTCCAGGCCTGTATAAACTGTTAATATGTTTAGGTCATCTCACCCACTCAGTGCCGTAACTAGGCATTTTAGAGCTGTGTGCAAGAAACGGCATTGGTGCCCCCCCCCTTAAGTGCGCGCCATAGGTGAGTGCAAAAAATGCAGGAGCATGGCTTCATAGGGAAGGGGTGTGGCCGCAAAATAATATCAATTCATACTACGGTGCACAGTAGTCTCCATTATTAAAATTATGCCGCACATTAGCGCCACTACACCAGGTAGATCCCCTTTTACACATTACGGCAGACAGTCCCCCTTTTTACACATTACGGCAGACAGCCTCACAGTCATAAGCACAGGCTCTTCCAGAGGCTCTGGATCTCTTCTCCTTCCTCCACCACACCAGCTCGGCAGATCCTCGCTGTGCAGCAGTGGGGGCAGGGCACAGGGCAGTGTGGGAGAGACGTCTGACGTCATCACGTGACGTCTCTCCCGAATTGCAGGGGAGAGGGGCCAAGCCAGTGTTCAGGCCAGGACTGCCGCTGGACCAATGAGAAGAGCAGCGCCCTGACACACACCTCAGCCGCAGTGCTGCCGGGACCTTACAGCAGCAGCGGCGGCTTCAGCGGGACACAGGTGGCCGGGCGGCGGCAGCTTCAGCGGGACACAGGTGGGCGGGCAGTGGTGGCTTCAGAGGGACACAGGCAGGTGGGTGGGCGGCGGCTTCAGCGGGACACAGGCAGTCGGGCAGGCGGCGGCTTTAGTGGGACACAGGCAGGCGGGCGGGCGGAGGCTTTAGCAGTGAGTCTAGACCCGGAGCTAGCGGCTGTGCTGATGTGATGCCCGATGGTGCGCCCTCAGTGCATTTGCGCTGTGGGCAAGACACCATCGGCACACCTAGTTACGGCTCTGCACTCACTGCAAGTTTTTTGACATTTGCTTGAACCAGACTGCATGAGAACTCCTTGAGCTGCTTATCTGTGAGTACATATAAACTAGTGCAACTACCCTTCTGTATCTGGACCACTTGGCTTTGGATGAATACACTTTGGGCTTTGGACCCCTGGCATTTTTTTGGACTTCGAATCTCTGACAGAAATACTTAAAAGTATAGATAATTATCATTATATCCATTCATTGTTGAAACCACCGTTACCTACTACTTCTGCAATTATCCAGTAAACAAATTCTAGACAAAAATATCTGTATTACTCCTGTATAATGTGCCAAAACTTTAAGATCACAGGGAGTATGTACTTTTCCTAGTTTCCCCTACTTGATGACTTTTGCGCATATTCCCAGATACTCACTTTTCTGCAACCTTTTACCTGATTCATGCATACAGCAGTGTTGTTGATACGTCTCCATAAAATTTCCATTAATTCCGGTGGGAAATGCACAATGATAATATTGTTCCTAGTTACTATTAGTTACCATTTTGTAATAGATAGCACCTATCCTTGTGTATCAATGGCTTCATTCCCTATATATTGTAAACTTGCAAACAGGGCCTTCCTACCTCTATGTCTGTCTGTTATTATCCAGTTTTGTGTTACCACTGTTGTTTCAACGGTAAAGCGCAATGGAATATGCTGCACTATATAAGAAACTGTTAATAAATAAATAATTTGATCCATCCAACCAAGAGATGATTTCCTGGACTGGACGATTACCATTACAGTCCCGGTGTATTTCATACTTACCAACATTTTAATCTCCTCTCCTGGAGAGGAGTAGCAGGTGGGTGGTGACAAGAAGCAGGTGGGGCCGAGCTAATTATGGCATTAAGCCCCAGCCACTCACTAGGACAAACCTGCGATTGGTCAATATTTGCTTAGAGGCTGAACTAAAATGATATGATAAGCATATAATCGCTTCATTCGGCTCCACCCCCTCCGGCGGTCCGCGATTTTGCCATATTTTTATACCCATTCTGTGGACTAGGAAGTGGCAGAATGCAGGAGGGGTGTCACGATCCGGGTATCTGGACGCCATTACTTACCCTTCAGATGCCTCCTAAGGCGGGCTCAGCGTTCCAGGACCGGATTCCGCTGTTCCTGAGTTTCCACATGCAGAGTGGTCTTTTCATCAGCCGCGGCCTCCGCTGTGCCCGCGTGGTTAAATGTGCATCTATCAGCCTGGCGTCTCCTGTCTCCGGTGGCCGGCGCCGCCATTACTGTTTCCCAGACCACATGGATTACAAACCAAACTTCCCTCCAAGTGTCTGCATGGGCGCAGCCATCTTGGATTCTGTCATCTGATCATTTCCACCAATCTGCTGTCTGTGTTGTTGATTTGCATAATTGCCTAGCCAACCCCTTCCTTGCTGCAGGTATAAGTAAGCTGTACCTGAGCAAGGAAGACGTCAGTGCTTTGGTTGTCAAACCTAGTTCCTGTTTGTCTCTCTTCTATGATTGTCTTCCAGGTTCCAGCTCCTGTCTCAAGACTTCCACCATAGAGACCCGCACCAGCATTCCACCTGCGGTGTAGCCTGACTCTCCAATCCATTGTGGATTCATCTGTTTCCAGCTACAACACTACCTGCTTCCAGCCTCAGCTTCCAGCAGAGTACAGCTTCCCTTAAAGGGCCGGTGTCCTTTCTACACTTTACCACTCTCCACCGGAATTATTATTTCTCCGCTCTCAAGTTCTACATTTCAGTTCACATTTCATCGCTCCCAAAGTTCATTTATTATTTAACTGGTTCCAGCCAGTATCCACTCCGTGCTAACAACAGTCTGGTTCCAGCCAGTATCCACAGCAGCTGTTTTACCTTCAGCAACCCAGCTCTTCCTGGAACACCAGCTGGTACAATCTTGGGTTATCTTCATTGCTACAGCCAGGCCTGGTAAGGACTTTCCATCTAGAAGATCATAAGAACTATCTCACACTACCAGTGCCCTGTGGCTCCTGCCATGCTGTAGTACTCAGGAACTGTATTTATTCTTTGCTGACTTTTACGTTTTCTTTTATTGCTGCTGTGATGCGGAGTTGTCATAATAAACATCATTGACTTTTATCTAAGTTGTCGTGGTCACGCCTTCGGGCAGTTATTATTCATGTTACTTACATGTCCAGGGGTCTGATACAACCTCCCAGGTTCCGGTACATCTCAGCCCCTACAACTGAGGCTGCCTCCCGTCAGCTCAGGCCCTCAGTTGTGACAGTAAGCACTGAACTAATGAATCCAGCCGGAGACCAGGATCAAGCGGCCAGGCCGATGCAAGAACTGGCAGCCCGACTAGAACATCAGGAGGCTGCACAGGGCCACATCATCCGCTGTCTCCAGGATCTCTCTACTCGGCTGGATGGGATTCAGACAACTCTCCGTGGATCAGGCGCGTCTGGTGCGTCAACCACAGTGACTCCAGCTATAACCCCACCCACCTTACCCATTTCTGCTCCACGTCTTCATCTTCCAACGCCAGCAAAATTTGACGGATCTCCAAGATTCTGCAGGGGATTTCTCAACCAGTGTGAGATTCAGTTTGAGCTACAACCTGGCAATTTTCCCAGTGACCGTACAAAAATTGCCTACATTATTTCTCTTCTCAGTGGCTCAGCCCTTGATTGGGCATCACCGTTATGGGAGAGGTCCGACACCCTGCTATCTTCTTACACTGCATTTGTGTCAACATTCAGGCGCATCTTCGACGAGCCAGGCCGGGTAACTTCAGCTTCGTCTGAGATTCTCCGTTTACGCCAGGAATCACGTACTGTAGGACAATATCTTATACAGTTCCAGATCCTGGCATCCGAACTGTCATGGAACGACGAGGCCCTGTATGCTGCATTCTGGCATGGTTTATCCGAGCGTATTAAAGATGAGTTAGCTACCAGAGACTTACCCTCCAAGTTAGATGAGCTAATCTCACTTTGTACGAAAGTTGACTTACGTTTCAGAGAGAGAGCAACTGAGCGTGGAAGATCATCCGCTCCAAAATCTTCTACTCCTCCTCCTCGCCAACTGTCACCAACTACAGATGAACCCATGCAAATTGGCCGTTCCCGTTTAACTCCTGCTGAGCGCCGAAGACGTCTCTCCGAGTTTCTCTGTCTGTATTGTGCAGCTCCGTCTCACACCATTAATGCCTGTCCCAAACGTCCGGGAAACTCCAAATCCTAGCTCGCCAAGGAGAGGGCCGGCTAGGAGTAATGATCTCCTCTCCATCTCCTCAAGATTGTAACCTCCCAGTCTCGCTTCAAGTTGCTCAACGTTATCAGAACGTCATTGCCCTCCTGGATTCCGGAGCAGCTGGGAACTTTATTACTGAAGCCTATGTTAAACGGTGGTCCCTACCCACCGAGAGACTTCCTTCGTCCTTTTCCTTAACTGCTGTGGATGGCAGTAAAATTTTTGATACAGTTATTTCTCTAAGGACTCTACCAGTTCGTCTGAGAGTGGGAGTTCTTCATTCCGAACTTATTTCATTTTTAGTGATTCCAAGAGCCACACATCCTGTGGTCCTGGGCCTTCCATGGCTCCGTCTTCACAATCCTACAATTGATTGGACGACTACGCAAATCCTGGCATGGGGTTCCTCCTGTACTAAGACATGTTTGTTTAAAGTGTTGCCTGTCTGTTCTTCCTCCCCCAGGTCGTCTGATGTTCCACCTCCTCCATATCAAGATTTCACGGATGTGTTCAGTAAAGCTTCTGCTGATATCCTTCCTCCTCATAGAGAATGGGACTGCCCGATTGATCTCGTTCCAGGGAAGGTTCCACCTCGAGGCCGAACTTATCCGTTGTCTCTCCCCGAGACACATTCTATGGAGGAATACATTAAAGAGAACCTAGCAAAGGGGTTCATTCGACCTTCTTCTTCTCCAGCCGGCGCAGGCTTCTTTTTTGTAAAGAAGAAAGATGGTGGTCTGCGGCCGTGCATCGACTACAGAGGTTTGAACGACATTACCATCAAGAACCGCTATCCTTTACCCCTGATTACTGAGCTCTTTGACAGAGTTAGCGGAGCTACCATCTTTACAAAGCTGGACCTGAGAGGTGCATACAATCTCATCCGGATCCGTGAGGGTGACGAGTGGAAGACCGCATTTAACACCCGTGACGGACATTATGAGTACCTCGTCATGCCCTTCGGATTGAGCAATGCTCCAGCTGTCTTCCAGCATTTCGTCAATGAGATCTTCAGAGACATTCTATACCGTCATGTCGTGGTCTATCTAGATGATATCCTCATTTTTGCCAACGATTTAGAGGAACATCGTTTCTGGGTAAAGGAGGTTCTGTCCCGTCTCCGTGTCAATCATCTCTACTGCAAATTAGAGAAATGCGTCTTTGAAGTCAAGTCCATTCCGTTTCTAGGGTACATTGTGTCCGGTTCCGGACTAGAGATGGATCCTGAGAAGCTACAAGCAATCCAGAATTGGCCGGTACCCTTAACCCTCAAAGGGGTCCAGAGGTTCTTAGGGTTCGCCAATTATTACCGAAAGTTTATACGAGACTTTTCCACCATTGTGGCGCCTATTACTGCTTTCACCAAGAAGGGTGCTAACCCGTCCAAGTGGTCTGAAGAAGCCATGCAAGCTTTTCATCTTTTAAAACAGAGGTTCATCTCTGCACCTGTCCTGAAACAGCCTGACATCGACTCTCCTTTCATCTTAGAGGTGGATGCCTCCTCCGTTGGAGTAGGAGCGGTGTTATCTCAGAGGGCTAAAGATGGTCATTTACATCCTTGCAGTTTCTTCTCACGGAAGTTCTCCCCAGCGGAGCGCAACTATGCCATTGGCGACCAGGAGTTGCTAGCCATCAAGCTCGCTCTAGAGGAGTGGAGATATCTGTTGGAGGGAGCTTCTCATTCAATCACCATCCTTACAGACCACAAGAACCTTCTATATCTAAAAGGCGCACAATGTCTCAACCCTCGTCAGGCCAGATGGGCACTTTTCTTTTCCAGGTTCGACTTTAAACTCCAGTTCTGTCCGGGCTCTCAGAATCGCAAGGCCGATGCCCTTTCCCGCTCATGGGAGCAAGAAAATGAGTCAGAGTCTTCAGACAAGCATCCTATTATAAATCCGTTGGCATTCTCCACGGTAGGGATGGACTCTACGCCCCCATCAGGGAAAAGTTTTGTGAAGCCGACACTAAGGAAGAAGCTCATGCATTGGGCCCATGCTTCCCGTTTTGCCGGACATACAGGTATCCAAAAAACCCTGGAGTTTATCTCTAGGTCCTATTGGTGGCCAACTCTGAAAAAGGACGTTTTGGAGTTTATTGCATCTTGCCCAAAGTGTGCTCAACATAAAGTATCCCGCCAGTCGCCTGCGGGGCAACTGGTTCCACTATCTGTTCCCCGTCGACCATGGACCCATTTGTCGATGGATTTTATTACAGATTTGCCCATGTGCAACAAGTTCAATACCATCTGGGTGGTAGTTGACCGGTTCACCAAGATGGCACACTTCATTCCTCTCACCGGTCTTCCGTCAGCTTCCAAGTTGGCTCAAGTATTCATACAAGAGATCTTCCGACTCCACGGTCTTCCAGAAGAAATTATCTCAGATCGAGGAGTTCAATTCACAGCCAAATTCTGGCGAAGTTTATGTCAAGTCCTCCAAGTCAAGTTAAAGTTTTCCACGGCTTACCATCCTCAGACCAATGGTCAAACTGAGAGGGTGAATCAGGACTTGGAGGCCTTCCTCCGCATCTATGTGTCCTCCTCTCAAGATGACTGGGTTCAATTACTTCCCTGGGCCGAGTTCTGTCATAACAACCAGTATCATTCTTCATCTTCCTCAACACCATTCTTCACCAACTTTGGATTCCACCCTAAAGTCCCTGAGTTCCAACCGCTTCCAGCAACTTCTGTTCCCGCAGTGGATATCACCTTGCATCAGTTTGCCAATATCTGGAAGAGCGTACGATCAGCTCTGCTCAAGGCATCGTTCAGGTACAAGAAGTTTGCGGATAAGAAGCGTCGAGCAGTTCCTGCTCTCAAGGTGGGTGATCGGGTATGGTTATCCACGAAGAATTTGAGGTTAAGAGTTCCCAGTATGAAGTTTGCACCTCGCTACATCGGTCCTTTTAAAATTGATCAAGTCATCAATCCTGTTGCTTACAGACTCCAGTTGCCTCCCTTCTTAAAAATACCCAGGACATTCCATGTTTCCCTGTTGAAACCGCTAATCTTGAATCGGTTTCATTCCTCACTTCCACCAACTCCGAAAGTCCAAACTCAACGAGGCGTTGAGTATGAAGTGGCCAAGATCCTGGACTCACGTCACCGTTACGGTCAACTTCAGTATCTCATTGACTGGAAGGGCTATGGTCCTGAAGAACGCTCTTGGACCAATGCCTCTGACGTCCATGCTCCTGCCTTGGTCCGAAATTTCCACGCAAAGTTTCCTTTAAAGCCTAAGAAGTGTCCTGGGGCCACTCCTAAAGGGGGGGGTGCTGTCACGATCCGGGTATCTGGACGCCATTACTTACCCTTCAGATGCCTCCTAAGGCGGGCTCAGCGTTCCAGGACCGGATTCCGCTGTTCCTGAGTTTCCACATGCAGAGTGGTCTTTTCATCAGCCGCGGCCTCCGCTGTGCCCGCGTGGTTAAATGTGCATCTATCAGCCTGGCGTCTCCTGTCTCCGGTGGCCGGCGCCGCCATTACTGTTTCCCAGACCACATGGATTACAAACCAAACTTCCCTCCAAGTGTCTGCATGGGCGCAGCCATCTTGGATTCTGTCATCTGATCATTTCCACCAATCTGCTGTCTGTGTTGTTGATTTGCATAATTGCCTAGCCAACCCCTTCCTTGCTGCAGGTATAAGTAAGCTGTACCTGAGCAAGGAAGACGTCAGTGCTTTGGTTGTCAAACCTAGTTCCTGTTTGTCTCTCTTCTATGATTGTCTTCCAGGTTCCAGCTCCTGTCTCAAGACTTCCACCATAGAGACCCGCACCAGCATTCCACCTGCGGTGTAGCCTGACTCTCCAATCCATTGTGGATTCATCTGTTTCCAGCTACAACACTACCTGCTTCCAGCCTCAGCTTCCAGCAGAGTACAGCTTCCCTTAAAGGGCCGGTGTCCTTTCTACACTTTACCACTCTCCACCGGAATTATTATTTCTCCGCTCTCAAGTTCTACATTTCAGTTCACATTTCATCGCTCCCAAAGTTCATTTATTATTTAACTGGTTCCAGCCAGTATCCACTCCGTGCTAACAACAGTCTGGTTCCAGCCAGTATCCACAGCAGCTGTTTTACCTTCAGCAACCCAGCTCTTCCTGGAACACCAGCTGGTACAATCTTGGGTTATCTTCATTGCTACAGCCAGGCCTGGTAAGGACTTTCCATCTAGAAGATCATAAGAACTATCTCACACTACCAGTGCCCTGTGGCTCCTGCCATGCTGTAGTACTCAGGAACTGTATTTATTCTTTGCTGACTTTTACGTTTTCTTTTATTGCTGCTGTGATGCGGAGTTGTCATAATAAACATCATTGACTTTTATCTAAGTTGTCGTGGTCACGCCTTCGGGCAGTTATTATTCATGTTACTTACATGTCCAGGGGTCTGATACAACCTCCCAGGTTCCGGTACATCTCAGCCCCTACAACTGAGGCTGCCTCCCGTCAGCTCAGGCCCTCAGTTGTGACAAGGGGTGCCCACTCTTCCAGGGCTGTGGGGAACTACTCGAGAAACCAGTGTCTCCCGCAGAATCTGGGAGAGTAGGTAAATATGGTGTATTTCCAGAATAGTGGTTGCCAGAACACAGGTAAGGCTTTATATTTTATAGTATCTCTTTAATCTCTTCCAAAGATAAGAAAATGAATTCAGCCCTTAGTACCTGAGACACTAACGCACAGCTATGTAGTAGTATGTGAGCCCACTCAGCTATTGCACTTACAGTACCTGTAACAGAGGGACAATTAATAACTGTATTGTTCATGCATTGCATGACAACAAAAAAGGAGATATTAATAAATCCCTTCGTTTTTAATATATTTCTTTCCCAGTCCATTGCATTTTGTTAGTGAGGTTTATGGCCACGACGGGAAGGTGGGGGAGGGAGTGTTTTCATGGTTGAAGCCAGAAGAAGCATCTGCCCTGGGTACAGGAAATCCAGGAATTATAGGGGGTGCACGGTTCATATACTTTTTTTTAAATATAACTTATTTGGCCTCTTCTATGTTTATGAAGAGTTAGGCATTTGCTTTCCTCTAATCCTCCTCCAAGCAGCTAAAGCCTGAAGAGTCAGCCTCTGTCATCCTGTATTTTCTGTGACCTGCAGACAGTGATTACTTCCAGGACTAGGTTAGCAAAAAAGATGCATATTCTAAGCACAGAAGTTACTATTAAGTTACTGCAGACTGAAATATGTAATTCACCAAGGATATATAAAATCCCACAATTATTCAAACTTTTCTTACCTTTATTTACATTTATATTTTATACTTGTTTAAGATTGTATGACTATTGTTAGAATCTTAATAATTGGTTTAAACTAAACTGATAGTTTATACTTCTTATTTTGCATGTTTTTATTTCTGTAGATGCATTTGTATCCTTCAGCCTGACAACCCCGCCAGTATACATGAAGCGGCCATCTGGATTTAGACAATTAACACTTCTATAAAAACACAGAGAAACTATTCCTAATTCCGAGTTCCAAGTGATCCACAAGACTAGCCAAGAAAGGAATCCTCTCCATCAAGGGACTGTGAAGAAAAACAGTAGAAAAGAATTATGAGATGCAATTGAGAGCATAAAGTCTACCTCTGACGAAGAACTGTGTTTGGCTTGAAAAGTGTGGGGTCCTTCCATTAACTCTGACATGGCCACAACCTGTCTCTATAACCTTAAGTGACCCTAACTCCTGCTGCTAGTCACATCAACTTGCCTCAGGTCCTGATTCAGAGAAGTACGCAAAGATGATGTTCCACGGAACTGAGTGATTATTGGCAGGCTGCGCAACTGTGCATGCATCAAGGTGCTGTTGTGAATCCGCATACAATGATAATTGCTTCACAAAGTGATTGACAAGGAAATGACCGTTCAGGGGCGTTAACATGGTGTAAGTGGGGAGTGGTTGTTAAAATGCAGACGTGTCAGGGGCGTTTTTCAGGTCATCTATATGATGTCAGCCACGAGCCCTAATGTACAAAAACAGGGCGTCTGCGTGACTACTGCAGTGTCCAGTCTGCATAACCATAGATCTACCCTTCAAAGCCATGTTCCTTGTTCTTGTGTATAGGCTGCATATGTGTACACAATTGCAAATGAGTTGCAGTAGCTCCGGTGGGCCTCAGCTACACTTGATACCTGCAGTTTCGTTGCGTAGAAAATCGCACTTGCAGCTGCACTAGCATCTATCTCTGAATAAGGACCTTAGACTATAGCACAGAATGAGCTCTCTGATATGAGATTATAGCTATACCTGTGATATGGATGTTTAAGGCGTTAACTACAATGTGTGTTATTTAACGTTATGTTTAAAAATCTAAAATGTGAATAGTATTACACTATCATGTGGCTCTTGTAATATCCATTAAAGCTACCTAAAGGCACTCGTCAAATGTAAATAACTGAAAAATTTAACACATCCACAGTAAAGAAGTTATAGTAGTAATAGTAGTATAACTGGATCTCAATACCTGAAGAAATAGAGCTGATAGAAGGGCATCTGCATTGATAGAGATTGACACTGACTGGCTTAATAAAGGAGCTTAATAAGCATGTCCTTATTCCCAAAGGTCAAGGTCATGGGGCCCAGAGCTCAGAGGGGCCCACCCTCCCTGTCATGGTTACATATTATAGACATTTTTCACCAATGGGTAGTACATAGGGACCCTTACAAACGTTACCTTACAGTCTATAATATATCTTGTTATGCCTTTGGACCTGCTCATTGTAATGTGATATAAAATGAACTGGGGGCATAATAATCTTCATACTGTAATATAAACTAGGGCACTGTAATGTGGCACAATATGAAGTGGAGGCACTATAGTGTGTGGCATAATATGAGCTGGGAACACTGTATTTCATAATGTGAATTGGGGGTACTGTGCCCTAAAATGTGACAATTTGTCAAATACAGCACTACTTTGGTTCATAAAATAAACTAGAGCACTATGTTTCAGAAAATGAACTAGGGCACTATTATGGGGCCTAAAATTATCAACTGCTGCGGAGAGGTGTCTCTAGAAACATTGGGACATGTGCCTTTTCAAATTGCTGCTATGGACCCCACAAAGTTCTGGCTATACCCTGGTCATGGCCATTACTGCGGGAAGCCAGCACACACCATAAATTCCAGCTTGGGCCAACAATCATAAAGGCAGAACTGGTTATAGTGTAGGCAGAGGCCAATACCAAATCTATTACAGTATAAGCAAAATACAGGGATAGGTAGAACTGTTCCAATAAGAAAGTAAAAATAGCAGATCTCCTGTATTAGATGGTGGCACTTGGGGGATTATTCAGAGATTAACGCAGATCGCTGCATACGCAACCAGATCTGTGTTCATCTCTGCACATGCAGGGGGCCGCCCAGCACAGGACAAGGCTGCCCAGCCTTGGGGATTCGACCACACTACGCATGCACAGTTTGCCGCCATCGGCACGCTACACTGAGGGACGCTAATGCGGCCGGGTCTGAATGTATCCCTTAGTACCACAGCAGCAAGTAACGAATACAAAAATCTAGTAGAGTGGTGCAAATAGACCACAGCTAGTTTTATTGGGCATTCACTAACAGGACAAAAATATACAAAATCAAAAATGAATCATATCCTGTCTAGCTCTAATTATAATCATTCAGTAAATTTCATCTCAACATATAGGTAACCTGGACAGCCTACATGCACAAGAGTTATACACAGGAAGGATGCCCCATTTACAAAAAAAATGGCGTCTCACTCAACCAAGCTTCCTTACTTCTCTCCCTAGGTAAGGAGACACAGACAGTAGGCTGTCACAGCCTTTTATTCAGACCTCACAGCTGCAGCATGCTAACGAGAGTTTCCATGGGTTGGGAGTCCAGAGGACTTGAAGTGGGCCAAAGGAATGAAGATCCTCCCTCTCCCGGCCATTCACTCCAGGGACCCTTAAATCAACTCTTACTTGAGCCAAACATACTGTCTTTCCAACACACTTTAACATTGTCCCGTAGCTTAAAAGACATAAGATAGAAACATGTGATGCACATATGTACCATATACTGCATTCCCAGTGCATCTCCAACAAACTGTGAATGCAAGCATGTCAGGAAGGTAACATGTGTGGTTTTCGTGCTGAATACTGGCTAAGAGCAGAAATGGGAATCACATTGTACCGTCATTGAAAAACAACCTTTTCTGATACATACTGTTCAGTAATATTCAAATAAACTTCAAGGGGTGGAGAATGCAAATGTAGTAGAAGCTTCTAAACTTTCACATGGTTGTATCACCATTTTTTTTATCTTTGCTAAATGACTTGGCTTATCAGTGATGACAGGAATCTACAGTAATTGTCAGTGTACAGTATATGGGACCTTTATCTGGGAAACTAGTTAGTTGAATCCTTTTACCACCTCTCTATGGCAGTTTAAAAATCTAATACTAATTACTACACACACATAAGTTTATTCTCCGAAAGGCAGATATAACATGAGAAAAATGATTTTATAGATGCTCTCAATTTGAACTTGTGTGTGCAAGGTCTGGGGTTTAAAGAATTATTTCCAATTTGTATGTCATCTTATCCGCTCTACCCACAGAAAACGTCTTTATATGTATATGAGACACTGAGATATGACCTTTACTTTATAAAACATATTACATTATACCCCTATTACCTGCAAACCATCTCTCTTCTTTGTTCTGATCAAGCATGTCGAAACATTCACGGGAACAAATCAATAATAATCATAACTTGCCCCTCCTGCAGTCCTGCATCATCTCTCTGCTGTCATACAGTGACTGGCTGTCAGCACTCTGATTGGTGGAATGCTCCAACCATCCACCAATTGGCATACTGTCAGCCATTCACTGTCTGGCTGTAGGCTGGGTGGCAGATAGAGAATGCTGCCTTGCCACTCTGATTCTGTGAGCAACATCAACCGCTCCACAGGCACTAGAATTGTGGGGCCTTGGGTAGCTGCCGTGAGCCTATACAGTTCATTAAGAAGGCCCTGGTGCAATCAATTCCAAAATTCAAAACTCAACTCAGCATCGGATGAATAATGTTTTGACCACTGCCTGTTGTCTACTATGTATCTATGGGAAAGACAATGGGGACTTTTTTTCCAGTAAAACACGTAAAAAACATAGAATTGCTTACTGCGAGTTTTTAAAATGATACACCGATCTTTAACAATGGGCGGGGTGTAATGCCTCCTATAATCGGCGGCCCTGTGGTATGCCTGCCAAACTCTTACTATATTACTAGTATTACTCAAAATATTAAGAGGTGCTATCATGCTGAAGCTTTTAATACTATGTTGGATGAAGAGAAAAGCTGATGCACACTACTAGCACTAAGAGTATAAATAATGTAAATAAACCCTCACAATTAACATGGAGTACTGTATAAGTGACATTTAGCATACATTTGTGCACATATGTTGGCCCATGCACCACGATCAGGTGACTTAATTTCACATGGGTCCCTAACTTCTCTAATACTAATGTAAATTGATGAACTTCACTTATACTTATACTCCATGTTAATTATGAGGGTTTATTTATATTATTTATACTATCAGTGTTCTTAGTGCTAGTAGTGTGCATCAGCTTTTTTCTTCCTGTTACGTTTTTTTAAAGGGGCAATAACTTACAAGGCAAAACCATGCCTTGTAAGTGACTGCCCCTCTAAAAAAAAGTCAGAGGTCGGCCAGAATCCTGCATGTCAGCAGAACTCAGGTGGCATTACATATCGCCCAATGTTTGGACATTTTGTAAGATGAATATTGTATTATGTGATAATTTTCATGCATTGTCGATATGGTGTTGTTGTTATAGATCAGCAAATGACCATTTACTCGAAAATTGTCCCTTTCTACTTTTATGATTTATCTTTCTTCTTTTGTATTAAAATTGATTCAATAACAAATACGTAGTCCTGAAACTATAAATAAGATATTTAAAATGTATAAAAAAAAACGCTAGACACCAAAGCTACCACATTTATTAGTTAAAAGTAAATATATTTTCAAGTCATAATTAGAAAAAATGGTAAACACGGGAACTGGGCATATTATGTCATCAGTATAAATACAGTACTGTATTTTAGCATTATAACAGGTACATTTTTTCTCATGTATGTGTCTTTTGATTAGACCACTTTTTTGTACTATAAACTTTTTGAAAATAACATTGCATTGTACATTTCAAAGTTCATTTACAATTTATTGAATGTAATATCCTGAAAATTTACATTTTGATGATCATTCCCATGAGAACAAATCCTGTTAAGTATCTTAAATTCTGTCAAACTATTTTAGCTATAGTTTTTATTTCGGTAGTTCTAAAAAATCAGTCTCTAGCACTCAGATTCAGTGCAATGCATAATGTATTTTATGAAGTATATTAAGATTACCAGAAGTGAGTCAGATGTACAGAAAAGAAAAGGTGTGATGTAAATGTAAAAAAAAAAAAAATGACCTATGAAATCATAGAAGGGACTGCAAGTCAAACCATGGATGAGACGGTCATGGCAGGACAGAGAAATTAGGGTGTTTGGGAAGAGGAGAGCTGCTGCTTTGTAACTCTTTCCAATACACTGTTGCGATAGGAAAAGGAGGGCCACATGGAAAGGAAAGAAAGTCTGCTCAAGCCCAAACATCTGGAAACAATTTTATTCTTTGAGAATAACATATAAGCAGTCATTTAGTATGTTTCCTAGACCCTAATATTTGTGTTTAGCTATAGTGAAGATCAGGCGGACAGAGTGACAAGCGTACAATGAAAATCTCTAGCAGTTGGTATTGTTAAAATAACAAAAAAAGCCCTCTTTAGTGGAACTGCAGTCAATATATCTTTCAGCAAAACATTAAGGAAAAAGTTTTAAAGATTACAAAGTTTACGGTATAAGTAAAATTAAGAGTGTTACAATGAGTAACAGCTGGTGACAATAGGCTGTGACTAGGTATAGTACAGCAGGAATGAAGTCTCAATGGGTTCCTACATTATCATCAGCAGTATTGAGGAAAAATGGACAGAGATGAAAGTAAATTGAGTATTTCTATTTATTTCAATGAAGTGAGAACAGAAGAAATGTGTATATTTGCCTGTATGCAGAACTATACTTAACTAGCAATGTGAACACCCTGGTTTGCTATAAAACATCATCAGTAAGTTGCACCTACTCTGTACTAGAAGCAAAAACGGCCTATTTTTGCTTTCATCCAAGCAGGCATGATCCGCATGGCAAACCTTTGCTGTACTTTATCAACATGAGAACGCGCAGTTACATATCTTCTGTCATAAGTATAGATGTGATCACACTTTGTACGATTCTGTACCTCCCATGCTTGTGTGTGCACGGTTTCCATGTTCCACAAAACACATTCCACAAACAATTTACCATCACCCCAAAGTGATTAGCCCAAGTTTATAAAAACTAGCGAGGTTACTTGCTGTACAAAAACAAACAAAAAGGAAAATACTGTATGGCATAAACATTACTATAGGTTTTTTTGCTGTGTCTGTACTGAGTTTATTTGACCTGCACTGTTATTTTGTATGTATATACATCAACATCTGAATAACAAACATTGGGGGTCATTCCGAATTGATCACTAGCTGCTTTAGTTCGCTGTGCAGTGATCAGGCAAAAAAACGGCACTTCTGCACATGCGTATGCGGCGCAATGTGCACGCGCGTCGAACTGTTTCAACGAACGTTGTAGTTTCACACAAGGTCTAGCAAAGCTTTTCAGTCGCACTGTTGACCGCAGAGTGATTGACAGGAAGAGGGCGTTTCTGGGTGTCAACTGACCATTTTTAGGGAGTGTTCGAAAAAACGCAGGCGTGGCTGGCAGAACGCATGGCGTGTTCGTGACGTCAAAACAGAAACTGAACAGTCTGAAGTGGTCGCAAGCGCTGAGTAGGTCTGAAGCTACTCTGAATCTACACAAAACTATTTTGTAGCCGCTCTGCAATCCTTTCGTTCACACTTCTGCTAAGCTAAAACACGCTCTCAGTGGGAGGCGGCATAGCGTTTGCACCAGTGACGTGCAGTGGGGTGAGGCAGGTGAGGCAGAGCCTTTCCTGTCATACTAACGTTTGTGCCAGAGTTTTGACTGCGTAAAGTATAAGAAAAATGCAAAGAATATGTTAGAAATATCTTCTTTGCATTATTCTAATAATTTTTATAGCCAAAACTCTGGAGTAAAAAGTCTATGGCCTGCCTAACTTTTACGCTCATCTCTGATCAAAACTCACCACATTTTTAGGAGTTTATACTGCTGCACCTGTGTATAATGCCCACATGTACGTTTTGGCTCATATATTGCATGTATATCTGGCTCTGGTGCTAGACAGTGCCTCCTGAGCTATTTAGCTCATTGAACATCCCTGGTTTGCACGGCTGCTAAAAACTGCTAGCGAGCGAACAACTCGGAATGACCCCCATAGGGCCTTATTCAGGGTTGTCAGCAAACTAGAGAAAGCACACTAATGGGCAATACCATGTTGAAGGTGGGGCAGATGTAACATGTGCAGAGAGATTTAGATTTGAGTGGGGTGTTTTTAAACTGAAATCTAAATTGCAGTGTAAAAATGAAGCAGCCAGTATTTACCCTGCACAGACACAATATAACTCACCAAAATCTATATCTCTCTGCACATGTTACATCTGCCCCACCTGCAGTGCAATGTGATTTTGCTTTCTTGGTTTGCTAACAATTCTGAATAACACCTATAGTCAGACATCATCAAACCACTCTGAAGTCACTAAGCTGCTAGAGCGGGGTAGAGTGGGAATACATTATACTGTATATTGGGATCATGACTAGTAATCTGCAAGGAGCTTATTCTACAGGATCAGCAGAAATAACTAGTTATAAATAACAGTGGATATGCGATGCTGTATTGCCTATGCTAATTTCCTGTACATAAAGAATTTGCTAAAATATTACATGTGCGATAATACAACAAAAATGATCACTCTATCTTACATACTCACATTGAGAGCAAAGAACATTTCTTGGAGCTGGGAAACAGGGCAATATTATCCCACCACACATGTGATGTCACAACATCACAATTAGGGGACCAGAGCATGGTGCATCCTATGGACATGCTGGCAGCTCTCAGGTGGATCTCTGGGTTGCAGGGAGCTTCTTTGCGCTGCTCTAGTGGATCTTACAGTAAAAATTCTCCATCCATGGTAAATGTGCATTCTAATTCTTAATATTGAAGTGCTGTGACCTAATGGGTGGCTGCTTGAATGTTACAAATGGCAAAACAGACATTTCCTTACCGTGGTCCCAGCTCATCCTCACTGCGCCACACAAAGTCTCCAAACTTCTCATAGAGGGTATTGTAATGATGCTGGACTCGGAGAAGCATTGAAGCAGAGACTTCCATCAAGGTGTTGTATGCTATCTGCTGCTCTTTCCCACTGGTATATCCATTGTACAAAGTGTAAATTCTGTCAGCGATTTCTGTAAGAGAAATAAGAGGTGTCCAGAAAGCAGAGCTGGAATGCAAAGCATTTGGGGAATTATCAACACATTTAACCACTGTGAACAGTATTAGTATGTACCAGTCATGTAATAGAACCGTACACATCAAAGTGTACACCAGGGATGACGGGGATGCTGGTTTAATATGTATTACACTATATATACAAATGGTGCACCTGCCCCCAGAGCCATAGCAGTGTATAGGGGTGTCTTGGGCTAGAAGATCAGTGCCTGGCTCGTCCTAAGACATGAAAGGTGCAGTTCTAAGGGGGCTGGAAGTTGGACGTGCATGGGATGATTACACATTTGCACAGTGCGTCTTTGAAGATTTTTTAGCTCACCCACAAAATAAAGTATACAGTACATCAAGTTACAGCAAGTGTCCTCCTATATCCTTGCTGCATTCACACTAAGCATCCCTCCTAGTCACGCCATGCCGTGGTGTAACTCGGTAGTGCCGAATGACTATATGTGTGACTTTTTCAGTTTAAATGTGTCTAAATTGCATTGCTATGCTAATAGGACACACAAGCAGCTTATGTTGATTAAAATGATATATGGCATGCCCTCACGAGCCGGTGGGTCATCCAATATATCATTTATATACTTTACAAACAATATATTGGCAAGTGTATACCATGCCTTTGTTGGGTAGAAAAGACAGGGGCAGATAACCTTTGAGTGAAAAAAATAAAAGAATATTACAATAATCTGCATAACACCCACTGCACTATTTAAATACAAAAATATAGTTTTTTCATGATGCAGTTACTATGAACTATGGGGGTCATTTTGAGTTGATCGCTCGCTAGCTAGCAATTTTTAGCAGCTGTGAAAACGCATTGTCGCCGCCAACTGGGAAGTGTACTTTCGCTTGTGCAGCAGAGCGCCTGCAAAATCTTTTTGTGCAAAACAAGACCAGCCCTGTAGTTACTCTTCGTGTGCGTTGATTTAACGATGGAGGGACTGCTTTTGACGTCACACACCCGCCCAGCGAACGCCCAGCCATGCCTGCATTTTTTCTGCCACTCCTGCGTTTTTCTAAGCACACCCTGAAAATGGTCAGTTGACACCCAGAAACACCCTCTTTCTGTCAATCTCCTTGCGGCCGGCTGTGCGATTGGAGTCGTCGCCAGAACCAGTGCAAAACCACAATGGACTTTGTACCCGTACGACGCGCGTGCGCATTGCCGTGCATACGCATGCGCAGATTAGCCGTTTTTTTCACTGATTGCTACGCAGCGAACAACGGGAGCTAGCGATCTACTCAGAATGACCCCCTATGTTAACTGACCCTACAGAAATTAATTATTGTTATAATTTTTATCAAATAAATTACACCAAAAAAAACCATTGCTGTATAAAGTATCAAAATGCATATTTGCTAAATGCATATTTCAACGTGTTGTTGGAAGACCTTTGGAAGTAATTTGAACTGGGGACAAGTGCTTCCTAGTTGTGAGTAGTGACCTTGGACACCTAAATGAAGTTACAATATCCGTTTTATGCAGAGTGCATAAAGATAAATTTCAAGATGGTGGCAAATGTATACATTTATGTAAATGTTTATATCTTATGATGGGATGAACTAGGGGTACTTTGGCTGTCATAGCTAAATATAAGTTATTGTGCCCACATGCACAAAATAAATAAAATTACTTCTCCAGAAATTAGAATAGGAAAAAGAATGAGTGTCCCTTGTTTAGCATGTACAACGGGGCTTTATTCTCCCCACACAGACTGAATTTGTTTATTCTCATCTTAACATCACATCTAGTGGGCGGGAAAGTAAAGCTCTCCAAAGGGTACAGGATATCTGACGGTGGCTCTGCAGTGGTGCTACTGACGGCAACAAAGATGGTGTTTATTTACCATTACTGCATCACAGCACTAAGGTCATAGGTTTGGATTCCACAAGGCCCTAACTGTGTGGAGTTTTTATTTTAGAAACAAATAATTTGATGGCAGATAAAAACTGCCTGGCCCATCTAGTTTGCCCTAAACACATGTACACATTCAGAGAACCGACCCCCCCCCCCCCCCCCCCCGAACTGCATGTCATGAGCCCAGATCCGAGTCAGGCTCGGGTTTTCCCGCCTGACTCGGAAACCAGAAGGAGGCAAAACATCATCATTGGATTCTCAAGGGGTTTGGATTCCATATAAGGAGCCATGTGTCCCCACCATTTTCACTCCGGCATTGGAGAGTGTAGAGAGAGGACATGTCTCCGTCCTCAGTGTCCTCAGTGGTAGTGGCTTGTGCTGCATCTGTCCAGTCACAGTGGTTGTGTCCTCTGCTGCCATATGTCCAGTACTGCTGTACAAGTCCTGTCCAGTGGTGCTGTGTTGTGCTGCATCAGTCCAGTGGTGGTGTGTTGTGCTGCATCAGTCCAGTCACAGTGGTGGTGTCCTCTGCTGCCAAATGTGCAGTGCTGCTGTATAAGTCCAGTCCATTGCAGTGGTGCTGTGTTGTCCTGCATCAGTCCAGTGGTGGTGTCCCTGTGCTGCTGTATATGTCCAGTGATACTGCCGTATATGTCCAGTGATACTGCCGTATATGTCCAGCGGTACTGCCGTATAAATCCAATGATCCTGCCGTATAATTCCTGTGGTACTGGCATAAAATTCCAGTGATCCTGCCGTATAATTCCAGTGGTACTGGCGTATAAATCCAGTCCAGTGATACTGCCGTATATGTCCATTGATACTGCCGTATACGTCCAGCGGTTCTGCCATATAATTCAAGTGATCCTGCCGTATAATTCCAATGGTACTGGTGTATAAATCCAGTCCAGTGTTACTGACGTATATGTCCATTGAAACTGACGTATATGTCCAGCGGTACTGCCGTATAAATTTAGTGATCCTGCCGTATAATTCCAGTGATCCTGCCGTATAATTCCAGTGGTACTGGCGTATAAGTCCAGTCCAGTGATACTGCCGTATATGTCCAGTGATACTGCCGTATATGTCCATTGATACTGCCGTATTTTGTCCAGCGGTACCGCCATATAAAGCCAGTGATCCTGCCGTATAATTACTGTGATCCTGCGGTATAATTCCAGTGATCCTGTCATATAATTCCAGTGGTACTGACGTATAAGTCCAGTGATCCTGCCGTATAATTCCAGTGGTACTGGTGTAAAAGTCCAGTCCAGTGATACTGCCGTATATGTTCAGCGGTACTGCCGAACAAATCCAGTGATCCTGCCGTACAAATTCCAGTGATCCTGACATATAATTCCAGTGGTACTGGCGTATAAGTCCAGTCCAGTGATACTGCCGTATATGTCCAGTGATACTGCCGTATATGCCCATTGATACTGCCATATATGTCCAGCGGTACTGCCTTATAAATCCAGTGATCCTGCCATATAATTCCAGTGATCCTGTCGTATAATTCCAGTGATCCTGCCGTATAATTCCAGTGGTACTGGTGTATAAGTCCAGTGATCCTGCCGTATAATTACAGTGGTACTGGTGTATAAGTCCAGTCCAGTGATACTGCCGTATATGTCCAGTGATACTGCCGTATATGTCCATCGATACTCATGTATATGTCCAGCGGTACTGCCATACAAATCCAGTGATCTTGCCGTATAATTCCAGTTATACTGCCGTATAATTCCAGTGGTACTGGCGTATAAGTCCAGTCCAGTGATACTGCCGTATATGTCCAGTGATCCTGCCGTATAATTACAGTGGTACTGGCTTATAAGTCCAGTCCAGTGATACTGCCGTATATGTCCAGTGGTACTGCCGTATATGTCCAGTGATACTGCCGTATATGTCCATCGATACTGCCGTATATGTCCAGCGGTACTGCCATACAAATCCAGTGATCTTGCAGTATAATTCCAGTTATACTGCCGTATAATTCCAGTGGTACAGGCGTATAAGTCCAGTCCAGTGATACTGCCGTATATGTCCAGTGATACTGCCATATATGTCCAGCGGTACTGCCGTATAAATCCAGTGATCCTGCCGTATAATTCCTGTGATCCTGCCGTATAATTCCAGTGATCCTGTCGTATAATTCCAGTGGTACTGGCGTATAAGTCCAGTGATCCTGCCGTATAATTCCAGTGGTACTGGTGTATAATTCCAGTCCAGTCCAGTGATACTAACGTATATATGTCCACTGAGACTGCCGTATATGTCCAGCAGTACTGCTGTACAAATCCAGTGATCCTGCCGTATAATTCCAGTGATCCTGCCGTATAATTCCAGTGGTACTGGCGTATAAGTCCAGTCCAGTGATACTGCCGTATATGTCCAGTGATACTGCCATATATGTCCAGCGGTACTGCTGTATATATCCAGTGATCCTGCCATACATTTCCAGTGATTCTGACGTATAATTCCAGTGATCCTGCTGTATAATTCCAGTGGTACTGGCGTATAAGTCCAGTGATCCTGCAATAAAATTACAGTGGTACTGGCGTATAAGTCCAGTACAGTGATACTGCCGTATACGTCCAGTGATACTGCCGTATATGTCCAGTGGTACTGCCGTACAAATCCAGTGATCCTACCGTATAATTCCAGTTATCCTGCCGTATAATTCCAGTGGTACTGGCGTATAAATCCAGTCCAGTAATACTGCTGTATATGTACAGTGATACTGCCATATATGTCACTTTATACTGCTGTATATGTACAGCGGTACTTCCATATAAATCCAGTGATCCTGCCATATAATTCCAGTGATCCTGCCGTATAATTCCAGTGATACTGCCATATAATTCCAGTGGTACTGGCGTATAAATCCAGTGATCCTGCCGTATAATTCCAGTGGTACTGGCGTATAAGTCCAGACAAGTGATACTGCCGTATACGTCCAGTGATACTGCCATATATGTTAATTGATACTGCCGTATATATGTCCAGCAGTACTGCCGTATAAATCCAGTGATCCTGCCATATAATTCCAGTGATCCTGTCGTATAATTCCAGTGGTACTGGCGTATAAGTCCAGTCTAGTGATACTGCCGTATATGTCCATTGATACTGCCATATATGTCCAGCGGTACTGCCATATAAATCCAGTGATCCTGCCATTAAATTCCAGTGATCCTGCCGTATAAATCCAGTTATTATGCCGTATAATTCCAGTGGTACTGGCGTATAAGTCCAGTGCTCCTGCCGTATAATTCCAGTGGTACTGGCGTATAAATCCAGACAAGTGATACTGCCGTATACGTCCAGTGATACTGCCGTATATGTCCATTGATACTGCCGTATATATGTCCAGCGGTACTGCTGTATAAATCCAGTTATCCTGCCGTATAATTCCAGTGATCCTGCCGTATAATTCCAGTGGTACTGGCGTATAAGTCCAGTCCAGTGATACTGCCGTATATGTCCAGCGGTAATGCTGTGTAAATCCAGTGATCCTGCCATACAATTCCAGTGATCCTGCCGTATAATTCCAGTGATACTGTCATATAATTCCAGTGGTACTGGCGTATAAGTCCAGTCCAGTGATACTGCCGTATATGTCCAGTGATACTGCCGTATACGTCCATTGATACTGCTGTATATGTCCAGCGGTACTGCCGTACAAATCCAGTGATCCAGCCATATAATTCCAGTTATCCTGCTGGATAATTCCAGTGGTACTGGCGTATAAGTCCAGTCCAGTGATACTGCCATATATGTGCAGTGATACTGCCATATATGTCACTTTATACTGCCGTATATGTCCAGTGGTACTTCCGTATAAATCCAGTGATCCTGCCATATAATTCCAGTGATCCGGCCATATAATTCCAGTGATCCTGCCGTATAATTCCAGTGGTACTGGCGTATAAGTCCAGACAAGTGATACTGCCGTATGCGTCCAGTGATACTGCCGTATATGTTCATTGATACTATAGTATATATGTCCAGCGGTACTGCCGTATAAATCCAGTGATCCTGCCATATAATTCCAGTGATCCTGCCGTATAATTCCAGTGGTACTGGCGTATAAATCCAGGCCAGTGATACTGCTGTATATGTCCAGTGATACTGCCGTATATGTCCAGTGATCAGCCATATATGTCCAGCGGTACTGCCATATAAATTCAGTAATCCTCCCATATAATTCCAGTGATCCTGCTGTATAAATCCAGTGATCCTGTCGTATAGTTCCAGTGGTACTGGCGTATAAGTCTAGTGATCCTGCCGTATAATTCCAGTGGTACTGGCGTATAAGTCCAGACAAGTGATACTGCCGTATACGTCCAGTGATACTGCCGTATATGTTCATTGATACTGCCGTGTAAATCCAGTGATCCTGACGTATAATTCCAGTGATCCTGACGTATAATTCCAGTGATCCTGCCATATAATTCCAGTGGTACTGGTGTATAATTCTAGTGGTACTGGCTTATAATTCCAGTGGTACTCGCGTATAAGTCTAGTCCAGTGAAACTGCCGTATATGTCCAGTTATACTGCTGTATATGTCCATTGATACTGCTTTATATGTCCAGCCGTACTGCCATATAAATCCAGTGATCCTGCCGTATAATTCCAGTGATCCTGACATATAATTCCAGTGATACTGCCGTATATATATATATATATATATATATATTAGAGATGAGCGGGTTCGGTTCCTCGGAAACCGAACCCCCCCGAACTTCACCCATTTTACACGGGTCCGAGACATACTCGGATTCTCCCGTATGGCTCGGTTAACCCGAGCGCGCCCGAACGTCATCATCCCGCTGTCGGATTCTCACGAGATTCGGATTCTATATAAGCAGCCGCGCATTACCGCCATTTTCACTCGTACATTGGAAATGTTAGGGAGAGGACGTGGCTGGCTTCCTCTCCGTTTATTGTTGAACTTGATTGTGCTTTATTGCTTAATTGTGGGGAGGACTGGGGAGCAGCTGTATAATATAGGAGGAGTACAGTGCAGAGTTTTGCTGATCAGTGACCACCAGTTTTATCCGTTCTCTGCCTGAAAAAAACACTCCTTATCTGTGCTCAGTGTGCTGCATATATCTGTGCTCACACTACTTAATTGTGGGGACTGGGGAGCAGCTGTATTATATAGCAGGAGTACAGTGCAGAGTTTTGCTGACAGTGACCACCAGTATACGTTGTCTGCCAGAAAAACACTCCATATCTGTGCTCAGTGTGCTGCTTTATTGTGGGGACTGGGGAACACCAGTATAATATTATATAGGAGGAGTACAGTGCAGAGTTTTGCTGACCAGTGACCACCAGTATATGTTGTCTGCCTGAAAAACACTCCATATCTGTGCTGCATTGTAGACAGTATATAGTAGGAGTACAGTGCATAATTTTGCTGACCACCAGTATATAATATATAGGAGTACGGTACAGAAGGCCACTGCTGTACCTACCTCTGTGTCGTCAAGTATACTATCCATCCATACCTGTGGTGCATTTCAGTTTTGCACAGTTTGCTGACCACCAGTATATAATATATAGCAGTACGGTACAGTAGGCCACTGCTGTACCTACCTCTGTGTCGTCAAGTATACTATCCATCCATACCTGTGGTGCATTTCAGTTGTGCGCAGTATATATAGTAGTAGGCCATTGCTATTGATACTGGCATATAATTCCACACATTAAAAAATGGAGAACAAAAATGTGGAGGTTAAAATAGCGAAAGATCAAGATCCACTTCCACCTCGTGCTGAAGCTGCTGCCACTAGTCATGGCCGAGACGATGAAATGCCATCAACGTCGTCTGCCAAGGCTGATGCCCAATGTCATAGTAGAGAGCATGTAAAATCCAAAAAACAAAAGTTCAGTAAAATGACACAAAAATCAAAATTGAAAGCGTCTGATGAGAAGCGTAAACTTGCCAATATGCCATTTACGACACGGAGTGGCAAGGAACGGTTGAGGCCCTGGCCTATGTTCATGGCTAGTGGTTCAGATTCACATGAGGATGGAAGCACTCATCCTCTCGCTAGAAAAATGAAAAGACTTAAGCTGGCAAAAGCACAGCAAAGAACTGTGCGTTCTTCTAAATCACAAATCCCCAAGGAGAGTCCAATTGTGTCGGTTGCGATGCCTGACCTTCCCAACACTGGACGGTAAGAGCTTGCGCCTTCCACCATTTGCACACCCCCTGCAAGTACTGGAAGGAGCACCTGCAGTCCAGTTCCTGATAGTCAAATTGAAGATGTCACTGTTGAAGTACACCAGGATGAGGATATGGGTGTTGCTGGCGCTGGGGAGGAAATTGACAAGGAGGATTCTGATGGTGAGGTGGTTTGTTTAAGTCAGGCACCCGGGGAGACACCTGTTGTCCGTGGGACGAATATGGCCATTGACATGCCTGGTCAAAATACAAAAAAAATCAGCTCTTCGGTGTGGAATTATTTCAACACAAAAATGCGGACAACAGGTGTCAAGCCGTGTGTTGCCTTTGTCAAGCTGTAATAAGCAGGGGTAAGGACGTTAACCACCTAGGAACATCCTCCCTTATACGTCACCTGGACCGCACTCATCAGAAGTCAGTGACAAGTTCAAAAACTTTGGATGACAGCGGAAGCAGTCCACTGACCACTAAATCCCATCCTCTTGTAACCAAGCTCCTGCAAACCACACCACCAACTCCCTCAGTGTCAATTTCCACCTTACACAGGAAAGCCAATAGTCCTGCAGGCCATGTCACTGGCAAGTATGACGAGTCCTCTCCTGCCTGGGATTCCTCCGATGCATCCTTGAGTGTAATGCCTACTGCTGCTGGCGCTGCTGTTGTTGCTGCTGGGAGTCGATCGTCATCCCAGAGGGGAAGTCGGAAGACCACTTGTACTACTTCCAGTAAGCAATTGACTGTCCAACAGTCCTTTGCGAGGAAGATGAAATATCACAGCAGTCATCTTGCTGCAAAGCGGATAACTCAGGCCTTGGCAGCCTGGGCAGTGAGAAACGTGGTTCCGGTATCCACCGTTAATTCAGAGGCAACTAGAGACTTGATTGAGGTACTGTGTCCCCGGTACCAAATACCATCTAGGCTCCATTTCTCTAGGCAGGCGATACCGAAAATGTACACAGACGTCAGAAAAAGAGTCACCAGTGTCCTAAAAAATGCAGTTGTACCCAATGTCCACTTATCCACGGACATGTGGACAAGTGGCGCAGGGCAGACTCAGGACTATATGACTGTGACAGCCCACTGGGTAGATGTATTGCCTCCCGCAGCAAGAACAGCAGCGGCGGCACCAGTAGCAGCATCTCGCAAACGCCAACTCGTTCCTAGACAAGCTACGCTTTGTATCACCGCTTTCCAGAAGAGGCACACAGCTGACAACCTCTTACGGAAACTGAGGAACATCATCGCAGAATGGCTTACCCCAATTGGACTCTCCTGGGGATTTGTGACATCGGACAACGCCAGCAATATTGTGCGTGCATTACATCTGGGCAAATTCCAGCACGTCCCATGTTTTGCACATACATTGAATTTGGTGGTGCAGAATTATTTAAAAAAACGACAGGGGCGTGCAAGAGATGCTGTCGGTGGCCCGAAGAATTGCGGGCCACTTTCGGCATTCAGCCACCGCGTACCGAAGACTGGAGCACCACCAAACATTCCTGAACCTGCCCTGCCATCATCTGAAGCAAGAGGTGGTAACGAGGTGGAATTCAACCCTCTATATGCTTCAGAGGATGGAGGAGCAGCAAAAGGCCATTCAAGCCTATACATCTGCCCACGATATAAGCAAAGGAGGGGGAATGCACCTGACTCAAGCGCAGTGGAGAATGATTTCAACGTTGTGCAAGGTTCTGCAACCCTTTGAACTTGCCACACGTGAAGTCAGTTCAGACACTGCCAGCCTGAGTCAGGTCATTCCCCTCATCAGGCTTTTGCAGAAGAAGCTGGAGACATTAAAGGAGGAGCTAAAACAGAGCGATTCCACTAGGCATGTGGGACTTGTGGATGGAGCCCTTAATTTCGCTTAACCAGGATTCACGGGTGGTCAATCTGTTGAAATCAGAGCACTACATTTTGGCCACCGTGCTCGATCCTAGATTTAAAACCTACGTTGTATCTCTCTTTCCGGCAGACACAAGTCTGCAAAGGTTCAAAGACCTGCTGGTGAGAAAATTGTCAAGTCAAGCGGAACGTGACCCGTCAACATCTCCTTCACATTCTCCCACAACTGTGGGTACGAGGAAAAGGCTAAGAATTCCGAGCCCACCCGCTGGCGGTGAAGCAGGGCAGTCTGGAGCGAGTGCTGACATCTGGTCCGGACTGAAGGACCTGCCAACGATTACTGACATGTCGTCTACTGTCACTGCATATGATTCTCTCACCATTGAAAGAATGGTGGAGGATTATATGAGTGACCGCATCCAAGTAGGCACGTCAGACAGTCCGTACGTATACTGGCAGGAAAAAGAGGCAATTTGGAGGCCCTTGCACAAACTGGCTTTATTCTACCTAAGTTACCCTCCCTCCAGTGTGTACTCCGAAAGAGTGTTTAGTGCAGCCGCTCAGCTAGTCAGCAATCGGCGTACGAGGTTACTTCCAGAAAATGTGGAGAAGATGATGTTCATCAAAATGAATTATAATGAATTCCTCCGTGGAGACATTCACCGGCAGCAATTGCCTCCAGAAAGTACACAGGGACCTGAGATGGTGGATTCCAGTGGGGATGAATTAATAATCTATGAGGAGGGGGATGTACACAGTGAAAGGGGTGAGGAATCGGAGGATGATGATGAGGTGGACATCTTGCCTCTGTAGAGCCAGTTTGTGCAAGGAGAGATTGATTGCTTCTTTTTTTGGTGGGGGCCCAAACCAACCAGTCATTTCAGTCACAGTCGTGTGGCAGACCCTGTCGCTGAAATGATGGGTTCGTTAAAGTGTGCATGTCCTGTTTATACAACATAAGGGTGGGTGGGAGGGCCCAAGGACAATTCCATCTTGCACCTCTTTTTTCTTTCATATTTCTTTGCATCATGTGCTGTTTGGGGACAATTTTTTTGAAGTGCCATCCTGCCTGACACTGCAGTGCCACTCCTAGATGGGCCAGGTGTTTGTGTCGGCCACTTGGGTCGCTTAGCTTAGTCACACAGCGACCTTGGTGCGCCTCTTTTTTTCTTTGCATCATGTGTTGTTTGGGGACAATTTTTTTAATCTGCCATCCTGCCTGACACTGCAGTGCCACTCCTAGATGGGCCAGGTGTTTGTGTCGGCCACTTGGGTCGCTTAGCTTAGTCACACAGCTACCTCATTGCGCCTCTTTTTTTCTTTGCATCATGTGCTGTTTGGGGACAATTTTTTTAATCTGCCATCCTGTCTGACACTGCAGTGCCACTCCTAGATGGGCCAGGTGTTTGTGTCGGCCACTTGGGTCGCTTAGCTTAGTCACACAGCTACCTCATTGCGCCTCTTTTTTTCTTTGCATCATGTGCTGTTTGGGGACTATTTTTTTGAAGTGCCATCCTGTCTGACACTGCAGTGACACTCCTAGATGGGCCAGGTGTTTGTGTCGGCCACTTGTGTCGCTTAGCTTAGTCACACAGCGACCTTGGTGCGCCTCTTTTTTTCTTTGCATCATGTGCTGTTTGGGGACTATTTTTTTGAAGTGCCATCCTGTCTGACACTGCAGTGCCACTCCTAGATGGGCCAGGTGTTTGTGTCGGCCACTTGGGTCGCTTAGCTTAGTCACACAGCTACCCCATTGCGCCTCTTTTTTTCTTTGCATCATGTGCTGTTTGGGGCTAATTTTTTTGAAGTGCCATCCTGCCTGACACTGCAGTGCCACTCCTAGATGGGCCAGGTGTTTGTGTCGGCCACTTGTGTCGCTTAGCTTAGCCATCCAGCGACCTCGGTGCAAATTTTAGGACTAAAAATAATATTGTGAGGTGTGAGGTGTTCCGAATAGACTGAAAATGAGTGTAAATTATGGTTTTTGAGGTTAATAATACTATGGGATCAAAATGACCCCCAAATTCTATGATTTAAGCTGTTTTTGAGGGTTTTTTGTAAAAAAAAAAAAAATGAATCCAAAACACACCCGAATCCGACAAAAAATTTTCAGGGAGGTTTTGCCAAAACGCGTCCGAATCCAAAACACGGCCGCGGAACCGAATCCAAAACCAAAACACAAAACCCGAAAAATTTCCGGTGTTGCAAAGTGGATTACTGAGGCCATAACAACTATGCTGGTGTTAGACGTGCATCCGGTATCCGCCATTAGTGCAGTGGGACTGCAGTGCCAACCCCAGATTGGCCAGGTGTTTGTGCGCACACTTGTGTCACTTAGCTTAGTCATACAGCTACCTCATTGCACCTCTTTTACTTCATTGTATGATGTGCTGTTTGGGTCCTAGATTTTTTAAGTGCCATCCTGTCTGCCACTTCAGTGCCACTCCTAGATGGGCCAGGTGTTTGTGCCGCACACTTGTGTTGCTTAGCTTAGTCATACAGCAACCTTGGTGCACCTCTTTTTCATCTCTGCATCATGTCCTGTTTGGGGCATGGGGGGTCATTCCGAGTTGTTTGCTCGTTGCTGATTTTCGCTATGCTGCGATTTGTTGCTAATTGCGCATGCGCAAGGCACGCAGGGCGCATGCGCTTAGTTATTTAACTAAAAACTTAGCAGTTTTGCTGTGGAATCTGCTGAGCTTTTCAGTTGCACTGCTGATCGGTGAATGATTGACAGGAAAGGGGCATTTCTGGGTGGTAACTGAGCGTTTTCCGGGAGTTTGCTAAAAAACGCAGGCGTGTCAGGGAAAAATGCGGGAGTGTCTGGAGAAACGAGGGAGTGGCTGGCCGAACGCAGGGCGTGTTTGTGACGTCAAACCAGGAACTAAACAGACTGAGCTGATCGCAATCTGGGAGTAGGTCTGGAGCTACTCAGAAACTGCAAGGAATTATTTATTAGCAGTTCTGCTAATCTTTCGTTCGCTATTCTGCTAGGCTAAGATACACTCCCAGAGGGTGGCGGCCTAGTGTGTGCAATGATCCTAAAAGGAGCTAGCGAACGAACAACTCGGAATGAGGGCCATGGTTTTTTAAAATGCCATCCTGTCGGACACTGTCGTATAAGTTCAGGAGTACTGCTGTATTAGTCCAGTGGTACTGCCGTATAAGTCCACCAATTGAAGAATTTTTGAAAAATGACAAGGGCGTGCAGGAGATGCTGTCAGTGGACTGAAAAATTGCGGGCCACTTTCAACATTCAGCCACTGCATGCCACTACTAGATGGGACAGGTGGTTGTGTTGCTTAGCTTAGTCATACAGTAACCTCGGTGCACTTCTTTTTCTTCTTTGCATCATGTGCTGTTTTGGGCCTAGTTTTTTAAAGTGCCATCCTGTCTGACACTGCAGTGCCACTCCAAGATGGGCCAGGTGTTTGTGCCGCACACTTGTGTCGCTTAGCTTAGTCATACAGCAACCTCATTGAAATTATTTTTCTTCTTTGCATGATGTGCTGTTTGTTGCCTATTTTTTTAAATTTGCCATCCGGTCTGACACTGCAGTGCCACTCCTAGATGGGCCAGGTGTTTGTGCCGCACACTTGTGTCGCTTAGCTTAGTCATACAGCCACCTCTGTGCAACCTATTGGCCTAAAAACAATATTGTGAGGTGTGAGGTGTTCAGAATAGACAGGAAATGAGTGGAAATTAATGTTATTGAGTTTAATAATACCGTAGGATCAAAATTACCCCCAAATTCTGTGATTTTAGCCATTTTTATGGGTTTTTTTTCCAAAAATTATCCAGATCCAAAACCAAAACACGAAAGGGTGGTTTTGGCAAAACCAATCTAAAACCAAAACACAAGCGGGGAATTAGAACCAAAACCAAAACAAAAAACACGAAAAGTGCCCACCGCACATCTCTATGTTAGACACTACGGTTAATTTTTGTTGGAAGCCAATTAACATACCAGTATATTTTTGGATTGTTGGAGGAAACCCATACAAGCACGTCGGGGAATATACAATCTCAGGGGCAGATGTATTAAGCATGGAGAAATGATAAAGCAGTGATAAAGCAGTGATAAGTGGAAGGTGATAACGCACCAGCCAATCATTACGGGTTTGAAAAAAGGACAGTTAAGAGCTGATTGGCTGGTGAGTTATCAAATTCCACTTATCACTGCTTTAACACTGCGTTATCACTTCTCCAGGCTTAATACATCTTCCCCTCAGTGCTGTGAAGCAGTAATGGTC
The DNA here is from genome assembly GCF_028390025.1 of Pseudophryne corroboree. Classification (NCBI taxonomy): domain Eukaryota; kingdom Metazoa; phylum Chordata; class Amphibia; order Anura; family Myobatrachidae; genus Pseudophryne; species Pseudophryne corroboree. The sequence continues at coordinate 122,470,910 of NC_086451.1, read as the reverse complement.
CGATTTCCTCCCACAATCCAAGATTAAACTAGTACTGTAGGTTAATTGGCTCCTGACATACTGTAAATCAACCTTAGGGTGTGTACACACGGTGAGATCCTTGCTATGCCTGATTTTTACTTGCAATTTCCCCTGAACTCCCTGGAGCCCAGATAGCACAGATTTTGACTAACTTTTCTTGAGATATGGACTATGTGTGCTTACGATTTTGGCTTATGTGAGATTTTGGCTTATGTGAGATGTCATTGACATGTGAGATGAACTAAATCAGGGGTGGCCAACCCGCGGCTCTCGAGCCGCATGCGGCTCAGCTGGCTCCTGGCCACCGCTGCCCTGGTCCCCCTTCCCCCGTGCAGCTCACCGCGCTGCTGTCTGTGAGGGTAGGAGAGCGCAGCGTGCGCCTCTCCTGCCCCTCACTCTCCGGCGACGGTCCATGAGCCAATCAGAGCTCACGGACCGGCAGCTAAGGCTGCCGGACCGCGAGCTTTGATTGGCTCACGGACTGGCGCCTAATTGAAGAGAGACATGGCCGCCGGAGAGTGAGGGGCAGGAGACGCGCACGCTGCACTCTCCTCCCCTCACAGACAGCAGCAGCGCGGTGAGCATCACAGGGGAAGGGGGTGGGGGGGGGGATCATGTATATCTGGCACTGGGGGCATTGCTGGCACTGTGGGGACATGTATACCTGCACTGGGGCCATAGCTGGCACTGGGGAGACATGTATATATAGCACTGTGGGGACACTGGCATTGGGGGCATAGCTGGCACATATATATCTAGCACTGTGGGGACATATATATCTGGCACTTGGGGGACATGTATATCTGGCACTGGGGGGCATATCTGGCACTGGGGGCATATCTGGCACTGTGGGGACATATATATCTGGCACTAGGAGCATAGCTGGCACTGTGGGGGCATATATATCTGGCACTGGGGGCATATCTGGCACGGGGGCATAGCTGGCACTGGGGGGAAATGTATGTCTAGCACTGAGGGGACATGTATAGCTGGCACTGTGTGGGGACATGTATATCTGGCACTGGGGGCATATCTGGCACTATGGGGACACTGCATTGGGGGCATCACTGGCACTTTGGGGACATATATATCTGGCACTAGGGGCATAGCTGGCACTGTGGGGACATATATATCTGGCACTGGGGGCATAGCTGGCACTGGGGGCATAACTGGCACTGGGGGGAAATGTATATCTGGCACTGGGGGGGAAATGTATATCTGGCACTGGGGGGGGGGGTCATATGTATCTGGCACTGTGAGGCATATATGTATCTGGCACTGTGAGGTATATATGTATCTGGCACCAGTGGCAAACGCAGGATTTGCATGGGGGGGTTTCCAGAACTGGGCGGAGCCAATCACGGGGGTGGGGACTGAGGTGACCCAGTATATGCTGGGTCCGTAAAACTAGTGTGTCTGTGTGTGTGTGTGTGTGTGTGTGTGTGTGTGTGTGTGTGTGTGTGTGTGTATTTATATATATATATATATATATCTCCACATATATATATATATATATATATATATACATACACACACACACATACATATATACATATACATAGCATAATAAACATGCATACATATATATATATATATATGTACACACACATACAGTACACATATATATACACATGTATATATATATCATATCTGTGTGTGTGTGTGTGTGTGTGTGTGTGTTTATATGTATGTATGTATGTATATACATGTGTATATATGTATGCACATGGATATATATGTACTATAATTAAAATAAAGTAGACTTTTATTGTACCTGCAAGTGCCACCAGGAAGACAGCAGGCTGCAGAGGACGCTAGACAGTCATTAATAATACTCATGCAGCTAAAATAAAAATAATTTTTTTTTATTTTTTTTATAGTGGAGGGGGGTTTCTGGGTACTCAGAAACCCCCCCTGGGTGCGCCACTGGGCACTGTGGGGACATATGTGTATGTGGCACTGTGGGGACATATGTTTCTGGCAGTGTGGAGGCACCCATTTTTTGACATTTTTATATGTATGTGGCACTGTACTGGGACATTATATGTATTTGGCACTGTACAACATGACTAAAAACGGAGTTATGACACAAGGTCATACTCCTACAAACGTCATAACGAAAGGTGTGCGCACAAAATGGGGTGTGGCTTTGTGAAAACTAGGCCACACCCCAATTTTTGCGTGCGCATGATACTGGCTCTTGCCCTTGGCTACAAATCTTTTCTGGCTCTTTGCCTCTGACTCGTTGGCCACCCCTGAACTAGATAGTACACCGATCTAGCAAGGATTGACTTGCCTGCGCAGTCTATCTTATCTTGCGATGCCGACCTGGCGGGACCCGCATCGGGATCGAATCGGGATCGCAAGGTAACTTTCAGCTTGCGATCTGCACTAACTTTTCTTGAGATTTTGACTATATAGTCAAAATCGAAAGAAAATATCTCACCGTGTGTACACACCCCTAGTGTGTAAGTGTGTGCATGTACATGTTTTTAGGGCAAACTAGATAGGCCAAGTAGTTCTTATCTGCCGTCAAATTCTAGGTTTGTAACATTAAGACAATACTATTTCTCACCCATGTGTTTATTTAAACTTTGTGCACTTGCTTTCAAATGTCTAGTTTAAAATACCTTCAGCTTTACTGTCATCCACCAAAGAGCAAGCAGTGCGTAATGTGACCAAACTCTGTGCTGAGTGCCGCCCGTGAGTATCAACAGCAAACAGACTGAACCTGTGGCATAAAAAAAGGCACATGTTTAAATTCATAGTACAGTGTTAACTGTCCTACAATACAGATGATAAAATCTTTATGAACTACGCAGTGAGATAAGGTTGGCATGACACAAAAGTGAAACAGTTTAAGTTATTTTTCAGAAGAAAATACATAATCGAACCCTTTACAAAAGTCACACCGCTACTACGTGCCAGTGGATTCATGGGTACTTTTGTTTTTGGACATGGAAACCAGCATGAAGAGAGGCAAAGCAAATCATTTTCTACCAATCTCTGACTGGATAAAGATTTCAACCAATCACAATATGACTAAACCTTAGGCGCGCGGTTGTGTTCCTCCTCAACTCACACAAAAGTTGGGAGGTATGTAAACCTGATATGTCTGAACATTTTAAATGCACAATTACTTTTTACAGTATAGCAGACTAGAATAAAATAAAACAGTACACTTGGAACATGTAAAATATTAGGCACCCCTGAGAAATGAATACTTTAAAATACCCCCTGAGAGCTTTAATACTTCAAAACCTGATTGGTTAGTAAGTAAAATAAATCAAGTGATGATAATTCCTAAGATTGGTAAATACTCTGACCTTTCTAACTTCTCAGGATATTCTACTTACTATTATACAAGGGACACTATAAACAGGTGAGTTAGTACTTGAAAATAAAAATAACTGACAATAATAAAGGAGGGGACGGCTATAAAAATAGGATTTTAATTACCTACCGGTAAATCCTTTTCTCGTAATCCGTAGGGGATACTGGGAATCCATTTAGTACCATGGGGTATAGATGGATCCACTAGGAGCCATGGGCACTTTACAAAATTGATAGTGTGCGCTGACTCCTCCCTCTATCCCCCCCCTACCAGACTCAGTCTAGGAAACTGTGCCCGAGGAGACGGACATACTTTGAGAGAAGGATAGATAAAGAAAGTGGTGAGATTACGAACCAGCACACACAACAAGAGGAAAGCCATGCTAACCAAACCTGAAACAGGAACAGCAACAGCTGAACCAAACAAGAATACGTAACCAAGTAGCAGTGCAGGAAGAACGAAGCACCGGTAATTAAAATCCTATTTTCTCTTATGTCATAGGGGATACTGGGAATCCATTTAGTACCATGGGGAAGTACCAAAGCTCCCAAACCGGGTGGGAGAGTGCTGAGGTTCCTGCAGAACTGACTGACCAAACTGAAGGTCCTCAAAGGCCAAAGTATCTAACTTGTAAAACTTAGCAAACGTGTTTGAACCTGTCCAAGTAGCAGCTTAGCAGAGCTGTAAAGCCCAAGAAGAACCCACCGACGTAGTAGAGTTAGCCTGTACAGATTTTGGAATCGGCAAACCTGCCGTGGAATAAGCATGCTGGATAGTGAGCCTGATCCAGTGTGCAATTGACTGCTTTGAAGCAGGACACCCTATTTTATTGGGATCATAGAGAACAAACAATGAGTCCGATTTCCTGTGATGAGTTGTTCTCTTTACATACACCTTCAAATCCCTCACAACATCCATAGACTTTGAAGAAGCAGAGGTGTCCATAACAACCGGAACCACAATAGGTTGGTTGATGTGAAATGCGGACCCCACCTTAGGAAGAAATTGCTGACAAGTACTGAGTTCAGCTCTGTCCTCATGGAAAATTAAGTAGGGGCTCTTGCAAGACAACGCCCCTAACTCTGACACACGTCTTGCTGAAGCCAAGGCCAGCAGTGTGATGCTCTTCCACATAAGGTACTTTATGTCTACCTCCTGTAACAGTTCAAACCAGTCCTATTGGAGGAACTGCAGCACCAAATTGAGATCCCAAGGTGCTGTGGGAGGCACAAAGGGAGGTTGGATATGCAAAACACCTTTCAAGAATGTCTGGACCTCAGGGATAGAAGCCAATTGTTTCTGAAAGTAAACAGACAATGCCAAAATCTGGACTTTAATGGAGCCTAGACGTAGGCCCACATCCACTTCCAACTGCAGAAAAAGCAGGAAACATCCCAGATGAAAGTCCACCGCAGAATATTGTCTGCTCTCACACCAAGAGACATATTTCTTCAATATATGGTGGTAATGTTTAGACGTTACCCCCTTCCTGGCTTGGATCCTAGTCAGGATGACCTTGTCAGGAATCCCTCTCCTGGCTAGAATCAGCCATTCAACTTCCATTCCGTTAAACGTAGCCGCGGTAAGTCTTCATAGACGAACGGGCCCTGTTGCAGAAGATCCTCGCGAAGAGGTAGAGGCCACGGATCTTCGATCAGCATCTCAAGAAGATCCACATACCAGGCCCTTTGAGGCCAGTCTGGAGCAATGAGGATTGCTTGAACCTTTTTCCTTTTTATTCTTTTGAGAATTCTTGGGATCAGAGGAAGTGGAGGAAACACGTACACCAGCTGGTAGACCCACGGAGTTGTCAGAGCGTCTACCGCCGCTGCTCCTGGAACAATACCGCTTGAGCTTCTTGTTGGAGTCGAGAGGCCATCATGTCGATCTGTGGATATCACCACCAACGTTTCAACCACCGGAACACCTCCGGGTAAAGGCCCCACTCCCCCGTGTGTAGGTCGTGTCTGCTGAGGAAGTCTGCTTCCCAGTTGTCTACTCCCAAAATGAAGACCGCCGACAATGCCACAGCGTGTTTTTCCACCCAGAGGAGAATTCTTGACACCTCTGACATTGAGGCTCTGCTTTTCGTTCCGCTCTGTCGGTTTATTTACGTTACCGCCGTCACATTGTCCGACTGGACTTGAATAGCCTGATTCTGAAGTAGAGATGAGGCCTGCAGAAGGGCGTTGTAGATAGCCCTGAGTTCCAGGATGTTTACTGGAAGGACGACTTCATGACATGACCATCTTCCCTGAAACTGCACCCCCTGGGTGACTGCTCCCCAAACTCTGAGGCTTGCGTCTGTGGTTAGTAGAATCCAATTCTGAATCCTGAACCTCTGACCCTCGACTAGGTGAGAAGTCTGTAGCCACCACAGAAGGGAGATCCTGGATTTTGGCGACAAACGGATCCTCTGGTGCATGTGAAGATGCGATCCGGACCATTTGTCCGATATAGCTGGAAGGGACTCACATGAAACCTTCCATACTGAAGCGCCTTGTAAGAGGCCACCATTTTCTCCAGAAAGCGAATGCACAGATGCATCGAGATCCAGGTTGGCTTCAGGACAGCCCGAATCATCGACTGGATTACCATAGCCTTTTTTCAAAGGGAAGGAACACTCTCTGAAACTCTGTGTCCAGTATCATTCCCAGGAAATGAAGCCTCTGTGGCGGTTCTAGGTAAGATTTTGGTAGGTTCAGAATCCACCCGTGATCTAGGAGTAGTCTAGTTGACAGGCCAATGCTGTCCAACAACCGCTCCCTGGACGGTGCCTTTATCAGAAGATCGTTCATGTATGGAATTATGTTCACTCCCTGTTTGCGGAGTAGATACATCATCTCTGCCATCACTTTGGTGAACACCCTCGGTGCCGTGGAGAGACCAATTGGCAGGGCCTGGAACTGCTAGTGACAGTCCTGCAGTGCAAACCATAGATAAGCCTGATGAGGAGGCTAGATCGGAATGTGAAGGTACACATCCTTGATATCCTGAGACACTAGGAATTCCCCCTCCTCCAGACCTGAGATCACCGTTCTCAGAGACTCCATCTTGAATTTGAACACTCGTAAGTATGGGTTCAACGATTTGAGGTTCAGAATCGGCCTCACCGAACCGTCCGGTTTCGGTACTACAAACAAATTGGAATAGTACCCCTTATTTTGCAGATGAGGTGGAACTGGAACAATGAGCTGGGTTTGTACCAGTTTTTGAATGGCGTCCTGTGAAAACTTGTGGAACTGGTAAGCCTAATTTGAAGAGTCTGTGAGATGGGAGATCCTGGAAATCCAGTCTGTATCCCTGGGAAATAAGATCTATGACCATGGGGACCTGGCACGATCTCGTCCAGATGTGACTGAAGAATTTTAGCCAGGCTCCCACCTGCCAGTCTTCCAGGCATCGTGGTCCACTGTCATGCTGAAGGTTTTGAGGAAGCAGAGCTTGAGCCCTGTTGTTAGGTTCCTGGTGCTCAGAACAAGGGAGATGTTATGAAGTGAGTCCAGAGCACCAGGACGTAACGCTGGGAAAGGGGAATGGAAAGGGAATAGCCCCTGGCGCCCTATCTCCGTTGTCTCGCCCGTGCTGTCAGTACACTCTTGCGAGACTATGGTTGCTTGAGCCGCGTTTGAAGTGCGGATTACGTCTGCCCAACTTCGATGCCCCCTCAGGTCTTAATGGGAGACAAAGAGTGTACCGAGACAGGGTGATAACAAGGGGCCCTCTTACTGAAACAACCAAAGCCAGGGGCTACTAACTAGCCTAAAACTAAATGTATGTGCGGCTTGCCGCCAAAGGAAAAGAACAACAAAGGAAATGCTGACCACACGCCGACACAATACTTTTGTGTCCTGGCGGTGACAGCATAAGCAGAACCCTCTGCAAAACACCAGTGACATAAATAATAACGGAATACAGCGGCCTAGGCCGACGGACGCGGCAGAGCCGCTACTCACGGAACCGGTACGAATACTGGCAAACGGACAGGAACTCCAAATGCTGCTGACACAGACTCTCAGAACTGGAGGACCGGCAGAATCCCAAACGACAGACCGGTGGACACCAAGAAGCCAGAAACTTGACCAGGCACAGGAAAAGCCACTGGACCTCAGGACAGGAACGCCTCAAGGCAGGACACGGGATAGGACACAGGAATCGACACAGGGACTGACACAGGAATCGACACAGGAAGCAGTTCGACTGACACTGCTACACAGGAGCTCAGGAACTAGCAGGAACCAAGCTCAGAACTCAAGCAGACTGGAAACCTAGAAATATCACCAGCGTCTGTGAATAGCACTGAGCCAGCATATAACAGAGAGGCCTAATTAATAATCTCATGCAGCTGCCCTGTTGCATGACTCCAAACTGACAAGATGCAATTAGCAGCCAGGTGAGGCAGAACACATGGGAACAAGCTGCAATTACACAGACTCACCAGCGGCAGCAACCAAGAGTACTCTTAAACAGAGCAACGGGAAATCCTGGCCTGCGAAACAACTTATAAACATAAAATACCTAACTGACATGCAAAACAGGAATGAGCCACAGCCGTGGCTCATAACACCTGTTCCTGTGAACCGGCAGTTGCTGGTTTGCGTGGTTTACCTCTAGAGCCTCTAGTGGCGATAGAAGAACCTCTGGGTTTGCCCCTAAACTTGGCAGTCTGAAAGGACTGTAAATTGGGACCCGAGTAGGCCTTCCTAGCTGGGGGAGCTGCAGAAGGAAGGTATGTGGACTTTCCCGCAGTAGCTTTGGAGATCCATTTCTCTAGTTAATTTCCAAATAAGGCCTCGCCCATGAAAGGTAGGCCTTCCACACCTTTCCTGGAGTCCGCATCTGCAATCCACTGGCGTAGCCATAGACCCCTGCATGCAGACACTGCCATAGCTGTAGTGCGTGCATTAAGCAAGCCTATTTCTTTCATGGCTTCCACCATAAAGTTTGCAGAGTCCGGTATATGCTGCAGGAACAAGATAACCTCCTCCTGAGGCAAGGTGTCTAACCTTCAATCAGGTTACCCGACCATTTAACAATGGCTCTTGTAATTCACCCACATGCTCCGGATCGCCCCAGCAGCTGTATATAAAGATTTGAGTGTATTCTCAATTTTACGATCAGCCGTCTTTTAGGGAGGCTGCACCCGGGACAGGCAATACAGTTTTTCGTGAGAGCCTGGAGACTGATGCATCCACTATCGGTGGATTTTCCCATTTTTTCCTATTCTCAGGAGGAAGAGGAAATGATGATAACAATTGTTTAAGGATTTGAAATTTCCTATCAGGATAAACCCACGGTTCTTCAAACAGGGTATTTAATTCCTTTGACACAGGAAAAGTAGCTGAGGATTTCTTTTTTATATTAAAATAAGACTCCTCACACTCCTCTGTCACCTTATCAGGGATAATCAGGACTTCTCTGATAGCCTCTATAAGAGCCTCTATTCCCTGTGACAGAGTACCCTCCCCCACCTCTGAGACCACCTCACCCTCCTCCATTTCTGACCCCTAATCATCTGAGTCAGACTGCAGGATATGGGCCAAAAGTGCATTTTTGTGGACAAATGGCAGGGGACTGAGACGCTGGTTTGAGTACTGAGCCTCTTTTCATAAACTCAGATTGTCTTAAGTATTGCATCTCTTTCTTATTACAAGATAACTTAGTAGAGTTTGTGGAAATTATTCCCCTAATGGAGTCCAGCCATGCTGGTTCTGCCCCACTAGCCTGGGAAGGGACACTACATTGAGTACACACTAGTGAACCCCCTGGGGAAGTGGAACACTGTGCCTTACATGAAACACACTCTCTGCCTGACATACTGTAACAGTGACAGCACACACACACAAGAAAAGGGTAAATGCACAAAGAGCCCTTCCAGGGAGACAAAGAGGGAGTATGGAACCAGCACATGACACCCTTAACGCCAATGCCAAGCTTAGCTGGGTCGCAGACTAAGTACCTAGATTAGGGACTTAGTACACTAATAATCGCTCCCCCCTGCTATGACCCCCTGGTACCGCTGAGGTAATCTGGAGTCTCTCTGGAGGAGCTGCGCATTCCTGACAGTCAGCATCTGTGTGAGCTGCAGAGAGAAAATGGCGCTAGTTAACTGCTGGATCCGCTGATAGTGAAGCTCCACCCCTTCAATTGTGCGTGATCTTCCCGCTCTTTTTTATACAGGATGTATGTGTCTATGGGGTCATTCCGATTTTCGCTATGCTGCGATTTGCTGGTAAATACGCATGCGCATGGTACGCAGCGCGCATGCGCTTAGTTATTTAACTAAAAACTTAGCAGTTTTGTTGTTGTTCGTGCAGCACTTTTCAGTCGCACTGCTGATCGGTGAGTGATTGACAGGAAAGGGGCGTTTCTGGGTGGTAACTGAGCGTTTTCCGGGAGTGTGCTAAAAAAACACAGGCGTACCAGGTAAAAACGCAGGAGTGGCTGGAGAAACGAGGGAGTGGCTGGCCGAACGCAGGGCGTGTTTGTGACGTCAAACCAGGAACTAAACGGACCGAGGTGATCGCAATCTAGGAGTAGGTCTGGAGCTACTCAGAATCTGCAAGGAATTATTTAGTAGCAATTCTGCTAATCTTTCGTTCGCTATTCTGCTAAGCTAAGATACACTCCCAGAGGGCGGTGGCCTAGCGTTTGCAATGCTGCTAAAAGCAGCTAGCGAGCGAACAACTCGGAATGAGGGCCTATGTGCATAAATGGAGACAAACTCCTTTTATGGCTTTGTTGCTAGTCTGGGTACTGTGTCCGCTGTTCAGCGTCTGTGTCCATACACAGCGGGAGACGCAGTCCACCCCATTTAGAAGCCGTGCGTTTCCGTATCCTCATGCCGCCATAATGGCCGATGACCCACTAACCGGGACGGCGGCTTAGTATTCACCACTCTTCATTCTTCTGGTTCTGTTAGGGGTGGCGGCGTGCTGCTGGAATGTACACTCACCGTGGTGGGACTTGCAAATAGTTCCCTCAGGAGCTAGTGTCCCGTCAGCGGGGAACGGGACCATTAAACCTGAGAGAGGTTGGTCCGTTTTTCCCCCTAAGTCCCACGAAGCAGGCAGGCTGTTGACATCCAGTCCTGCCTGAAAATAACAAATTCAGAAAATAAATGCAGAAAACTCTTCAGGAGCTTCCATAGACCTGACCGGCTCCTCCAGGCACATTTTCTAAACTGAGTCTGTTAGGAGGGGCATAGAGGGACGAGCCAGCGCACACTATCAATTTCTTAAAGTGACTATGGCTACTAGTGGACCCGTCTATACCTCATGGTACTAAATGGATTCCCAGTATCCTCTAGGACGTAAGAGAAAATCTAATTAAATACTTTTAGATTGGAAAGTACACTGTAAGATACATATGGGCTCATTTATCAATGAGTGATACATTTCACTGTGAGTGATAAATTGCACCAGCCAATCAGCTCCTAAATACAATAACTCCTAACTGCCATGTTACAGACTGTGAGGCAGACGTATGAAAGTGTACCCTAACGTTCCTTATGTGCACTTGGCACTTCACCACATTTTCGCGGTGTTATGAACTGACTCTTCTACCTAATGTACGAATGCTGCTCCTGCCCCTTTAAGGAATCATTATGTGCAGGGGTGGCGATGCAGTCACACCCCTCTCTTCCCCATTCAATGTGTCTGCACATGCGTGCTGGATGGGGACGGACGCCGGGCGCCCCAGGCAGCCGGGACACGGTTGAGGCAGGAACTGAGGCAGGCGCTTTATGCAAGCTGGCTCTAGTATCCTGAGCCAGAGGCCACTCAATGCGCCCAGCAAATTGAGAGAGGCGTTGCGCCACATACAATTGTTTTAATGTAGAATGCCACCTCCCGCTAAACTTTATTAACATGAACACTGAAAGAAAAGAGAACCCCAACATAGCGCTTCAGCAGCAGAGCGCCACTGCCAGCCCCGAACTGCCAAAATGACAGTGGGGCCCTAACGAACGATGAGTCACTGTCCCAGCCTTCATCATCGGGGAGCCTTCAACTTCATAATAGGATTACCGCCGCAGACGAACCGGCAGCATGCACTACCAGCATTCCTTATGAACCCGCTGTGAGCTGCATCATACATTGCGATGATACGGTAACAGCGGCAGTTAGCATGCGCTATGTGCAAAAAGCACATAGCGCACGTTCTTACATCTGCCCCTGTGTTTGAAAAATGACAGTTAGGAGCTGATTGGCTGGAGCAATTTATCACTCACAGTGAAATTTATCACTCATTGATAAATGAGCCCATTAGTGTAAACTGGTCAAATATGTAAAGTAGGACACACTGTATCAAGGACCAATGGAAAGGTTTAGCCAACAGCAAATAGTGGTCCATAGGCGCACAGTTAACATTGCTTTGACAAAATTGATCTGTTTGTTACATTTGTTGAAAGGAAACTTTTCCTATCACTTCACTTCATCCCCAAATTCAATGTCGGAAGTGGGCAAGATTAAAGTTTTTAGAAAAAAGTGCTGTGAACTAAATAAACTTTTTGTCCCTAACAGATATATTCAGAGCACTTTCCCAACTATTATTCATAAGGGAGCATATTTTATGCTTTGTGTTGCGTATCAGCCAGTGGCACAGGAAATATTGGGGGTAATTCCAAGTTGATCGCAGCAGGTAATTTTTTAGCAGTTGGGCAAAACCATGTGCACTGCAGGGGAGGCAGATTTAACATGTGCAGAGAGAGTTAGATTTGGGTGTGGTGTGTTCAATCTGCAATCTAATTTGCAATGTAACAATAAAGCAGCCAGTATTTACCCTACACAGAAACACTATAACCCACCCAAATCTAACTCTTTCTGCAAATGTTATATCTACCCCCCCCCCCCCTGCAGTGCACATGGTTTTGCCCAACTGCTAAAAAAAAATTCCTGCTGTGATCAACTTGGAATTACCCCCATTATCCAGGTAAAGGGAAGAATAAATTCAATTAAATACCAACAAATTAAAGAATGGAAGAGATTGAAGCAAGAGGTTGGGTAATTTAGCAAGAAGATAATGCAAATAAAAATCTCATATGGACAAAATATTAAAGTTATGGAATGGCCACAAACTTCAGTATTTATGTAGAATATGTATGTAGAGTTATTTCTTACAGAGAATACATAAGAAGACCTAGAACATTTGTGAGCTATAAGAGTTCTGCAACGTAAAGAGTTGAACATTTCTTTCAACAAAATATGTACTAACAGGGTGCCAAAATTTGCATATACAGGTTGAGTATCCCATATCCAAATATTCCAAAATACGGAATATTCCGAAATACGGACTTTTTTGAGTGAGACTGAGATAGTGAAACCTTTGTTTTTTGATGGCTCAATGTACACAAACTTTGTTTAATACTCAAATTTATTAAAAATATTGTATTAAATGACCTTCAGGCTGTGTGCATAAGGTGTATATGAAACATAAATGAATTATGTGAATGTACACACACTTTTTTTAATGCACAAAGTTATAAAAAGTATTGGCTTAAATTACCTTCAGGCTGGGTGTATAAGGTGTACATGTGACATAAATGCATTATGTGCTTAGATTTAGGTCCCACCACCATAACATCTCATTATGGTATGCAATTATTCCAAAATACGGAAAAATCCGATATCCAAAATTCCTCTGGTCCCAAGCATTTTGGATAAGGGATACTCAACCTGTAATTGAGCTTAAAACAGAATTATGATGATAGATATAGACAACCCAGCCTATTTTGTCTTGTTATTTATCTGCATTACATGCGAATAATACACTTTTTGTATATGCCAGTAGTTCCCAAACTGAGGTGCCATGGGTCATGTGCAGGGGTGCCACGTGTTGGTGGTACAGAAATAAATCAAATTATTTATAGTCCATGCGACAGGCAAAACCATTGGTGGTGGCTAGCAATCATAAAATATGTGGAAAAACAGAAGTACAACACCAATCACACCCACATAACCTAACCCAAGGGTGACAAATACAATTGACGTAATTTTTGCTGGATTTCTCACAAAGGAACGTAGATGCTGATACTCTAGAGTGCCGTGATGCATGAAAGTTTGGAACCACTGATACAGTATATACCCTGGCTTAACAGCTGGTGCATTTTAGCCTTATTTCTCGGGAAAAAATGCTAAATTTAATGTTGCATAATTAACATTATTTATCTGATATTTCAGACTATTAATATAAGTGGTAACTGATACCTCTTGATCAGCTAAGTTAAATTGAGCCATATATCCTAAGATAACTGTACCATTAGTGACATAGCAGCATTCATCTCTGAATCAGGTATAATGTGTTACAGCTATTACATATTTTGGAAATAACAAGGCAAGTAGAAATGCCAACACAAGGCAAAAAAAGTATTCCAATCACTACATGTAAAAATAAAAGTACAGTTATCATACAGTATGATGGCTCACAGGGTCACACTGCTGCCTTACAATACTATAGTTGTGGGTTTAATTCCACCCTAAGTCCTATCTGAGTGGAGCTGGTGGGTTCTCTCTGCATTTTTGGGGGTTTATTCTGGCAGTACGGATGGGGCAATGGTTAGCATTACTGCCTCACAGTACTGAGGTCATGGGTTCAATTCCCACCATGACCCTTACTGTGTTGAGTTTGTATATTGCGTGGGTTTCCTCTGGGTGCTCCGGTTTCCTCCCACAATCCAAAAATATAGATATAGATTGTAAGCTCCACTGGGGCAGCGACTGATGTGAATGGGCAAATATGCTATGTAAAGCGCTGCGGAATATGTGTGCGCTATATAAATAACTGGTAATAAATAAATATTTCATTCTCTGGTTTACTCTCATAATCCAAAAACATAACGGTAGGATAAGTGGCTTCTTACAAAAATGTATCCATTGGTTGTGTGCATGGCAGAAAGTTTAAAATATACTGTAAGCTCCACTGGGAATAGATGTGAATTATTCTCGGTATATGTGTTTAATACAGTGTGCTATATAAATAAATGCTAACAACAATATACAACATATAACAGACAGTTATTTATGTACAGTACCACTAGATGGTGGTAGAGAATAATTCAAAAATGAAGTAAGAATATATTATAAACATTATTTTCATTAATGAAAGCAACAAACTTCGTGAAGTTTTAATTGTTTTCATTTCATGTATGCACCCCATCCCTCTCCACTAATATTTGAACACCAAGCCATGTAGTTAAGAACTTTAAGTCCGTGAAGAAAGTAAAGAACTACAGCTGGGGAGGAACCCAGAAGGTGACCAGTTCAATTTTAATGTTTTCAGGCTAAACCATACTACATTGTTGTCCCAGGTTTCCAAAAGCCAGTAGAGGATCATGCCAAGCCAATGTGATTTTTTCCAAAAACAATTGGAGTGGCCAGGCAGGATTTTCTCTCTGTGTTGCAGCCAAAAAGTGCAGCCATATGAAAACAGTTACTATATATGACAGTGTGGTGGGTGGTATTGGACATTCACCTGGGTAGTGGGAGGTACCCCACACTCTGACTGATGAATATCTGAACCTATCCACCAATTAGAGTGTAGGATTCTGTCATATGACCTGCACTCAGGAAGACAGTGAAAAAGAGCAGAAAATACAAGTCATTTAATTGAGTTACCCTCACAGATATGGTGTCTTACTTTTACACAGAAAGGGGGTAGAGGAAAGTGTATCACATGGTCGAGTCACATTATTATGACCACCTCCTGCATTTGACGTTAGCAGACAATGTCTGCACACATATCACTCATTGCTGTCAGGGGTAAAAGGAGCTATTTATCAGAGTTGCAAAAAGAGATGATTATCGGTTCCCGTGCCAAGGGTGGCAGTATTTCTAAAACAGCGCAGTTTGTGATCTGTTCGTGTGCTGTTGTGGTGAAGGTGTATTATGACTGAATAAATAGCACCATTGCAAATAACCAATGAGGAAACTGCAGAGCACTCTGTGCCATTTATGTGAGAGGTAAATGTCAGCTACAAAGGTGTATGAGGGCTGACCGATACGCTACAGTGGAGCAGCTCACTATCAAAATGAACCTGGGAGCAACTAGACGTATGTATAAAACAACTATTCAGCCATCTAGCTGCTGTCCGTGCAGCACACAGCTGTTACTTTGGCTATTAGCTGGTGGTCATAATAATGTGACTCGACCATGTATAATGCCAGTAGAAACACAGGGGTAGATTTACTAAGGTGGCTTTCACTGATGGTTTTAAAATAGCAATAATAATAAATGCTCTCATTCCAATTTTTGTTTTAAAGTTATGATCTTTGAAACATATTTTGCTTTTCAACAGAGATCAGAAAGCTCCGCTAAACCGCATACCCAAAAAAGAAATGCAAAGCCCAGAAAAACATATCGATAGAGCAAACGCCAAATCCCTGTCAGACTGACAGACATTTTATCTGACAGCCTAACACCAGCATATATCATGGCCATACACTGCAAGATATCTTACAGTGAATGGTCACACAATATCTGGGTCCCTCCCCTGGGAAGAAGACATGTCCCTGTTCCTCCCCAGTGGAGGAACAAGGGAAAATGTCTGTCAGCCGTGGTAGTACGCTATGCAATTATCTGGACAATCTGCCAACATCGAGCGGATCGACTACCTAATTGTAGAGTGTCTGCCCAGACACAACACTCTGACATACACAGGGCAGTGTCAAAATTATGCAATGCAACACATTTTCTATGTGACTCAAATGAAAACCTATTTTTGGAGCACATTATTCATAGCATAAAGAAATTATTTATATTCAGATTTATTTACATGATAACAACCAAACTGTTATTGAAAGCTTTTGTTGTTAACTCAAATTATCTCAAACTCAGACACAAAGCAAGATCACTTTTGAAGTCAATGTTGCTGGAACAGTGGTTGGCTAAACGACTAGCCACACAGTGCAACAGTATATTCAAGACTAATGTAATTGCTTTCTATGTGACAAATATCGAGCATTTCAGTGGTTTTGGGGACGCATATGGATGCATGTGGCCTGCATTAGTATTTTTGGCAGAGATTTACTAAGCAGACAAATTTTTTATGTGATTAAGAACATCCAATGTGTTGCAGTTTTCAAAGTCTGAAGTCATATATGAGCAGGTTATGGCAGAATAGATGGTGCAATGGTTAGTACAACTGCCTCACAGCACTGAGGTCATGGGTTAGATCCCACCACTGCCCTAAATGTGTTGTATATTCTCCCCGTGCTTGCATGGGTTTCCTCTGGGTACTCCGGTTTCCTCCCACAATCCAAAAACTTACTGGTAACTTCAATGGCTACCAACAAAAAAAAAAAGCATATTTACCCTAGAGCAGACTAGATGGATCAAGTGGATCTTATGTGCCATCAAATTCTATGTCTCTGTGTTACCACAAATTACAACAAATCATTGCTTTTCAGCCCAAAACTTATTTAAAACATGTATTTGTTCTGTTTGAATTTGAAATGGCTAACAAGACATGTGGAACTTTGACCTCACAACATCCATTAAAAACTTTCCACCTCATTAACTTTGGTAGTGACTACAGTAGGGGTTGGGGAGGGGGGGGTAGAGGAGAAATGGCATAGTTACCTCTGAGTTATCAAAGTACAGTACTATTCAATTACCTATATCTGTCTTTATTGATAGTTGTTATTATTGCATTGTTATTGCTGTTACTGTGTTATTATTGTTAACTGATGGTATAGTCAGCTTGGTGGGGGTTTTTGTTTTGGTTTGTGTTTTGTGTTGGGGGAGGCTATGTAGAAAGGAAGAAGAGGGTACTCCGGCAAGTGAGAGTGTGGAGGAGGAAGAAAAGGAAGTAGGCCAGGAAGTCATAATATTCACTTCTCATATGACAACTGTGATTTCATTGGCGATATTGTATGCTTCTATGATTAGAATTTGAAGAGCCAGCAAATACGCCACTGAGTTGTAGAATAAGGCTTACCATTATAGTGGCCAATTCCGGGATTGGGATCGGCGGGATCCTGGGATTTAGGGCCAAAAATGTCCGGGATTCAATCCCGGTATGGAAGGTCCAATCCAGGGATTGAGGGATCAGCGTTGAGCGTCCAGAGGACGCTCAGACACTGCCCGGCTTCCTCCTTCCAGCTACCCCGGCGCAGCATGAGGTCACGCGCTGTCAGCCATGCACTGAGGGAGTTCAGGAAGAGATCCCCACCCGCTCACCTTCGGTATATGGTTAGTAATGTGTGCGAGGCGGGGTGGGGCGAGGGGGCGACCACACACTTAAAAGCCAATCCCGGGTATCCCGGGAATCCCGGGATTGCCCATTTTTCAATCCCGATACCTGGGATTGAAAAAATGGCCGGGATTGGCTTCCCCACTTACCATGCTGTCAATGTAATAGGTCTATTAAAATAATGGGTTTTCACAGGTGCGCCTGGCATCAATGGTGTCTGTAAAGAAGTATATAGTGGTCTTATTCCTAAAACAATATATAATTTGATGTCCTTAACAAATGGATGATATGGTAATGATAATGACAAAAAGCAATAAACAGTATTGAAGTAAAAAACTCTGTTTTTAATCTGTAATGAATAACAATAATAATAATGCTAGGAACAAATAAAAAAAAGTGGGGGGGGGGGTGGGGAGAGGGGAGAGGTGGATATGGTATGTGGGTATGAAGATATTCCTCTGCTGTCAAAAGCAGCGATGGAGTTCCTCGTTATAAGGTAGAATTTTCTGTAATGCTGATCACTTCAGAAGAGTGGCGTCCCACCTCTGAGTGAATTATTTAGTACGTGCAAAATAATATGTCCAGAGCTTGTGGTGAAGTAACTGAATGTCTTTGAATCCGGTGAAAAAAAAGAGAGAGAAAAAAAAGACCAAAGAAAATAAGGGGTACCCCTGGGTTGCCGCTGGCGATATGGGGTCAGGGTATGGTGAGTGCTAAGGTAGTGAGAACTCTGGACAGGCTGTACCCCTCTACGCCCTGGGTCACCCTGATGTCGCTCTAATGAGCGCAACACGGTGCCCTGGACAGAAGGGGAACAGTCGTGAGTCTTGGAGAGAGAGGTAGGGGCTGCTTCTAGCACAGTTGGTGCTGTCCGCCGCGCCTTCTCCTCTCCTACAGAGTCCCTTACCTGTTAGCCTCTGCTCTGTCTCCTTGTCCCTCCGCCAGCGGTCTTCTCCGTGTCAGTCACGCCCGGCGTCCTCCCGCACTTCCGGGTTGGTCTGTCCGCGTGACCAGTCTCGGGTAACTCCGGGTCCCGTCTCTCTCTTGTCTCGTTCTCCGTCCTCCGTCCTTCTGGTCTCTTGTTCAAGCGCTCTGTTGTACTAAATTGTAAATGAGTAAATGGGTGTAGGAAAGTAGTGTTCGTTTGCTCCAACGCGTATCGGCCAGTGTTGGCCTTCATCAGGGAGTCCTTTTCCGCCATCTTTGGTGTGGGCTTTTTATGCCCACATCCAGCGGGAGTGGCTTGGGATAATTATTTCGTATTAGGAATAAGGGGAGGGGAGGGATCGGGTTAATGAGATGGTGTTTATAGAAGAATAATAGTAGATGGAAAAGAAATATATAAACTAAAATGAGGAAATAGGATAAATCAGTTCTAATCTGTTATTCCTATATGTCCATGATTAATAAATGAATATTATGCTAATAGTGTTAAATATAGAATTACTACGCAATTGTTATCAATTACACATCATGGTGCAATTAATACTAATTTAACAAGAAAATAGAATGCAAATGAATAAAATAAAAATAAAAATATAAAGATAGATGAGTGTTTATTCCATGGATAATATAACTTGTCTATTTCGCATGTTAAAGCCATGTGGCTGAATATGCACAGGCATCTGGTTTCTTTTGTGTTAATAATTAATTTCCTATAGTCGTTACTGCAGAGGTTATTTAGTTAATTACTCCTACATGTAGGAGTTTAGGTCAATGTGTGTACTGCATGCAGACAGCCGTCCAATCTACGTTGGATACCTGGTCATTTGCCTATAATTATTGTTCTTACCTCATTGTCTAGATTTAACCCATGAGGTCTTAAAGTCTTTAGTGTAAACATCCATTTTAACTCTTCCTTATTTATTGTCCTGACGAAATCCCCCCCTCTCCAGTTTTGTTTCACCATTTTAATGCCTATCACTTTCATCCCTTCTGGATTCTGCCCATGTTTTTCTCTGAAGTGGTTTGAGAGACTGTGTGTTTCTAGGCCTTTCTTTATGTTCCTTATGTGTTCTGAAGTTCTCGTTTTTAGGGGTCTTATTGTCCTCCCTATATACTGCAAGTGACAAGGGCACTCGATTAAATAGATGACACCCTTGGATTGACATGATATGTGTTCCTGGATGTCGAATGTCTCCTGTGTGACATTTGATTGGAAGCTTGCAGTACCTTTGGTGGAAACATGATTCAATTTACAGTATTGGCAAGAGTTGCAATGGAAGAAACCTTTGCTGATAATATTTCCTAATAAGGTGGTCTGTAATGTCTCTCTCTTCTGTAGGTGACTGTGTGTTACTTTGGATTTAAGGTTAGGTGCCTTCCTGTATATCACCTTTGGTTTGGCTGGTAATATTTTCCATAGAGTTTCGTCTTGTAAAAGGATGTGCCAATGTTTTTGGATAATTTTTTCCAGTTTCCTATTCTTACTGTTATATTGAGTTTGAAATGCTACTTTCCAGTCTTTCGTCTGCTCTTTTTTGTTTTTGTTTTTATATGTCAGGAGCGTCCCTCTTTCTAGTTTCTCGACTTCCTTTAGGTCTTTGTCTAGTGTGTCTTCCTTATACCCTTTACTGAGAAACTGTGTTTTCATTTCGTTGGCCTGGGTCTGATAGTCTTCTATTTTTGTGCAGTTCCTCCTGATTCTTTTAAATTGGCCCGAAGGGATACTCCGTAACCAATTGGGATGGTGTCCACTGATGGAAAGAATGTAACTGTTAACATCCACGCTTTTTTGAAAAGTTTTAGTGTTAATGGTGGTTCCTTCTATAAAGATGGTAATGTCTAAGAAGTTAACTAACGTCTGGCTATAGTCAGTCGTGAATACCAAGTTGTTAGTATTGGCGTTAATATATTTCAGAAAGTCTTGCAGTCGTTCCTCAGTGCCCTGCCATACGAAGATTACGTCATCTATGTACCTTCGCCATAGGACCAGGTTCGCCCCAAAGTCATGCCCACTCCAGATATATTCGTCCTCCCACCTACTCATGAAAAGATTAGCATAACTTGGGGCGAACCTAGTCCCCATAGCGGTGCCAGTGGTCTGTCTGTAAAATGTCTCCTCAAACCAGAAGTAGTTATGTTGTAAGATGAATCTCACACAGTCTAAAATTAAAGTGGTCTGTGTTCTTTCTATGGCCAAGTCCTTTTCAAGAAAGTACTGTAGTGCGGCTAGTCCCTGTGATTGGTTGATTATGGTATATAACGATGTTACGTCGCTAGTACATATCCAGAAGTCTTCTGACCATGTCATATTGTCCAGTGTCTTGATAATATCTGTGGTGTCTCTGATATATGACTTTTGTGTCTGTACATATGGCTGCAAGAAGGTGTCGATGTATTCTGATAGGTTGGACGTGAGGGATCCTATCCCAGATATTATTGGGCGGCCTGGTGGTTTTGTCTGGTTTTTGTGTATCTTGGGTAGGTAATAGAAGACTGGTATGATGGGGTTTGCTGTGTCTAAAAAAACATGTTTCTTCTTAGTCAGTATCCCTTTTTCGAGTCCCTGCATAAGTAAGTGTTCTAGGGTTTTCTTATACTTGGTTGTGGGATCTTGTTTTAGGGTCTCATATGTGTCCGTGTCCCCCAATATTCTGAGGGACTCTTCTATGTAATCACTTTTGTCCAGGATGACAATCCCCCCTCCCTTATCTGCCGGTTTAATGATTATGTTCTTGTTCCCCGTCAGTTCTTTGAGTGCACCCTTTTCTTGAGTGTTGAGATTGTGATTTGCATTTTTCGTGTCTATTTTGTCTAAATCTCTGGTGACCAGTTGTTCGAATGTGTCAATCAAAGACCCTCTCATGTGTTGTGGGTAAAATGTCGATGTTGGTCTCAAATCTGAATGTTTGAATATGTCCTTACTTTGATTGTACTCTGGATTCGTGGCACTGTTACTATAATACTTAGCAAGTGTTAGTTTACGTGTGAACCTATGCAAATCTAAATATGTTTCAAATTTGATCAGTTTCTTTGTTGGCGCGAATTTCAATCCCTTGTTCAACAACGTTATGTGTTCATTCTTTAATGTAGTTGAGCTGAGATTAAAAATCCCTGTCTGGTCTATTCCTGTAGATTGTGTCGTTTTTGTCTGCCTCCCTCCCCTTCCTCTAGCTCCTCGTCTAGTTCTTCTAACTTTCTTTTGTTCGGTGTCGTCTGTCTCTGGTCGCAGGTTTTCAGGCCCGCAACCTTTCCTAAAAAAAAACCTGCACATCCTGTTTGGTCTGTTGATGGTGGTGCTAAGTGTTTTTCTCCCAGATCAAGGGAAGAAGAGGCTTCTTCCAGGTTAACAGAAACCTGGAATCCTCTCTCAAGTGAAAAATGTGCTAGGTTTTCGTAGTCGATTTCATCGCTCATGCTATATGTAGAGAAATTTGTGTCCTGTGTTGTGTCCGGGTCCTCTAACGGTCCACCCTTAATATGTGTTGTCCGGTCTGGACTGTCTCTTATTGTCTTGCTGTGTAACCTGGTCATGTACTGCTGATATGTCAAATTAAATTTCTTATATAGCGGTGTCTTAATATTCAAGGCTGGGCTACATCTTAGTAGGGCCTTTTTTGGTGTCTTTGCTATCTTATTTGTCGTGGGTACCTTTTTTGGGGCCTTTCTACTTGTTTTTTCTTTTTTCCCTTTCCCTATCTTATCTCTTATGATCTTGGATTTTTTTTGTCGCTATAATTTCTTCCTCAATTTTTCTCAATCTTTTGTGTGATAAGTCTTCAAGTTGTTTGAACTCATTGTCTTCTTTGTGTATTTCTAAGGCTGATTGTAAGGTCTCTATTTCTGCCTCTAGGGTGTTCAGCTCGTTCTTATGTGTCTCTAGAATTAGTCTTATGAATTGTTTGGAACAGTCATGTAAAATGGAGTCCAATTTTCCTATGAATGTAGAATTGTTGTTGTTTTGTGTGGGGACCTTTTTAATTTTGAGTCCTTTAGGGATTAAGTCATTTTCCAGGTACCATTCTAAGGATTTTCTGTCCCACCATACCTTGGATTCCCTGGCCACTAATTTTTCTAATTTGAGAAAAATGTCACAAAATTTACTAACAGTCTCATGTGTCTCTGTAGTGTGCGTGAGTTGTGAGAATAACAGGCTAGCTCTAGTAGCTCTACCTGCACGGTGATCTAAAATACCCATAAACAGAGCTGGTCAATTCAAGATGTTTTTAACGAATAGAATATACAAGAAGGGGTGAATGGCGCTCGTGTGTCTGGATACTTTGTGTGGGCTGCAACCTGTGAATGAAGCACCTCCAAAAACACTTCACATAGACAATATTAATAATGGGTTTTCACAGGTGCGCCTGGCATCAATGGTGTCTGTAAAGAAGTATATAGTGGTCTGATTCCTAAAACAATATATTATTTGATGTCCTTAACAAATGGATGATATTGTAATGATAATGACAAAATGCAATAAACAGTATTGAAGTAAAAAACTCTGTTTTTAATCTGTAATGAATAACAATAATAATAATGCTAGGAACAAAACAAAAAAAGTGGGGGGGGGGGAGGGGAGAGGTGGATACGGTATGTGGGTATGAAGATATTCCTCTGCTGTCAAAAGCAGCGATGGAGTTCCTCGTTATAAGGTAGAATTTTCTGTAATGCTGATCACTTCAGAAGAGTGGCGTCCCACCTCTGAGTGAATTATTTATTACGTGCAAAATAATATGTCCAGAGCTTGTGGTGAAGTTACTGAATGTCTTTGAATCCGGTGGAAAAAAAGAGAGAGAAAAAAAAGACCAAAGAAAATAAGGGGTACCCCTGGGTTGCCGCTGGCGATATGGGGTCAGGGTATGGTGAGTGCTAAGGTAGTGAGAACTCCGGACAGGCTGTACCCCTCTACGCCCTGGGTCACCCTGATGTCGCTCTAATGAGCGCAACACGGTGCCCTGGACAGAAGGGGAACAGTCGTGAGTCTTGGAGAGAGAGGTAGGGGCTGCTTCTAGCACAGTTAGCGCTGTCCGCCGTGCCTTCTCCTCTCCTACAGAGTCCCTTACCTGTTAGCCTCTGCTCCGTCTCCTTGTCCCTCCGCCAGCGGTCTTCTCCGTGTCAGTCACGCCCGGCGTCCTCCCGCACTTCCGTGTTGGTCTGTCCGCGTGACCAATCTCGGGTAACTCCGGGTCCCGTCTCTCTCTTGTCTCGTTCTCCATCCTCCGTCCTTCTGGTCTCTTGTTCAAGCGCTCTGTTGTACTAAATTGTAAATGAGTAAATGGGTGTAGGAAAGTAGTGTTCGTTTGCTCCAAAGCGTATCGGCCAGTGTTGGCCTTCGTCAGGGAGTCCTTTTCCGCCATCTTTGGTGTGGGCTTTTTGTGCCCACATCCAGCGGGAGTGGCTTGGGATAATTATTTCGTATTAGGAATAAGGGGAGGGGAGGGATCGGGTTAATGAGATGGTGTTTATAGAAGAATAATAGTTTTGTCATTATCATTACCATATCATCCATTTGTTAAGGACATCAAATTATATATTGTTTTAGGAATCAGACCACTATATACTTCTTTACAGACACCATTGATGCCAGGCGCACCTGTGAAAACCCATTATTAATATTGTCTACGTGAAGTGTTTTTGGAGGTGCTTCATTCACAGGTTGCAGCCCACACAAAGTATCCAGACACACGAGCGCCATTCACCCCTTCTTGTAAGGTCTATTAAAATGCATCATGGCATAATGTAAAAGAGGTGTCTGAAAGAGAAACTGGCAAAGAAACAATGGCTGCTGCAGTAACAGGATGCTGCTCTCCTCAGGGTACTGCTCCTTTGAAGAAGTGCTGAGGCACATCCTGTCAGTGGATGTACTTGGCTTCCTGAAGTAGTTTATTTATTCCTTTAACTAATATACCTTTATGTCTGTCTGTTTTTACCCAGTTTTGTTATATTACTGTTCTAATTGTAAAGCGCAACGGAATATGCTTCGCTATATAAGAAACTGCTAATAAATAAATACATAAATATTAATGCATAATAGATTTATACAAAACAAGACAAGACATGCTGACAAATGTAAGTACAGGAATATGCCACATGTTTAATGTTGTTTACTTCATAGTGTATACAGTAATAACAATCTTCATAAAGTAATAGTGTCATTGTCTCCTGTTTTAAGTCCATAGGTCCATCATGCATAAAGTTCCTGGCATTTCCAATGGACCCATCTTCAGATGACTGATTAGTCAATCTATAAAAAAAAAGGCAATGACATCAATATGTGACCAGAAAATAAATCCTTACATATGTTTGTTTTCATTTACAAGACCATAATGGTATCATGCAGCAGAAAAAGGACAGCAGCCTCATTTGGAACAATCCATCACTGCCCAGAGAGAGAGAGAGAGAGAGAGATGAGGACACTATTATCACCCTCCTTGTGGCCAACATGGATTCTGCACCATGTGCTGCAGCTGTAAAGTGAGCCAACTTATCAGGTGGAGCTTGAAGCAACTTCTTTCCAGCACAAAACATGGCTATTGATATGGTAGCTAATGGATGACCGCTGAAAAAACAAATGTGGCAATTTATTCTCCAGTTATAAAGGGGATTAAGATACTAGAACATTCAAACTAGGGGTCTAATTCAGACTGGATCGCTGCAGCAGCAGCGATCGCAGTCTGAATCCTTTTGTAACATAGTAACATAGTAACATAGTTTCTGAGGTTGAAAAAAGACAATTGTCCATCGAGTTCAACCTATTTGTGGTGTCCTATGCATGATGATTTGACTAAAGTTTCTGACTGATGCTGCTGTCAGCCATTGCATTTTATCCCTATTTATAGTAACTATAATGCATGACTATGCACCATACTCCTGGATATCCTTATCCAATAGGAATTTATCTAACCCATTCTTAAAGGTGTTGACAGATTCCACCATTACAACTCCCTCGGGCAGGGAATTCCAAACACGTATTGTCCTTACCGTGAAAAAGCCTTTACGCCGTATTGTGCGGAATCTTCTCTCCTCTAACCTGAGCGAGTGTCCACGAGTCCTTTGTGTTGATCTAACCAAAAACAGGTCCCGCGCAAGCTCTGTGTATTGTCCCCTTATATATTTGTAGATGTTGATCATATCCCCTCTTAGTCTCCGCTTTTCCAATGTAAACATGCCTAGTCTTTCAAGCCTTTCCTTGTATTCCATCGTCTCCATGCCCTTAATTAGTTTGGTAGCCCTCCTCTGTACCTTTTCAAGCTCCAGGATATCCTTTTTGTAGTACGGTGCCTAGAATTGTACACAGTATTCAAGGTGTGGCCTCACTAGTGATTTATATAACGGGAGTATAATACTCTCGTCCCTAGCATCAATACCCCGTTTTATGCATGCTAATATCTTATTAGCCTTCTTTGCTGCAGTGTGTGTCGTGTCGTGTGTATGTGCAGTGTGCCCACTGTACGTGCGCACCCACAGCCTGCCCACTGCACATGTGCACCCCGGGAGCCTAGTGAGATATTAAAAGCATCTCAGGGCTGTGATCGCCTCTACCTGATTGACAGGCAGAGGCAGTCACAGGGTGGGAGCGGGTGTGCCAAAGGGGTTAGAATGCTGTTAGCGTGGCACAGTCCGGACAATGCAGGCATGTCCGGACAGTTGCGGGGGTGGGCCGAGGCGGCTGTGTGATGTCACACGCAGCCACTGCGACCCGGGATGCGGCATGTAGCCGCCTGCCTGCACAGCTAGGATGTGCACTAGCTGTGTAGGCAGGGAGCTACTCCCCCGGTGTGAAGGCATTGCTGCCATGCAATGCTTTAGCACCTGTGTGGCGGGGGGGGGGGGGCAGAGCCAGACATGCGGGTCGGACTAGCCCTGTGCTGGGCATGTCTGAGTAAATTATCATAGATGTGCTAAATTTAGCACATCTACGATCAGGTCTGAATTAGGCCCTAAAATCCAAATTTGTGCAGCAAATGCTCTGGCCAGAATGAGTTTAACTGGTTCTATGTACAAACTTAATGCAATCTGTATTACTGCTGCTTAGCATTTATACCATTTAACTCTTAAGTGTCCTTAAATATTTGTTACGGCCTGGCAGCAAACTATCCACATCTTGTCAGCTACTCCGCATTAGGGTTGGATGAGGTAGAGTGCAAATTACGGATTCTCTAAAATAAGGAAATAAAAATAGTTTAGTATGTGATAAAAGAAAATATCATTACTCTGCATATGTTCTTACAATATTTGTAATAGCTAAAATGCTTTTTGAAGCTTGTAAAGTATTTTTAAAGTAAATTTTTTCCAACTTACTCCCCCTCTCTGAATTATTAGCTTCTGGTAATAAGCCCCCTGCTTCCTCATTGTCAGTTGGTATATGTGGGGTGGCTATTAAATAATGAAACTGTACTTGTAAAAAAGTAAACCATACTGCTGAGTTACAAATGAGTGGGGAGAACATTGGCCTTGGACTATCCCAAAATGGTTGTGCAAGTTTCATCCCTCTCAAACAGATAGTTTGCAATACAGCATTCAAAGAAGTTGTATTGCTCCTGTACGTCGTAAAAATGCTTAGTTCAAAAGTAGAGCAACGTGTTACCTTTTTCAGGTACATTGAAAAGAAAAGGACCTCTGGTTCCGGTGCCCATGTGAGGATAAGCTGGTTGCCTCAGCTCTCCTGCATGCCTGGATAACAGGACTCACAAAGCCGCACCACCGCATGCATTAACGGCACTTTTTACATCAAACCGGAGGGGAACTCCCAGTCACCTTATGGACAGGTTCTCGTCAACCTAAATGCCAGATAAGCAGCAACAACGTTGCAAATCACAACTGTTATGTAAATCAGAAGATGTTATTCGATAATCTGTTAACACAATATGAATATAAACATTCATTCTTTTTTGGTTATAAATATTACCATTATGACAATCGTTCTAGCAGACTGCTTTCCAACTTATTGCTGGGTCAGCGCACTCCTACTATTATTAAATCCCTTAAAACTCCAGATGGTCAGGTGGTTCAAACTGGGAAGGGCATTTCTAATGTTCTCCATTTGATTTACACTGCGTTTGTATATTGTCTCCTTGAATTAATGTATATGAGAGGAAGGCTTTTTGGAGGAATCTTTCCCTGACTCAGATGTTCGTAGAACAGTCCTCCTCCCTGCTATTCCCTGTCTCAGTGGAAGAGGTTACAAGAGCTATTGGACAACTTAAGACTGGCAAGGCACCAGGCCCAGATGGTCTGTAAAATTTTGGCCCCTCGATTTATTGAAAATCTACAAGTTGTTTTTAATGCTTTCCTCACTGGCGCTACCCCCCCTCCCTACTTTAGTACCCCTTTCACATCGCACAAATAACCCGGTATCGACACGGCATATTGCCGTGTCGACACGGGTCAGTGTGCAATGTGAAAGCACTTTCCGAGAATTAGCGGGTCGTCTGACCCGGTAATTCTACCCGGTATAAAAGAAGGATTATACCCGGGTTGAATACCGGGTCAGGTGCAGTGTAAATGGGAGCCGCGTCGATGCGACACGGTTCCCATTCACAGCAGAGGGAGAGGCGGCGCAGGAGATGAGCTCATCTCCCAGCGCCGCCTCCACCCCTGCCCCTGCTTCTGCTGCGCCCCCCCCGCTGCTATGGCAACCGACCCGGTATATTATCGGGTCGGAAAGCCAGCAAAGGAGCGCAAATGCCGGATCCCACCCGGTAAGGACACGTTTCTTTTACTGGGTGGGATCCGGCATTTGCGATCTGAATGCGGTATAACTCTACTATACTCAAAATTTTACACAAAACAGGTCGTGATCCTAACCTTCCTAGTTCATATAGACCAATCTCCCTTTTAAACACAGACTATAAAATCTTATTGGAGAGACTTAAAGTTATTTTCCCGTCTCTGAATCATGAAGTCTGGTTTTATCTGGGGATGTCATTGTATTGTTAATTTTAGAAAAGTTTTATCTGTGATGCAATGGCTGGAATCCTCCAGGTCCTCTCATGCTCATGCCATTATTTCTCTCAATGCCAAAAAGGGTTTTGATTTGGTCACATGGCAGAATCTATTTGATTCCCTCCACTGATTTGGGGCCCCGGATGATTTAATCTCTCATATTTTAAATTACGGCTTCTTATCTTCCCACTTTCCTATAAATGAAGGAACATGACAGTGTAGCCCATTATCTCCTCTTTTATTTGCAGTAGCATTGGAGCCCTTATCAGTAGCCTTATGTGCATCCCCTTTTTTTCGGGCATTTGGGTGGGTAGGCATGAAGTTAAATTAGGACTTTTTGCCAATGACTAGGTCTTATTTATATCAGACCCTGGTAACTCCATCTCTGCTATAACTACCATCATAAATAACTTTGGTAAGTTTGCTGATTTCAAAGTAAGTTACACTAAATCCAAATTGTTGCCTCTCCTTGCAGATGTTCCTTTCTTCCGTTTTCACCCAACCCTCTCCCAGTTTTCTCTGTGCCAATCCCCTCTTAAATACTTAGAGATTTTAATACCTCCTACTTTATGCTCCCTCTATTCAATCAACTTTAAACCGCTACTACATACACTTAAAAAACTCCTCATGGGATAGATGTCGCTTCCGCTATCTTTGTCTGGTAGACTAGCTGTCATTAAGAGTAATGCCTTTTCAAAAATATCTTACATCCTTCAGATGCTTCCTCTGGGTCTCTCTTGACTAGATTTAAACAAGTTTAATTCCCTCTTCTCCACCTTTATCTGGGCAGGGAGGAAACCTCGAATGGCATTTACCAAGCTCAAAAGGGGTAGGTGGATTTGGTGTTCCAGATATTATCTTCTTTACTCAGGCTGCTCTCTTCAGATACATCTCAGATGGATTTATGCAATTATGAATGTTTATGAATCACAAATTTTAGGAAGATTTACCCCCAAAAATGCATTGCCTGCCTCGGTTACCTTTAACATCCTCTTTACGGATGTACAGTATATAAGGCCTGATGCGGCATTAATAAGAAACTGCATATAAATTATACAAGCTCTCTCCTTTTACTACCTTTTGTGGGAACCCCTGCTTTCCACCAGATTTGGACAATGATACCTTTACACTGTAATTATCAGCAGGTTTCCCGGCTATCCAAGACATTTTTATTCCAGGTGGCACCTTACGTGCTTTCAATTACTTAAAATAAAAATTTAATATTTTGCATAAACATTTCTTAATGTATCTCCAAGCCCACCATTTTGCACAGTCACATCAGGCAACTATGGCATCAGACCAAGATATTGACCCTTTTTGTCGGTACTATCCTTTATTCGCACTAAGATATACAAACTAAGTTTTCTATATCCTTTTCTGGTAATTCCGACCCGACTGCACGCTGCAGTTTTTTGCACTGGTGCAATCGGATCTGAACTGCGCATGCGCCACGACCGCAATGCGCAGGAGCGTCGCTCCCTGGCAACGGCCATCACCAGGGTGTGACAGAACTAATGAAGAAAGTGATCGCTTCCGCGACCGCAAGAAGATTGACAGGAAGAGGCTGGCCGGAGGTGTCAACTGACCATTTTCAAGGAGTGTCCGCCTGAATGCAGGCGTGTCCAGCCATTTTGAGGGAGGGATCCTGATGTCAGCTCCGTCCTGGATGATCGCAGCAGGTAAGTCCTGAGCTGTGCAGAAACTGCACAAACTTTTGTTTGTGCAGCTATCTGCACAAGCGAGTGCAGCCCTGCACAGCGATCCCCCCCTTCCCTGTAGGCGGCGACTACCTGATCAGAGCAATGCTAAAAGTAGCTTGCTAGCGATCAGGTTGGCATGAGAGCTAAAGATACTTTGTGGAAACATTCATTTGGGAAATGGACTGTGAATATACCCTCCCTATAATTTCACTTGGCTACAACACTGTGCAACCTCTTTGAAGCATCTTCACTCTGCCACTTTGCACTTAAAAGTATATTTCACAATCGCAGAGGAAACATATGGCCACTGATGAGACTGGGTCTTGCCCAAAGTTTCCGGCAAAAGAAGCCTTCTTTTTCCAAAACTTTTTGGATTGTGGGAAGATACGAAAATTTTGGGATAAACTGATGGCCTTTGTTAATCAGATTTTTTCCTTACACCTACATAAACACCCTATCCCTTGTCTTCTCCTGAATTTCTCACAGTGGAATTTAGGTGTACATCAATTATCCCATTACTTACTGTTATTTTTACCGTTGCCAAAAAAATAATCATAAGCACTATGTGGGCAGATCTTCTCCCATGACTTTTGAAGTTAAGCATATGATTTTTTGCATCCCATATTTTGAACGACAAGCTGAATTGCCAGACATGGAAAAGGGGGTTCTCCGATTTTATAAGAAATGGGACATATATATGAAACAGTTAGACTCGGCCATGCAACTTCATATTAAAAACTTTTTTTTAATCAGCAACTTGGTTTCTCCTTTGTCAGCTCGTCAGCTTACAAATGATGGTTACGGTACATTTTCTTTTGAGGCATAGAGGCTTCTTTTTATGCCTTGTGACACACAGAAGGATGTTTTTTGCTTTTATTCTATCCTACTTTCCTCTCCCCTCTTTTCTTCTCTTTCATGTTATACTGGCCTCTTTCAATACATTCATTAATGTATTTACCTTTTTTGAGAAGTTTTAGAACATTTAGATGTAATATTTATAATGATGCCCATGTTGATTGTTTTTTTTTTAAGCTTTTCCTCCTCTTCATTCACTATTATTTAGATTTTATTTTTATGGTTGAAATTTTACAATACATGTACATCCAACGTTATATTTGGCCTTTTTTCTCTCTCTTTTATGCTATGTATGTACGTATTGCTTTTTCTCTTGATAACCCAATAAATCATGTTTGAAAAAAATAATTGGAAAAGAAAAATTCCCACCAAATCTTTCCGTTTGCTAACCGGGGCTTACAGGGCAGATTGTATGTCACATGCTTCTGTTTGAGTGGCACAAAAGATTTAGTGAAGGTCATGAGACTGTCGAAGATGAACATCCCAGAAAGTCTTGCACATCAAATACTAATGAAAATGTGGAAAATATAAAGAAAGTTATTTGAATTGTCCATTGACTCAGCATCTGAATGATAGCAGAAATTGTAAACATTGACAGAGAAACTGTTGGGCAAGTTTTGCACCAAGATCTTATCATGACAAACGATTGTGCTAAAATGGATCCAAGGCACTGCCGAACAGAAGGAAAATTGAAAGAAAATTTGTACAGACATCTTGGAACAAATTCAAGAGGATTCATATTTTTTAGCTAGTTATTACTTGTGATGAAACATGGCTCTTCCAGTACAATCCTAAGACAAAACACCAGTCCATGCACTGGAAAATCACCAAGAATGAAGAAAGCACGTCAAAGCAAATCCAAACTCAAAGCCACATTAATTGTTTTCTTTGATATCAAGGGTGTCATTTTGGCAGACTGGGTACCAGAAGGCACTTCAGTGAATCAACATTACTTCAAAACTGCTATAGAAATTTCCCAGGAAAGAATCAGAAGAAAGAGGCCAGAATTGTGGAAAATTTGTTTCATCCTCTATCAGGACAATGCACCAGCCCACAAAGCTCTCTTTGTGAAGCAGTTTTTGAAAGTGAAAAAGATTGCAGTGTTAGAACACCCTCCATACTCACGGGACCAAGCACTGTGTGACTTCTTTCTTTTCTCTAAAGTCAAACCTGTACTCAAGGGAACCAGTATTGCATCAGGCATTGATGTGAAAAAGACAGAGCTGTTGAGATGGGTTACGTACTATTTACTGGTGGGCAGGATGCCGGCTTTCAAGATCCCGACAGCGGCATCCCACCTGCCAGAATGCCGGCAGCGGGACAAGCACTAAGAGTCCCATTGTGGGCTTGCTGCGCTCGCCGCGCTGCTGGCTCGGTGGCTCACTGTACTCACCACAGGTTCTATTCTCACTTTATGGGTGTCGTGAACACCCAGGAGTGGGAATAGCCTCTGTGCGATGGGTGTCAGCATTGTTGGCTGTTGGGATTCTGGCGTCGGTAACCTGAATGTCAGGATCCTGACCGCCGGCAAATTTACTATATCCCGTTGAGACAGTTTACAGATAATGTGCTATGGCACAGCTTTGACAAATGGAAAATAAGAATGCAGTGGTGTGTGGATACAGAAAGGGAGTACATACAATGGAAATGGAGTTAAAATTTACCTAATATAAGTAAACGTAAATTATAGCATCAGTCTCGTTATTTAATAGCCATACCTTGTATGGTATATGGATAGGCCTATATTGTAATAAATCTAGACAGCAAGCCACAATATCAGTCACTTTTGCAGGGGCATAAAGAAACGGGTTCACTACGGCTGGCCGGCGGTCGGGCTCCCGGCGACCAGCATCCCGGCGCCGGGAGCCCGACCGCCGGCTTACCGACAGCTTGGCGAGCGCAAATGAGCCCCTTGCGGGCTCGCTGCGCTCGCCACGCTACGGGCACGGTGGCGCGCTATGCGCGCCACACTATTTTATTCTCCCTCTATGGGGGTCGTGGACCCCCACGAGGGAAAATAAGTGTCGGTATGCCGGCTGTCGGGCTCCCGGCGCCGGTATACTGAGCGCCGGGAGCCCGACCGCCGGCAAACAGAAGACCACCCTAAAGAAACACACCACCAGATTCATCAAAGTAATTTAATATACTCTTCAGAAGTCAAATGCATGCATTATCACACACCTATTGTTACTATGTACAGTACCTTATTAAATCTGTGCTGTGTCGGAGTGTGTGGAGTCAACAGGGATGTAACACTCATGTCCTGAATCACCTAAAATGTTATACACAAAACATATTACACTTAATGAGGATATATTGCAGTTAGCACACATGATCCATGTGAAAATAAACATGAAAAGCTTTGTTTTTACATACCTATTAGCCAACCCTCTGCATTTATCTTCTCTCTGTCTTGTGGTATAGGTATCACTGGGGCAGGATATAGCAGTCATGATATGATCCATGACAGCCTGTAACTACACTCATGATGTGCATATTTGCTTCACAGACGATATGCACTTTCAGAGAGTGGTAATGGATGCGACTGATATATATATCTCAGTTTTCTGATGAGGCGGCCTCAGACAAATATGCGTGCAATCTATAACTCCCAAGACATTAGGGAGTCCTGAGAGATTGCAGAAAACTAACTTTCACACATTCCATTGTTTCACCTGGCTAGGGAAGCAGATATATATATATATATATATATATATATATATATATATATATATGTGTGTGACAGCCTTCTTAGTGCAATTAACACTTAAGAAAAATGTCTTGAAATTTTCTGTGTAATGCTAAACACTTGTGAGCACACAGATTGAATGATCCTGTGACCATGAAGTATAAAACATATAATGATATGCTGAAGAGTAGTAAGGCTGATAAAATCATCTCAGCAACCATCATCAGTAGCAGCAAGGTTTCTTGATAGTAGTCTGTGATAGTAATCATGGTCCAATAGCATGTGATTTAAGCAACCTTGCTTATCTTAAATGTATGCCTTTATTAGTGGGGAATAGTAGGATAGGAAAAATATGGGGGTAAATTTACTAAGATGGGAGTTCTATTTAAGATGGGAAGGTGCCCATAGCAACCAATCAGATTCCAGGTATTATCTTCTAGAAGGGTCTAGATAAATGAGAAGTAGAATCTGATTGGTTGCTATGGGCAACATCTTATCTTAAATAGAACTCCCATCTTAGTAAATTTACCCCCTGGTGTGAGTTTTCAGTGCAATGCATTATTGACAAGGGGCCTACTTCAGATCTCATTAAATCTTCAGCACATAGCGGAAAGTACAGATGTTCGGTACTTTGCTCATATGCAGTACGGATCCTGCATTGTTGGACATACTACAGTTGCAGACTGTCAGTGATTGACATTATGCTGCCATTTTGGGGTTGGGAGGGTGCAACAATGTCCTCCACTGTGGAGGAGTGCTGAGGCCAGTATCTCTGTCGGAAGATGGAAATCTCCTGGCCTCTTGGTAGTAACTGCGGTGGCGGCTTGCACGACTCCATGTGTCATGCAGCCGGCCGATGGCATCGCAGGTGATCCGATTCTGCATCCTAATATGCAGCATGGATCACTAATGCAATCAAGAGGCGTCTACTTATACCAGATGCCTTCTGCTGCATTACCATACTAGTGCATCACTGCTGATTCCATGTAAGCAGCAATGATGCACTAACCAACCCATATGAATTAGGCACAATATGTGGTAAAAAAAAAAGAGCTTACCGTGCTCCCTGTCACTAAACACTAAGTCTCTGATCTATTTCCATTTTACAATTCTGCTTAACCATTGCATCTTTTCTTTCTCTATTGGCTGTTTCTCACAACCTAACAACTTTTCCCTCTTCTGTTTTCTGCTGTAAAATATCCTTTATTATCTTACAAAGTATCTTAATATCTTAGTATTTGCTTAAAATAAGCTTATATTCCAAAAAATAAGTATAGAGTCTGAATTAGAGTCAAAGCAGTTGCATGTGCAGTTTTTCTTATTAGAGACCAATCCGGTAAAAATGCTGGTAACGAGTGCTAAGTGTATTTGTGTGTATAACCTGTTAAAATAAGAAAGCATTAAACATTCAAACAAAACACAGAAAAAAATAAAAACAAAAATATATAATGTTTGAGCTCTTATTGTGTCGTTTTGGTGGTTGAAGCAGAATGTCAATCTGGGGTGGGCCACCCTGTTCAGTCTTTGGTGATTGCTTTCCCTATCTTACCCTATGTTGTGGCGATGGTTCCTTTCACAGTGTCCCCTGTTGAGCTTCCAGCTTGTGATGCAGATTTGCCGTAAGTACCAGATAGAACTTCTTGCACCGTCTGGCGCTGGCTTCCTTCTATTGCGGTGCTTGTGTGGCACTGGGAATCTTCCTGCTGTAGCATTCTGATGATTTTTCCAATGCATTTTTCAAGGATGTATGGTGCTATTAAAAAGTTTCTTATTACATAAAACTTTATTAGTAAAATTGGACGTACCCGAAGCGGAACTCTGCTATATGGAGTCAAGCACATGTTCTGTTCTGCTCAACTTGGAAAAAACTTTAAAACACACACACTAAAAATGTATAAAAAATTATACAAATTATTTATTTCAATAAATGCTTTCTTATAGTTACGACGAAAATGTACTTATTCATCTCTGAGGATCTGTGTGGCTATTCAGTGTAGCATGGAAGTCAGCTGTATTTCCACTTTTAGCCAAATGGGTGTGACTGGGCAGTAACTGGGCATAAATTAGGTGGGTGTGTAAATGGAATTGAGGCCTATTCAGTGGTAAGCATACAAAAAGTTTATGTACAGGGGTGTTGCAGCCACATAGATCTAGTTGACTCTAAATACAGGAAAGATCCTTTATGACACAGGTTCTACCAATTGAAAAATCAGTGCAACTTATTATAAATGGCTTCAAAGTTTATTTTAAAGTTGATCTCAATAGCTTCAAATATCACAGTGTTGGAAAGGGAATTTTGGGCTTGCCTGTCGCATATGGAAGAGTTGTATAAACTAGTAATTCTTTTCTCCAGTGACTCTGAATACAGGCAGAAATTTGTTCAAACACACAAATGTGCCCTTTTTCCTTACTACTTTGAATCAGCTCCATAATTTCTAAATACTCATGTCCTCTATTCTGTATTCCTTTATAAATGTAAAACAATCATACATTTCATAATATAAACTTATTATTTCTCAAAAATATATAACAATTGTACAGCATGTTTCTAAAATGTATCTTGACATACTCAATAAAATACAACTATTTGTTTCTATAAAATATTTTATATTTTTTTTATAAAGATTTATTTATATTTTTATAATATATTTTGAGGTTCTATCCAGGGGCGGATCCAGAAGAAAATGATAGGGGGGGGGGCACCACGGAAGGGGAAGTACATTTACGTGCGGCTTCGGTGCATGTGAGGTGGCGCTTCTTATACAATGCCCATAGTTGTAGCGCTCATTATGCAATGTCCACTGCACTGGTAGTGCCCCTTATATAGACCCCATAGTAGTGGTGCCCCTTATGCAATGCCCGTATTGCCCCCAGTAGTAATGTTGCCTGTAGTAATGCCCGCAGTCATTTAGTGAGTGTGGCCAATTAAAATGAGACGTGATACACATACATATGCCCCCAATAATGCAGTGCCAAATCCACAATTGCACCCACAGTGCCAGATCCACAATTGCCCCCACAGTGCCAGATCCAAAAATGCCCCCACAGTGCCAGATCCAAAAATGCCCCCACAGTGCCAGATCCACAAATGCCCCCACAGTGCCAGATCCGAAAATGCCCCCACGGTGCCAGATCCAAAAATGTCCCTACAGTGCCAGATCCAAAAATGCCCCTACAGTGCCAGATCCAAAAATGCCCCTACAGTTCCAGATCCAAAAATGCCCCTACAGTGCCAGATCCAAAAATGCCCCCACATTGTCAGGTATACAAATGCCCCCACAGTGTCAGGTATACAAATGCCCCCACAGTGCCAGGTAAACAATTGCCCTCACAGTGCCAGGTAAACAATTGCCCCCACAGTGCCAGGTATACAATTGCCCTCACAGTGCCAGGTATACAAATGCCCCTACAGCAGGTATACTATACAAATGCCCCCACAGCAGTTCTGCAGCTGCTTAGCGCTGCTGCTGCTTCTCTGCCGGCTCTGAGGGTGTCAGGAGGAGAGCGCAGCTATGTCTGGCGGCGTGTAGGACTTCAAACTAGCCGCCAGTTCGTGAGCCAATCAGAGCTCGTGGACCAGCGGCTCCTGATTGGCTGCCGGTCCACGAGCTCTGATTGGCTCACGAACCGGCGGCTGGTTTGAAGTCCACAACACGCCGACAGATAGCCGCGCTCTCCTCCTGACAGCTGAGACACGCTGCAGCTGGACTGAGCGGCAGCGTGTCTCAGTGAGACAAGCGGGGGGGGGGACGGATGGGGCCACAAATGACAGGGGGGGCACGGGCCCGAGTGCCCCCCCTGGATCCACCACTGGTTCTATCACACTTTCACTTTTGGTTTTCCTTTACTGTAGACTTTCACATCTCTTGTATCACATTTGTGCTATTTTTCTTTCAAATCTGTTCTCTGTTACAATGCCTATCATGCTGAAATCCTGCCACAGTTGACAAGTGCAGCACAGATCCCTAAGGTCTGTTCAGAGTTCTTCATTTTAAATCGGAGAAGACTTGGTGGACTTGCACCAATGAGTATTAGGCATGTGGGTTCAGCATGTGCACCTTGAAAATGGGGTACAGTAACATAGTAACATAGTTAATGAGGTTGAAAAAAAAATAAATGTCCATCTAGTTCAACCTGTATTATAATTCTTACGCTATTCTGTATGTAACTATAGTTTAACTATAATGACCCAGATGAAGTTATTTTTTTTAAGTCTAACTATCAACTATAATTCACAGTTGGCACTTGTTCTGATCTCTCAGGGAATAGTACGTTTTTGTTGGCATGATTCCTTAGCTTTGTGGTGTTTCCATGTGTGTGTGTCTAGCAAACAATTACTGTGTAACTGTAATATCTTTCTTTTATAGCACTCACCTATGAGTGGTATGTTATAGACCTTAGACAATCTTACACCTTTGTCTGCAGGTGGTTGTATCTACAATGTTGAGCTGGGGTGTCTTATGTAGGTATACTTCATGATCCATAATGCAAAATAAAGACAAACTAGTGTAATTTATTTTAACAATGGTGGCTTGTAGCATTAAATATCATGATTCTTCACCAGTGCAATAAAAAATAACATCTATATAACTGCACAAGCACACCAGGTTTGCCTATATTTGTTACTCCTTCAAATATGAAGAAGTTTGCTAAAAGACATAAGCATGATTTGTGCAAACTTGGTGCTATTGCTGTTCCTATTTGTTGCTTGTAAAAGGTACAATAAAACCAATTCTTGAAAAGTATAAAAATAACCCATTCTTTAATAAAAATACTTTATTTCTTCCATCATGATAGTATCATCTTCATTACCTTTTAAATTTGACTGCCAATAAGTTTCTTACTGCTGCACTATCTTTCTATCTGCATAACATAAAAAAGTGACAACTGAAGGCAGCAGACTTATGAGACTGAGGAATTTGTTGGGTTATTAACAGTGGAGGAGATTTGAGGGAAAGTGGGAACTATGAGTGGGGTGTCATATGTTGGATTACATATCTCATTGCAGTCACCAATTTGAAGATAGATTGGCACATTGGACCCTCATTTTGTTCCTGATTTCCATTGGCACCATTATACCATTATATAGATGATATTTTTTTTATGGAATGGAGAAGAATCAGTTGTAACAGATATTAAAGATTCATTGAACATCAATGATTTTAAAAGAAAAACCTATTTTTAATATTAACTGTACTGAAAATATGTTTTTGGAGATCGGCATATACATGGAAGATGCTACCTGCACACAAAAAAATTCTAAAAAGTCCACTGACTCTAAATTCTATATTGAGGAGTAGAACACCATAGGAATTGATTGAATTCAATGCCTGTGTTTCAGTTGTAAAGATTGTAATGAACAAATAAGTTGAGGAAATGTTTTTTGTTGTTTTTTTGCAGAAAAGACATGAGGAATAGTCTATTATTAAAGCAAAGAGCCATGTTGAAACAGTTAAGAGAAAAGATCTAGTAAAATAAATAAATATTTGGATGGACTTTCATATCTACAGTAAGTACAGTTTACAATATAAGAATATAAGCAGTTAGAAAAAGTCTTAAAGAAAAAAATGGAGATTTTTATAAAATCCCATACTTCAGTCTCATCCACCTCACTAATCGCAATTGATATACAAATAATGGAAAATTTATAGAATCAGTTAGTAAAGAGCTCTTCATATCAGCCAATTAAGAATTTGGTCAGAACAAAGGGATTTAATTGAAGTGAAACTCGTTTAATGTGTAGGCATGTCTATATTATTAGTGTTCATGTGGTCTGTTTTATGTCGGCCATGCATCTAGACAAATGCGTCTATTTATGGCTAAAAATCTATAACATCATAAAAGACCTCCTGACACACTCCCTGTATTCCCATTTTAAACAATGTCATCAGTGCTGAGATGGTAATAAGAAAAATTGTAGGAGTATTCAGTCTATCAAACCCCAACGTACAGTAGATTAACAATTTGGAAATTAGACTGGAATAGGCTGACCATAGATGGATTTATAAATTTAAGACCAGAATGCCAGGTCTCAACTCTGAATATGAGAGTTTATAATGCTATTTCATGCACGATTAAACGTTTAAAATTTTTTTCATTAATTTATTGATATATTTAGGTTTTAATTTGCTTTTATGGTAGCAACTAATTGTTCTTTGGATAAGAATTGAGACTCAGTCATCTTCCATTAATCCTTTAACAATTCTTATATTTTATATTTATGTATAAATCATTTTTGGAGAATATTGGTGTAATTTTTGTTACATACAATATTTAGACTGAAAGAGTCAAATTGTATTATGTTTACCCTTTATATTTAAAGTACAGTATAATGAGTTTGCTGCTTGATATGGAAATCAGAGATCCTATTAGATCTCTGATTTCCTATTAGACTTCCACTTTTTTCACACTAATTTGACATGCATATGGAATGCAAGTCTTCTGGATTTAATAGAAACTTGTTTGTTTACACCATGTGATTACATAAGACAAATCTGATTGGACAGTAAGGAATTAAAGCCTGGAACTTTTCAGTGCCAATGTCCGCTTTGAAAAGAATTTAAAAGGCTGGGAAACAGGCTCAGCAGTAAAAACCATACAGTATCCTACCAAATTGGATGTTTTCACCTTTCCTGGAAGACTGAGATTAGAAGACAAATATCCTGGAACCTGCACCACTTTTGTTATATGCTCTAGGCTTCCTTTATCTTTATTCTGCCAGTGGCATTGTATGGTTATCTTTCTGCTATAAATGTATTTTTTTATATGATTGATTATATTATCAACATCTTTAAACTACGGTATTGTAGATCATTTTTTAAAACATTTGGGTAATTTAATAACAATTTAATTGGATATCCAAGTGAATATTGAAGCCATGAATAATTGTTTGTTATTGTTTGCTCTGAATGTGAAACTTTCATTAAATACAGTAAGGGCTCATCCAAAAATATCTCCCATTTGGCTTTTCTCTACCATAAGGAGCTGTGGACTTTATGTCCCTTTTTCTATACAAATGCACAAAAGGTGTCAATATCCCCAGTGGTATTCCACTATTGCCTTTTTTCAAGTTCCTTGTTTACAATTGCATTCCAGGTGTTTGGTAGAAACTAGGATGTTTATTTCCTAAGTGGCGGCTGGTAAAATCGGCAACTTCCTGGGGCATTTAAGCTTGAAATTTCTAAGAGAAATGCTCGGGTTTAAACACAATGGGAAACAGCAACTTGCTTTATACATAAACCCTTTAGATTGATCTGCTGGTGTTCCCTTTAAATAAAAGATCAAACAGCTGTGTAACTCATACAAAACCAATTTGTGAAGTTTTAATGTTTTGCCACATTTCACTCTGTCCTTTGATTTATTAATCATTGCCAGGTTCTCTTCCAGTCCTATGGCCTCAACCCTAAAATATTGCCAATGTCTTACAGAAGAAACTACCAAACCTCTTATTCAAATCCTATATATTACTTTCATTTTAATATAATATAATTACCACAACAATATGCAGCACTGTAAATCGAAGTGGAAATCTTTTACATTGGTTGCTAAACCATTTTTAGTGTTGACAAGGTTCTTTATTATACCAGAGAAGATCATACACACTAATTATATTTTAGCAACATCCACATCCTCCCTAGTGGTGAGTATATATATGTGCCTGCCTGTGGCTGATTGTAGAGTGATGTGCATCATTTATAGGTAATGCAGACGAAAGGAAGGAATAAAAAAAGGGGGTTAGGGAGAGTAGCAAAGCGTAAAGGTTGCAATTAGCACATCAATGAACACGATAACATGATGAGATCTTTAACATTTCTCATTCAACTTACATGGTGACATGACTACTGTATAATGAAGCAGAGGCCATTCACAGTAGAACAGTAGAAGAGAAGCACTTAGAAGTGTATAAGTAACATGCTTCTGTATATGTGGTATCCTAGCAGACACATGTAGCACACAAGTATACTTGTTAGCAGGGTTCACAGTACAAGCACAACACAAATGCAAACAAATCTTGGCAACAAACCTGGTTAGTAATGTTGGCCACTATTATATCACTTACAAAATCACGTGCAACTTAAAAAATATCTATAGAGCATGGTACTTTCACCAACATTTATGCAGCTTCTCCTAAATATGTTTATTTTATTGATATGTGTTTAGATGGCTCCAAGAAAACATTGAAACTTACTTTAAAAAGATATGAACTTCTTTAGATGCTTTAGATTAGTTATGTTTCGACATTCTAAAATGTATAGTACCACATTTGTTTATATACTGTATATGCAATTGGCTTTGTCTTACTTGTAAAGACTATCAGCTTCCAGGCACTTAAAGATGACAGAATATAGGTTGTTGTCTGCAGTCCCTCCATGACTACGTCCAGCTGCAATGCAGGCAGTGCCCAAACCAGACAATAAATCATCAGTGAGGCTCAGCGACTCTCCTGGTAATATACAAGATAAACAAAATAAGACGGAGTGATCATAATAACACAAAATAACAATATAATAAATCAAATAAAGTGGATAAATATTTTATAACACCTTATTCGTTGAGACAACTTACCAGTAGGTATCCAGTCCAACATGAAGAAAAAAACAAAATAAATACCCGAGTCCCTAAATAACTCCAGATATCTAAATAACATCAGATATTTTTCCTCTGTGATAGTCTATTTCAGTAGGTTCCAACAATGGCATAAATATATCTCTTCACTTTTCCAGTTGGGTAATAGTGGCAAAGTGTGCAGTAGAAGGGGATATGGGCACGTCATGGGGGCATGCCATGTGTCTTAGGCAGTGGCATAATTAGTAATTTGTTGGCCCCATAGCAACATTTGTAAGGGCCCCATGTACCACCTAATGGTAAAAAACTGATATAGAGACATGGGACAAAGAAGAAACACATCCTCCCAC
This sequence comes from Pseudophryne corroboree, assembly GCF_028390025.1. Lineage (NCBI taxonomy): Eukaryota > Metazoa > Chordata > Amphibia > Anura > Myobatrachidae > Pseudophryne > Pseudophryne corroboree. The sequence continues at coordinate 122,428,321 of NC_086451.1, read as the reverse complement.
TCATGTATGGGCCCCATAGCAGCTGCACCTGATACATCTATGGTATTTACACCCTTGTTCTATGGCATGGCCATCTCTTCTGAAGATATGGGCAGCCTGTCATCTTAAAGGCCCCCTTAAAATGTGGCCTGTACCTGTCAAGTTAAGCAACAAGCAGTGAACAGGAATTACCTCCCAACCCTCTCATCAAACCCTCAATCCAGGGTCAGCCCCAAGGTAAAACAGGCCCTGCTCAAATTGTGACTGCTCCACTGAAATTGGGAAAGTTGTAAGATACACATAAAAATAGATAAACCTTTTCTATTACACTGTAAATAGGCACAGTAAATGTGGACTGGGTATGGAAGTTTGATACTTAAAATATCAAAACTCACAATGTGGGCACTATAAGCCAAATCCAGAATACCAACATGTTATTAATGCACTTCACAGCATTTTAACAGTGATTGACAACTTTAAACAGGATACTTTACTAATATGTTTGAATTTATTGTTATGGAACTCCAGCACAATTGCATAAGACCTCTAGAGCCCTGGTGAGGGTCTTCCACCTATAACAGCCAGCCATTGCTTCTTTAGTGTATGACACACACATCGGTACTTAGGATGCTGCTAGGTCTTATAACTCCAGCTGTAGAAGCTTACACAATTGGCTGGAGATCTGGGGATAGGTGGTTTGAGTAGACTACAAGTGTAAATAATGGACAAGAATGGAACACGGGGGGATTTGACAAGACTGGGTTGGGACCTCAGCAACAGCAGAGGAGGTACAGTGAAGTGGAATACAATCACTGTGCAGTTGGTATATAACTTGCAGGCTGAGCAGTAGGTAAACATTGGGGGAGCAAACAAGAGGTTATTAAACACTGGACAGGACAAGGGTTCAGGTAAGGCAAGGCAAGACTTCTGCCAGGCAGAGAATCTGATAGATGGGCAGAGTAGCTACAGGACACGAACTAGGTGCGGCCACCTGGAACACGGACCAGCAGCTTATACCACAGAATAAACTATAACAGGCAGGGAGAAGCTGATCTGGCTGATATAACAGAGAGACCACCAATCAGTGCAGCCAGGGGTGGAGGGACTCCTAATTAATTAGTATAAGCAGCTGCAGTGCTGCACATACTACTTAGCAGCCCCAGCAGTCCCTGAGGTGGCCTGGCATCCGTGTTGCGTTGGCAAATGCAGCCATCATCTCTGTCCTGATTCACAGTTGCCTAGAAACCAGCGGGATCAATGGACCTTGCGGCTGGCTGGAAGGTGCGGTGTCCTGGTTGCTCAGCAACTACCAGGACCTGAGCAGGAGACTAGCCGCAGCGGCAGCTTGTGACAGTAAAAAATCCAGCACTGTTTATAATGCTGTAAATCGCATTAGTAACATGTTGGCATGCCCGGTTCAGCCTCACACTATGGCTGTTGTGAGTGTTAACATTTTAACTGTCGAACTGCCCATACCATCTACAGTATTCTGACTTCTATTGTAAAAACTAGAGATGAGCGGGTTCGGTTTCTCTGAATCCGAACCCGCCCGAACTTCATGGTTTTTTTCACGGGTCCGAGCAGACTCGGATCCTCCCGCCTTGCTCGGTTAACCCGAGCGCGCCCGAACGTCATCATGACGCTGTCGGATTCTCGCGAGACTCGGATTCTATATAAGGAGCCGCGCGTCGCCGCCATTTTCACACGTGCATTGAGATTGATAGTGAGAGGACGTGGCTGGCGTCCTCTCCATTTAGATTATAAGAGAGAGAGATTTACTGGAGCTTAGGACTAGGAGGAGTACTGTAGAAGTGTAGAGAGTGCAGAGAGTTTACTAGTGAGTGACCACCAGACAGTGCAGTTTATTTAATATATCCGTTCTCTGCCTGAAAAAAGCGATACACACAGTGACTCAGTCACATACCATATCTGTGTGCACTGCTCAGGCTCAGCCCAGTGTGCTGCATCATCTATATATATTATATATCTGTCTGACTGCTCAGCTCACACAGCTTATAATTGTGGGGGAGACTGGGGAGCACTGCAGTGCCAGTTATAGGTTGTAGCAGGAGCCAGGAGTACATAATATTATATAGTGAGTGACCACCAGACAGTGCAGTTTATTTAATATATCCGTTCTCTGCCTGAAAAAAGCGATACACACAGTGACTCAGTCACATACCATATCTGTGTGCACTGCTCAGGCTCAGCCCAGTGTGCTGCATCATCTATATATATTATATATCTGTCTGACTGCTCAGCTCACACAGCTTATAATTGTGGGGGAGACTGGGGAGCACTGCAGTGCCAGTTATAGGTTATAGCAGGAGCCAGGAGTACATAATATTATATTAAAATTAAACAGTGCACACTTTTGCTGCAGGAGTGCCACTGCCAGTGTGACTGACCAGTGACCTGACCACACTGACCACCAGTATAGTTAGTAGTATACTTATATTGTGATTGCCTGAAAAAGTTAAACACTCGTCGTGTGACTTCACTTGTGTGTTGTTGTTTTTTTTATTCTATAAAAATAAAACTCATTCTGCTGACAGACAGTGTCCAGCAGGTCCGTCATTATATAATATATAATATATACCTGTCCGGCTGCAGTAGTGATATATATATATTTTTTATATCATTTATCATCCAGTCGCAGCAGACACAGTACGGTAGTTCACGGCTGTGGCTACCTCTGTGTCTGCACTCGGCAGGCAGTCCGTCCATAATTGTATACCACCTAACCGTGGTTTTTTTTTCTTCTTTATACATACATACTACTACGACATCTCTTTATCAACCAGTCTATATTAGCAGCAGACACAGTACAGTACGGTAGTTCACGGCTGTGGCTACCTCTGTGTCTGCACTCGGCAGGCAGTCCGTCCATAATTGTATACCACCTAACCGTGGTTTTTTTTTCTTTCTTCTTTATACATACATAGTTACATAGACATCTCTTTATCAACCAGTCTATATTAGCAGCAGACACAGTACAGTACGGTAGTTCACGGCTGTGGCTACCTCTGTGTCTGCACTCGGCAGGCAGTCCGTCCATAATTGTATACCACCTAACCGTGGTTTTTTTTTCTTTCTTCTTTATACATACATAGTTACATAGACATCTCTTTATCAACCAGTCTATATTAGCAGCAGACACAGTACAGTACGGTAGTTCACGGCTGTGGCTACCTCTGTGTCTGCACTCGGCAGGCAGTCCGTCCATAATTGTATACCACCTAACCGTGGTTTTTTTTTCTTTCTTCTTTATACATACATAGTTACATAGACATCTCTTTATCAACCAGTCTATATTAGCAGCAGACACAGTACAGTATGGTAGTTCACGGCTGTGGCTACCTCTGTGTCTGCACTCGGCAGGCAGTCCGTCCATAATTGCATACCACCTAACCGTGGTTTTTTTTTCTTTCTTCTTTATACATACATAGTTACATAGACATCTCTTTATCAACCAGTCTATATTAGCAGCAGACACAGTACAGTACGGTAGTTCACGGCTGTGGCTACCTCTGTGTCTGCACTCGGCAGGCAGTCCGTCCATAATTGTATACCACCTAACCGTGGTTTTTTTTTCTTTCTTCTTTATACATACATACTACTACGACATCTCTTTATCAACCAGTCTATATTATTAGCAGCAGACACAGTACAGTACGGTAGTTCACGGCTGTGGCTACCTCTGTGTCTGCACTCGGCAGGCAGTCCGTCCATAATTGTATACCACCTAACCGTGGTTTTTTTTTCTTTCTTCTTTATACATACATAGTTACATAGACATCTCTTTATCAACCAGTCAATATTAGCAGCAGACACAGTACAGTACGGTAGTTCACGGCTGTGGCTACCTCTGTGTCTGCACTCGGCAGGCAGTCCATAATTGTATACTAGTATCCATCTCCATTGTTTACCTGAGGTGCCTTTTAGTTGTGCCTATTAAAATATGGAGAACAAAAATGTTGAGGTTCCAAAATTAGGGAAAGATCAAGATCCACTTCCACCTCGTGCTGAAGCTGCTGCCACTAGTCATGGCCGAGACGATGAAATGCCAGCAACGTCGTCTGCCAAGGCCGATGCCCAATGTCATAGTACAGAGCATGTCAAATCCAAAACACCAAATATCAGAAAAAAAAGGACTCCAAAACCTAAAATAAAATTGTCGGAGGAGAAGCGTAAACTTGCCAATATGCCATTTACGACACGGAGTGGCAAGGAACGGCTGAGGCCCTGGCCTATGTTCATGGCTAGTGGTTCAGCTTCACATGAGGATGGAAGCACTCAGCCTCTCGCTAGAAAAATGAAAAGACTCAAGCTGGCAAAAGCAGCACAGCAAAGAACTGTGCATTCTTCGAAATCCCAAATCCACAAGGAGAGTCCAATTGTGTCGGTTGCGATGCCTGACCTTCCCAACACTGGACGTGAAGAGCATGCGCCTTCCACCATTTGCACGCCCCCTGCAAGTGCTGGAAGGAGCACCCGCAGTCCAGTTCCTGATAGTCAGATTGAAGATGTCAGTGTTGAAGTACACCAGGATGAGGAGGATATGGGTGTTGCTGGCGCTGGGGAGGAAATTGACCAGGAGGATTCTGATGGTGAGGTGGTTTGTTTAAGTCAGGCACCCGGGGAGACACCTGTTGTCCGTGGGAGGAATATGGCCGTTGACATGCCAGGTGAAAATACCAAAAAAATCAGCTCTTCGGTGTGGAGGTATTTCACCAGAAATGCGGACAACAGGTGTCAAGCCGTGTGTTCCCTTTGTCAAGCTGTAATAAGTAGGGGTAAGGACGTTAACCACCTCGGAACATCCTCCCTTATACGTCACCTGCAGCGCATTCATAATAAGTCAGTGACAAGTTCAAAAACTTTGGGTGACAGCGGAAGCAGTCCACTGACCAGTAAATCCCTTCCTCTTGTAACCAAGCTCACGCAAACCACCCCACCAACTCCCTCAGTGTCAATTTCCTCCTTCCCCAGGAATGCCAATAGTCCTGCAGGCCATGTCACTGGCAATTCTGACGATTCCTCTCCTGCCTGGGATTCCTCCGATGCATCCTTGCGTGTAACGCCTACTGCTGCTGGCGCTGCTGTTGTTGCTGCTGGGAGTCGATGGTCATCCCAGAGGGGAAGTCGTAAGACCACTTTTACTACTTCCACCAAGCAATTGACTGTCCAACAGTCCTTTGCGAGGAAGATGAAATATCACAGCAGTCATCCTACTGCAAAGCGGATAACTGAGGCCTTGGCATCCTGGGTGGTGAGAAACGTTGTTCCGGTATCCATCATTACTGCAGAGCCAACTAGAGACTTGTTGGAGGTACTGTGTCCCCGGTACCAAATACCATCTAGGTTCCATTTCTCTAGGCAGGCGATACCGAAAATGTACACAGACCTCAGAAAAAGAGTCACCAGTGTCCTAAAAAATGCAGCTGTACCCAATGTCCACTTAACCACGGACATGTGGACAAGTGGAGCAGGGCAGGGTCAGGACTATATGACTGTGACAGCCCACTGGGTAGATGTATGGACTCCCGCCGCAAGAACAGCAGCGGCGGCACCAGTAGAAGCATCTCGCAAACGCCAACTCTTTCCTAGGCAGGCTACGCTTTGTATCACCGCTTTCCAGAATACGCACACAGCTGAAAACCTCTTACGGCAACTGAGGAAGATCATCGCGGAATGGCTTACCCCAATTGGACTCTCCTGTGGATTTGTGGCATCGGACAACGCCAGCAATATTGTGTGTGCATTAAATATGGGCAAATTCCAGCACGTCCCATGTTTTGCACATACCTTGAATTTGGTGGTGCATAATTTTTTAAAAAACGACAGGGGCGTGCAAGAGATGCTGTCGGTGGCCAGAAGAATTGCGGGACACTTTCGGCGTACAGGCACCACGTACAGAAGACTGGAGCACCACCAAAAACTACTGAACCTGCCCTGCCATCATCTGAAGCAAGAAGTGGTAACGAGGTGGAATTCAACCCTCTATATGCTTCAGAGGTTGGAGGAGCAGCAAAAGGCCATTCAAGCCTATACAATTGAGCACGATATAGTAGGTGGAATGCACCTGTCTCAAGCGCAGTGGAGAATGATTTCAACGTTGTGCAAGGTTCTGATGCCCTTTGAACTTGCCACACGTGAAGTCAGTTCAGACACTGCCAGCCTGAGTCAGGTCATTCCCCTCATCAGGCTTTTGCAGAAGAAGCTGGAGACATTGAAGGAGGAGCTAACACGGAGCGATTCCGCTAGGCATGTGGGACTTGTGGATGGAGCCCTTAATTCGCTTAACAAGGATTCACGGGTGGTCAATCTGTTGAAATCAGAGCACTACATTTTGGCCACCGTGCTCGATCCTAGATTCAAAGCCTACCTTGGATCTCTCTTTCCGGCAGACACAAGTCTGCTGGGGTTGAAAGACCTGCTGGTGACAAAATTGTCAAGTCAAGCGGAACGCGACCTGTCAACATCTCCTCCTTCACATTCTTCCGCAACTGGGGGTGCGAGGAAAAGGCTCAGAATTCCGAGCCCACCCGCTGGCGGTGATGCAGGGCAGTCTGGAGCGACTGCTGATGCTGACATCTGGTCCGGACTGAAGGACCTGACAACGATTACGGACATGTCGTCTACTGTCACTGCATATGATTCTCTCAACATTGATAGAATGGTGGAGGATTATATGAGTGACCGCATCCAAGTAGGCACGTCACACAGTCCGTACTTATACTGGCAGGAAAAAGAGGCAATTTGGAGGCCCTTGCACAAACTGGCTTTATTCTACCTAAGTTGCCCTCCCACAAGTGTGTACTCCGAAAGAGTGTTTAGTGCCGCCGCTCACCTTGTCAGCAATCGGCGTACGAGGTTACATCCAGAAAATGTGGAGAAGATGATGTTCATTAAAATGAATTATAATCAATTCCTCCGCGGAGACATTGACCAGCAGCAATTGCCTCCACAAAGTACACAGGGAGCTGAGATGGTGGATTCCAGTGGGGACGAATTGATAATCTGTGAGGAGGGGGATGTACACGGTGATATATCGGAGGGTGATGATGAGGTGGACATCTTGCCTCTGTAGAGCCAGTTAGTGCAAGGAGAGATTAATTGCTTCTTTTTTGGGGGGGGTCCAAACCAACCCGTCATATCAGTCACAGTCGTGTGGCAGACCCTGTCACTGAAATGATGGGTTGGTTAAAGTGTGCATGTCCTGTTTTGTTTATACAACATAAGGGTGGGTGGGAGGGCCCAAGGACAATTCCATCTTGCACCTCTTTTTTCTTTTCTTTTTCTTTGCATCATGTGCTGATTGGGGAGGGTTTTTTGGAAGGGACATCCTGCGTGACACTGCAGTGCCACTCCTAAATGGGCCCGGTGTTTGTGTCGGCCACTAGGGTCGCTAATCTTACTCACACAGTCAGCTACCTCATTGCGCCTCTTTTTTTCTTTGCGTCATGTGCTGTTTGGGGAGGGTTTTTTGGAAGGGACATCCTGCGTGACACTGCAGTGCCACTCCTAGATGGGCCCGGTGTTTGTGTCGGCCACTAGGGTCGCTAATCTTACTCACACAGCTACCTCATTGCGCCTCTTTTTTTCTTTGCGTCATGTGCTGTTTGGGGAGGGTTTTTTGGAAGGGCCATCCTGCGTGACACTGCAGTGCCACTCCTAGATGGGCCCGGTGTTTGTGTCGGCCACTAGGGTCGCTAATCTTACTCACACAGCTACCTCATTGCGCCTCTTTTTTTCTTTGCGTCATGTGCTGTTTGGGGAGGGTTTTTTGGAAGGAACATCCTGCGTGACACTGCAGTGCCACTCCTAGATGGGCCCGGTGTTTGTGTCGGCCACTAGGGTCGCTTATCTTACTCACACAGCGACCTCGGTGCAAATTTTAGGACTAAAAATAATATTGTGAGGTGTGAGGTATTCAGAATAGACTGAAAATGAGTGTAAATTATGGTTTTTGAGGTTAATAATACTTTGGGATCAAAATGACCCCCAAATTCTATGATTTAAGCTGTTTTTTAGTGTTTTTTGAAAAAAACACCCGAATCCAAAACACACCCGAATCCGACAAAAAAAATTCGGTGAGGTTTTGCCAAAACGCGTTCGAACCCAAAACACGGCCGCGGAACCGAACCCAAAACCAAAACACAAAACCCGAAAAATTTCAGGCGCTCATCTCTAGTAAAAACAGAGAAAAACCCAAAGCAGAACATACCAAATCCAATTTTTTTACATCTTCGCTACTTAAAATTTAAAGCTGCCTACATTGTGAATGAGCTCCTTTAGTTATCTATTTTATACAAATATTATATTCACAGATCTTGAAAACATTTGTGGATCCACACAATTTTGTTACATTTTCCAACATACTGTAGTTTAGATTGCCCAAAAACTACATGGAAAATATATAAGTAGCATACAAAATAGAATTTTCTGTAAGAAATTAATCTATTCACCAAGTACCAGCTTCTTCTTCTGTTATTGTTACTTACAGTGTGTGTGGAATACTAGAGAATGTACTTTTACATACAGTAAGTATTTCCATTCTTTGAATAGTACAGCTTATCCTAAGAAATAATTGAAATGTATTGACAAGTGCTGGGATATAAGAACCTCTTTCTTATATTACTGAGCTCTAAAGCAAACAGATTATTTTCCGCCATTGCTGGATTTGTAAGTTAAATGAAAAAGGTATTTCAAAATGAGCCACTGGCACTAGCACTAGTATACATTAATTATACCTACAGTATGATCAATATCCTTAACCACACATGATCAATATTACATGATAGTAAAATCATGGTTATTATATTGTATTGTTGTTATATTGTTCTGCTGTCTCATATAATAAGATATAGATGAATTCCAAGGTGGAATTGAATGAACTATCAAGAAGCTTTCTTGAATTTTTATACTTCAGAGCTTATGATGCCAGTAATCATGGATATCTATACACAGTGCAAACCCATCAGCCAAATAAGGACAATTACAAAAAGTGCACTAAGCTACTTGTAGTCATGTTACATATCCATAAAAGGGATGTTTTCAGGAGACAGTCGATGACATCCCAAATTATCAGGGAGACCTTTAGAGATAGGACCCGGGAGGCAGGGGTTAGGGTTAGACATAAGTAGGGGTTAGAGTTAGGCACTAGTAGGGTTGGTTAGCCCTAGCCATCACCTATCCTGACGGTTAGCCCTAGCCGCCACCTCTGGGAGGTTCATCCCATCCGCCAACCCTGGAGCATAAGGGTAGGGGTGTGGGGTGAAGGTAAAAATACTTACCCCTCTCCGCCATTGGGATCTTCAATGTTGGGATGCCAGTGTCAGTCATGTGACCACCGGCATCCCGAAACAGGGATAGCATACTGAGCATTCAGTAGGAGATCCCGGCGGTCAAGATACCAATGGACCCTCGCTGCGCTCACCATGCTTCAGGCCCGGTGGCGACCTTTGGTTGCTACAGGGTTCTATTCCCCCTCAGGTGGTGGCATGGACCACCATCCAAGTGTGGAAATCAGCCGGTGGTCGGGACCCCAACCGCTGATATTGCAGCTGGTGTAGGTATTCTGGCGTCGGTATATTCACCGCCGGGATCCTTACCGGTGGCCAATTGACTGCCTCCCCATACTGTACCCCAATAAAACACAACAAATCATCATCATTGTTTATTTGTAAGGCAAAACTCTTCAGTACTGGAATCAGGTGTGCACATCATACAAAATACAACTGAGCAAGTGCACTGAGGGCTTATAGTCTTATTTTATCCTATCTGAATCACAATTATCCAGCACCCCATGTAAATGTAATCTAGCATATAGGCATGGCTGCAAGAATGAAGAGGAATCTCTAAACATCCACTTAGGAAGTATATATTAATCCACTGAAAATATTGTGCAGCCCACAAGCAGGAAAGCCAGAGTGATAGGTCACATGTACTGTAGGTAAACCTGAGTCACCACCTCAAAACACCAGTTGCAGGACTAGCACATATACTGCATTGTTGTAAGGTAATAAAAGGCAAGATCAAATGGTAATGCCACTGTAATACATTTCATAAAGACCCGTGAAAATATGTAAAAACATTTCAGAGGTCTGTATGTGGAGGGCCACCTTCATTGTTGGAAACTTTTCAAATTGTATTTCCCTTTGAGACCATTTGGAGCAAATGTACTGAAGTGTGAAATTAATTTTGCTTTACATTATAATAATGTTTTGGCATGTTCACTGTTACATTAGGATGAGGTTTATGAGACTGTGAGTAATGACAGAGGATGTTGTTTGGTCAGGACGTGCCTGGAACTGATTTATCTGCTGTGCAGGACTGAAGCACAAACCAGATTGTCTACTAGTAATTGAGGTCCAAACATGGGAGTTGTCATCATGACATCATAATGCACATGAGAAAGCAGATTATAAATGACAAACTACAGCTTAATCAGAAACTTCTGCTAGGAATATCGGAGCAAGAAATCCTTGAGTATTATTAGGATGCTCAGGTAACAGAACTGGGGCTTAGTGAAACATTTGGTTTGCCATGCCTCAGTAAAGTAGCTTTCATCTGAGAGAACTAGAAATAGAGTAATTCAAAGTAGGGGCATATCTACTAGGCGGTGGATTTACAAAACCCTCAATTCTTACAGATTTTGCCCGCCATACAGTATTTAAAAGGGCAATAATAGTACAAAAAAAAAATCAGGATTGTTGTGCATTAAATATTATTGCCCTATTAAATCTGGAAGGCAAAACCTGTAAAAATTGAGGGTTTGAAAATATACTGCTTTGTAAATATGCTTAGTACATATGATATATGTTTGCCAAATGCTATGATAATAAAAGCAAACAGTTAAAATAACAGTTCATTATCTCACTCCAAGGTGTATACAGTATTTATTAAAGTGCAGGTTTATATAAGTGGACATCTTGCACGTAGCAACCAATCAGATTCTACTTATTTATCTAGCACCTTCTAGAAGATAGTAGCTGAAACCTGACTGGTTGCTATGGGCAACATCTCTACTTCTCTATACCCGCACTTTAGTAAATTTATCCCCAAGAGCCAAGGCTTGGACAGACTATTAGGGTGCATTGCAAATCTTGCTTCAATATTTCATTTGTTTGGGAAAAAAAAGTTTTAGCATTGTTTGCACCTGAACTCTGACTTTTTGCAAAGCTAGCAAAATATAATAAACAAATAAAAGATACAAATAATATATAGATAGATAGATAGATAGATAGATAGATAGATAGATAGATAGATAGATAGTGAAACGGGGCGATCGCGGGCGCTGACACGTCTTGTGCATGCGTGCGTCATAGGTGCGCACACGCCCCATTTGCATGAATGGGAGAGTCTCTGAACGCTGCCTCAGCACGGCTAGGCGCCGAATTGCCTAGCAGCGCCAAGAGTGAATACCTGTGATGTAGCCACGCTAAATGAGCATGGCTACATCTGTAGATAGATAGATTTAGCATGAATATATGATGGGCCCTACTTATGTTAATGTTCACACTATTATTGTTTCCATTCAGGACAGGTGGTCAGTTTCACATCTTTATGGCCTGAGCTGCTGCTGAGGGAAGTATTATTGGCTGCAGGTTATTCTATCCTTGCCTACCATAACATCAAAATAGAAGATGTACCAGACAAGCAAGAGACTGAGGGGCTGAGGGACTGATTGCCCGCTGTGCGTTTTCGCACAGCGGGCAATCAGGTTTTAACTGCACATGTGTATGCACCGCAATGCACAGGCGCGATGGTCTGCAGCGATGGAGAGCGCGGGAAGCGACGGGATGGTGTGAAAAATCTGATAGCACCGGTGATTGCAAGAAGATTGACAGGAAGAGGGCGTTTGTGGATGGCAACTGACCATTTTCAGGGAGTGTCCAGAAAAACGCAGGAGGGACCAGGCGTTTTGTGGGAGGATTCGTGATGTTAGCTCTGGCCCCATTCATCACAGTGGCTGAATAAGTCCTGGGCTGTGCAGAGACTGCACAAACTGCTGTTTGTGCAGCTCTCCTGCACATGCGATCGCACAACTGCACAGCAAATTCCCCCTCCCACTGGAGGGGGCGACTACCTGATCGCAGGGATGCAAAAAACCCACCCTAGCGATCAGGTCTGACTTACCCCCAGGATACATAAGGTTCTCAACTTCGAAACTCAAAACATAAGAGATGGTATTCCATTCTAAAGATTTGATTTTGATAGAGGATATACAGTAGAACTGGTCCAAATAAATACATATTTCCCCGCGAGAGGCTACAGTGGCATTACCAACCTTCTACTCATATTTTACTATGATACCCGGTGACACACAGGTCTTCTTCTCCAGAAGTCTTTACTGTATAAGTCAAGTAGTGAAATGTGCTGTAAATAGTTACATAGGAAAATAAGTACAAATGCATCTACTGCTGTATATACACTATGTAGATATGGTAGTAAGCTTACAGAGAAAACTTGGTTCTTTTATTCTTTAATTGTTTTTCCATTCTACTTATTCAGACTGTTATTTTAGTGTTTCCCCTTTTTATTGCGAGCTACAGTATAAAGAAGCTCTAGCTGCCTTCACATCACTGACATTCACTGAGCTGAGTGATTAGTAGAATCCTGAAATTTGTAAAAATTAATTTGCTCATCTCTAGTTTTCCTCCTAAGTACATTTTGTTCATTGTATCTCTTTATTTTTAATTTGCTCCGCTCCTGCTATTACCCTCTGCTTGTGTTCTGACTAATTGTCTGTGCCAGTTAGTATCTCCTATATATTAGCCCAGAGTGACTGTGTGTATAACCCTGGGCGGAGTCTGGAACCAGGGAGCAACACCATTTCCTGTGCCAGCAGCAGAGTGAGGTACAATATGCACAGTGATACTACTTACAGTATAGGGAGGTGTACGTGGCCAGCGGTAGCAGCAGCGACAGGTACTCTATGGACACTGACAGCATCTGCTGGGAGGGTAACACCACGGATACTGAGGGTACTTGCAGGCAGCAGGATGCCGCCCGGTGCTCCTCTCCTGGCTACATAATTTGGCTGTCTGTTGACCCCCACACCCCTGGCTAAACCCCTACCGCAGCAACAAAGACTGGTGCCATGCTTGGTGGCAGAAAATACTGAGGGTGCTTGCAGGTTGCCGGTCGCCACACCTCTCCCAGGTACATAACTTGCCTGCCTGTTGACCCCCACATCCCAGGGCCAACCCCTGCCACTGCAACACAGGCTGGTGCCAATCTGGGCGCCAAACGGGATGGGACATGTGCTGCGGACCACCTCTAACATATATTTCTCAACAATCACCTCTTCGGCTGTGCTGGAGCTCCATCCGTCTGCAGCCTAGGTCCGTCTGTTGCTCCGCCCCAGGGTAAGCGCAATCCCTTGCAGAACACAGCCAGACCACCGGCCGGGCGCCACGATAAGACCACATGCCGCAGACAGACACAGTGAAGGAATGAGGCCCATCAGGCGGAACATACCATATACACCCGACCGGGTACAGTATGCGATACTGACCGCGACCCATTGCTACTGACCCACAGCTCCCACCCACGGCAGCTGAATCACATCTCACAACACCAGTGAGGAGTTTACCTGCACAAAATAAATGCTCATTATTAAGTCACAGATATGTCACACATGTCAGCAAAGGGAATCACACTGGTACGTCACACCTATACTCAATGCCTATAGCTACTGAGTACTTCCCACCACTCCACTCGGTCAACCTCATCCTGCTCACTAACCGCCTGTCTGTGTACTGGTGACATCATACCCTGCACACATAACCTCCCAATACCCTCCCCCATTCACCCAACCCCTCCATGTGGCCCTCCCCCATCCATGGCACCTCCGGTCACGCTCCCCCATCCCCCTGTCCACTAAATCCGCAAATTCCCCTAGCACAACACCTCCCAAACCCTCCCCCATCCCCCTCCCCTCAGGTCGCAGCATATACAGACTCCCTCCCACAATATACATACATATATACTCCTCCAACCACAGCACCTACTAGGTGATTCATCATGCCCTGCATGCGCTGTTCATGCCATCGGTTAAGGGGGCGTAGCCCCTTGCGACGGTGTGAAGAGTGCCCATAGGGTGTAATGATGACCTAGTTTCTGATAATTGCTGACCATCAATGTGGAAAGTTACAATGCATACACTTAGGTTCCACATTCAGACTACTACTTCATGCATACATTCCATGATACAACAATCATGTTGGCTGGTTACATTATTATTATTATTATTATTATTATTATTATGGATCTACAATTCTGAGGTGACATAATTTACACTATTGGCTATGGTGGCTGCATCTGTGCAACAATCTTTGTAATTGGGCTGTCACTGTCAGTCAAAAGATCTTGTGGAGGAACAGGAACTGTCTGATTTTATGTAAAGCCCTTTCTCAGTCAATGTGGGAGGTAAATTGGTGGTTATTTATGCCCAATAATTCACTGTAAAGCTAGAATCTCAATTTCAGTGTAGATGAGATCTATACAGGATTTCCCCTCCAACAAGGCAGTGTTACCTGGATCTAGCAGCAGATAACATGCAAGCTGCTACATGGTTAAGATAGCACCGCACTTAATAATTACTAGGAGCTTCATCGCACCCTACGGGCGCTCTTCACACTGTCGCAAGGGGCTACACCCCCTTAACCCTTGCATGCCTTTCTGGGGTTCAATATTTGTGTTATATGGAGTATCACCTGCATTCCTTTGTTAGTGGTTAAATATTGCACAATGAAAGGGTGTGCGATGGTGAAGGAGGCGCAGCCCCTTGCGACGGCGTGAACAGCACCTGCAGGCCACAATGTACAGAATGTAGCGGGTGCGGGGGGTACTGCGGATGGTGTCTGTAGATGCTGCGGATGGAGGGGGGGCGGAAGTGGGGGTGGGGCCCGGATGGGGAAGGGTTGGGAGGTGCTGCGGGTGGGGGAGGGGCAGAGGAGTGGGGGATGCAGATGGGGGAGGGGTCCAGAGGCACTGCAGGTGGGGGAGGGGCAGGGGTGCCATGGGTGGGGGAGGGGCACGTGTGGGGATGTTGCAGATGGGTGAAGGGTTCCGGAGGTGCTGTGGGATGGGAAGGGGCGTTAGTGCCGCTGGTGGGGTAGGGGTCCGCAGGCGCCATGGGTAGGGGAGGGGCAGGTACGGGTGTTGCAGCGGATGGGGAAGGAGGTCCGGAGGTGCTGCAGGTGGTGGAGGGGCAGGTACGGGGGTGCCATTGGTGGGGGAGGGGTGGGTGAGGGGGGGACCGCGGATGGAGGAGGGTGTCTGCAGATGCTGCGGGTGGAGGGGGGCAGGTGTGGGGGAGACATATAAGGGGGGTGAATGGTGGAGGGGGCCTGGAGATTGCTGGGGGTGGTGAAGGGGCGGAGGAGTGGGAGCCACGGGTGGTGTAGGGGGTCTGGAGGCACAGCATGTTGGGGAGGGGTGGAGTGCCGCATGTGGTGGAGGGGAAGGTGCGGAAGTGTGGTGCATTGGGGAGAGGTCTGGAGGTGCTGCGGGTACTGTACCTGCCAAAAAGGTAGTTGGAGGGTATGCAGTAACAGGGCCAGGACAGGGGTGACAGGGTCAGAACAGGATTGACTGGGCCAGGACAGGGGTGACAGGGTCAGAACAGGGGTGACAGGGTCAGAACAGGGGTGACGGGGCCAGGACAGGGGTGACGGGGCCAGGACACGGGCGACGGGGCCAGGACAGAAATGACAGGGACAGGATAGGGGTGACAGGGTCAGTGTAGGGGCGGCAGGACCAGGACAGGGGTGACAGGGCCAGTATAGGGTTGACAGGGCAAGCACAGGGGTGACAGGGCCAGGATAGGAGTAGCAGGGCCAGCATAAGGGTGGCAGGGCCAGGATAAGGGTGAAAGGGCCAGGATAAGGGTGGTAGGTCAAGGCCAGGGGTGACAGGGACATGACAGAACACATGGCACGGGAGAGATTGGTATTAGGGACAGAACAGTGGTGACAGACAGATGTGTCTTACCGGAGTCACTGCTGCTGGCTGCTGCTGTTCCACTCCAACCTGTTGGGATCTGCTGCTGGTGGAGACTTGGCATGGCTGACTCTCTTAGGCTGTAGTCCTGCTTCCTCTGCCCGTCCGCATCACTCCCCCCCTCCTCAGTCACACACCGCAGACCTCGCGCAGCTGCCGGGCACTGTGGTAAGGTGAGACTGGGAGTGACTGGTTAGCCCCCAGGAGATGCTGCGGCTGGAGGGAGGAGGGGGTCATAGCATGCACGTGGCGCGGACCTCACGGCTGCTGGGCACTGTGGTAAGAGGAGACTGGGAGTGACTGGTTAGCTCCCAGGAGACGCTGCTGCTGGAGGGAGGAGGGGGTCAGAGCCTGCAAGCAGCGCGGACTTCTGCAGCGCTACCCGCCGGCTAAAGTGTGTGAAGGAGCTGGGTGCACCTCACTGCGGGTGGCAGCGCTGCAGCTAGCGGTGGGGTTGCCGGGGCTGGAGATAACAGAGGCAGTACGGAAAGTGCACAGCGGCTGGTGACCCACAAAACTACAGCTAAGAAGTGTGGAGTGTGCCAGAAAGTGACGCTCCTCCGCGCCAGAGAGACCCTGCTGAGTATGCTGATGTGGGGGGTCAAGTATGGCATACCCCCTCACACCCCCCCATACCTCCCAAATGTCCCGATTTTCGCCGGACAGTCACATTTTTGGGGGTCTGTCCCGCTGTCCCACCCGCGGGTCGCAGTGTCCTGCGGTGGGGGGGGGGGCAGTTGGAAAGCTCCTGTACTCGCTGTTCTGCTTAGCAGAGCAGCGGTGAATAGTGGAGACAGAGGGGGAGGGGGCATCAGGGGGTACGGATTAAGGGGGTGTTCCAGCAGCAGAGCCGGATTAAGGGGGGGGGGCAGGCGGTACGTATCATTGGCCCCACAGTTTTAGGGGTCCCCCCGGCTCGAGTAGCTCTGTCCCAGCTCAGAAGCTCCCCCAGCAACAACGGCAGCATTGTGCTACAGTCAGCACACGCTGCTGCGTATTGGCAGGTCTGTGGTGTTGCAGGGAGGCAGCAGTCTCCCTGCTTTCTTCTGCCTGTGCGGGTGTGTAGGGGGAGCGACCACCTCCTCTGGATTTAGCCCTAGCTGAGGGGCCAAAATTCCATTTAAAAAAAACAAAACAAAAAAAAAAAATCCCGGAATTTGCATAAGGGGGCGTGGCATCGCGGGGCGATTAGGCCACGCCCCCAACCCCGCAGCAGGCACAGCAATGAGATAGGGCTTCCTTGTCTCAAGTACCCTGTGCCCTCCGGACTCATAATCAGCCCCTGGGGGCATGCCAGCAGCTCACAGAGCGCTAGGCATGCCCCCTCACTGACGAAAACGGGGACCCTCCCGTGAAGCCACGCCCCCTTTTCGCTGTGTGTGTGTGTGTGTGTGTGTGTGTGTGTGTGTGTGTGTTCCTCCTTCTGCCTGAAGAAAGCTTATGAAGAAAGCTGGGAGGTATGCAGCCCTGCCTGTGCCATGTCCATACTATCTGCTTCTGCAGCTGCTCCTAGTGTCCTATAGATTTGGCCAGATCTGTGACTCATTTGACTAACTCCGCCCACTGTTGTGACTCCGCCCAGCGTTAGCAAATGAATCACAAAATCACAGATCTGGGCTATTATATAGGAGATAGCGTGCATGGGAAAGCTATTAGATTCTATGCACACTATACTACTGTCTACCACAATCAACCAAAATCTTCTCAAACTGCCATGGTTGTGAAAATATGTTTTCTAGCTGTGATCCTACCGCTCCAAGTTTAGAAAATGTGCACACATGTGTTTTACACCCTTGTGCTAATGTAGCAAATGATCAGGAAAATAAAAACTTTTCAAACTGATATTGCTATCTTTGTTCCTTGACCATTAACCTATGGCAGATATATATAAAGTACTATTATTTGGTATTGTTATACTCAAGAGAACTATGTTTTTTTATTTTATTTCAATATTTGGGTTTGCTCTATATGTGTAAAAGTAGCTAATAATAATGACCTAATTTGACCATATATAGGCAGATAATGAAACAATATATATTCTACTGTGCTACATTATCTGTCATGGAGAACAAAAAAGAATGTTTTTATTCCCATTGAAAGTAGCAGATTACCAAAATGTAACAATGTGGTTGTCACAATATGTGAAAACCCTCTGTGGTTAATGTTTGTATGGTCACCAAGTTGACTATAAAATATTACTACTTCAACTATTGTGTGATGTTGAAATACTGTTTCCATTTGTATATTAAAACTATAAAACCATAAAAATAAGTTTAGGAAAAACAACTCTAATTGTACATTGAATTTATAACACCTGTAAAGTTTATTCTTTTGTAAAAATTTGCTTTCATCCTAAAACACAGCAGAACCGCTAACATAAAATGGATGTTTTATCAAGTTTATTGTCTTTGGTTAATAAGCGTGTTTGTGCTTTTTCTAATGACAGGAAGGAAGCCAGTGAAAATGATTAAAACATATTCAGCTATAATGCTGTTTGCATGGCCTAATGAGCAGTGAATGTCGCTACAGCATATTAACATTATGCCATCAGTGCATGCAATCATGGAAACACAAAACAGAGATTATTCTGTTTGTGGAGTTTCTTGTGCCATGACATCAGTGTCTTGTAAAGGTTTTGGTTACAGCAATATTGACAACAGAGGTTGGATAAGATTCTAGCTCTCTTTAGTTGGGTTTCTTGTCCCGGACAGACTATCAATTGCCAACTCTCAGCAAGAAAGTCTCAGTGAGAAATACAACTGGTGGGGAGGGTACTGTACCCAAAAACTTTTATATTCATTTATACTTTTCTAAGACTATATTGGTCGAACAACTACAACAAATTGTCTTTTTATACTGTAGCTCAAGGAAAAGTCTCCTAAAGAGTATCTCAACACTTAGAAATCCAAACCTGTTTATTAAAAGTGGTAACAAGCCTGAGAAAGTTAAAACATGCTGATTAACATCAGCTCTACAATCTGTGTTTGCCAACAGGAGGCTCCTATTATGATGTCGTTATGACTTGACAGAGGTAATTATCTGCACTGATTGCAGATTGTTTAAAGCAAATTAAATAGAGATAGGTAAATGCAGGTGAAACAAATGTATGCTAAAACAAATATTGCTCCTAATAGGAAATGTCACAATGAATTTCACAAAATATAGTGCAGTAGTTCCAAAAAGTAGCATATAAAGTATTTTTCAGTATATAAACATGGTCTAACATCCGAGAAAATTATGTTTTTTAGTTGATATGAACTATAAATGGTTGACTATTGTCATTTCGAATATTATCTGAAAGGACCATACATATTTATATGTGTAAACATATGGCCATCCAAATTCAATTTACCACTTTTTGTTTGTTTAAAGAAACATTAATTGCCTGTCCTGTATAGTATCTTGTTTGGGTCTATTCAGTCACATGATGAATCTAAGAGGCATGGCTGGGACCAGAAACTGGAGGGTATGCTGATCCTTATAGTGCCATATTGGAAGAACTTGGGGTGCATCCAGGTGAGATGGTTCTTAATTTTGAAATACATAACTGCTTGACCCTAAGTGGTGCTATTATTATGTACTATAGTGTAGAACTACCAAAGCAGAGACACTATGCCGTAGCTGGTGCATTACCAATTGAGATCTCTGCATTATTATTATTATTATTATTATTATTATTATTATTATCATGTAGGATTTACAGTATGCCTCTTTTGCTGGTCCATTATGGTGTGCTGAGGGAAATAGTTTTTTGCTGTTTCTAGTCTGAATTGGAAAGCATCAAGTTATGTAAATTTGTATAAAGATGCATAATAAGCACCTAAACACCTAAAGCAATTTTCCATAATTGCTGTTCATAATGGTATTGCTAAGTGTAAATGTATGCAGACCCTAGCACTGGGCCATCCAAACTTTTTTCTTGGAATGCCCTATTCAGAATATGACTCTGGACGTAGGGCTACAATTTTGTTCGCTCACAGTTTGCCTACCAGCATTTACAGTAGGCAAGTGTTCTTATACTAAGAAACATTAAACTAATACAAATATCTTCAAAAAAAAAAAAAAGCAATTTTTAATGATTTTACTCACTAGGAGGATAAACTGTATTAATGCAAACAATGGAGTTGTGACTCAGATTTCATGATGTGCATCCTCATGTTTCTTATGTCACTGAAAATGTCCTCCTGTATGTGCCTGGCTCCAATAGTCCGTCTACCCCATATACTGCACTGAATCCAATGACTGTCATGTCTGCTGATTCTGGAGGGGCAGGGACAACAGTGAAGTTGCCAGGTCATGTCAAGCATTAATCACCTCTGGATTGCAAGTCCTGACAGTGATGCAGAGGCAGAACTCTGGGAGGCAACTGATTCATCTGCCGCCGGGCTCCTGCTCTGAAGGGGGCACCTCTCCTCCCATTCTGTGACACCAACGAATTAAGTTAATTGATAGCTGCCGCTGTCTTTTCAGTGGCCGACTTCCTCACTGGTCCCTGCACCTTACAAATCACACCCTCTTTATTATAAATATACACATTTTACAAGTGTCATACCCAGGATTAGAAACCACAACCTATTACACAGGAAGCAGACACCTTACTGATGAAGCTGTTTGCTCCTGTATAGGAAATATGAGAATTTTAACTATATAAAGATACTTCTCTGACAATTACACATAACTTCATATAGTTAGAATTCTCATGCTTCCTCTACAGGAGCAAATAGCTCCATCAGTAAAGTGTCTGCTGTTAGTGTAACAGGTCATGGGTTCTAATCCTGGGTATGACCGCTAAGTAATATGTGATTTAAATTAAAAGACAATTAAATGTATAAATATAGTATATACATTTTTACACACACACACACACACACACACACACACACACACACACACACATACACATATTTATCTTGATATTGGAAATAGGGGAGCACCAATATTTATCTTGCCTCCGGGCAACTGGGACGAACTTACGCCATTGCAGTGATGTCCAGAGCTACGAAGGAACCCGGAATGGAGAACAAGATTTTAGCATAGTTTGGCCATTCCAGGTCTAGCAAATCACCTTCGCTTCAATTAAGTAAGTAAAAGAAAATGTTGTGGTGGTTGAAAATATGTAATGCAGATCATACTGCTCAAAAACTTTCTGAAGCCTTCATAGTTTTTGGATCTGTAGTTTGAAAAGTAGTTTGCTCAAGATTAACACAAAAAAATATAATTATTCTTTCCAAAGAACCAACGTCCATGATACTTGGAACATAGTAAGCCATTATTTAGTGATAATAAGTGATTCTTGGGTAGATTTATTACCCGTTCTATAAAGAAAAAGTGAAATTGTTGCCCATAGCAACCAAACAAATGCTACTGTAGCTATCATTTACATAGTACATTCAAGAAAATAATGGATGGAATATTATTGGTTGCTACAGATGTGTCCCCATACATCATTGCTTCCATCATGCCAACCAGCCACTTCCGTTGTGCTTCACAGACAGACTCTATGGCACACAGATGTACAAGTGTCATATCAAATTAATCAGCACAGTCTCCTGGTATATGCTAATTGCATCGTATTGTGACTAAGATGCATTTTCAGAAAAAAAAAGACTTAGAACGTTAGTAGAGTTGCACGGCACCTGTCAGCTCATGTGTACCAGGCATCTTGTGCTGTGTGGTGTATTGAGGCTAGATGGATGTGGACACATTATTTTTCAGAAGTTTTGATGAATCTGCTCTGGATGCATAAACACCTCCCTTATTAGAGAATTCCCCATAGTGGCCATCTTTACAGTAAAGTAACCCTTTGTATGCTGGTGAGGAAACCATCATCACTCCAGTCTTTGTGGTCCCATCCTGCTTCATACATAATTGGATATGAAAGTTTTTAGCCACATTTTCCATATAGAATATAACAAATTAAAAACACACCCACATCCATCATTACTGCTTAATAAAATACTATAGTCATTTTCGTTCCTGCAATTGTCCAAAGGGATTTTTCAATCTCTATTGCACCTCATTTACTTTCTACATATTTGGTTGCATGATTTGTATTTACTTATATATATATTTTGGTCAAGTTTTAATATTTTTATGTACCTGCAACAATACTTTTGTAAAGTATATATATATATACTGTATATTTTTAAAACAGCTGTTTGTGCTTTTATTTTGGTAGATACTGTTCCAATCTGTGAACTCTAACACTCAAACTGTTAGAAGAAAGGACTCTGAAATAATATTTTGACTATGATCAATTTAATGATCACTAGCAATGTGACTATTGTACTGTAGGTCCATCTGGCTTGCCAAAAGTGGAATGTAGGCATTTTTCATGAATGCACTAGGCAGACCTGGGAGTGCATTTCCCGAAACATACATTAACATATTGATACACCACATAGGTTGCTGTTTGTAAATGACCCTCACTGCTTGTATTTTATGTATGATAATGTGTTTCATACAACCTAAAGATAAGACAGAACATACTATGGTCTAAAATGTTTGTATTTAAATAAAATACTATAAAATAAAACTTTATATGAAAGAGTGTAATGTGAATGCTTTTAAAACTAGTAATGTTTCTTCTAGCTATATAACATATTAGTAATATATGACAAAAGACACTTTTTTTTTTACATTGCTTTTTCACATCTGTATTTTCAGCCCCAGTGGGGTTTTTCTGTTCTGTTAGAATTCAACATTTCTTTGGTGACCTATTAACCTTTAAGGGTGACCGTGTCCTAGTAGAATTACCATAAAACTAGTTAAATAAGTAAAGTGTGGAGGCCTCAGAAGACCACACACAAAAGGTTATGCTCAGTGCAGTTACAGTATTAATAATATCCAAGTTTCACTTTATGCTACAGTTCATCATACCGAACTATTACCCACAGTGGGCCTTTAGGTCTAATTTTGGCGAATATATTCTTGAAACTTTTTATTCCTTATTTAAGCGGTAACATATATATGAGGATATACATTTTGAAATAAAAATGAATAAAATTACATTTATAAAGTTTTTGTGTTAGATTTTGTTGTTGTTTTTTTTTCTTTTTTTTCTTTCAATTTTTTTCTTTCAAATCCTTATAGAATAATATGAGCAAGCATATTCTATTTCATTCTGTAAATTAATTCAGGGTCTTTGAAATTTCCAAATATCAAGAAAATAGGAAAATAAAATATGTTTTTCTCATTTAGAATGCTTTCAAAAATAGAAGTGTTATCAGTTTATTTTTATCAAAATGCAAAGTGAATGAACAGAAGAGAAATCTAAATCAAATCAATATTTGGTGTTACCACCATTTGCCTTCTAAACAGCATCAACTCTTCTAGGTACATTTGCACACAATTTTTGAAGGAACTCGGCAGGGATGTTATTACAAACATCTCGGAGAACTAACGACAGATCTTCTGTGGATGTAGGCTTGCTCAAAATTTTCTGTCTCTTCATGTAATCATAGACAGACTTGATGATGTTGAGATCAGGGCTCTGTGGAGGCCATACTATCATTACCAGGACTCCTTGTTCTTCTTTATGCTGAAGATAGTTCTTAATAACATTGGCTGTATGTTTGGGGTTGACATATCGGAACCTAGGTATACACTGAGCGATGTTAATGAAGGACGGAATGATCACTGTTCCATTCTTCATAAGCATACATGGTTTCGCTAGCGATATCGGCAAGTTTGATGTGCAGCACATCAAACATGACGATGTCATTAGTGACCATGGCCATGCATATCTGGCATACACACTGCTCGATACGTGCCAAATTGAGCGATATGTTGGTCCAATCTGCCGGTTCAGATGACATATTGCTCAGTGTGTTCCCAGTCAAACCCTTTC
Source organism: Pseudophryne corroboree (assembly GCF_028390025.1). Classification (NCBI taxonomy): domain Eukaryota; kingdom Metazoa; phylum Chordata; class Amphibia; order Anura; family Myobatrachidae; genus Pseudophryne; species Pseudophryne corroboree. Next base: position 122,404,479 of record NC_086451.1, on the reverse strand, counting down.
AAGTTGTATGTAAATGATATGTAAAATGAAAACCGGATCTGAAGCTCTAATCCTTATGATATATAAAATAGTGCGGGAGGTAAGCAGATACCAGTAATGTTTGTAAAGAATAAGGAAATAAATCATGAAAAATACATCTAAAATGTGGAATAAAACAATCACTTCCCTTCCAGGAGGACATCTCTCTTATCACGTCATGTGTGATCAAATTAGTGATTGTATATTCAGCACATAAAAAAAAAGTTAAAGATATATATTCAAAATAGTGTAAACAGTTTCACAACTTTTATTTCCACAATACTGTAGATTAAAAAGAATATTTCATAATATGCATAAAAATGTATTAATATTCAGTAACAATGGTAAAAGAAAGTGGAGGTGTTACCATAAAGATGCAACTGAGGAGCATGTAGACAGTGTACAGTTGGTATAAACAGTGTAGCGTTGGAGGCTCCGGAACCTTTGCAGCAATGGTCCTCCTGTCATAGGCCACCAATGTTTATTGAGCGTAAACTCTTCCTCACACCTCCACTTTTTTACCATTGTGACTGACTAAATTTTTTATGCATGTTATGAAATATTCTTTTTAATCTACTGTGGAAATAAATATTTTGAAACTTTTTACACTATTTTGAATGTATAGCTTTATCTTTTATATGTAGTGATTGGAACCTGGGTACACACTGAGCAATGTTAATGAAGGACGGAATGATCACTGTTCCATCCTTCATAGCATACATGGTTTCGCTAGCAATATCGGCAGGTTTGATTTTTATCACACATGATGAGACAAGAGACTATTTCAAGTGTATATAAATGATGACTATGGATTGAAAGCATCAACTATTGTTTCTACAAAATCATTGTTTGGGGAAAATATGGCAGCATAATATTGGTTAACTAGTTACTGCTCTCATTGAGTTATATGCAGTGATGATACTCCCAATGTGATAAATTTTAAGGGCAGCTAATTATCATCTGTATAAGGACAACATGGAGTCTATTTACTTTTAATTTTCGTGGAAACCTGCCGACTACTATACAACAGAACATCAATGCACTGGGGTGCATTCAGCATCCGAGCTGTCGGGATGACAGCGGTCCCAACACGACTCCTGAGAAAGGTGCTGGATCACGGACAGGCAGGATGCCAAAGGTGTGTATCGATAGTCTACCTTAGGGTTAAGTCCCGGTGGGGGGTTAGTGTTAGGCACTAGGGGGGTTAGGGTTAGGCACTAGTGGGGGTTAGCCGTAGTAGACACCACTGGGGGTTAGCCCTAGCCACCACCCCTGATGGTTAGGGTAGGGTATGGGGGGGGTTAAAATTACTTACCCCCTCCAATGTTGGCATATTAAGCGTCGAGATGCCACAGTTGGCCTTGGCATCCTGACCGCCGGGATATCATAAGTATATATAATTCACAATGCACACCATCTATGTTTAGAAGTATAAAAACCTCTTTTACAATCCACCGCTTTGTAAGTAAACCCTTTAGAGGTCCACATCATTTTTTTTTTATGTTAGTGTTGCACATTGCTATTAGATCAAGATAATACTAGAGTTTGTAGTGTTAGAGGCTAGAATTCTATTACAGCTTCCTTTCACTCTGATGGGTTTACTATGGATAACAGATACATAAGTAAATAATTAAACAAAAAAACATGAATTTTTTTTTAAAGACCCGCCGAGAATACAGATTCATCATTACCTAACAAATTGTTGCTGAGCCATTGTTCATAGCTAAAAAATGATGCACAAATATAGTAATACAAATAATAACCCTTAGGAAAAGCTGTATCAATTCTTGAAGAGAGATATAGGGGCCGATTCAGACCTGGACGCTGCTATGTCAGCGGTTGCAGGCTGAAGCTCGGTGAAGTGAGCGACTTCTGCGCACACAGTGAGATGCGATGGCATCTCACTTGTGCGATCGCTTCTGCTTGATTTACAGGCAGAGGTGTTCGCGGGGCGGGAGGGGGCATTGCAGCGGCGTGGGAGGGCGCGGTCTGGACAATGCAGGCATGTCCGGACTGTTTGCGGGATGGGATACGGCAGCTAGGCTGCGCAGGCAGAGGGCTACTCTAAACATGTGAAAGCACCGCTGCCTTGCGATGCTCTCGTATGTCAGTGGGGGGAAGGGGGGGCTGGATCCGGCATTGGGGAAGACTTGCGCTGTGCTGGGTGCCCCCCCACATGTCAGAGTAATTGATTGCAGATGTGCTCTTTTTAGCCTATTTCCCTATAGATTGTAAGCTTGCGAGCAGGGCCTTCCTACTTCTATGTCTGTCTGTTTTTACCCAGTTTTGTTCTATTGCTCTTGTTCTAATTGTAAAGCGCAACGGAATATGCTGCGCTATATAAGAAACTGTTAATAAATAAACATCTACGATCAACTCTGAATCGGCCCCAAAGTATCAACCAATTCTAACTTCTAACTGTAATTTTTCAAACACAGCTTGTTTCCACTTTATCTATTTCCAAGGTTTGATACATATTTTCCTCAAGGAGCTTAATACACTGTATACAATGTAAAATACAAATTGTGAACAACTGAAAAAGGCCGCTCCTCCTGTATGATCCTAATCAGCAATGGATCTAAAAATCAAACATAAGACAATAAAACAGGAAAGCGATCATAGGGCCTACTTCAGCATGGTTAGGCTTAGAGCAAACGTGTGCTGCTGCTGATCGCTACTTTCGCCAGATGATGGCTGGGGCGGTGTGGTTGCATTAGGAGTAATTGACTCTGAATACAGGCAAAAATATATTTCCAAACCTGCTTTTCTGTATGTACAATTCTGCATCAGGCCCTTAGCAGTTATTAGCCTGTTGACGCCAGAAAGTGGAGGAAGTTACCCATAAACTTAATTACCATATGGCCTCACTGAATGTTACATAGGAAAATTTACATTTTTAATAATCAATTCCTTGACAAAGTAGCAACGAAATGCACGTTGGCGTCTCACTGTGTTCACTGCCAATGGTACTATGCTCATATGATTGTAATAATGATTTGCTCACGATTATAAATAGGGACCATCAGATGGTGTGTTTAGCCGGCAAGGAGACAATAAGTGTTCATACCAATGTGTGAGAGCTCAGATATAGGAGAATGAGCTACAGTATTCCCTTGCTCCTGCCCATCTTTATGTCACACAGTAATATATCACATACGCTAACATCTAAAATAATAAAAGAATTTCAGAACATAATTATATTATTATAATCATATTTATTACCTAACAGAGTGCCTAATTCATGTTTGTAAGGAATTGCACAGCCACAAGGAAGCGGCTGTGCAATTCAGTGTAATTAAAATGCAAATGCAGCAGGAGGTGTCTGTAGGAGATAGATGCCTCCTGCATACATTTGCGAGCTCCCAGTCGTACATCTGAGCATACAGCCTCAGATCATGATGGTCGCGATTCACAATGTATTTAGGCACCAGTCAGCCTGAGTAAGCTGAAGGTGGGCATTGGATCCGCACACCTGGGACCAGTACATCTAAACATGTCACGCCTTCAAAATGGGAGTGACACGCCCCCCATTTTGAAGTACAATGCTGAATGCCACCCCTGCTCCACCTCCCAAATGCTGCATCCTGTCGCTGGCAGGGGTCTCTGAGAGATATCACAAGAACAATTCTGCACATGCGCAGAAAGAATCTTGCGCTTGAGGCAGTCATATTCAGATCCCCAATAAGTGACAGCATCAGGGCTAATAGGATAGAAATGGGCTAATCAATTAGCAGCTGTAAATTACCGTGGCTACTTGGATACTGCCCAATACCTTTATACTATATTTTACGATTCACTGAAGTATTAACCAATCATTATGCAAGTTTTTTTTGTGTTAAAACAATAAAAGTGATAATTTAATGAAATAAATAAACCCCAATGAATAAACAGAAGTGTATTTTTGCTATATGCCCACTGCTCCTCTTCCTTGGTATCTTATAATAAATGGAAATATTTCTGTTATATTCAGTGAGGTCATAGCGCTCTCCTGTATATGGCTAACTTTTAACAATAAATTACTAGCTACAGTGCTACTGCAAGCCATGGAGTAGCACCCCTTATAGACAATTTATAAAGGGTTCACTACGGCTGGCCGGCGGTCGGGCTCCCGGCGACCAGCATCCCGGCGCCGGGAGCCCGACCGCCGGCTTACCGACAGCTTGGCGAGCGCAAATGAGCCCCTTGCGGGCTCGCTGCGCTCGCCACGCTACGGGCACGGTGGCGCGCTACGCGCGCCACACTATTTTATTCTCCCTCTATGGGGGTCGTGGACCCCCACGAGGGAAAATAATTGTCGGTATTCCGGCTGTCGGGCTCCCGGCGCCGGTATACTGAGCGCCGGGAGCCCGACCGCCGGCAAACAGAAGACCACCCTTTATAAATAGTCATGACATTCTATATTATTCAAAAAGTGTCCTACCACCAATATACAGTACATTGCCTAAGACGACCCCTAACCCCTTGTTTATAAAATTTGCAATTACTGCTACACAGTCTTTGTCTATGACACCCTATAATTCAGAAAGTGTTTACAGATGTGAACTACATTGTGTCTGTGATGCATACACAACACAACTCACAACTCCCTGCATAGTAGGGTGGAAGCTACGCTACACTGGCTTTTAAATGGGAGCTGGCTAGCGATGCGTACACAGTGGTATGTAACGACCCATATGCATCGCGATTTCACTACAGAACTCTGCTATACATAGCATAGATATAATAGGACACACCTGCACTTTACAAACTGTATGCCTAGATGGGCTACCATCAGGGCCGGCCTGAGCCTAATTTTTTTGGTATATTAATATATATTTTGGCGCCCCTTAGTGGAGCGTGGCTTCATGGGCAAGGGGTGTGGCCACAGAATAGTATGAATTCACATTACACCACAAAGTAGTGCCTGTTAATCACATTACACCACACAGTAGAGCCGCTTATACAAGTTACACCACAGTAGAACCGCTTATACACATAATGCCATGGTAGAGCCAGACACATTACCCATCCCTAGAACCACCACTGACTAGAATGCAATAAAAATGTTTAACAGCTGTTTTATACTGTACATATTTTTCAGACATAGATTGTATAGGGGGGATGCGGTCAATTTACCTACAATCAAAATCCCGATGATTAAAATACCGACAACCATTGACCAACGGGCAAAATCCCGACAAGGTCAAAATCCCGAAATGCTCAAAATACAGACAAGGTCAAAATACCGACATTTAAAATGTCGACAGGTCAAGAAGTAGACATGAGTTTTTCATGAATTTTTCATTGAAACCGACTTGTTCATATTTTACTATCCCAGTGGACCTGGAGGGGGAATATAATAGTGAGCGCAGCGAGCCATGCGAGGGGACACGGTACACTTATACGGTGTCCATGTTGACCTATATCGACAAACACACCACACAATAAATGAAAAACGTGTGTTGAGTTTTTGACATGTCGACATTTTAAATGTCGGCATTTTGACCCTGTCTGTATTTTAAATGTCGGTATTTTGACCATGTTGGGATTTTGACCTTGTCGGGATTTTGACCGTTGGTCAATTGTTGTCGGTATTTTGACCATCGGGATTTTGATTGTAGGTATTTCATACTAAACCCGTATAGGGGGCACAATGACAACACACACATTGTACAGGGATTGGGGGCACAATGATACACACAAACACATTGTACAGGCTGTAGGGCACACTGACACAAACACACATTGTAAAGGGACACTAACACCCACACACATTGTACAGGGGCATCGGGCACACTGACACACACATACATTGTACAGGGGCACACTGACACACACACACACACACACACACACACATTGCACAGGCAAAGCTGGCTGTCTTGCAGAAGGACATACCTTCCTGTCTGTCACAGCTCCAGCTCCCCCTGGTCACAGGTGTTGGACTATGTCCCTCCCGCTGTTCCCAGGCATCGGGGATAGGCTGTATGCTCAGGGCTGCAAAAGATAGCGCAGTCTCCCGGGAGGCGGAGGCGCCAGTTCCAATTCTCACCTGTACAACAGCACAGCTGTGCGCTTGTCAGAGGAGACTGTTAGTGTCCAGGGCGGGCAGCATGCTGCAGCGTGAGTGATGGTGACTCACTGTCACAGACTGCAGCACCACCCTCAGCGGTACGGCGCTCTATGCAGCCGTGTAGCCGGCGAATGCATCGGGCTGGGCCTGTCCACCATATTATTCCTAGCTTTTTTGTGTATCTTATCCAAGCATGCAATATATATATATATATATATATATATATATATATATATATATATATATATAGTTTTCAAGAGCAGATTTTTTAATAAATACCTACAGTAGGTAGAGAATCTGGCTTTTTGTTGTTTTGAAAAATTGGATTTACCACAAAGCAGGAACTGCAAAGAACCACTAAGTATTTCTTGATGATTAGAACAAAAATCCGCACATTTGCTTTTCATTCACTTTGTTGCAATTACAATTAAAAAAAAAAAAAAAAACATTTTTTGTCCATTTTGGTCAGAATTTCGTGTTAGAGGAAAAAGAAAAGTGCTGCTTTGATGAAAAGTAATGCCTTCTGAAGAAAAAAAAAGGCATCAATTATATGGGTACTGCATAAAAACATTGCCGATATTGATGTTTAAATGTGACCATCCGATAAAAAGTACCAATGTAAGGAAATAGTTACTAGAGGACTATTTAGATTAATTTTATCGATTTTAAAACTATGGAAACCGATCAAAATCGATATTGTGTTTCAGGGGCTACAACAAATATTTACTAACTCCCATTTTTTTATCTTCATTTTTAAATGTTAGTAAATGTGTGTTTTAGCCCCTGAAACACAACATCAATTTAGATCGATTTCCATTTATTTAAAATAGATACAAAAATGACCTTTAGTAAATATTCCTGTTAGGGTTAAACGCAAAGGGGTTAAAGCAACCCTGCACATATGCTATATAAAGCAACAGTTGCTAAGGTAATTAGTCCTTTTCATCTACAGACAGATGCACACACCGAGCTTTATTATTGTTTGGTGTACTGTAAGCATCTAATTAAATAAATGGAAGAAGTTGTGTTTCTTTCGCAGTCTATGCAATGATTTAGTTATATGGCTCATTATTTGTTCCATAGATGTTGAAATCAAATGCAAGACAGAATAATGTACACGTGTTGCATAGAACCATCATAGCTATTACAAAATTATAACCTACAGTACCTGTTCTAAACTAATTACAGTTGTCATCAAGCCATTTTGTTAACAACTACTGTGGCAATCATTTGACAAATTTTGACACTGATTTATTCCTGATTGCTGCTGTGTGTTTTCGCACAGCGGGTGAGCAGGTCTTAACTGCGCAGCCGTATGCACCACAATGCGCAGGCGCATCGAACAACAACAAAAGGCATTGCCGGTCAGCAACAGGATGGTGCGAAAAATCAGATTGCACGGGCGTTCGCATGGTGATTGACAGGAGGAAGCCATTTGTGGGTGGTAACTGACTGTTATCTGAGAGTGTTCAGAAAAACACAGGCGTGCCCAAGCGTTTTTAGGGAGAGTGTTTGACATCAGCACCGGCCCCGAACAGTCTCTTCTGATTGCACTGTAGGAGTAAGTCCAGACTGCACATAGTGGCTTTTTGCAGCTCGGCGTACACATGCGATTACACACTTGCACGGCGAATTTAAACACCCCCTGGAGGCGGTGACTATCTGAACGCAGGACAGCAAGTTAGTAGCCCAGCAATCAAGTCTGAATCACCCCCTTAGTACTGGGGCAGTGACTGATGTGAATAGCCAAATATTCTCTGTACAAATAACTATTAATAAATATGTAAGCAGATTGGACTTGACACCTAAATAGTATGTGTATGGGCATTCGGGCATAGTAGCATAATTTCAAGCTTACAGTATGTTATCTTTTAACGCAGCAGGCAAACTGAATTACATTTTTTACATTTAATTGGAAGGGAAACTGTTCCTGCAGTGTCCCTTAATTAAGAGTGGGTATATGTGTTCAAACAAATATATTCGTGCAGTCTACATACTGAATAGTACTAATTACAGCTCATAGAGGGCTGTATTTACACGCTGCATCAGATGTGTTTGTCCATTAATGAAGGACCCCTTCTGCTACTAATTCTCTTTGGCTCTGGTTTCACTCTGTGTCCTTAAGTGACTTTCTCCTTTAGTAAAACCCCCAGCGCTGTGTTTGCTTTTTAAAACAGAGATGTAATGAGTCCCCTCAGACTGTGCCTGGCCTGAAAAGTAATGAAGGAGAGCTAGTCAGCAATTCTGTCTGTAACATGACCCCTCCCTCCTTCTCTATCTCACAGGGGAGGTCCTGCTGTTTGCTAAGGTAATGTCAGAGAAAGAAACAGGGAGGGGGTGGGGGCAGGAATTGTAGAATTACTATGTTTCTCTGAATCAAGGTATATTTTTTGTTTTATAGAGATCCTGCAAAGTATGCAGTTTATAACAAGCTCAACTATTCCCAAAGCTTGTATGATACATCTCTTGACCACTGTCAAGTGTTAATATTTAACTATTTGCCCTGTAGAGCAGCCCTCCATTTTATTGTCATTCCTTATTCTTTACACCTTGCAGCTATGCGTACAGTCTTTTTACCCTTTCCAGGTGCCTCCTGTTCTCTCCATGGCTAATATGTCAGCTGCTCTGGAAACGCATGAACTGTTGAAGAGAGATCATTTGGCAGCAAACGTACTGTTGGGTTTTGTGATGAATATTGATGCAGGAGCCCCCTCTCTTGGCCAGAGGATTAAAGCAATGTACTACAGCAGTACAACTGAACAGTCTAACCATAACTTATTCAATTCACGTGTTATTTGTTGAATTGTGGATGGTTAAACTATGCATTTACAATGTACTTTAGTGTATGCTAGTTATTATTATTATTATTATTATTATTATTATTATTATTATTACTGTATGCTAGTTCTATGTAACTGTAAAAAAAAAAAATAGACGAGAGTCAGATGTAGGGCTCTCTTGAATACACTGGTACACATTCAAGGGCAAAAATGTTTTGGAACAGATAAAATCAATATGGTGATGAATATTTTTAAGAGATATAGGGGTATATTAAATTAAAGTCGGATCCATTCCGACATGCATTTGTTGGAATGGATCCGACAAGCCCTATCCAACTGAGTGGCCAATTTCGACTGTCGGATTTGAGCATAATCCAACTGTCGGATTTGGGCGGCATCCGTGCAGCTGCTGTCAGCAGTTCCCGGTGTGTGAGATCACATGGAGCTGCTGGAGGGAACCGCACATAATGGCACTCAGTCGTGTAGCCAGGTGCCGGCCGGGGAGCGCTACAGGGAGAGAGGTGCCTGGCCGGGAGGACGCCCATCATAAGGTACCTGCCTGCCCTGCTGCCCCTGAGCCCGCGCCACACCGCTCCCCTGTCTCCTCACCTCAACCCAACTTTTTTTAAAGTCGGATTAAGATTGTCAGAAACAGGACCAAAACCTAGCATACGGATCGGCAGCTATTCCGCCGATCCAAGTGCTTTCCGACAAGTCGATTTCCCGGCTTGTCGGAAAGCTATGGGGGGATTGAATAAGTTGCAACCCCTTCCGACCTTAAAAAGTAAAAAAAAAAGTCAGACAAGACGGCAGTTTCAACTGTAATTGAATATACCCCATAAATGAGATGCATGTGACCCTGCTAGTTTGCTACAGTATATGTTACCAGGAGAGCATAATGAAATGGGAGTATCTATGTGCAATATATGACTGCCAATGGGATTTACAGTATCTGACTGACAATGGGGGTATTACTGTGTAATGTATGACTGGCAATGTAAGTATCTCTGTACAATTTAGAAATAAAGAAAAGAAAGTTGGTGAAGGTATAAACACAAGGTCAAACCAAGACACATTAAAATATCCTAGATAGTAAATGGCTAATGCTGCTCCTCATCTCTATAGGAGGAATTTAAGTGTTTTGCGCACCGGCCGCAACTAGATGGCACCCGATGGAGCAATTCAAGTGTTGCTAAGTTCAGGCGCGCACAGCCGCCGGCACTGACATTACTGTTATGTTATTCCGTCATTTTGACGGGCTGGTAACCAGTATAGTATAAAATATAAAACTTTTGTTATAATAATAATAATAATAATAATAATTTTATTTATATAGCGCTCTTTCTCCAACAGGACTCAAGGCGCTTTACAGATATCAAAAACAATGCACATGATACAGAGGATTTGAGTAATACAGGTTGAGTCTCCCTTATCCAAAATGCTTGGGACCAGAGGTATTTTGGATATCGGATTTTTCCGTATTTTGGAATAATTGCATACCATAATGGAGATATCATGGTGATGGGAACTAAATATAAGCACAGAATGCATTTATGTTACATATACACCTTATACACACAGCCTGAAGGTCATTTTAGCCAATATTTTTTTATAACTTTGTGCATTAAACAAAGTGTGTCTACATTCACACAAATCATTTATTTTTCATATACACCTTATACACACAGCCTGAAGGTCATTTAATACAATATTTTTAATAACTTTGTATATTAAACAAAGTTTGTGTACATTGAGCCATCAGAAAACAAAGGTTTCAATATCTCACTCTCACTCAGAAAAGTCCGTATTTCTGAATATTCCGTACTTCGGAATATTTGGATATGGGATACTCAACCTGTACAACAATAGATAAGCCACACAGACATAAAAGAAAACCTTAAGCACACAGAAAGCATAATGCAGGATTGGTGTAGGCATTTTGGGTAATAACTTCCAAGGGTTGTGTATTCCACCCTCACAAGGTACCAGGTGTGGCAGCCATCTTGGGCGCTCAGCGTAGGATTACCCAGGGTGGAATAGTCCACCCCTAGAAGAGATGACACAAAATGGGGGTGATTTCAGAGTCCTACAGTTCAGAATAGGGTTCCATCAAAACCACCAGGCCTATGTATTTTTCATCCCATCCACAAGTGTACCATATAGGGCAGCCATGTTGGGCGCACTTTGAAGGTTACACTGTGGGGGGTATAAAAGGGCATAAAAGGGCAAAGTTCATATATGGGAAGACTGATGCTTATGTAGTAGTATGATGTACCCTGCATGTAGGGCACAATGGAAAGGTGTGCAATCAGTGGAGGTTAAAATTACAGGAAAAACACATGGTGGGGTAGAAGCGAGCAATGAAGAGAGAAAAAAAACACACAATAGCAGGTAACTAGTGGCAGAAGTAGGATTGGGATAACATTTTGATCAGATCTTAGTACGGGTGGGTAGGAGAATGTGGGGGGCATACTCAGAAGCAATGGGGATGTCCCTGCTGAGCCTGGTGCTGTGCCCCCACAGTTCCCTGTTCATCTTGATGGTTAGGCCCAGGGGCAACCTTGATGTTCTCAGCCAGAGAGGTGGTAAGCCTGGTCTTGGTGTTCTCATGTTTGAGGCGAGGAGAGGCCACATAAAGTTCCAGAGTTTTTTGATTGTAATGCAGTCCTTCTGTTAATTTGTAAGTTTGTTTACCTTCTGTTTTCCTTTGGTTTCACACAGGTATAACACTGCTGTTGTTTTGAGCTGCCACTTGATAACTAGCCACTTCATATACTAGTCACTGCAGCGTCCTAATAGGCCTGGTGTCCTATGCTATACTGAGTAAATGAGTCTACAAACACATGTCCTTTCTGATTACAACCCCCTCCCCCACACAGCAACCCTCCCACCAAAAGGTGTTAATCAACTACCAAATGTGAGGTTTGTAAACCCCAGTCAATCACTATAAGTTTTTGCACACTACAGATATTAATCCACTTACAACAATTTTCTAAACATACAATGTAATGTGCAATGGTCTGCAATAATTACCAAGTAGATCTTTACTAAAAAAGGAGCAATGGGCTGCAATAATTATCAAGTAGATCTTTACTAAAAAAGGAGCAATCGGCTGCAATAATTACCAAGTAGATCTTTACTAAAAAAGGAGCAATGGTCTGCAATAATTTACCAAGTAGATCTTTACTAAAAAAGGAGCAATGGTCTGCAATAATTACCTGTTGACGAGAAGGAGAGACGGGAGTCGATTTTGAATATTAGTTGAAGATGTAACTAATGACACACAGGTATAACACTGCTGTTGTTTTGAGCTGCCACTTGATAACTAGCCACTTCATATACTAGTCACTGCAGCGTCCTAAAAGGCCTGGCGTCCTATGCTATATGAACAATAAACAAATAATAACTTCCAGGAGTGTGGTAGAAATAATAATAATAGACAATATAAAATGTTATAGCCACTACAAGATTAATACACAAGCTATTAACTAGATAGCTCTAAACACATTTATAATAAAAGAATATCGGCAGAGGAAAAGGCATCAAGAGTCACAATGGACAAAAGTCCCTAAACTGTGGTAAAGTCAGAGACAATATGCTCACCACTATTGGGATGAATCTGCGTCTTGAGAAAGCCACCGGTGTGTCGTAAAATGCATTGAAGGTACGGAGCTGATTATCTGGCAGAGAACTTTTCTCTTTGAAGGTGGGCAGCTTTAAAACTTTTGATGAGGTCTTTATAGTGTTTATTGCCATTGGTACTAGGATTAATATTGAGTATCTGAACACTGTATTACTGTTGATGGGAGTATCCCTGTTCATTTGTAGAGCAAGCTGTTGGAAAGAGCCTAATTTTATGGAAGTGTGATTAGATTTGTGCCTACTACATGGACTTCCTTGTACACACATAACATTTTCAGATGTGCCAAGATGTTCCCTTACACACTTGTTTAATTTAAGTTGTAAATAGTAGTGCAAAACCAAAGAGTAGTGATATCAAACATCAGAGGCTGAAGAGGTCGGACAAAGACTATACGCAGCTTTTACCTTTTACAGCCAGCTCAGTTTTTCCCAGGACTTATCATGTCATAGTAGTATTTTGAACTGGTTACATTGGTGCAAGATACATTGGAGTACTGACTGTAGTAGTATGCAGCAACTGGCTAACCAGTGTCTCAGTAAGTTTGAGCTCTCCTGCTGAAATCTTTCCAGAAGCCTGTCTGATGACATCTGACCACTTCCACAATGCCCTACAGGTACTGGTAAAAGAGAGTAAGCGGCACACCTTTTACTTCTCCTCTCCAAGCATAGTACAACAATGTAGCATGGTATTTATAAAACATAACATCTAAACCATAAACTATATACTGTAGCAGTGATAAGTTTGCCTGTAATGTCTACATGACGAAATCATGGAACCCAAGATTACATTTGGATTTGAGGGTGGAGCGAAGTCGACTCTCATTGTTCTCATTGTCAGAATTTGTTGGATCATGTGGGTGCTCCAATAATTGGCCATGTGGACCACCAAATAACAGTTGATCATACTGACATGGGATCTGCATGCACACAGCCTGGCCTTGACAGGTGCCATTCTTATTAATGACTTGTAATAGCTCTCCTTACTCTGGTGCCTCTGGCTATGGCCTGTTGGATTCCTGTCAAAACTAAATGTTGAAACTGCAATGATCATGAATGAAGATCCTTTTGCAATGTGACCATAATGCAGATGTTGTGCTGGTGATGGCAAACCATTCCCTGTCTTGTTCCTTAAACTTAGCAAAGCAGTACATATTTCTGTACAGTTATAAAAAGAATATGTTTGGTTGTCTCATAGATTGGGGGAACAGTGTTTTACTGGTTGCTATGTACTTAAAATCCCAAACGTGCAAATATGTTAAATTCCTTACTCATGACCTCCATATAAGTCATTAAATATTGTGAGACATCATGCACTGCAAAGTATGTTTCAGCTTTGTGATCACAGATGCACCAATAAGGTTGGTAAGGTAGCCGAACTTCAACTCTGAAAATGAATAAACCAAGACCAGGTGCTCTCTTCTCCCCCATTCAAAGATAGCTATAGCAAAGAAGGGCCATGGCAAATAAACGATGCCATGAAGGTGAACTGTGCTCTTGATCTGATATGCTCTGAATGCATTACAGGTCACAAATATAAGTCTATATTAGTCTGGATCAACTGATAGAAGAACATCATCTCTCCTGCCATGCACTTGGATGTTTCTAATGGAGTTACTGGACGTAGGATTTCTGTAAGGGGTAAGGTGTAACAAACTTCTAGTCACATAATATCAGGCCATCAATCACTGTGAGTTAATCTCTCATGCCAAATTAGTTCTTAGTAGTGTGTGAAAGTTTTATCAAAGATGTTGGCCTGCCTTGTGTGATGACTTGTAAAAGACAATGATGAGGTTATCCACCTATATTTCACATGTCATTTTGTCGAGTCTGGTCACAAGTTACAATACTATATGACTGAAGGTCTAATCAGTAGCTCCTTTAGCTTTGCAAAAGCATAGTTCTGTGGCTCTTACCAGTACCAAGCAATGCCTTGCCTAGGAGTTGGCACAGTGGGGCAGTTGGATCGTAGTTTGAAATTAACTTTCCATGATAATTAGTCAAAGAAACATACTGTGCATAGAAAAAAACCCAGGCTCTAGTGCTAATTCTAAAAAAAGTGCATGACGCAGTGTCTATTGCTTGTCACCCATCTGCCAGTTTATGCAAATGGCCTTCAAACTCCTTCCCTTGTGTAGATCTATGTGGCCAAATGTGTAACGAATGAGACACCCACTTTTAGTGCCCATGCACACAGTAACACCGATTGCTGCATCCTTATAAGTAACCATCGGTCGCACCATTAAAACTTGCACCAGCCTCATGGCAGGTGTAGTTTCACTGTTGGGTATGGCCTCCTATGTGACAGAATAAACGTATACAATATGATACCTTCTAGGTGATGACAAGCTGCAGGCTCCCAATAAATAAAATTAATAGCACTGAAATAACGGTTATGTAGTAATGGTATAAAAAGTCAACAAAATGGCACAGAGAATGATTACAGTATCATCCAATGGTGATTAAGAAACTAACAGTCCCGATATAAAGGCACTTGTATACATGCACTTATAAAATCCTGACTATTGTGATAGGGATTTAGTTTGCCAAAAAATCCTCTGGCTGATTCATAGTTAAAGTCCCAAGGTACGGTGTAAAAGTGGCTACCTTATATGTAAGCAGCTGATGCAGCTGACAAGCAGAGTGTCTCACTATAGCATCCTGCCAATGATAAAATGCAGATTCCTGTAGCTGTACAGATTAACAAAGACATCCAAATGCACACACTCACGTATTTTGCCTCTGGCAATATATATATTATAATAAACTATGTATGCACCATTTTTTATATAACACAATATTTAATTAAAACATACACTTAATTATATGAAATTCAGCTGCATACCAAAGGAAGGTCCTTTGTTGGCCAAAGACCCAAATCCACAATTACACTAAAAAATCCAAGAAGGTGCTTCAATATAAGTATTGTCCAGTGGTATAGTCCACCTCAATATTGTTCAATGTTATAACACAGTTCTTATCTTTCTATTATGTGATGGTTTGAAGTAACAAGGGCTACTATCCTGCTTCTTCCTATGAAAAGAAAACCTTCCAGCAGTAACACCCGCTAAAAGCATTAAGCCTCTCGGCCTTAAACAGTCATCTGATTTACATTTATTTAAAACATTGATAAAATGAACAAGTAAGCAAAATCTGGTCTTCCATGACACATATAATCAAACTGGTGACCTATCTTTAGGGTAGTAGTTTTCCCTTCAGCTATTATAACTCCAATTTGGGTAGGAGCTCCTTCGACAGCAACATCCTCTTAAGAGAGGTCACTCCAAATTTGGAGTAACGTCCAAATCACTACATGCACCTTTTCTTGGAAGAAACCATAGGGCAATTTAAACCACACATCAGAATTTGGCTCTATAGGATTCCACACAGATAGGCAACTTTAAGTCAGTGCAATTATAGCTATTCCCATAGAAGCCGTTTAGTGTATCATTATAGGCTCTTAAATAAAGATGATTTCAAACTGGACTGTTGCAAAATAATGGAAAGCATATTGTGGGAGAATATGTGTTTATTTTGAGCTCACATGATGACATCTCACAATTAAAAGTATTTAAGAAACGCATGCAAGGTTTGGTTGGCGGCCCATAAGCTTTTGGGTGCTGATGGTTTGGTTGCTCTCCTTTAATGGTAGTTCTTTGTGGTTGGCTTATGGTGTGTCCACATTTGTTCATAATTATAGAGCAGGCTTTGTGTGTTCCTTTGCTCAACTCAATTCTGATTTTGGTCTTACAAAGTATTTGTAGCTTTGGCATGAACTTGGTACACAATGTGGAAGGGAACCTGTTTTATCAGAATTACGTATACAAGCTTTGGTTCACACTCCTCCCCTCAAGAAACATATTTTCTGTATATATTCATCCCTAGGTCAGCTATTGACTCTGGTGTTTTGCCAGCATTGTGGGCCAAATAGGAGATTGACCTGTGCTCCTTGCCAAATGAGGACTGAAGCTTTGTTTTGGGTTATCCTTGAGTGGCCACGACATATACCAGATTCCAGAGATTAAGCTGTATATACTGCATATAGGGGGTCATTCCGAGTTGTTCGCTCATTATTTTTTTCTCGCAATGGAGCGATTAGTCGCTAATGCGCATGCACAATGTCCGCACTGCGACAGCGCCAAGTAAATTTGCTATGCAGTTTGGTATTTTACTCACGTTTTTTTCTTCGTTCTGGTGATCGTAATGTGATTGACAGGAAGTGGGTGTTTCTGGGCGGAAACTGGCCGTTTTATGGGTGTGTGCGAAAAAACGCTACCGTTTCTGGGAAAAACTCGGGAGTGGCTGAAGAAACGGAGGAGTGTCTGGGCGAACGCTGGGTGTGTTTGTGACGTCAAACCAGGAACGACAAGCACTGAACTGATCGCAGATGCCGAGTAAGTCTGGAGCTACTCAGAAACTGCTTAGAGGTGTGTGGTCGCAATTTTGAGAATCTTTCGTTAGCAATTTTAAGAAGCTAAGATTCACTCCCAGTAGGCGGCGGCTTAGCGTGTGCAATGCTGCTAAAAGCAGCTTGCGAGCGAACAACTCGGAATGAGGGCCATAGTTTATTAGACACCGGTATGTTTGGGGAAACTTGGGTGGATTGCTCCATCTCCTGTCCTAAATGTAGTGAGTCTGATGCTGGCGTTTGGCATTTGCTCTGGGATTATCATATGGTTTCCTTTATTTGGACCAGTATACTGGGCTATGTAGCAGATTCTGGGATAAAAATTTAATTATTAATAAACAGCCCTCAAAGGAATAAATTCATAACAGGTGTTTTCAAAAAAACAAAATTCATACATTTAAAAAAAAAAACATGATGTAATGACAAATTCACAAAAACATTCATAATAAAAAAATCTTAAAAGTTTTAAAAGAGCCTCATAGCCAGTCTCTAGACCACAATTACTCTCTCTTAGGGTAAGCTAATGTGCCAATGTTGGCATAAGAAGTGTGAATTTATCATCAAAATTCCTCCAGGCAGTAAGGTGTTAATGGGACATCCAGTTCAAAGATGTATAATTGCCAGGTTCTTTGCCGTATTTAGCTGGGTATTCCACCTAGCGAGGGTCTAGGGTACACTCTTTGTCCTACGCAATGGTAGTGGTGGTTCTCCCTTTATTAATTGTCCACAGTAATGGATGCTGGAATCTTCCAAGGCTTAATATGGCTGTGCAGAGTCTCACTGAACGGTCAAGCAATGCCCTAGGTCAGAGGCTGGCTTCCTACGCGTTTTGCTGTCACTTGGCAGCTTTATAAAAGGTCAAAGACACATTAGCTTGCCCTAAGAGAGATTAATTGTGGTCTACAGACTGGCTATGAGAATCTTAAAACTTTTAAGATTTTTAATCATGAATGTTTTTGTGAATTTGTCGTTACATCATGTTTTTTATTAAATGTATGAATTTTGTTTTTTGAAAACACCTGTTTATTCCTTTGAGCGTTGTTTTTTCATATTTTTCTTCCTTCTGTATCAGGGTGACCGACTATCACCCGATTTGACAGCAGCTTAGAGAACCAGCCAATACATAAGCGCCTGATTATATTAATTTATTAATATAGTTCTTTCCTTGCCATAAAAATGTCATTGTCCTCTCCGAGGCATATGAGTTGATTCATTCTTTACAAACTTACTCTAGCTAAAGTGTGTATTAATATAACTTGGATGACCTCACAGGCTCCCACCCCCTACTCATGGATATGCTTGGTTATTCCTACAGTGTCTCATGAGCAGTTCATATACACTAAGAGGTATATTCAATTGTCTGCTGGGTTTTCCGCAGGCTTGTAGCAGTGCCCAGGGCTATTTACTTGCAGCCTGCATTAAGCCAGCAGGCTCCATTTACTGCAGACTTCTGTTTGCATCCTCCTGAGGTGAGAATAGAAATCCACGTTAAGGACTTTTTGACCTTACTGCTGCTGCAGCAAGCACGTTAACCCATAGCTCTGGGAACTTAACCTAGAACCTATTGGTTAATGTGTGCTAGCCGTGGGTTTAACATAGGAGGAAATGGGCTTACAATTATATAGCTTCAGGTGTGAAAGCTGGAGGCTATGCTCATGAGGTAAGATTCCCGGCTAATTGAATAAGTCCCTAAGCATGCTATAAATTGCATTTGAAATTTGATAGAATCTGGTCCCTTTGGTAATCTATAAAATATGCTCTAAACTTGGAGTCCTCCCAAGGTTAGGCCTTCTATTGTCTTGTGAGTGTCCCTAACACCTTGCTGCCCTTTTATTCTTTATAGTTTACGTGGGAGGGTTGTCTTTCTGAGGATGCCACCATTAAATTTGTCTTATTTCCCAGTTTCTGGTATTTTTCTGCCATCCTTTTTCTTCCACCGCCCTTCAGCAGCCCCGTCACCCACAGCTCACGGAGGTGCCGTACAGGAGCCGCGCCGTAGAAATACTTCACGGCCGCACTGCACTTACGGAGCACCACCGCACAGCAGGCTCCCTCACTTCCACCGCCCTTCAGCAGCCCCGTCACCGAGCCGCACAGAGCGCTCACGGAGGGCCAGTACAGGACTGCACAGAGCGCTCACCCTGTCTCACGGAGGCGCCACACACCGCAGCGCAAGCCTCCCTCACTACCAAGCCAGCGGCACCTCCGTCACCCGCAGCGATCTCCTGGCTACCTGCGCCTCCCGCCCCACTCTGCCTGCGGCCCACATCTGCCACTCCACCATCACCCAGCACTCATCCACCCCTGCACCCCCACCCCCAACCACGTGTAGCACACCCCCTCCTCCCACCTTCGGAGTAAGCCTGACATTGTTGGGGGGGGGGGAATATAACGTCATGCCTGTTAATGTGCAGGAAAGGGCGGGAAGTGAAATGCTTTCACCCACCACATTCCACGCTCCCCATGCACCCCCCGCTCCCACCACCATCAGCCACACAGCAGTATATCTGCCAGCACCCTCCCCCCTTCACCATCACCCAGCACTCATCCACCCCTGCACCCCCACCCCCAACCACCTGTAGCACACCCCCTCCACCCACCTTCGGAGTAAGCCTGATATTGTTGGGGGGGGGGGATATAACGTCATGCCTGTTAATGTGCAGGAAAGGGGGGGAAGTGAAATGCTTTCACCCACCACAATCCACGCTCCCCATGCACCCCCCGCTCCCACCACCATCAGCCACACAGCAGTATATCTGCCAGCACCCCCCCCTTCACCATCACCCATTGTTGGGGGGGGGGGATATAACGTCATGCCTGTTAATGTGCAGGAAAGGGGGGCAAGTTAAATGCTTTCACCCACCACAATCCACCCTCCCCATCCACCCCCAGCCCCCACCACCATCAGACACACAACAGTATATCTGCTCTATATAGGAGCCAGCACCCCCCCCCCCCTACTCCCTTCCCCACCTTGCCAGTAAGGCTGATATTGGTGGGGGGGGGGGGTGCTGGCTCCTATATAGAGCAGATATACTGTTGTGTGTCTGATGGTGGTGATATTGACAGCGGGACAGTCCCCAAACAACGGGACTGTCCCGCAAAAAACGGGACAGTTGGGAGGTATGAAAGCCCTCCCTGCGCCGCATACTCTCTGCGCCCCGGAGCCTCCTCTGTGCGTGATGTCACAGAAGTGCCTCTCCGCCACAGGCGCGCCCAGATCCCCACAGGCCCTTACTTCGCAACACAGCACCTGTGCTGCCGGCCTGGAAGCCCCGAGATGGCTAATGTAACGGATAGAGTGGGTGATATCACGGAGGGTAATGTCTGGACGCTGAATCAATGTAAAAGGTGACAGTGCTGCGCAGTGCAGTAGCTGTGCAATCAGGGCCGGTGCTACGGTGTTTGCCGCCCCCCTGCAAACTATAAATTTGCACCCTTGCATACTTTACAAACGAACAGCGCACATAATACCCCATGTAGTAGAGACACTTACACAAGTAACACCCCATGTAGCAGTGACGCTTACACACGTAACGCTCCCTGTACCAGTGACGCTTACACACGTAACACCCCCTGCATCAGTGCCACTTACACACGTAACACCCCCCTGTACCATTGACACTTACACACATAATGCCCCCCTTTACCAGTGACGCTTACACACGTAACGCCCCTGTAGCAGTGCCGCTTAGACACGTAACGCCCCTGTACCAGTGCCGCTTAAACACGTAACGCCCTCTGTACCAGTGCCGCTTACACACGTAACGCCCCCCCCCCCCCCTGCACCAGTGCCGCTTACACACGTAACGACCCCTGTACCAGTGCCGCTTACACACGTAATGCCCCCTGTAGCAGTGACGCTTACACACGAAACGCCCTCTGTACCAGTGCCGCTTAGACACGTAACGCCCCCTGTAACAGTGACGCTTACACACGTAACGCCCCCTGTACCAGTGACGCTTACACACGTAACGCCCTCTGTAGAAGTGACGCTTACACAAGCAATAACATGGAAATTTCTCTTTCGGCCCCCGCAGTCACTCAACCTTCCACACATACACACCACAATACCCTACACACAGCTCACTAAACATAACACACACAGCCCATGTAGCAGTGACGCTTACACACGTAACCTCTCCTGTACCGGTGAAGCTTACACACGTAACGCCCCCTGTCACAGTGACGCTTACACACGTAACGCCCCCTGTACCAGTGACACTTAAACACGTAACGCCCTCTGTACCAGTGCCGCAGGCATGGCTGGGATCGCATACGATATATCACATGCAAAATGTACCAAATCGTATGGAATCATATGGAACCAGTCCCGGGAAGCTCCCGGGAGAGTTCAAGGGAAATTGCCTCTGACTTCAGCCTCAGACATATTGTTTTAGTGTATGGGGCCCTTTAAACTTGATTTTGCCCCAGGTCCTCACCTCTAGTCTCCAAACCTTTAAACAGTCCCTGAAAACTCACCTCTTCAGACAAGCCTATCAAATTCCAGACTCACCCACATAACTTTCATTGCTTCCCTATCTAATTATATCCTCTCTGTACAGTACACATAACATCAGTGCTTACTGTGAAACAGAGATAGTTAAAATGGGTAAACAATACGTCCCTTCAGTAATTGGCCATATATTCTTGACACTCCTCACTTTTCCTAACCACTTGCAGGATGGTATAAGGCAAAATCCTCCATGAATTCATATACAAATAAGAAGGTGGAAAAATCGCATAATGTAATACAATTTAATCCCACAAACACATTAAAATGACAGAAAATTCACATATACATAAAATAAAATGTAAGCAGCACTCGATGGAGTTGTTTGGGAATCAATGAATGGCAGAAATGAATGAAATTACCAGAGGCTACAAGAACTGGCAACGGTCAGTTCTTATAAAAGTGTGAGGGGTGATGTTTCACCAGTATGCGATCAGGATAACGCCTCCTGGACATCTGCTCTCCCCAGTAAAGGTACTTCAAAACGCCAACACGGATTACCCACCAACGCATTTCCACCCCTTCTGGGGTCTTTGTCAAGGTGATGAGTGCTGTGTCCCAGTTTCCCTAATGTTTTAAAATCAGCTCCGTCCAATCCCTATCGCTCCACGTAAGTGTTAACAGCTGTTTCGTGTTCTTAGCCAATCATCATCTATGTCCCCGGTCACATGTTCCGTGTATTACTCAGGTAACTATGGAGATTTCAGAAGAAGCTCAGCTCCACACTCCCGGTGCCGATATGTCACTTCCTGTTAGATCCCATCTCCATAGAAATCGAATGGGGATGTTCTAGACCACTCGGCGTCGATACCTCACTTCCTGAAACGCGTCGGTGGGTAATCTGTGTTGGCGTTTTGAAGTACCTTTATCGGGGAGAGCGTTATCCTGATCGCATACTGGTGAAACATCACACCTCACGCTTTTATAAGAACTGACCGTTGCCAGTTCTTATAGCCTCTGGTAATTTCATTAATTTCTGCCATTCACTGATTCCCAAACAACCCCATCGAGTGCTGCTTACATTTTATGTATATGTGAATTTTATGTCATTTTAATGTGTTTGTGGGATTAAATTGTATTACAATATGTGATTTTTCCACCTTCTCATTTGCATATAAATTCATGGAGGATTTTGCCTTATACCATCCTGCAAGCGGTTGGGAAAACTGAGGAGTGTCAAGATTATATGGCCAATTACTGAAGGGACGTATTGTTTACCCATTTTAACTATCTCTGTTTCACACTAAGCGCTGACATTTAAATTAATTAAATTGTTTCATTGCTTGTCCATTTGGGGGTGTGGAGGATCACTCTCTTTAGGTGTTTTTGTTTTGCTGCTGGTTTGTGCGCTTACAAGGGACACACTAAATCTTTTTTGTATTAGTACACATAACATCACATATCTTGTCTTTCTTTACTCTCACACCCTCCTGACACTTGGCCAACATTGGGGGTCATTCCGAGTTGTTCGCTCTGTATTTTTTTGTCGCAACGGAGCGATTAGTCGCTAATGCGCATGTGCAATGTCCGCAGTGCGGCTGCGCCAAGTAAATTTGCTATGCAGTTAGGTTTTTTACTCACGGCATTACAAGGTTTTTTCTTCGTTCTGGTGATCGTAATGTGATTGACAGGAAGTGGGTGTTTCTGGGTGGAAACTGGCCGTTTTATGGGTGTGTGTGAAAAAACGCTGCCGTTTCTGGGAAAAACGCGGGAGTGGCTGGAGAAACGGAGGAGTGTCTGGGCGAACGCTGGGTGTGTTTGTGACATCAAACCAGAAACGACAAGCACTGAACTGATCGCACTGGCAGAGTAAGTCTCGAGCTACTCAGAAAATGCACAGAGAAGTCTTTTCGCAATATTGCGAATCTTTCGTTCGCAATTTTGATAAGCTAAGATTCACTCCCAGTAGGCGGCGGCTTAGCGTGTGCAAAGCTGCTAAAAGCAGCTTGCGAGCGAACAACTCGGAATGAGGGCCATTGTGTGGTGATCAGATCATACAACCCATTAATAACCTAGCAATCTTGTTTGTCCATTATGCAATAGGTAGCATCTATCCTGGTGTATCAGTGCCTATTTCCCTATAGATTGTAAGCTTGCGAGCAGGGCCTTCCTACCTCTATGTCTGTCTGTTTTTAACCAGTTTTGTTCTATTACTGTTGTTCTAATTGTAAAGCGCAATGGAATATGCTGCGCTATATAAGAAACTATTCATAAATAAATATATGTTAAAACCTTTTTCAATATGTTTGAGTTAAAGAAAAAAACATTCAGCATAATGAAAAGGGTTTTATGTTACACCTGTAATAGCTGGATACTCATAGGTTATGGTAGGGGCCGCAGTCATTCTTAGTCTATTGCCATGCCTTGGTAGAAGAGAATTAATAATAATAATAATAATAATAATAATAATAATTTTATTTATATAGCGCTCTTTCTCCAGTAGGATTCAAGGCGCTTAACAGATACATAGCATAATATAGTACAGAAAATAATGAAGTACATTTTCATAAAATACAGAAGCATGAAGATACTAAAAGGGACATTATGGAAATGCTTGAGTAAACAGAAAAGTCTTGAGTCTACTTTTGAAGGATTCTATAGTTGGGGCCTCTCGCACTGTGCGGGGAAGTGAGTTCCATAGAGTCGGAGCCGCATGATTAAACTGCACAGGTTCATAAAGTCTGCCCCTAGTTAATTCCAACCTAGATCTACAGTACTGGCTTGGTATAGTGAACTGTTTCCTTTTTTAAAATAAAAATGAATGTGAATTTTGATCAGGGAGATTGAAGGGCGTTATCTTGGGCTCATATTGATATAGAAACCTTAGGGTATTTTTAGATGTCACAGTGATGTGGTGCTGGTCTTTGGCTGCTCAACTCTCCGATGCTGGGCAACGTCAAAAGCTACTTTCAGACTGCTCTGCTCAGAGCCGCCCCTAGGCATAGGCAAACTAGGCAAATGCCTAGGGCATTTGGTATGCCTAGAGGCACCAGCAGCTTCTGCTGATTAAAATGATATGCGGCATGCCTATATTCTGTGTGTAGCATTTCGTATGCAGATACAGCCACAGTCGCACACAGTTCATAGGCATGCTGCATATCATTTTAATCAGCAGAAGCTGCTTGTGCATCCTAGCCACATAGCAATGCCAATAAGATGCATTTTCATTAAAAAAGGCACCTGACATTAGCAGAGCTGCCAGCTGACTCACGCCAGGCATCTCCTGCTGCATGGCGCATTGAGGCAAGATGTATAAGGACACATCTGTATTCAAGGAGAGACAGAGGTCACAGTGTTAGTGGCTGTGTGAGTGTTGTGTGCGGGTGGGTTGATTGTGCAATAATGTTTGGCATATGTGTAAGGGACATTATGTGTATAAGGGCATTAATAAAGGTTGGCATAATGTGTAAGGCGCATTATGTTTATAAGGACATTAATAATGTGTGTCATATGTGTTAGGGGCTCTACTGTGTGGTATTATGTGTATAAAGGCATTACTAATGTGTCCCATTATGTGTATAAGGTGCTCTACTGAGTGGTGTTACGTATAGAAAGGGCACTATTTTGTGGTGTAATGTGAATAAAGAGCAATATGGTGTGGTGTAATATGAATAAGGGGCACTACTGTGAGGAGTAACGTATATAAGGTAAAGTGGTACTACTGTGTGATGTAACGTGAATAAGGGGCACTATCGCATGATATCATGTGAATAAAGTTGCACTACTGTGTGGCATAATTTGAATTGGGGGTACTATTGTGTGGCCATGCCGCTTGCCAGCAAAAACATGTCCCTTTTTGGGCTGTGCGCCAAATGTGCGCACTGTTCCTTTTTAAAATATAGGGTAAAGGAACACCAAAATAAGGACTGCTATGGGTGCGAGGTGATGGTACTGGGAAAAGGGTGCAGGGACAGAGGCAGAACTAGCGGTGGTGCTAGGGGCACCAGCCAAAATCTTGCCTAGGGCATCATATTGGTTAGGGCCGGCTCTGACTCTGCTCCCCCAGGTGTGTGAGTACTGATTAGGAGAGGGCTGGATCTCTAGGTAGCAGGCAACTGACTTACGTGAGCTTAAAAAGCTGCTCTATGGTCTGCTGGTATTGGTTAGTACAACTAACAAGTGTTGCAAGGAGGACACTTACCAAGGGTTAATCCATTACTGTCAATACCAGCGATTATCAGCAAGCAAAGTACATCTTTAATTACTTTAATAATAATTCTTAACACAGCAGTTTATCAATTATATCTCTTTGTTCTCACAAACTCACCTTCCTCCTATGCTGTTGTGACAGCGTTGACAAGCGCTACCTTAACTCTTCATTATTCATTCACCATACTAACACACAAGACACAATCCCCTATCCTGCATAAGGACTCTAACAGACCAATATCCAAGTTTGGCCTCCTTGCTCATACTGAGTCGGACGCAAGTGGTAAAGTGGACGGATCATGTGACTTTCAGCATAATTTGCAGCAATTCACAGATCTGGGCGTAGTAGTGCGTGGCAATTTACAGTATACACTGTAGCTGTCTCCTCAGGGTGCTTTTCAGTTGCCCACCTCTGTGTCCTATCTCCTTTATTTCAGATTTCATGATGTGCCTACTTTAAAAAAAAATTTTTTTTATATGAAATTGCAATACAGCTGCATTTTGTCAGGGCTGGACTGAACCCCTCCTACCCCTCCATGAACAGTGCACTTCCTTTCTGCCAACAAATTATTTGTTTCTCAGCAAACCCCTCTGGTCAGCTTAGCACAATCAGGATATATGTGCATCTTACCCATAACAACTTGAAATCCTCCCATATTTAAAAGACACATTTTTCAACATGCCATGCACGGGATTTAAACTTACAATTTCACGTACTGATGTCAGATGCTTAACACATGAGCTATTTGCTCCTGTGTAGCAAATTGAGTAATTCTAACTATATATAAGCCAGCTGTATTCTTACTAGTGATGAGCGGGTTCGGATCCTCGGGATCCGAACCCGCCCGAACTTCACATTTTTTTTCACGGGTCCGAGCAACTCGGATCCTCCCGCCTTGCTCGGTTAACCCGAGCGCGCCCGAACGTCATCATCCCGCTGTCGGATTCTCGCGAGATTCGGATTCTATATAAGGAGCCGCGCGTCGCCGCCATTTTCACACGTGCATTGAGATTGATAGGGAGAGGACGTGGCTGGCGTCCTCTCCGTTATAGTAGAAAAAGACTGAGTATAAAGACTGAGTGACTTACTTATAATTGTGGGGAGGATTGGGGATGGGGAGCAGCTGTTAGGGAGTACAGTGCAGGGTTTTGATTATACCACCAGTGAGTTTAATCCTTTGTTTGTTTCTCTGCCTGAAAAAAAAACGCTCCACCATATCTGTGCTCACTCAGTGTGCTGCACTGCTGCATGATATATCTGTGCTGAGTGCACTGCTCACACTGCCTAATTGTGGGGACTGGGGAGCAGTTATAGCAGGAGTACAGTGCACAGTTTTGCTGACAGTGACCACCAGTCCAGTATACGTTTGTCTGCCTGAAAAACACTCCTGTCTGTGGTGGCTTTTTTTTCTTCATACTAGTTTAGCAGTCTGCTGACAGCGTCCACCAGGTCCGTTATTATTTATTATACAGTATATTATATTTATTTTATATATATCTAGCAGTACGGTAGGCCACGGCTGTACCTACCTCTGTGTCGTCAGTGCACTCGTCGTCCATAAGTAATATAATACTATACTATCCATCCATCTACATTGTATACCTGTGGTGGCTTTTTTTTTCTTCATACTAGTTTAGCAGTCTGCTGACAGTGTCCACCAGGTCCGTTATTATATTATACAGTATATTATATATATATAAGCAGTACGGTAGGCCACGGCTGTACCTACCTCTGTGTCGTCAGTGCACTCGTCGTCCATAAGTAATATAATACTATACTATCCATCCATCTACATTGTATACCTGTGGTGGCTTTTTTTTTCTTCATACTAGTTTAGCAGTCTGCTGACAGTGTCCACCAGGTCCGTTATGCAGTATATTATATATATAAGCAGTACGGTAGGCCACGGCTGTACCTACCTCTGTGTCGTCAGTGCACTCGTCGTCCATAAGTAATATAATACTATACTATCCATCCATCTACATTGTATACCTGTGGTGGTTTTTTTTTTCTTCATACTAGTTTAGCAGTCTGCTGAAAGTGTCCACCAGGTCCGTTATACAGTATATTATATATATAAGCAGTACGGTAGGCCACGGCTGTACCTACCTCTGTGTCGTCTGTGCACTCGTCGTCCATAAGTAATATAATACTATACTATCCATCCATCTACATTGTATACCTGTGGTGGCTTTTTTTTTCTTCATACTAGTTTAGCAGTCTGCTGACAGTGTCCACCAGGTCCGTTATACAGTATATTATATATATAAGCAGTACGGTAGGCCACGGCTGTACCTACCTCTGTGTCGTCAGTGCACTCGTCGTCCATAAGTAATATAATACTATACTATCCATCCATCTACATTGTATAACTGTGGTGGCTTTTTTTTTCTGCATACTAGTTTAGCAGTCTGCTGACAGTGTCCACCAGGTCCGTTATACAGTATATTATATATATAAGCAGTACGGTAGGCCACGGCTGTACCTACCTCTGTGTCATCAGTGCACTCGTCATCCATAAGTAATATAATACTATACTATCCATCCATCTACATTGTATACCTGTGGTGGCTTTTTTTTTCTTCATACTAGTTTAGCAGTCTACTGACAGTGTCCACCAGGTCCGTTATACAGTATATTATATATATAAGCAGTACGGTAGGCCACGGCTGTACCTACCTCTGTGTCGTCAGTGCACTCGTCGTCCATAAGTAATATAATACTATACTATCCATCCATCTACATTGTATACCTGTGGTGGCTTTTAGTTGTGCGCATTAAAATATGGAGAACAAAAATGTGGAGGTTAAAAAAATAGGGAAAGATCAAGATCCACTTCCATCTCGTGCTGAAGCTGCTGCCACTAGTCATGGCCGAGACGATGAAATGCCATCAACGTCGTCTGCCAAGGCCGATGCCCAATGTCATAGTACAGAGCATGTAAAATCTAAAACACAAAAGATCAGTAAAATGACCCAAAAATCAAAATGAAAAGCGCCTGAGGAGAAGCGTAAACTTGCCAATATGCCATTTACGACACGGAGTGGCAAGAAACGGCTGAGGCCCTGGCCTATGTTCATGGCTAGTGGTTCAGCTTCACATGAGGATGGAAGCACTAATCCTCTCGCTAGAAAAAAGAAAATACTGAAGCTGGCAAAAGCATAGCAAAGAACTGTGCGTTCTTCGAAATCACAAATCCCCAAGGAGAGTCCAATTGTGTCGGTTGCGATGCCTGACCTTCCCAACACTGGACGGGAAGAGCTTGCGCCTTCCACCATTTGCACGCCCCCTGCAAGTGCGCCTTTTTTTTTCTTTGCATCATGTGCTGTTTGGGGAGTATTTTTTTGAAGGGCCATCCTGCCTGACACTGTAGTGCCACTCCTAGATGGGCCAGGTGTTTGTGTCGGCCACTAGGGTCGCTTAGCTTAGTCACACAGCTACCTCATTGCGCCTCTTTTTTTCTTTGCGTCATGTGCTGTTTGGGGAGTATTTTTTTGAAGGGCCATCCTGCCTGACACTGCAGTGCCACTCCTAGATGGGCCAGGTGTTTGTGTCGGCCACTTGGGTCGCTTAGCTTAGTCACACAGCTACCTCATTGCGCCTCTTTTTTTCTTTGCGTCATGTGCTGTTTGAGGAGTATTTTTTTGAAGGGCCATCCTGCCTGACACTGCAGTGCCACTCCTAGATGGGCCAGGTGTTTGTGTCGGCCACTTGGGTCGCTTAGCTTAGTCACACAGCTACCTCATTGCGCCTCTTTTTTTCTTTGCGTCATGTGCTGTTTGGGGAGTATTTTTTTGAAGGGCCATCCTGCATGACACTGCAGTGCCACTCCTAGATGGGCCAGGTGTTTGTGTCGGCCACTTGGGTCGCTTAGCTTAGCCATCCAGCGACCTCGGTGCAAATTTTAGGACTAAAAATAATATTGTGAGGTGTGAGGTGTTCAGAATAGACTGGAAATGAGTGTAAATTATGGTTATTGAGGTTAATAATACTATGGGATCAAAATGACCCCCAAATTCTATGATTTAAGCTGTTTTTTAGGGTTTTTTGAAAAAAACACCCGAATCCAAAACACAACCGAATCCGACAAAAAAAATTCGGTGAGGTTTTGCCAAAACGCGTTCGAACCCAAAACACGGCCGCGGAACCGAACCCAAAACCAAAACACAAAACCCGAAAAATTTCCGGTGCACATCACTAATTCTTACCCTAGACCACTGCAGTCTGCAGCTAAGCAGGTCTACATGTGACTGCAGGCTAGTAGAAGGGACAGCAGGGATTGACTCAGTACATCCTACCTGCCTATGGGGCTAATTCAGTTTGTATCGCAGTGTGCAATCCAACCGAAAAGATGTGGGCGCATGTGCAGCTCCCGTCTTGTGCATGCACCCGCATTTTCTGCGGGGGGCCAGCAGAAAATGCGATCGCCTCCTCCTGTTAATCAGGCAAAGGCGGTCGCGGGGCGGCGGCAACGCTCCTTTTCCAGGGAGGAGATGGAGTAGTTCGAGGGTGATGCAACGTAAATGGTGGGCGGTGTGGCGCGAACGGGGGCGTGATTGCAGCAGCTGCGTGATGTCATCCTTAGTTTCTGCTAACAAGCAGAAATTGGGAAGCAGTCGCAATTTCTGCTTATTGAAGGGGGGAGGCGCCGGGCAGCATGCTGGGGGCCTTGCCCAGCGATGGGCAGCCCCCAGCATGCGACCAAAAGGATAGCAAATTCTGCTGATTAGCAGAATTTGCTATCCTTACTGAATTAGCCCCTATAGCAACACACTAAAACCTTGTAGAATCTTTGATAAGGTGCATTGACAGATGAAACTGATCCAATGCTTACTACATTATATGTCAGTATTTATGTATGCAAGTTGTTTTATACTGTAGTTATGGTATATAAATAAATCGGATGAATGTGTTTAAATAGCATTATTTACATTTATTATGCAGGAGTTGAATTAGAATTGGTTCTAGTAATTGGTTATTTTTCATTTATTTCTACCGTTTACTAGAACAAGCAGAGAGAGAGAGAGAGAGAGAGAGAGTGCGCCTGTATTCTAAGCGCAAAATCTACAATTAGTATGGTGTACAGTTGTGACAGATACAGTATGCTTCAGCGCAGAGTTGGATGCATCGCGAGATGCCCCAGATGGGATGTGCATCCCAGCTATCAGGATGCCAGTGGTCATGTGACCAAAGCTACCAACCCCCGAGGATTAAGGTAGGGTATGGGATCGGGGGGCAGAAATACTTACCCCCTCCAATGTCGGTCTCTTCAATGTCAGGGTGCTTCGGTCGGTCATGTGACCGCCAGCATCCCAACCACCAGCATTTAGTTTGTATTCCCCTCAGACTCAGCATATAGGTATAAATATGCTATTTGTATGCACCTTTTATTTTACTATTTTTCTTTAAACACAGCATCAGTCTCGCAGTGTCTAGGTTACCTGTGTACAGTTCTGTGTCTGTGTATTCATCCACTTTCTTGTGATGGAGAATGTAATCTGAAACTTTGGTTCCTATAGCAGCTTGGACATCCAGCCATTCAAGAGCTACAACGGTACTCGAGGGCTCCATGTTGGGAGAGAGACGGAACCTGCAAAGAGGCACAAATAATGAAAAAGGGTTCTAAATATAATATGTTACCTTCTCTATACAGCATAAAGAAAAAGGAGGATTTTGATACTTACCGATAAATCCCTTTTTCAGAAGCCATAGGGGACACTGGCACAACTTCAAGACTGTGGGGTTGATGATGGGGGCTGGCACTTTAAATAATCTAAGAAGTGAAACAGGCTCCTCCCCCTCTATCCTCCATCATCCCTCAGTTATGAATTAGCCGAGAGGAGATGGGAAAAAGAGAACAGAAACTATACAAGGGAAGAGAGCATATAACAATTAAATAAAACAGAACAACAACGGGCAGGTGGCCAGTGTCCACTATGGCTTCCGAAAAAGGAATTTATCGGTAAGTATCAAAATCCTCCTTTTTCTGTCAGCCACTAGGGGACACTGGCACAACTTCAAGACTGTGGTGACGTCTAAAGTTTCCCCCCTGGACGGGAGATCGCTGAGGACCTTGCAAAACAAGATGGCCAAACCATGAAGATGAAGCAGCAAAAGTATCAAACTTTTAGAATATAGCAAATGTATGAATACTGGACCAAGTGGCTGCACGACAGAGTTGAGACATGGTAGCCCCCTACTAGAGGCCCACGAAAGCCCAAGTGAACGCGTAGAGTGGACAGCAATGGATACTGATGGTCACCTAGACTGGTGGAGATAGGCCTGACGAACAGTCAACTTAATCCGGTGGGCCAGGGTCTGCTTAATAAAAGGCCACCCCGTGATGAGGGACATCATAAAGCATGAATAAAGCATCATATATCCTGAAAGACGCAGTCCACTCTACGCAAATCTTCAAGGTTCTCGCTATATCCAGAGAAGAAGGTGTCCCAGAATCGTCCTGCAAAGATGGAACCACAATAGGTTGATTGATGTGAAAAGCCGACATGACCTTTGGGAAGGAAAGAAGCATGTGTTCTCAACTCTACCCGATAATGAAAAATGAAAAAGGGTGGTCTGCAAGACAAGGCACTTAATTCAGAAACCCTCTGGGCCGAAGCTATGGTTGGTAGAAAAGCAGTCTTCCAAGTAAGATATCGAAGGTCAGCTTCTTACAAAGGTTCAAAACAGGTTGACTGTAGAAATTCCAGCACCAGATTTAAATACCAAGGAGCTGTAGGTGGAACAAATGGAGGTTGTACCCGTAGAACCCCTTTTAGAAAGGTTTGCACATCTGCCAGGAGTGCTAAGCGTTTCTGAAAAAAAAAAATGATAAAGCAGATACCTGGACCTTCAGGGATCCTAGACGAACCGTGAGAGATGAAAAGAATCCAATTGAAATCCTCTTCGATCACACCAAGCTATAAAGGATCACCAGATGCGATGGTAATGAGCTGCCGTAAACGGTTTTCGTACTCGCAACATTGTGGGGATCACACATTCTGGAATTCCTTTTCTTTTCAGGATGTCTGCCTCAATAGCCATCCCGTTAAATGTAGCCGTGGTAAATCTGGTCCTTGCTGGATAGATCCGGATGCAGAGGAAGAGGTCAAGGATCGTCCGCTAGAAAGCACAGGTCTGAATACCAAGCCCTCTGAGGCCAATCTGGTGCCACCAGGATCACCGTGACTGACGCCTATTTGATTCTCTTGAGAATTCAAGACAATAGAGGGAACGGAGGAAACACGTAAAATAGGTTGTACGGCCAAGGCATGGCTAGAGTGTCCACAGCTTCCGCTTGAGGATCCTGGGATCTAGAGCTGTATCTTGGAAGCTGATGATTGAGACGGGATGCCATGAGATCCACGTGTATATACTCATCAGTACATACTGTGAGTGGGGCACGCTCCTCCTCCTTTGAGGGTTTATACAGAAAGTTGCACATGATTATTGCAAAGTAAAGATTGGTCTACACTTCTCTGTTTTTCATTTTCTTCTATGAACTTTGGAGAATCTTTATACAAGAGTCTTTTTGGATTTGAAGTGGACCCCTTTAAGGATTATCCAGAAATACTATATCATTAAGAAGAATGCTTCAGCTGGTCACTATTGAAGGAATGTCTTGTCTTTTTTATGTTATAATATCATAGCAGTTTTTTTAGCGCCCTGGACACAAATGAGTGTCTCTTTCTTTTTGTCCATGAGATCCTTGTCTGGACACCGCCAGCGTTGTATCAGATCGTTGAATTCCTCCTGGTGTAGTGTCCATTCTCCCGGATGTAGTGTCCATTCTCCTGGATTTTTATCCTGACGGCTGAGGTAGTCTGCTTCCCAATTGTCCACTCCTGGAATGATTACTGCCGAGAGAATCACTGCATTGCATTCTGCCCATTGGAGAATACGTAACACCTCTTGCATTGCCTGGCAACTGTGAGTTCCGCCTTGTTTGTTTACGTATGCTACAGCAGTTGCATTTTCTGATTGAACTTTTACCGCCTTTGATCAAAGAGTGTGGGCGGCTTGTACCAGCACATTGTAGATCGCTCTCAGTTCCAACACATTTATTGGCAACAGCAATTCTTGTGGAGACCAGTAGCCCTGAAGATGGGTGTCCAACACAACCGCGCCCCATCCCCTGAGGCTGGCATCCATCGTGAAGAGAGTCCAGTCCCACACACCTAACCGCCTGCCCACAGTGAGATTGTGCAGCTGGAGCCACCAAAGAAGCAAAAGTCGTGTCTCTAGAGTTAGAAGAACTAACTGTTGAACATGTAGATGCGACCCCGACCATTGATGTAATAGGTCCAGCTTGAAAGGACATGAATGAAAACGTCCGAACTCCAGAGTTTTGAAAGCAGCTACCATCTTCCCAAACAGACGAATGCATAAATGAACTGATACCCATCGTGGCTTGAGAACAGCCCGGACCAGTTTGTGTATACTCAGAGCTTTGTCTTGTGGCAGAAAAACTCTCTGTGCATTGGTGTCAAGGATAACACCGAGAACTGGAGATGCTATGATGGCTGAAGGTTGGATTTCCTATAATTGATTATCCATCCATGTTCTAACATAACAATGGGGTAAATTTACTAAGATAGGAGTTCTATTTAAGATGGGATGTTGCCCGTAGCAACCAATCAGATTCCAGGTATTATCTTCTAGAAGGTGCTAGATAAATGAGAAGTAAAATCTGATTGGTTGCTATGGGCAACATCCCATCTTAAATAGAACTCCCATCTTAGTAATTTTACCCCATTGTATGTTAATAGAGCATGCTCCTGGAGAATGAGATTGGATGGAGCCTTGAGGAGGAGGTCGTCTAGGTATGGTATTATTGTGATTCCCAATGATCTGAGGTGCAATGATCTGAGGTGAGCAATCATCACTGACATGACCTTGGTAAACACTCTGGGTGCTGTGGACAGTCCGAATGGTAAGGCTCTGAACTGAAAATGATCCTGTTGAATCGCAAACCTGAGAAACACTTGCTGAGGTTCCCAGATCAGAATGTGGAGATATACATCCTTGATGTCTAGAGATATCATGAATTCCTTTGGTTCAAGGCTCGAAATCAATGAGTTGAGTGACTCCATCTTGAACCGGTAATAAGACAGTAACTGATTTAATGATTTCAGGTTCAGGATTGGTCTCACCGTTCCATCTCATTTTGGAACTACAAAAAGTTTGAAATAGTAGCCCTTTTTCCATAGACTCAGTGGTACCGGCATTGGCACAGCTGATTCTACTAAGGTCCATATTGCACCTTGATGGGCTAAACATTTGTCCAGAAAGATGGGATGACTTAAAATATTTCTTTGGTGGTAAAATTTTGAAATCTAACTTGTATTCTTGGGAGATGATGTTGCAAATCCATGCATTGTCAGATATTTTCAACCAGGCACCATCAAAATTTTGAAACCACGCTCCCACTGTACCTGGGCTCCGGTGGGATGGAAGAACGTCATGCCAAGGCCTTTTCTGTAGGCTTTGGGTCTTGATGACGAGCAAGGGTGTAGATCTTCCACGTCCTCTAAAAGGTTGAGTGGAACGGAAGGATCAAAAGGAGGTTCCAGTATAAGAGCATTTAGATGGTGGTGGAAGGATCGGTAAGAAGGTAGATTTACCACCTGTAGCTTGTAGAAATAACGTGTCTAGTTATTTCCAAAAAGAATGTCACCTGTAAATGGAAGTGCCTCTGCCACTCTTTTTGACTCCCAGTCTACTTGCCATGACCTCAGCCAAGGGGCTCTTCTGGCTGCAACAGTTGCTGCTGAGATCCTCGAGATAACTTGTTCAATATCTCTAGCCACTTCTCATAAGTATATAGCTGATTCTTTAATGTGTTCTGCTAGGATATCTACGACTTCTAACGGAACCCCCTCTTGTAAATCTTTAATCAACTTAGTGGCCCAATGCTCCACTGCCATGTTCACTCAGGAACTCACCAAGGTTGGTCTAAGTGCAATCCCAGCGGCCGAATAGATGGATTTCAACATGGTGTCCAACTTCCTGTCAGAAGGGTCTTTCAAAGAAGTTGCTCCCGAAACAGGTAATGCCATTTTCTTTGACAACCTGGAAAGAGAGGAGTCCACTCGAGGTGATTTCTCCCATTTATCCGTCATAGCTGATGGAAACAGATAAATACTAAGGAATCTTTTGGCATCTAAAATCGCTTGTCCTGTTTTTCCAAGCCTCCGTCAACTGATCATCCAGCTTCTTTGAAAAAGGATATGTGACCAAATAACGCAGTATCTTTCGACTCCGGTGTTATAGTTTAAAATTTTTTTAAAACTTGTCTTATAGCTAAAATAAGAGGGTCAACCCGATGAGAAGTTTCTGGTAGAACTTCGTCATCTGCGTCTGTAATTTCGCCCAACTCACGATCGTCCTCCTCAGTTTCGTCCTGATAGAGAAGTTCTTCTCTGGATTCATCGGACTGAAGAATTAAGGGCATGGGATATTTCTTAGCCTTGGACACTGTCTGCAGCTGTTTCCTGGATGAGTCCAAGCATTTTGTGAGACCCTCTACCGACCTGGCTAATCCTGACACCCAAGGTGGTTCTGTAGAATTAGAAGGTACATCACTTTGAGGAATCTCCCTAACCGTCTCACGAGTCTTCCGTAAAGCAGCCACCTCAGTATGGAATTGTGAAATGATTCCTGTTAGTGCTACTGCCCAGGGGGTAAAATTAGCATCTTGGGATGGGTTAACTAACGTAACCTCCAAAGCACATGCCTCACGCAGGAGGAATCGTCCGTGTGAGCTTTTTTTGTTACACTTCGTACAGACTAACAATTTTTGTGACGCCTTATTTGCTGGTCCCTTGCTCATTTTAGAGACATGTACAATTTTCCACCAGCACTCTCAATAATATAGAGAAAGAGAGAGAGGAAAGTCAGAAGGATAGAGGGAGGTATTTGACTGACTCCCCTATTCTAAATCCCCACAGCCACCAGCCTGTAGTTTGTGCAGGCTTTTACGTTTCTGGCAGTCTGTAGCACTGTGCACCTGTCTCTGCTCTACAGTGCAGATTTCTGAGGAGAAAGAAACAATTTTCGCCATTAATGAGCTGCCTAGCTGAGGAAAGAGTTTGACTGACAGGTTGAAAACCCGCCAACTCTGCCTCCATCCCCTATGCAGAGGCACCCATCTCACCAGGTCCCCGCCATTTTGAGTGGATGCCTCAATTAAACAATAAGCTCATGTCCTCCTCCCCCTCTATAAATTAGACTTTAGTCTTACTGCACTGGAATGCTGGACTATCTCTCCAGTTCAAGATAAAGTTTGTGTTTAATGCTGATAAACACTGCCGCGCTGTGTAATGACAGCACGGCAGTACAGGGAAATGGCTACTACATACATGATACCGGCACTGCACAGGATGCGGCTGCTCCACAATGTACAGAGGAACCACTCATTACCCCCACGCTGCTGCGCCATGTCGCGGACCAGACACAGCGGGGAGAGAAGGACAAACTGGAAGCGGGCGCCGCACTCTTCCCCCACACTGCCACGCTGTGTACTGTCAGTGCGACAGTGCAGGAAGACCTTAATGCCGTTGCTGGAGAGATAGCTGGGAGCAGGCGCGCACTATTTCCCCACGCTGATACACTATGTCTGTCAGCGCGGCAGTGCAGTGGGAGTCCCGCCGCTATCACGGCCAGTGTGACCGGGCAGAGGAGGGGATGGAGGCCAGCCACTGTGCCTACAAGGAATCTCACTCACCAAACCGGAGCCTCAGGATGCGGCTATGATGGGAGGAACAGTGCTTCTCTGGTTAAGCGCTGTTCTCCTGTGCAGCTTGCTGCTGAAGTGTGACCCGGACCCCACTTCTCTGGATAAGTGGCGAAGGGTTTCTGAGGCTAAGGGAACTTATTCAGAGACCCGCCGCCAAGCTGCCCGACAGCGGATACGGCCAACGGGCGACCCAGCGGTGGGGTGGAGGTGAAGGGGGGAGTGAAGTTTCTTCACTCCCCCGTCACCCAGCTCCATATGCGTGCATGTTAATATGGATGAGATTGTCCATATTGGCCTGCATGCACATGCAACATAGCATCAACTAACGATGAAAGAGCGCGGGGCCGCGCATCATTCATCGTTGGTGCCTACACACTAACCGATACGAGAACGTTCATATCGATCACTGAAATCGCTAAGTGTGTAGGGCCTTTAATTCCCAGGAAAGAATAAAAAGAAGAATTGAAATTAAGTAAAGTAATACAACTGAGCCGGAGCTTAGTCAGCAGTGACCGGCTCCCTCTGCACAAATTCAAAACTGGGGGATGATGGGGGATAGAGGGGAGGAGCCTGTTTCACTTCTTAGATAAAGATGTAAGCCACCACCATCACCCCCACAGTCTTGAAGTTGTGCCAGTGTCCCCTAGTGGCTGACAGAAAAATTAATACAGGTTGAGTATCCCATATCCAAATATTCCGAAATACAGAATATTCCAAAATACGGACTTTTTTGAGTGAGAGTGAGATAGTGAAACCTTTGTTTTCTGATGGCTCAATGTACACAAACTTTGTTTAATACACAAAGTTATTAAAAATATTGTATTAAATGACCTTCAGGCTGTGTGTATAAGGTGTATATGAAACATAAATGAATTGTGTGAATGTAGAGACACTTTGTTTAATGCACAAAGTTATAAAAAATATTGGCTAAAATTACCTTCAGGCTGTGTGTATAAGGTGTATATGTAACATAAATGCATTCTGTGCTTAGACTTATGTCCCATCACCATGATATCTCATTGTGGTATGCAATTATTCCAAAATACGGAAAAATCCCATATCCAAAATACCTCTGGTCCCAAGCATTTTGGATAAGGGATACTCAACCTGTACTTATTAGTATCATAGTCACATTTTCCATATACAATGTAATGAAACACAGATGATCTCACATTCAGCATGTGTTGCTTTAACAATTATTTGGACATCTTCCTCCTGGCAATAGTCCAAAAGAGAAGGAAAAATAAGAAAGCCGTAATGGTAATAAACATATTTGTATCAGACGATGGAGTTAATATACAGTATATATAACAAGCTATATCATGTCGCCATCATCCTTACTGGATATTTTTTTATCAGGCCTCCGGTACTAAAGAATATACCTCTTAAAAAAAGTATACTTGGATATGTACCCAAGGATAATTTGGTTGCATCTCCAGAGGGCATACTACATGAACATACTGTACTGTACTCCACTTATGATTACTCGCTCTCATTCCTCCTTTCCATGCGTTATTCTACCATCAGCACATACCTTTATATGCATTTTGCTTGGGCATTACAGTAATGATGAATACAGTATATGTATGCCACAATAACTGGTGTATGTCTGACTCTATATCAAAGTTGACACTCAATAACATATTTATAATGGGTGCACGGTGTGTTAATTATAGTTAAATATAGATAGCCATTGGAGCTGTTCTAACTGCTCTCCTGAGGGGTGTTGGGATTCCGGCGTTGGTCACATGACTGCATGATGCCAAACGCATCCCATTCAGAATGATGGCGGATAAATTACAGTATGTAGCAGGATAGGGCAGGTGTTCTAGACTGCAATCCCAGGCATATTAAATAGTTACCAATGGAAAGCATTGTAAATACTAGGTCAGGTCGTAATTGTTTTATATAAATGAGTATTTGGGTTTAAAAATGACAGATGTATTAACCTGGAGAAGGCATAAGGAAGTGATAAACCAGTGATAAGTGCAAGGTGATAAACGCCCCAGCCAATCAGCTCCAATATGTAAATTAACAGGTAGGAGCTAATTGGCTGGTGTGTTTATCACCTTCCACTTAACACTGGTTTATCACTTCCTTATGCTGTCTCTAGGCTTAATACATTTTCCCCAGTCTTCTGAACAAATGTAGGAGAATCAAGTTTATTTTTGCTTTCCAAACCTTGGTAATATACTGTACAATAACAAACTTTAGCATCTGCAGCCCAGTCTAACATCTATTCAAAAGTTGTCAGTTAAGGTCAAGGCTGGGGACACAATCATTTGACAGTGACTTACATGGGTGGGGGAAGAGGACTGCAGTTTGGTAATCCATTATCATCAAAAGCAGCAAGATCACATCGACACCAGTCTTCAATGACTTCACCCTTCCCAGAACACCAATATAAGCTCATGAATGCACTTTTAAGCACCTGCAGAATGTAAAACACCAATTAAAATTGTTTTCTTGTTATATTTTGTAGCCATTATGCCATAACATTACCTTACTGCTGGAGATAATGTCCTAAAAATCTGTAAGAAAAGACCTCGTTTGTTTCATGCATTGCAGCGTTCAGATGGTGGATTAAAATGCCTGCGACCCCCCCCCCAATAACTAGTGGTGCTGAGAGGCAGTGCTCAGATCATTGCAGCACTATATTCGCATAACTAGGCATGACTCATTTTCCACAGATGTAAACCAATTAGAAGCCAGTAGCCTAATCCTAACATCATGTGAACTTGTGTAACAAACAGTGTCACACACTGGGGCAGAGCTATTGCCAGAGATATTTTCTGATGCATTGTGAGGAAGAAGTAGCTGTGTGAGTAAATGAAAGCCCTTTTATTAGTCACAGCTAAAACTGGTGACACTACTAGTTCTAGTGACATATTTCACAATGCTACAAGTGGTGGCATTACTACTGGTGCTGCTATTGGTGACTGAAACTACTGGGACATTAGGCATTACTATATATGTCATTGGGTACAATTACTACTGGTGACATTAGGCATTACTATATATGTCATTGGGTACTATTACTACTGGGACATTAGGCATTACTATATATGTCATTGGGTACTATTACTACTGGGACATTAGGCATTACTATATATGTCATTGGGTACTATTACTACTGGGACATTAGACATTAACATATATGTCATTGGGTACTATTACTACTGGGACATTAGGCATTACTATATATGTCATTGGGTACTATTACTACTGGGACATTAGGCATTACTATATATGTCATTGGGTACTATTACTACTGGGACATTAGGCATTACTATATATGTCATTGGGTACAATTACTACTGGTGACATTAGACATTAACATATATGTCATTGGGTACTATTACTACTGGTGACATTAGACATTACTACAGCAAATGTGCCATTGGGCAGTAATACTACTAGTGACAGTAGGAATTACTGTATATATGCCATTGGGCACTATTACTACTGGTGACATTAGACATTAACATATATGTCATTGGGTACTATTACTACTAGTGACATTAAACATTACTACAGTAAATGTGCCATTGGGCACTATTACTATTAGTGACATAAGGCATTACTGTATATGCCATTGGGCACTATTACTACTGGTAACATTAGGCATTACCAGAGCCGTAACTAGGTGTGTGCGGAGGTGGCACCGCACATAGCGCTACAGAGTTAGGGGCACTGTTGGCAGCACTTGTCAATTATCTGGTTTAATTACTTTCACTTACAGCTTCCCCCCTTTTTTAAGCCAAGCATCTTCTGACCGCCACTTGCTCCTACCCTGACCCCTTCTGTCCTCTAATACCTATACAGCATTTTATGAACTCAACTTAAGATTTCTTTGTTATTCAGTCACACTGTCCTTTATTACATTTCAAAATGCTGACATACCCGGGATTCAAACCCATTGCCTGTGGCAGTGCAGTCAGACAATTTATTCATTGAGCTATCTTCCCTTTTCATAGAAAGCTAGAGAATTCTTTTTGAAGCTTACCTTGTACTTTGTGAAAATGATCAGCATTGCAGCTGAGTAGATTTATGTAGGGTGTGGCCGCAAGGGATTGGATGTGTGGTTGTACACTACATAGATCTGCTCAATTGCAATGCTGATTGTTTTTTTTTTACAAAGTACCAGTAGCTTCATATAGTGTTCATAGTTTTTATGTAGGATGAAATAGCTCAATGAGTAGGGTGTTTGATTAGAATTCAACAAGTTATATGGGTATGGCAGTATATTGAAATGTGTTATTTAATAAAGGGCAGTGTAACTGAATAACAACAAGCTCTCAAGTTAAGTGCGTGAATGTGGTATAAAGAGCATTTGTGTAAAAATCTATTTTGTTGCAGTGGTCTATAAATGTGCATGCACCTTATGTCCCTATTGAAAACAATAGGTGGGGGGTAGGGGGCACCAATTCTCTCTCTGGCACAGCGCACTAAAAGGTCTAGCTATGGCTCTGGGCATTACTATATTTGTCATTGGGCACTATTACTACTGGAGACATTAGACATTACCATATATGTCATTAGGTACTATTACTACTGGTGACATGAGATATTAACATATATGCCATTGGCCACTATTACTACTGGTAACATAAAGCATTACTATATATATCATTGGGCACTATTACTACTGGTACCATTAGACATTACTATACTGTATATGCCACTGGGCACTATTACTACTGGTGAAAATAGGCAATATCATATATGCCATTGGGCACTATTACTACTGGTGACATTAGGCAATATCATATATGACATTGGGCACTATTATTATTATACTATACTGTATATGCCATTCAGCACTATTAGCAGACCCTCCAATATGACCCGCCCCACTAGGTACAAAATGCTCTGTTTCTGGACTTCCCTCTTAATTTATTATTGCCATCACCTGTGAAGAAACAGCTTTCTTATCATTTAACTAGTTCAACACAGGTGATGGAAATCATAAATTAAGAGGGAAGTCCAGGAACAGAGCATTTTGTACCTAGTGGGGCGGGTCATGTTGGAGGGTCTGTATTAGTACTGGTGACATTAGACATTACTATATTTGCCATTGGGCACTATTACTACTGGTGACATTAGACATTACTATATATGCCATTGGGCACTATTACTGCTAGTGACATAAGGCATTACTACATATGTCTTTGGGCACTATTACTACTGGTGACATTATTGGGCTTTTCTAATACCGTTGTTTGTTATCACTACTACTGGTGTCATTATTGGGCATTATTTTTACTTGGGGATTACTAGTTACTACTTCACTCCAGGGCATGCTAAATGTGAAAAAATTATTCTAAGATATGGAAGCCTCTTCCTCCATTCATGTGATATACCCAGTAATACACAACATAGCTACCCTGCATGCCCTGGAGTGTTAAACTTGATTTTAGCCTTTGCCCCAGGTCTGTTGTAAATCTTGCAACACCCTTGGTATGGGAACTGTCAAACCACAAGTACAGGGATTGTGATGTGGTTCTTGAACTGCCTAGCATTCCCTAAAGCAGAGCATATAGAGAAGGAATGCTGTACTCCCGAAGTTTCACTGTAAAAATATTAGTTTCATTGGTCCTCAGTGGAAATCTCCAATTTAAAAATTAAATGTAATTTAATTACTAAATACTAGTTACCAGCCCGTCAAAATGACAAGACAACATAACAGTAATTTCAGTGCTGGCAGCTGTGCACGCCCGAATGCAGCAACACTTGCATTGCTCTGTCAAGCACCATTTATTAGCCACCAGTGCACAAAACACTTGAATTCCACTCATAGAGGTGAGGAGCAGAGTTAGCCTTTTATTATATAGGATACTCTTGTTTATATATATTAAGAATGTGCGTGTAAACTTCAAAATCAAACAAGTTACGCTGCGCAAACTGGTGTACATTCAATTTACATCAGTCTCATACAATTTATATTCACATTTAAATGTCCCAACTCTAAAAAGTAAAGAATCAACAATAAAAATGTATTAGGGGTTTTCCAGTCATATGACTTTAATTCAATTAGCTTGTACATGCCCTCTATAAACATTCA
Organism: Pseudophryne corroboree; assembly: GCF_028390025.1. Classification (NCBI taxonomy): domain Eukaryota; kingdom Metazoa; phylum Chordata; class Amphibia; order Anura; family Myobatrachidae; genus Pseudophryne; species Pseudophryne corroboree. The sequence continues at coordinate 122,361,118 of NC_086451.1, read as the reverse complement.
CAATATACATTGGTTAAACTTTCTACTGTCATTCTGTGTATTCTGGACACATTTTATATCATTAGATATAAACGATAATAATAATAATAATAATAATAATAATAATTATAATAAAAATAATAATAATAATTATTATTATTATTAAGCAGAATTGCTCTACATTGATGCCCTGGATATAATAGCTTGTGAGATGGAACCTGGTTTTGACTTTTAAATGATTGCCATCAGAATGGTGTTTGTGCCTGCATCTCACTGACTCTTACATAAGCCCCAATATCTTCTGTACTCTCTGCTTTTAATACAGTTGTATCTAGGGAGCAGCACTGTGTTGTATCCAAGGGTATGTCCCCATCTTTGAGTTACTTACATCTGGGATCCACAAGTAGTGAGACTTGGCTTTCAATGAAATTTCACTGGTGGGTGGTGCCTGCCCTACAATACCACATTTCAACACTAGATGCTCAAGTACGCAAGTTTACATATGAAATGCCCACAAAGGTACAGCTGATACAAACTCTACAGGTGCAGGCTCTAATAACTTCTGCTCCTGCTATTTTTATAAGACTGAGCATTTTTTTTATATCCATTTCATTTTTAAAATTGTAAGACCTATATGAGCAGTTATGTACTTTTTTTCCTCCTGTCCTTTATTTAAGGTTACTTTGAGAAACATCTGACATACCTCCCAACTTTTGAATCGTTTCGGAGGCACAACCGTGGATGAAAAGGGGGTGGGGCTGCAGAAGAAGGGGCAGGATCTTTACATAAAGGGCAGGGCCTCACCGCACAACCCCTGTTATCGGCATTTCAGGGGCATGCCCAGCACTCCCTGACCAGCTGAGCAGCCCCGGCCTCACTCCCTGCCCTGATTAGAAGTCATGCACATGGCATCTGATTCACTGTTCATTGGCTCTCCCAACCTGCCCCCCCCCCCCAAAAAAAAAACCACAAAAAAAACCACACACACACCTGCGGGACACTGCAACCAGTGGATGGAACAGCAAGACAGTGTCCGAATAGCGGGACTGTTGGTATTGGAATGGTAATGGAAACATTTTTAACTTATCGGTATGCAATGTTAGGAATGTTATTGGAAAAAATGCAAACTTATCGGACTATGGCCCTCATTCCGAGTTCTTCGCTCGCAAGCTGCTTTTAGCAGCATTGCACACGCTAAGCCGCCGCCTACTGGGAGTGAATCTTAGCTTAGCAAAATTGCGAACGAAAGATACGCAATATTGCGAAAAGATTCATCTGTGCAGTTTCTAAATAGCTCGAGACTTACTCTTCCAGTGCGATCAGTTTAGTGCTTGTCGTTCCTGGTTTGACGTCACAAACACACCCAGCGTTCGCCCAGACACTCCTCCATTTCTCCAGCCACTCCCGCGTTTTTCCCAGAAACTGTAGCGTTTTTTCACACACTCCCATAAAACGGCCAGTTTCCGCCCAGAAACACCCACTTCCTGTCAATCACACTCCGATCACCAGAACGAAGAAAAAACCTCGTAATGCTGTGAGTAAAATACCAAACTTCTTAGCAAATTTACTTGGCGCAGTCGCAGTGCGAACATTGCGCATGCGCAATTAGCGAAAAATCGCTGCGATGCGAAGAAAATTACCGAGCGAACAACTCGGAATGAGGGCCTATATTTTACAATATCTGGAAAAAGACTTAGGGGTTCACATAGATAACAAATTAAGCAGCAGAACCCAAAGTAAGAGTGCAGCAAAGAAGGCCAATAAGCTATTAGCATGCATAAAACGGGGAATTGATGCAAGGGACGAGAGTATTATACTCCCATTATATAAATCACTAGTGAGGCCACATCTTGAATACTGTGTGCAATTTTGGGCACCATATTACAAAAAGGATATCCTGGAGCTACTGTAGAAAAGGTTCAGAGGCGGGCGACCAAACTAATCAAGGGCATGGAGACGCTGGAATACGAGGAAAGGCTTGCAAGGCTAGGCATTTCTACATTGGAAAGGAGGAGACTAAGAAGGGGACATGATCAACATCTACAAATAAATAAGGGGTCAATACACAGAGCTTGGGAGGGACCTGTTTTCCATAAGATCAGCACAGAGGACACGTGGTCACTCGCTTAGGTTAGAGGAGAGGAGTTTCCGCACATTGAGGCGAAAAGGTTTTTTCACAGTAAAGACAATACGTGTTTGGAATTCCCTGCCTGAGAGAGTAGTAATGGCGGACTCACTCAACACCTTTAAGAATGGGTTAGATAAATTCCTATTGGATAAAGATATTCAGGGTTATGGTGCGTAGGCACGCATTATAGTTAATATAACTAGTCCTAACATAAAAATAACTAGTCCTATAATAAGACTGCATAGGAGACCACAAACAGGTTGAACTTGATGGACAATTGTCTTTTTTCAACCTTAGTTACTATGTTACTATGTATCTATAGATACAGTATTCATTGTAAACATAAGGTATGGCATAAAAGTCAATATATCCTTCATTTGGCTTACACATTAGTGTTTATCTGAAAATGGTAGCATGGTAAAAAAAACAAATAGATATTATTTCACACAGCACTTTACACTCATTTTATTTATTGATATTACTTTTGTCCAATGTAAGGACAAAGAGAACATACAAATACCAGCTAAGGGAAAAGGAAACAGAGGAGATTGTCTGGGATGTGTGAGACCAGTCAGAAAATGTAAAACCTCTATTCAAATATAAGCAATATTATAAAGTATATAAGGTATATTACATTAGACAATGATACATTTAAATAATTTTAATAAAACATGTTGAACATGGTGAAAATATTACATATCTAAGAATAAAATATCAACAATGTAGAATTGCGACACACAGGTATAACAATATAGATCTGGATAGAGTCTACTGTGTTAACTTTTCATTTTATATATCTGACAATTGTAAATACATTACAGTACATAAGTGACTGTGCGTTTTGCTCTTTTATGTTAGGAAATATGAAAAGCTTCTGATTGTTATTACCGTTTTACAGAATAACTGAGGTCACTCTCCTTTAACACTGACCTAAACTGTCAGTTTTAATACTTTCAGAAGTAAAGCTTTCACCTTAGAAAAAAAAGTATCAAGACCAATTCTTTTTGAATAATATATATCTGCATTCAGTTAACTTTAATACATTTTGTTTTCGAAGTTAAAAATGTCAGTAGTTTGCATTTATATTAAAATTATATTTTAATTCTATTTATGTATACAATTGCAACTCTGGTCATTTATTATTGCCTAAATCGCTATAGCAGGATGCCAGGCTATTCATATTGCTTGACAGAAGACATTAATCAAAGTACTTCACCAAATGAGCAATGTTCTGAACATGGAGTTTTTATCAGTTTAGTTTACATTGCAGTTACATTGCTAGCAATGTGCTGTATAAACAAATGTATGGTTTATATATGTACCAATATTTTTTTCAGCTACACTTTACAGGCAACTATCCTTATCTCAAGTATGAGGTCAAGGTTAATTGTAAATGAACCAATCACAAATAACCATACTGCTTAGTTGTGTTAATTTGGTATGTTGGTGTTTTATAGCTATACAAGTGCACAATCACAGAATAAAATCGCATTGAAGTCTTTGGGGGGTATCCAATTAGCCGTGGTTAATTAAATGGTTAATTGTCTTGCCGGGGGTTATCCAATTATCCCTGATAAGCTGGCACGAGCTGCGGCTTATCTGGAATTTTGTTTCACCTGCCTCAGGCAGGATAAACCAAATCCCCAGAAACAGCCCTGTTTTCACCCAAAAACGGGAATGTTTCTACCGAAAAAACACAGGTTTCACTGAACATGTGTGTTCTCGGGAGACAATATATGTTTTTACAGGCAACAAAACAGCAATTTTTTGCACCCGATGTATCTTCACCTGTAAATGGATACCCCCCTAAGTCATTCAACACTTGCCTGTAATGGTAATTAATACATCCCTGAAGACCACAATAGGGCCACTTAAAAGTAAAAAGAAGCTGCATTCCAAAGTCTTTGATCGGTGCTCCTTTACCTCCTTCTAACCAGATACAACTTATTTGTATAAAATTCATTATCTCCTATTCTCAAGAAACCAAACATCAACCTTACCTCTCTTCCCAGCTTCTCCTGCAGTTCTCTCCATTTTTTTCCTCCATCCTTTTTAATGGTCCATGAATACCTCTATTTACAGTGCATCGTCTGCTTCACTCTCTAACCATGGAATCCCTCGAAGCTCTGTCCTTGACCTACCCTTATTCAAATATCACAGCCCACCTGGTGTCTTTACTGGTTGGCAACATAACATTCTTTCCAATCCCTCATGCCTGCTACTGCACCTTGGTGTCATTCTTGATACTTTAATCACCATAATCAGTCCCTTGCACTGTAATGTCACTCCTTCTCTCCTTCTTCATTACAGTGACAATTATGCCTCTCTCAATGTTGATGTTACAAAAACTCTTATCCATTCCCTCATTGTCTCCTTGCTTGACTACTGCAACCACCTGCTATCTAGCCTTCTACTAACTTAAAGGGCCCATACATTAGGAGACAATTGGGGCAATTTCCTGTTCTCCCTACGGCTGGGTTGGGGGATCGGGGAAACCCATGTTGGAAAACCTCGATTTGCCAATTTTGACCTAAAAAGCATTGGGATCGGCAAGTCAGAGATTTTTTAAAGGCTGTTTATTTTTATGATTCCCCGATGAATTGCCGATCATTGATGTCTGTTCATCAGCACCAGGGAATCGGGGTCATAGATGTCTGGCCTGCATTATTCCATCTACATTCTAAATGTATCTGATCTTTATCTTATGCCACTCTACAGTAGCTTCCAATTACTGACAGAAGACAATTCAAGCCACTTAATCTCACTTCCAAAGCCCTCAATAATACCTTTATATGTAAGACTTGTATTTCATATGATTTGCCATTTCACCTGCCTGGAGTTGCAGACCTCTGTAGCACCTTATTTATTTTGAGTGAAAATGAAGATTCTGGAATACCCATGAATCAACGTGAAGCAGATCTGGTAGCACTGTTCTAGTTAGTGGAGATAACAGACAATTATTTACCTCTCTTGTAGCATTATCTTGAATTAGGTTGAAAAGGGGAGTGATTCGGTTTATCTCCAGGAGTACTGGGATCGGGCTGACTTGCTCCTTGCCAGCTCGTCGGCACAAATGGCAGCTGGATGGGCAACGCCCCTTCTCCTCACAGTGGATTTCAACTCCCATAATAAGCTGGTCATCCGATAACATCTGTGCTGTCAGCAGCCCTGAGAGGTAAGTGATGAATGGCATTGACTTCAGTTCCTTCTTGCTGCCCAACTCGGTGGTTTCTATGTATGATTAAAGTAGAATTATTGTTTAATAAAAGAACTTAAAAAAGTGTAGTATATGTCAATTTAATGACAAAGGGTTTTCTTTACTAAGCAATGGATTTTAAAACCCCAAAATTTTTGCTGAGTAGCCTGTCATATTTAAAAGGTCAATAATAACAATAAATGCAAAATCCGGTTTGTTTTGCACTAAATATTATTGCTCTTTTAAATATGGCAGGCAAAGTCTGCAAAAATCGAGGGTTTTCAAAATCCATTGCTTACAGTAGTAAATATACACCAAAATATTATTACGATGTAAAACCACAAGACATTATATCAATAAGCTTTCATACTTATTATACATGTTATTGTTATACAATTTCATGTCAACAATATTTGCAAGAAAGGTTTAAAGATGACCTGCTGCCGCTACCACAGGTCTTTCATGACAATTCACTAGTCCCATTGTAATAATATTACAACTGCTTTTATTCACAATTTTAACGTCACAGATAGAACATGATGTAATTATCTATGTGGTATTCCACTGCCATCTACTGGTGTAACAAGAACAATATAATGGCATAAGGTTCTATCACTGCCTAGTGTGCCTTAACATGGTACATAAGTTTCAAGTTAAAACTTTCTCAGGTTCAGTTTACAGAGATATGTATACAGGGAAACTTAAACAGTATACTAAGGGGGGTATTTATTAAACCTTGGAGAGAGATAAATTGGAGAGAGATAAAATATCAGCCAATCAGCTCCTAAATGTATTTTTTCAAGCACAATCATATAATCAAAATTCCATGACATATAACCTACGCAACACATACAAACGTTCTACTTAAAAGAGAATCTGTGCATTCCACAGATTAGATATTTGTATGACATTGGAATAAATGCCAATATACTTGGCTTTTTTTATTTGTACCTCCATGACTTTCAGCTAGATAATCATATCTTGTCATTAAGTTCAATATACTTCATAAAGAAGCAGGTGTTTTAAGAGAGGAGGGGCCCCGTGTGTAGACTCCGGGTGGGCCCCCTCCACTCTACTGTGCCGTAGCCTCTGGCATTATGCCGGAGTCTACTGCGCATGCGCAGGTCTCCGGAAACATGGCGGCCACCATGGTCCGAAGACAAATTTTGTACTGCGAATGCACGGTGGCCCGTCGCAGGACTCCAGAAAGCTAAGTATTAAACCAATATGGGTGCAGTGTGGGTCCCAACTGGATTCATGCTCCCGTGTGCACCACACACATTGCACCCAAGATAGAAACACCAATGTAAAGAAGATAAGTCACACCCACCTTACGCATATAGGCCCTCATTCCGAGTTGATCGTTCGCAAGGCGATTTTAGCAGAGTTGCTCACGCTAAGCCGCCGCCTACTGGGAGTGTATCTTAGCATCTTAAAATTGCGAACGATGTATTCGCAATATTGCGATTACAAACTACTTAGCAGTTTCAGAGTAGCTTCAGACTTACTCGGCATCTGCGATCAGTTCAGTGCTTGTCGTTCCTGGTTTAACGTCATAAACACACCCAGCGTTCGCCCAGACACTCCCCCGTTTCTCCGGCCACTCCTGCGTTTTTTCCGGAAACGGTAGCGTTTTTATCCACACGCCCCTAAAACGCCGTGTTTCCGCCCAGTAACACCCATTTCCTGTCAATCACACTACGTTCGCCGGAGCGAAGAAAAAGCCGTGAGTAAAAATACTATCTTCATTGTAAAATTACTTGGCGCAGTCGCAGTGCGAATATTGCGCATGCGTACTAAGCGGAATTTCACTGCGATGCGATGAAAAATACCGAGCGAACGACTCGGAATGAGGGCCATAATAAACAGCCCAAGTGTCATGAGAGACAGCTTCATATATACATTCAATACCCGGGATGCAAGTGCCAACAGAACCAAAAATTGGACAAAACAATAGAATTTGAGCAAAGCCGAGGGTACTAAATGTATCAAAAACACCAACACTACTGGGGATTCTAGATACAATGTTATGCCTAATGAATGGGCCATCACTATGGTGGCCAATCCCGGGGAAGAGGAATTAGTGTGATCACGGGATTTAAAAATTGGCTGGGATTCAATCCCGGGAATGTGGCTACAAATCCCGGGGATTTCATGATTAAGAAGCTCCTTTGTTTTTTCGGGTGTAGTACTGGTGACCGGCGGTCTCCTGACCGCCGGTCACCTTACCGACGCCGGGATCCCGGCAGCATACCGACGCCGGGATCCCGGCGGGGAGGGGCGAGTGCAGCAAGCCCCTTGCGGGCTCGCTGCGCTCGCCACGCTGCGGGCTTGGTGGCGACCTGCGGTCGCCATGGGTTCTATTCCCACTCTATGGGTGTCGTGGACACCCACGAGTGGAAATAGTCCCTGTTGGTCGGCATGCCGACCATCGGTATAGTGAGCCTTCGGGCTCACGGAGGAGGTCATGTGACTGTCGGTCAGCTGACCGGCGGTCACATGAATACCACCCGTTTTTTCAATGCCACGCAGTGTTGAGCATCCTCAGGAGGCTCAGATGCTGCCCGGCTCCCCCTGCTCACCTCCTCCTGCCCCTGGCTGTGCGCACTGCGCAGCGTAACGTGACATCAGAGGTCACGCTATGCAGCCAGCCGCCAACCACCCAACCACTCGGACCTCAGCACCTGTACTGGCCTGCATCTCACCTCCTTGCAGCAGGTGGATTCAACTTACCCACATCTGGATGGGAGGAGGGTATGTGGACTGGACTGGGCAGGGGGGTGGGGGTACATTGAAAAGGAACCAATACTGGGAATACCGGGATTGATCATTTTTAAATCCCGATTCCCGGGATTGAAAAAATAGATCGGGATTGGCCCCCCTAGTTATCACCCAAATAACACCAAGGTAAAAGGGCTTGGAAAGATCATTGGAGAAAGAGACTGACTGAGGTTAAGTTGACTTTTGGAGAACAGCACACCTATGTATCAAAGCTTGTAGAGAGATAAAGTGTAGAGAGATAAAGTGTCAATCAACTGCCATGTTATTGGCTGTGTTTGAAAAATGACATTTAGGAGCTGATTGGTTAATACTTTATCTTTCTCCAACTTTGATACATATGCCCAGTAATTATTGTACTCAAGCATAGCAATTCTAATATCTCTTGGTCACTACATAGGCTGAAGTAGGGACGTGCAGTCAGGGGAGGCAGTGCCTCCTCTGTCATTAATGATTTAAATAATACAAAGAGGATACTTATGAACACATATTTTGTGTTATAAGTATCATCTTTATATTATGGCAATCATTTTGGTACTTTAATTTGGTTTGGGAGGCACCGATAGCAATGCCTCCTGTTGGCAATTAAAACTGGATTAAGCGGGGGCGGGGCCAAGCACTTGGGCTGTAAAAGCCCATTAAAAAGTATGGAGTAAGAGGCAAGTACCTCGTTGACAGGGACACCACGCCCCTGTCAGCGAGGCAGCTGTGAATGGACAGCGGATCCAGTGCTGGATCTGCTGTCCAACCACCCCTATATGCTGCGGGCGGAAGCGACGTGACCTAACGGTGACTGGCGGGTGGAAGCGTCAGGACCCGGCGGCTGCTGGCGGGTGAAAGGGGTGAGACCCAGCGGTGACTGGCGGACAGAAGTGGCGGGACCCTGCAGTGACTGGCGGGCAGAAGCAGTGGTCGTGAAGACAGTGATGCATGCGGTGGCAGACAGTGCACTTCCCTCTCCCTCCCAGCCAACAGCAGTGGCGGCACAGTCCCGGACACCCAGGTGAGACAGGGGGCCACTGGGCTGGGTATTGCACTGATTTTAATATATATATATATATATATATAGACGACAGGTGGGGATCCGGCACAGCCACTGAAGGTAAATATAAGACTGGGTGCCCTCACAAAAAATTGTATACACGTGTATACACGTGGGGACGGTGCGGCACTCCAATAAATCAGACGTGAAACCTCCGTAATTATCAAGGAGGTTTCACGTCTGATTTATTGGAGTGCCGCACCGTCCCCACGTGTATATATATATATATAGATATATATAAAATCAGTGCCTCCCCAGCCTATGACCTCCCTGCACCTCACTGGGCTTAAGATGTCCCAAAGAGGTGCATTACTCTATTTATTACATACTGTAACTGTCAGGATGGTTTACAGTTAAGTTCCCGACAGTTGGGATACTGGCGGCCAAAATACCGATGCCGGAATCCCAACAGCAGTCAAAATGCCGGCGGTCGAAATCATGACCACTGCCCGGTACACACGAGGAGGAATATAACAGTGTGGCGAGAGCCTGAAGCGTGGTGAGCGCAGTGAGCCCACAGGGGGACATGCTGCGCTCAATGTCGAGATTTTGACTGACTGGCTGGATTCCGGAGTCAGGATTTTGACTGCCGGGATCCAGACTGTCGGGAAATCATACTGAATCCGTCAGGCCACATACTATATATAGTGTATTAGAAAAATAAAGTGATGTCAATATTATGATGTTTAACCCTTTACAGCATAATTTACATTGCTTTATTTGATTTAAATGCTTCAGTAAAATAAGTTTATACAGTCCTAGCAGAAACTTTTTCATATAATTACTGTTTATTTTCCCATCCACACATTCAGTGTCTAGAAAAGATTTTTTTTTTTTTTTCTATCATCCGTTTAGCTATAATAATGCTGCCATGAGAACAAGTGATGAACATGTCAACTGACACAGAAGTGAGTTGGATGCAAGAGCACACTGTTATCATTCAAAGTTCTAATTTACAAGCTTGTATATCTGACATTTTGTTCACCCTGATTTCGAGGTTGTCATAGCAATACATATTTAAAGTGCATCCTGGAAAATTAATGTCTTCAGCAATTAATTGCACTAAAATAAAGAAAATTGGCCTCATACAGAGTTTGCAAAGGGCACAAGCTTGTGTTTGTGTGTGTGTGTGTGTGTGTGTGTGTGTGTGTGTGTATATATATATATATATGGTAACAGAGTAGGCAGCACTCCAAATAAAGTTCAAGGTAGCTCCGGTGCCCTCCTAGGTGTCCTGTGCTCAGAGACCCAAATATACAGCATACAAGGCGGGACTGCTGCATATATATATATATATATATATACCAGCAAATAGAAAACCACAGCACTCGCCACCCCAGAAGCGGGGTGCAGTATCCACACTCGCCACTAATAGGGTGGGGTGCATGTCGCCCATAGCCACCTACTCAGAAATATAGAAACAAAAAGTTCAGCACTCACCAAAATGAGCTCACTTATCCTCACAACATCAATGAATAAATGAATAAATGATGGGGGTTTAGTTAGTGAATTGGCCAATGCACGGAAGCCTGCATACCGCTCGCCAAGGTACCCCACGTTCATGCAGGTCCTACACTATCACAAAATCATAAAAATTAAAACCTGCATGAAGGTGGGGTACCTTGGCGAGCGGTATGCAGGCTTCCGTGCATTGGCCAATTCACTAACTAAACCCCCATCATTTATTCATTGATGTTGTGAGGATAAGTGAGCTCATTTTGGTGAGTGCTGAACTTTTTGTTTCTATATTTTTGAGTAGGTGGCTATGGGCGGCTACATGCACCCCATCCTATTAGTGGCGAGTGCGGATACTGCACCCCGCTTCTGGGGTGGCGAGTGCTGTGGTTTTCTATTTGCTGGTATATTTCAGGGTTAATCCTTGGTTAACTCATTAACTGTGGCCACAAACTTTGTTCATGCACCCCAATTATCTTAAACCTGTGTCAGCTGCTCTTTAGTAATTTATAAGCCAGTGTCAGGTGACTAGTGTACCTTTTAAAAGCCATGCAGTTCATGGCAGGTATACCTTACACCAAGTGGGCATATTTGCAGTTATATTATGTGATACAGTTGCCAGGTTTTAATTTTTATGATTTTGTGATAATGTAGGACCTGCATGAAGGTGGGGTACCTTGGCGAGCGGTATGCAGGCTTCCGTGCATTGGCCAATTCACTAACTAAACCCCCATCAATTATTCATTGATGTTGTGAGGATAAGTGAGCTCATTTTGGTGAGTGCTGAACTTTTTGTTTATAATAAGATTTTACTCACCGGTAAATCTATTTCTCGTAGTCCGTAGTGGATGCTGGGAACTCCGTAAGGACCATGGGGAATAGACGGGCTCCGCAGGAGACTGGGCACTCTAAAAGAAAGATTAGGTACTATCTGGTGTGCACTGGCTCCTCCCTCTATGCCCCTCCTCCAGACCTCAGTTAGGGTACTGTGCCCGGAAGAGCTGACACAATAAGGAAGGATTTTGAATCCCGGGTAAGATTCATACCAGCCACACCAATCACACCGTATAACTCGTGATACTATACCCAGTTAACAGTATGAAATATAACTGAGCCTCTCAACAGATGGCTCAACAATAACCCTTTAGTTAGGCAATAACTATATACAAGTATTGCAGACAATCCGCACTTGGGATGGGCGCCCAGCATCCACTACGGACTACGAGAAATAGATTTACCGGTGAGTAAAATCTTATTTTCTCTGACGTCCTAGTGGATGCTGGGAACTCCGTAAGGACCATGGGGATTATACCAAAGCTCCCAAATGGGCGGGAGAGTGCGGATGACTCTGCAACACCGAATGAGAGAACTCAAGGTCCTCCTCAGCCAGGGTATCAAATTTGTAGAATTTTGAAAACGTGTTTGCCCCTGACCAAGTTGCAGCTCGGCAAAGTTGTAAAGCCGAGACCCCTCGGGCAGCCGCCCAAGATGAGCCCACCTTCCTTGTGGAATGGGCTTTTACTGATTTAGGATGCGGCAATCCAGCCGCAGAATGCGCCAGCTGAATTGTGCTACAAATCCAGCGAGCAATAGTCTGCTTAGAAGCAGGAGCACCTATTTTGTTGGGTGCATACAGGATAAAAAGCGAGTCGGTTTTCCTGACTCCAGCCGTCCTGGAAACATACATTTTCAAGGCCCTGACTACGTCCAGTAACTTGGAATCTTCCAAGTCCCTAGTAGCCGCAGGCACTACAATAGGTTGGTTCAAGTGAAAAGCTGATACCACCTTAGGGAGAAAGTGGGGACGAGTCCCCAATTCTGCCCTATCCATATGGAAAATCAGATAAGGGCTTTTACATGACAAAGCCGCCAATTCTGACACCCGCCTGGCCAAAGCCAAGGCCAATAACATGACCACTTTCCACGTGAGATATTTCAGATCCACAGTTTTAAGTGGCTCAAACCAATGTGATTTCAGGAAACTCAACACCACGTTGAGATCCCACGGTGCCACAGGAGGTACAAAAGGGGGCTGAATATGTAGCACTCCCTTTACAAAAGTCTGAACTTCAGGCAGTGAAGCCAGTTCTTTCTGGAAGAAAATCGACAGAGCCGAAATCTGGACCTTAATGGAACCCAATTTTAGGCCCATAGTCACTCCCGACTGTAGGAAGTGCAGAAAACGACCCAGCAGAAATTCCTCTGTAGGGGCCTTCCTGGCCTCGCCCACGCAACATATTTCCGCCAAATACGGTGATAATGGTTTGCGGTTACTTCTTTCCTGGCTTTTATTAGCATAGGAATGACTTCCTCCGGAATGCCCTTTTCCTTTAGGATCCGGAATTCAACCGCCATGCCGTCAAACGCAGCCGCGGTAAGTCTTGGAACAGACAGGGCCCCTGCTGTAGCAGATCCTGTCTGAGCGGTAGAGGCCATGGGTCCTCTGATATCATTTCTTGAAGTTCTGGGTACCAAGCTCTTCTTGGCCAATCCGGAACCACGAGTATCGTTCTTACTCCTCGCCTTCTTATTATTCTCAGTACCTTTGGTATGAGAGGCAGAGGAGGGAACACATAAACCGACTGGTACACCCACGGTGTCACTAGAGCGTCCACAGCTATCGCCTGAGGGTCCCTTGACCTGGCGCAATATCTCTTTAGCTTTTTGTTGAGGCGGGACGCCATCATGTCCACCTGTGGCCTTTCCCAACGGTTTACCAACAGTTGGAAGACTTCTGGATGAAGTCCCCACTCTCCCGGGTGTAGGTCGTGTCTGCTGAGGAAGTCTGCTTCCCAGTTGTCCACTCCCGGAATGAACACTGCTGACAGTGGTAAGACGTGATTTTCCGCCCATCGGAGAATCCTTGTGGCTTCTGCCATTGCCATCCTGCTTCTTGTGCCGCCCTGTCGGTTTACATGGGCGACTGCCGTGATGTTGTCTGATTGGATCAGTACCGGCTGGTTTTGAAGCAGGGGTCTTGCCTGACTTAGGGCATTGTAAATGGCCCTCAGTTCTAGAATATTTATGTGTAGGGACGACTCCTGACTTGACCAAAGTCCTTGGAAATTTCTTCCCTGTGTGACTGCCCCCCAGCCCCGAAGGCTGGCATCCGTGGTCACCAGGACCCAGTCCTGTATGCTGAATCTGCGGCCCTCTAGAAGATGAGCACTCTGCAGCCACCACAGTAGAGATACCCTGGTCCTTGGAGACAGGGTTATCAGCAGATGCATCTGAAGATGTGATCCCGACCACTTGTCCAAGAGGTCCCACTGAAAAGTTCTTGCATGGAACCTGCCGAATGGAATTGCTTCGTAAGAAGCTACCATTTTTCCCAGGACTCATGTGCAGTGATGCACCGATACCTGTTTTGGTTTCAGGAGGTCTCTGACTAGAGATGACAGCTCCTTGGCTTTCTCCTGCGGGAGAATCACTTTTTTCTGTTCTGTGTCCAGAACCATCCCCAGGAACAGTAGGCGTGTGGTAGGAACCAGCTGTGACTTTGGAATGTTTAGAATCCATCCGTGCTGTTGTAGCACTTCCCGAGATAGTGCTACTCCGACCAACAACTGTTCCTTGGACCTCGCCTTTATAAGGAGATCGTCCAAGTACGGGATAATTAAAACTCCCTTTTTTCGAAGGAGTATCATCATTTCTGCCATTACCTTGGTAAAGACCCTCGGTGCCGTGGACAGTCCAAACGGCAGTGTTTGGAATTGGTAATGGCAATCCTGTACCACAAATCTGAGGTACTCCTGGTGAGGAAGGTAAATGGGGACATGTAGGTAAGCATCCTTGATGTCCAGGGATACCATGTAATCCCCCTCCTCCAGGCTTGCAATAACCGCCCTGAGCGATTCCATCTTGAACTTGAATTTTTTTTATGTATGTGTTCAAGGATTTCAAATTTAAAATGGGTCTCACCGAACCGTCCGGTTTCGGTACCACAAACAGAGTGGAATAGTAACCCCGTCCTTGTTGAAGTAGGGGCACCTTGACTATCACCTGCTGGGAATACAGCTTGTGAATTGCCTCTAGCACAGCCTCCCTGCCCGAGGGAGTTGTCGGCAAGGCAGATTTGAGGAAACGGCGGGGGGGAGACGCCTCGAATTCCAGCTTGTACCCCAGAGATACTACCTGAAGGATCCAGGGATCCACCTGTGAGCGAGCCCACTGATCGCTCAAATTTTTGAGGCGGCCCCCCACCGTACCTGGCTCCGCCTGTGGAGCCCCCGCGTCATGCGGTGGACTCAGAGGAAGCGGGGGAAGAATTTTGATTCTGAGAACTGGCTGACTGGTGCAGCTTTTTCCCTCTTCCCTCGTCTCTGTGCAGAAAGGAAGCGCCTTTGACCCGCTTGCTTTTCTGAAGCCGAAAGGACTGTACCTGATAATACAGTGCTTTCTTAGGCTGTGAGGAAACCTGAGGTAAAAAAATTTCTTTCCAGCTGTTGCTGTGGAAACGAGGTCCCAGAGACCATTCCCAAACAATTCCTCACCCTTATAAGGCTCTATGTGCCTTTTAAAGTCAGCATCACCTGTCCAGTGTCGGGTCTCTAATACCCTCCTGACAGAATGGACATTGCATTAATTCTGGATGCCAGCCGGCAAAATATCCCTCTGTGCATCCCTCATATATAAGACGACGTCTTTAATATGCTCTTATGTTCGCAAAATAGTATCCCTGTTTGACAGGGTCACAGACCACGCTGCAGCAGCACTATCTGCAGGTCTCAGTCTAGTACCTGAGTGTGTAAATACAGACTTCAGGATAGCCTCCTGCTTTTTATCAGCAGGTACCTTCAAAGTGGCCGTATCCTAAGACGGCAGTGCCACCTTTTTTGACAAACGTGTGAGCGCCTTATCCACCCTAGGGGATATCTCCCAGCGTAACTTATCCTCTGGCGGGAGAGGGTACGCCATCAGTAACTTTTTAGAAATTACCAGTTTCTTATCGGGGGAACCCACGCTTTTTCACACTTCATTCACTCATTTGATGGGGGAACAAAACACTGCCTGCTTTTACTCCCCAAACATAAAACCGTTTTTTAGTGGTACTTGGGTTAATGTCAGAAATGTGTAACACATTTTTTTTTTTGCCGGGATCATGTAACGGATGTTCCTAGTGGATTGTGTATATGTCTCAACCACGTCGACACTGGAGTCAGACTCCGTGTCGACATCTGTGTCTGCCATCTGAGGGAGCGGGCGTTTTTGAGCCCCTGATGGCCTTTGAGACGCCTGGGCAGGCGCGGGCTGAGAAGCCGGCTGTCCCACAGCTGTTACGTCATCCAGCCTTTTATGTAAGGAGTTGACACTGTCGGTTAATACCTTCCACCTATACATCCACTCTGGTGTCGGCCCCACAGGGGGCGACATCACATTTATCGGCATCTGCTCTGCCACCACATAAGCCTCCTCATCAAACGTGTCGACACAGCCGTACCGACACACCGCACACACACAGGGAATGCTCTGACTGAGGACAGGACCCCACACAGCCCTTTGGGGAGACAGAGAGAGAGTATGCCAGCACACACCAGAGCGCTATATAATTTAGGGATTAACACTATATTGAGTGAATTTTTCCCAATAGCTGCTTGTATATACAATATTGCGCCTAAATTTAGTGCCCCCCCCCTCTCTTTTTAACCCTTTGAGCCTGCAAACTACAGGGGAGAGCCTGGGGAGCTGTCTTCCAGCTGCACTGTGAAGAGAAAATGGCGCCAGTGTGCTGAGGGAGATAGCTCCGCCCCTTTTTCGCGGACTTTTCTCCAGCTTTTTTATGGATTCTGGCAGGGGTATTTATCACATATATAGCCTCTGGGGATATATATTGTGATATATTTGCCAGCCAAGGTGTTTTTATTGCTGCTCAGGGCGTCCCCCCCCAGCGCCCTGCACCCTCAGTGACCGGAGTGTGAAGTGTGTATGAGGAGCAATGGCGCACAGCTGCAGTGCTGTGCGCTACCTTGGTGAAGACTGATGTCTTCTGCCGCCGATTTTCCGGACCTCTTCTTGCTTCTGGCTCTGTAAGGGGGACGGCGGCGCAGCTTCGGGAACGAACACCAAGGCCAGTTCCATGCGGTCGGTCCCTCTGGAGCTAATGGTGTCCAGTAGCCTAAGAAACCCAAGCTAGCTGCAAGCAGGTAGGTTCGCTTCTTCTCCCCTTAGTCCCTCGATGCAGTGAGCCTGTTGCCAGCAGGTCTCACTGTAAAATAAAAAACCTAAAATAAACTTTCTTTCTAGGAGCTCAGGAGAGCCCCTAGTGTGCATCCAGCTCAGCCGGGCACAGAAATCTAACTGAGGTCTGGAGGAGGGGCATAGAGGGAGGAGCCAGTGCACACCAGATAGTACCTAATCTTTCTTTTAGAGTGCCCAGTCTCGCAGGTAGGTTCGCTTCTTCTCCCCTTAGTCCCTCGATGCAGTGAGCCTGTTGCCAGCAGGTCTCACTGTAAAATAAAAAACCTAAAATAAACTTTCTTTCTAGGAGCTCAGGAGAGCCCCTAGTGTGTATCCAGCTCAGCCGGGCACAGAAATCTAACTGAGGTCTGGAGGAGGGGCATAGAGGGAGGAGCCAGTGCACACCAGATAGTACCTAATCTTTCTTTTAGAGTGCCCAGTCTCCTGCGGAGACCGTCTATTCCCCATGGTCCTTACGGAGTTCCCAGCATCCACTAGGACGTCAGAGAAATATATATATATATATATATATATATATATATATACACACAGTCGACTCACATTATTATTAGTGATGAGCGGGTTCGGTTTTACTCGGTTTTACTCGGTTTTACTCGGTTCTCAAAACGGCATCTTATTGGCTCACGGATGTCACGTGTTTTGGATAGCCAATAAGATGCCATTTTGAGAACCGAGTAAAACCGAGTAAAACCGAGTAAAACCGAACCTCGCTCATCACTAATTATTATGACCACCAGCTACTAGCCAGAGTAACTACCGTGTGCAGCACGGACAGCAGCTAGACTGGCTGAACTGTCATTTTAGACACACGTCTGGTAGCCCCCAGGTTCATTTTGACAGTGAGCTGCTAAACTGTAGCGTGTTGGTTGGCCCTCACACCTTTGTAGCCGACGTTCACTTCTCACATCAATGGTACGTGGTGCTCCGCAGTTTCCACGTCTGTAATTTGCAATGGTGCCATTTGTCCAGTCACGATACACCCTCACCACAGCAGCATGCGAACAGTTCACAAAACTGCGCTGGTTCAGAAATACTGCCACCCTTGGCCTGAAAGCCGATAATAATCCTTTTTTGAAACTCGGACAAATCGTCCTTTTTACCCATGACAGCAACAAGCGAGATGTGTGCAGACGTCCTATCACACACCTTATATTCCCATCAAGCCAGCGCACAGCATGGGCTATGCAAATGTTGGAGGTGGTCGACTGTGTATGTAGGCTCTGTATCATTACTATCATTACTATAGGGGCATGAACAGCGTCCTGGGAGCTGCTGGCCATGCCTGCTATCCTTCTCTGCCGGAGAATAGTCACAGAATAGAAGCAGAGCAGCAAGTGAGAAAGGGTCTCCCAACAAACCCCCCCACTGCGGTACACTGCCGCACTCGGGTCGGACAGCCTGTGAAAAATCAGGACATTGGGAGGTCAAATCAGTCAATGCGTGCATTGTCCATGCAGGTCCATAATCAGTGGCGTAACTAGAAGTTTTTCTCCCCCAAGCCAAAAAATTCTTCGGCGCCCCCTCCCCCCATCCCCCTTAATTGGCACTATTAAAGGGACAAAGATGCGCGTGGCTTCGTTGGAATGGGCGTGGCTTTGCATAAAGGGGCGTGGCATTGCAGGGAAAGACTTCCTTATACCCCAGTTTTGCAACCTGCACGCCCAGACGTTAGCCACCACAGGAAAGAAAAATAATCCTGATTCATGCCCCTTACATTATTTGTCATTTTTCCTCCTTATAGTAATGGCCAGTATACATTATGCCACATACTGCAATGGCCCTTAGACATTATTCCACACACAATAATGCACATGACGCAATATGCACACACCATAATGCCCCCGTCACATTATGCCACACACCGTAATGCCTGTGACACATTATGCCACACACCGTAATGCCTGTGACACATGATGACAGGAATCGCAATGCCTATTATACATTATGCTACACACTGCAATGCCCCTGATACATTATAGCACATACAATGCCTGTGACACATTATGACACACACTGCAATGACCCTGAGACATTATACCACATACCACAATGCCCGTGATATAGTATACATCACACAGTAATGCCTGACACATACCGCAATGCCCGTTATACATTATGCCACACTGCAATGACCCTGAGACATTATACCACATACCACAATGCCCGTGATATAGTATACAACACACCGTAATGCCTGACACATTATGACACACACCGCAATGTCCGTGATACATTATGCCACACACTGCAATGAGCCTGAGACATTATACCACATATCATAATGCCCGTGATATAGTATACCATACACCGTAATGCCTGTGACACATACCGCAATGCCCGTTATACCCTATGCCACACTGCAATGCCCCATAGACATACCACATACCACAATGCCCGTGATATAGTATGCCACACACCGTAATGCTTGTGACACATTCTGACACACACCGCAATGTCTGTGATACATTATGCCACACACCGTAATGCCCATTACACATTAAGTCCTACAGTAAGGCTTCTAATTACTTTTAAATTACCTGCTCGTTGCCAGGGGTTTCATGCTCTTGGTTCCATGCACGGTGCCAGGGGTTTTCATGCTCAGGGTGTCATGCTCGTTGCCAGGTGTTTCATGCACTGGGTATCATGCTCGTTGCCAGGGGTTTCATGCACTGGGTGTCATGCTCGTTGCTAAGGGGTAGTGCTTGTTGCTAGGGCTGTGCTCCCAGTGCCACATATGTCCCCAGTGCCAGATATTCCCCCACGGTGCCAGGTACTCACATGCCCCCAGTGCCAAATATAGCCCCCCCCCCCAGTGCCACATATGCCCCCAGTGCCAGATATTCCCCAACAGGGCCAAGTGCTCACGTGCCCCCAGTGCCAAATTTAGCACCCCCCCCCATGTGCCAGGTACACATATAGTGCCATATATGCCCCCTCAGTGCCCCCCAGTGCCATATGCCCCCTCAGTGCCCCCCCAGTGCCATATATGCCCCCTCAGTGCCCCCCCCCAGTGCCATATATGCCCCCAGTGCCAGATATTCCCCCACAGTGCCAGGTGCTCACGTGCCCCCAGTGCCAAATATAGCCCCCCCCATGTGCCAGGTACACATACAGTGCCATATATGCCCCCCAGTGCCATATATGCCCCCTCAGTGCCCCCCAAGTGCCATATATGCCCCCTCAGTGCCCCCCAGTGCCATATATGCCCCCTCAGTGCCCCCCCCCCCCCGCTGCTGTGAAGGAGGGACACGGCGGGCACGGCGCGCGCCTCTCCTGTGTCCCTCCTGGGTCTCCGGCCGCGGGTCTGTTAAAGAAAGTGCCGGTTCATGAGCCAATCAGAGCTCACGAACGGCACTTCCTTTATTAGACATGCCGGAGACGCAGGAGGGACACGGGAGAGACGTGCGCTGTGCCCTCCGTGTCCCTCCTTACAGCAGGGAGGGTTAGGGACAACAGATTGACATGCGGACGCTCGTCCGCATGTCAATCTGCTCTACAGCCCCTCACCCCCAAGCCACCGCGAGGGCTGCGGGGGCAGTAGTTACGCCACTGTCCATAATGTGTGTTCTTTAGGGTCGTTACACTCCACTTTGTCAATGGGGCAGCAGCTTATATCCAAAATGTCTTATGTTCAAGAACAGGCCTCAAATGGTATCTAAAAAAGAGTTAGAATAGCACCCTCTGACATGTATTAGTGTTCTTAAATGAATAACCTTCACCACAAAGTCCCTCTGTGATTACAGATGTACCTTGTTAGGTAGTACAGTACCACTCTTTTTCTAGCTGTTATTTCCTTGAATAATCATTCATCACTTTAAATATCTTGTTCCCAACAATGCATTTGCTTAGCATATAAATAAAAGGAAAAGAGAGTGCAGGCAATAGTGTAATAACAGTAACAGAAAATGTATTTAAGACAATAAAAAATGCCTGTACAATCAGCTCCTAACTGGGATTTTTCAAACACAAATTTGTGGGACTCAAAATAGAAGGCGCTTTTTACCAATACAAACATATATTACAAAATACGTCCCTGAGGTTCCAGATGGACAAGATTTCCATAGAGCAGCTTCAGAAGCTTTAAACCAACTTAGTCTCTCTTAATATATAGTAGACCCACCAAAGGAGCGTACCCCAACTCACATTTCAGATGATGTATTGTACATATAAAGTTATCTTTATCCACCACACCCCAACTGTGTGGGTTATTTTAATAAATAAAAATATTTTTCATGTGGATCTCTTTTGTTGTCTTTTGAACTTTTGGTGAGGTTCATTCGTGGTAAATCATTTTGTGGGCTGCTCCTAGTGCGCCATCTACCAGGGATCCACAAATCTTTTTTCACTTTGTATTTTTCAAACACAGCCTGTGACATGGCAGTTAGGAGCTGATTGGCTGGTACTTTTTCACTTTTCCATTTTTTATTACTTTCCAAGCGATGATGCATCTACCTGAAAGTGCCCTCTCAACAAGTTTCATCCTTAATGCATCCAGCCGGACTTCACCTATACACTCCTGATGAAGTCCGGCTAGATGCATTGAGGACAAAACACCAGAGGGCACTATTCTCATCCTTTATTTTATATATATAATTGCAAAAAGGGTACTTTGCCATAGAACAAGGGGTATATAGGGTTAAGAATCCTGCTCCTTACTGCAGCAAAGGTAACACACCCAGCTGCACTACATGGGTATGACTAATTAATTGTGTGAAGGTATAAAGGTTTGTGTGAACCAGGGGGCGGGGGTTCCAGCACCATTTAGTGGCCAGATGACAGAAAGAGCCGGTTTGGGCTTAGATAGTGGTCAGGGAACTCATGTTTGCTGAACAAATGTGATGTGACAACATTTGTGGGGAATAAAGAAGCCATCTGACAGAGCAACCTCAATGAAGAGGCATCCTTTGTGAAGCAAACCTTTAATAAGTGGCGTCAGAAGTTCACAAGTGGATATATATATATATATATATATATATATTATACTGTACAAAAGGTTTAGGGGGTCATTCCGAGTTGATCGCTAACTGCCGTTGTTAGCTGCGTAGCGATCAGTGAAAAAAATGGCTAATCTGCACATGCGTATGCACTGCAATGCGCACGTGCGACATATGGGTACAAAGAACATCGTGGTTTTGCACAGGTTCTAGCGACGCATTCAGTCGCACAGCCGATCGCAAGGAGATTGACAGGAAGAGGGCGTTTTTGGGTGTCAACTGACCGTTTTCTGGGAGTGTTTGGAAAAAAGCAGGCAGTGGCCGGGCGTTTGCTGGGCGGGTATCTGATGTCATTACGTGTCATTCGTCGCAGCAATCATCGCACAGAATAAGTAACTACAGGGCTGGTCTTGTTTTGCACAAAATGTGTTTGCTGCCGCGCGGCTGCACAGGCGTTCGCACTCCTTCAAAGCAAAAATACACTCCCCCATGGGCGGTGACTATGCGTTTGCACGGCTGCTAAAAACTGCTAGTGAGCGATCAACTCGGAATGACCCCCTTAGGCAGATGTGAAAAAAATGCTGCAAAGTGTCAGTAGTTTATTTTTATCAGTTATCAAAATACAAAGTGAATGAACAGTAGAGAAATATAAATGAAATCAATATTTGGTGAGACCACCTTTTGCCTTGAAAACAGTATCAATTCTAGGTACACTTGCACAAAGTCAAGGATTTTGTAGGAATTAAAATCAGGTGTATGATTAATCAATCATACCACACACGTGATAATGATCATCAGTTTCACATGTGGGTAAAATATAGTCATTAACTGAAATAGAAACAGCTGTGTAGGGGACTTAAAACTGGGTGAGGAACAGCCAAACTCTGCTACAAAGGTGAGGTTGTGGAAGACAGTTTCATGTCACAGGTCAACCACCATTGCAAGACTGAGCACAGAAACAAGACACAAGGTAGTTATACTGCATCAACAAGGTCTCTCCCAGGCAAGATTTCAAAGCAGACTGTGCTTTCAAGATGTGCTCTTCAAGCTCTTTTGCAGAAGCACAAAGAAATTAGCAAAGTTTGATACTGTAGATGCAGTGGTGGGCCAAGAAAACTAGATGCAGCAGATGAAAGACATATCATGCTTACTTCCATTCGAAATCGGAAGATATCCAGCTGTGCCATCAGCACCAGAAACCAGTGGGACCCAGGTACACCCATCTACTGTTTGGAGAAGTCTGGCTAGAAGTGGTCTTCATGAAAGAATTGCAGCCAAAAGGCCATACCTTTGACATCAAAACATGGCCAAGCTACTCAACTATTCATGAAACATACATTAGGAACTGGGGTGCAGAAAAATTACAGCAGGTGTTCTGGACTGATGAGCCAAAATTTTAAATATTTTGCTGTAACAGATGGCAGTTTGTTTGCCAAAGGGCTGGAGAGCGGTACAATAATGAGTGTCTACAGGAGAAGCATGGTGGAGGTTCCATGGAAGTTTGGGGCTACATTTCAGCAGACAAAGTTGGGGATTTGGTTAGGATTACTGGTGTACTAAATGCTGAGAAAAACAGTCAGGTACTTATCCATCATGCAATACGATCAGGAAGACGTCTGATTGGCCCCATATTTATTCTGAATCAGGACAATGACCACCAACATACAGCCATTGTCATTAAGAATTATCTTCAGCGCAAAGAAGAACAAGGAGTCCTGGAAGTTATTATATGGTCCGCACAGAGCCCTGATCTCAACATCATCGTGTCTGTCTGGGATTACATGAACAGACAGACGGATTTGAGCAAGCCTACATACACAGAAGATCTGTGGTTAGTTCTCCAAGATTTATGGAATAACCTTCCTGCCAAGTTCCTTCAAAAACTGTGTTCCAGGGTGGCGTGGCCTAGTGACAGAATGGAGCAGACGTGCCCTAGGAGAGCTCCGTCCATCGGACCCCCAAAGTGCCTCAATTCTGCTCCACAGACACTCAAACTGCATCCACAACATCACCCACAGCGGTGGGAAGCTTATTCTGTGCTGTGGCATACCTCCGGTCCGGAAGCCAGGGACTAGATTTTTTCTGCTGCCCGGTGGTAAGCTCCATGGCTGGATCGCAGATGCGACGGCGGGAGCAGGAGTGTATGCAGCCAGGAGGTGATAGCCATCATCCGCCCCACCACCATCCCTTAGCCCTCTCTCCATAAGCCCTCTCACCCACAGCTCCCTGCAGTCACCGTTGCTGCAACTCACCGGACCAGGAGGGAAGGAGGGGAGGCCATCTTTGCCCTGCTGTGTAGGCAGAGTTTTAGTTACAGAGCTGCAGCGACCCCTGGTGTGCTGGAATAAGACAGTCATTATCTGGGCCTCATCACACCTCTATCTGCACATCTCCCTACTGCTGTTTCCTGGGTCAACAGCCACATCCGCCCTATTGGTCCTCATATAACCTTATTGGTGTATATATTCCTCTGCCCTGTCAAAGCTGCAAAGAGGATTAAGCTCTCCTGCACTATCAACCATCTCATTATGTGATGGCACCACTCCTCCTCTTACCGCCACCCATGTTTGACTGACTTACATGTACCTATTGTGGCTGAGTAAACCTTTTTTTCTACAACTGGCCTTTTGACTGGGATCCTGCTGTATCGGAAGGCTATTTTTACATTACCTACGCCCCTTTTGTCATCGAGCTATGCCTCCCAAAAGAAACAAAGACCCGATCCTCTCAAAATCTCCTCCCCCCCGAAACAGCCTCAGTTATTTCCCGCACAGGGCAAACCAACTCCGTCCACCAACTCAGATCCTGTTGTGTCAGCCGTTCTGACACCCTTGTTCTCATCTTCCGGGGTGGATTGCAAATCAGATGCACCACTGACTGTGAAGCCCCTTTTCCAAATTCTGTCAGCTTTCAAGTAAGAACTCTCTATACGTAGATCTAACTTCAGCCATCCGTGAGGTCAAGACTGATCTAGTTGCTATTGGAGACAGGACTGATCACTTAGAATGTAAACTGGAGGAACTTGTCGCCTCTCACAATGACCTGATCTCCTCACACGAACATCAGCAGCAAGATCTGGATCAGTTTAAAACCAAATTAGCGGCTTTAGAGGACAGATCTCTCCTTAATAATATTAAGATCAGAGGCATTCCCGATTCAGTCTCCAATTCTGAACTGAAAACATATGCTAGTGCTTTTTTTCCAAAAACTCCTTCCAGCTGCTGATGCCAAAGAACTCCTGATTGACCGTATCCACCGCCTCCCCAGACCTCGCACTGTTTCATCTGACTTGCCTAAAGACACTCTTCTCCGTGTTCACTTTTTACGGTTAAAGAACGTCTCTTGAGAGCGGCAAGGAAATCCAAGAACTCTGACATACTAGGAGGTCTACAAATTTTCCAGGATTTCTCTGCAGCTACCATCACCAAGAGGCGGGCCTTTGCGCCTATCACTACTGCTCTCAGGTCCCACAATATCTCTTACCATTGGGGATTCCCAGTCAAATTGCTAATCTTCTACGAAAACTCCACCTATGCCATCTCCATCCTTGACGCAGGAGTCAAGTTACTGTTGGATTGGGATATCTCTGTTAAAAAGCCTCCCGAACCAGTTCGTACCTTGACTGTCCGTCAGGAATGGTCAAACACTTGAAGATCCTGGGTATGACTCCCGGACCGTACATCTTTACCCCGGTCCTCCAATGTTCTAGACCTTCCTTCCCCTCCATGGGGAGGGGAAATACTTGATAAGTATTGTTTAAATTTTGTATGTTTCATGTTTTTTAGGTCTATTTACATCAGGTTTACTCTTTTACTTACTTCTACGTAAAACTATCATTGGATCACTATGCAGATGTTAAAATGTTTATTGTGCTCTATACATAGGCTGTTTCTCAGCTCATTTCCTTTAATGACCATATAATAACGCATTATGGGGGTCATTCCGAGTTGTTCGCTCGTAATTTTTTTTCGCTACGGAGCGATTAGCCGCAAACTGCGCATGCGCAATGTACGCAGCGCGCCTGCCCCAAATAAATTAGCAAAAAAGTTTGGTATTTTACGCACGGCGTAACAAAGTTTTTTCATCGTTCTGCTGATCGTAGTGTGATTGACAGGAGGTGGGTGTTTCTGGGCGGAAACTGACCGTTTTCTGGGAGTGTGCAGAAAAACGCAGGCATTTCAGGGAAAAATGCGGGAGTGTCTGGAGAAATGGGGGAGTGGCTGGGTGAACGCTGGGTGTGTTTGTGACGTCAAACCAGGAACGAAAAGGACTGAGCTGGTCGCAATGGCAGAGTAAGTCTGGAGCTACTCAGAAACTGCGGGGTAATCGTTATGAGAAAATTAGCGAATCTTTCGTTCGCAATTCTGCTAAGCTAAGATACACTCCCAGAGGGCGGCGGTTTAGCGTGTGCAATGTTGCTAAAAGCAGCTAGCGAGCGAACAACTCGGAATCACCCCCTATATTTTACATGTTTACAATTTTATTGCTGTTATGTCTGAGTGGTGGTGTACACTCCGCCTGGTTACCCCCAACTCCTTTATACTGCTGCAAATTCTACTGTTCTCCCTCTTCCCTGCAGCAGTCATGCAGGTCCAATATACCAGACCTTTTTGGTTTCCCTTCTTTGTCTTCCGACTATTGTTACACTACCAGCTCCTCCTATGACCCCCCCCCCCCCCCCCAAAACCAGATACTCACTATCTCACTGCCCAGCAAGGCACTCTCATTGTAACAGGTTGCTGTTACTTTATACCAGAAAGATCTCCTAAATCACTTCTGACCTATATTTCCAATGCAGAATCTTCTCTCCCTCAATGTTAAGGGATTAAATTCCCCCAACAAACACAGACTTGCCCTCTCCTTTTTCCATAAACAAAAGGCAGATGTTGTTGCCCTTCAGGAAACTAATTTCTCCTCTATTAACCCCTCACTCATCAAAAACAGTAATTTCCCTGTAGGATATTTTGCGACTGGCCCATTTAAACGTAATGGAGTCGCTCTATTATTTAGTAAAACATTTTCCTTTGTACTTCACTCCCAAACCATGGACAAAAGTGGCCACTACCTGATCATCACAAGCCTTTTAGACGAAAAACTGACTACACTAGTGTGTCTCTATGCCCCCAACAATAACCAAGTGCCATTTCTTCGCAAACTATTCCTCTTAATCCGCAAATCTTTTAAGGGCTTCTTGGTTGTATTGGGTGACTACAATCTAGTTTTAAACCCCAAGATAGACAAATCCTACCACCATACTCATTCCTCCCCATCCTCCTCGACTGGTCCCTCGCTAGCCTTCCATAATTTGCTGGCCAAATTTGACTATAACGACATCTGGAGAAACCCACAACCCATCGGGCCGAGTATATACATTTTACTCCCCAGTTCAGAACTCCTGCTCCAGGATCATTTTCATCCTGTGTGACAAATGGTCTCTTCAGAAGACTAAAGATATTGATATCTTACCAATTACCTGGTCTGACCACGCCCCAATTATATGGCATTGGAACCTCCATACTACTCAGACCCCTCCCCGACTGTGGTGTCTCTATCCCCACATTCTGAAGAACTCCTTGTTCAAGGAAATTATTTCAGGTTCTATAGATTCCTATATGGCCGTTAACTCCCCTCTAGATACGTACATTATAAACCACTGGTGTGCCTTCAAAGCAGTTACGCGTGGGGCAGCCATTCAAGATGGAGCTACCCTTAAGAAACAAGCCGTCCACTTACGGTCGAAATTAGAGACTCAACTGAAAGACCTAGATTCAGAAAATATAGCCATCCCCTCCAGAGCTCTTAAGAAACAGCTTTCCAATGTTCGCAGCCAACTCCAGAAGATACTCCTAGCTCATACACAAGCGGCGTTAAATAGAATGAGACAAATGTTTTATCTCCTAGGTAACAGATCAGGTAGAATGTTAAGCTCCGAGCTCAACAAGCCACACTTAGAATTAAATATCTTTACTCTCCCTCTAAGCGAAAAATCATAAATGCTAAAGACATTACAAATCATTTTGCACAATACTACTACAAACTCTACAACTTAATGTCTGACCCCTCCACCCCCCAGCCTACTACATCTTCTATTTCTTCTTTCTTAGACAAGATAACCTTACCCACTCTTACCCAGGAGCAATTATCTGCGCTTAACGCTCCATGGTCCTCCGCTGAAATCCTTGCGACTATTAGGTCACTCCCCCATGTCAAAGCGCAGGGCCCAGACGGATTTATCACAGATTTTTATGTCAAATTCCGAGACATTCTATCCCCCTATTTGGCCGACCTTTTTAACAAGTTCTCCACCCGAGGTACCCTCCCTACTGAGCTGTTGGAAGCACATATCATAACCATCCCTAAACAGGTAAATACCCGGCCTATTGTCACAACTACTGCCCTATCGTGCTGCTTAATTGTGACATCAAACTATGCCAAATTAAAAGCTGCCCGTATACATAAACTTCTTCCAGTGCTGATACACCCGGACCAAACCGGTTTTGTCCCCGGGAGACAATCATCGGACAACACTCGCAGGGTTTTTAACTTGATTGACTCTCTCTCTCTAAAGACCAAGGTCTTCTCTTACTGTCTCTAGATGCTGAGAAAGCATTTGACAGATTGAACTGGTCTTATTTGCACGCAGTTCTCGATCGCTTTGGTTTTAAAGATCGTATTTTATCTTCTATCGTTATATAGCTCTCCCACGGCCCGGGTGTTCAGTAATGGATTTCTATCTGACTCTTTTCCTATTACAAATGGTACGAGGCAAATATGCCCCCTATCTCTATTAATATTTGTTTTATCAATTGAACCTCTCGCCACCACCTTACGTACTGATTCCACTTTCCAAGGTCTGAAAATCGACCCTTCCTGGCATAAATTGAGCCTTTTCGCTGATGAAGTCCTACTTTTTGTTTCTGAATCCACTACCACTCTCCCGTCTCTCCACTGTATTCTAGACACATATAGTTCAGTTTCTTACTATAAACTCAACACCACAAAGACAGATGCCCTCCCTATTAACTTAACCCACTCCCTCTATTCCATTCAGTCCTCTTACCCCTATAATTGGCAGAAAGGCACAATAAAATATCTAGGCATCAACATTCCCACTAATACTTCTGCATACTTCACCTCCAATCTCTCTCCTCTCGTGACGTTGTAAGAAGCCCTATCTCGCAATGCAGCACTGTACTACTATATATACTGGTCCCCACAATGCAGCACAGATATCGAGCACTGATCCGGAGGATAGAACTGAGTCTGACACGGAGCTGCAAGATAACGCTATGGCCTACTGTACTGTACTACTATATACTGGTGGTCACCACAATGCAGCACTGTACTACTATATATACTGGTCCCCACAATGCAGCACAGACATTGAGCACTGATCCGGAGAATAGAACTGAGTCTGACATATAGCTGCAAGATAACGCTATGGCCTACTGTACTGTACTACTATATACTGGTGGTCACCACAATGCAGCACTGTACTACTATATACTGGTCCCCACAATGCAGCACAGATATTGAGCACTGATCCAGAGAATGGAACTGAGTCTGACACGAAGCTGAAAGATTACGATATGGCTACTGTACTGTACTATTATATACTGGTGGTCACCACAATGCAGCACTGTACTACTATATACTGGTCCCCACAATGCAACACAGATAGTGAGCACTGATACGGAGAATAGAACTGAGTCTGACACAGAGCTGCAAGATACAGCAATGGACAACTGTACTGTACTACTATATACTGGTGGTCACCACAATGCAGCACTGTACTGCTATATATACTGGTCCCCACAATGCAGCACAGATATTGAGCACTGATCCGGAGAAAAGAACTGAGTCTGACATGGAGCTGCAAGAAAACGCTATGGCCTACTGTACTGTACTGTATTACTATATACTGGTGGTCACCACAATGCAGCACTTTACTACTATATATACTGGTCCCCACAATGCAGCACAGATATTGAGCACTGATCTGGAGAATAGAACTGAGTCTGACACGGAGCTGCAAAATAACGCTATGGCCTACTGTACTATACTACTATATACTGGTGGTCACCACAATGCAGCACTGTACTACTATCTACTGGTCCCCACAATGCAGCAATGATATTGAGCACTGATCGGGAGAATAGAACTGAGTCTGACGCATAGCTGCAAGATAACGCTATGGCCTACTGTACTATACTACTATATACTGGTGGTCACCACAATGCAGCACTGTACTACTATATACTTGTCCCCACAATGCAGCACATATATTGAGCACTGATCCGGAGAATAGAACTGAGTCTGACACGGAGCTGCAAGATACAGCTATGGACAACTGTACTGTACTACTATATACTGGTGGTCATCACAATGCAGCACTTTACTACTATGTATACTGGTCCCCACAATGCAGCACAGATATTGAGCACTGATCCGGAGAATAGAACTGAGTCTGACACGGAGCTGCAAGATAACGCTATGGCCTACTGTACTGTACTACTATATACTGGTAGTCACCACAATGCAGCACTTTACTACTATATATACTGGTCCCCACAATGCAGCACAGATATTGAGCACTGATCCGGAGAATAAAACTGAGTCTGACACGAAGCTGCAAGGTAACGCTATGGCCTACTGTACTATACTACTATATACTGGTGGTCACCACAATGCAGCACTGTACTACTATCTACTGGTCCCCACAATGCAGCACAGATATTGAGCACTGATCCGGAGGATAGAACTGAGTCTGACACAGAGCTGCAAAATAACGCTATGGCCTACTGTACTGTACTACTATATACTGGTGGTCATCACAATGCAGCACTTTACTACTATATATACTGGTCCCCACAATGCAGCACAGATATTGAGCACTGATCCGAAGTATAGAACTGAGTCTGACACAGAGCTGCAAAATAACGCTATGGCCTACTGTACTGTACTACTATATACTGGTGGTCACCACAATGCAGCACTTTACTACTATATATACTGGTCCCCACAATGCAGCACATATATTGAGCACTGATCCGGAGAATAGAACTGAGTCTGACACAGAGCTGCTAGATAACGCTATGGCCTACTGTACTGTACTGTACTACTATATACTGGTGGTCACCACAATGCACAACTTTATTACTATATATACTGGTCCCCACAATGCAGCACAGATATTGAGCACTGATCTGGAGAATAGAACTGAGTCTGACACGGAGCTGCAAGATAACGCTATGGCCTACTGTACTATATTACTATATACTGGTGGTCACCACAATGCAGCTCTGTACTACTATCTACTGGTCTCCACAATGCAGCACAGATATTAAGCACTGATCCGGAGAATAGAACTGAGTTTGACACGGAGCTGCAAGATAACGCTATGGCCTACTGTACTGTACTGTACTACTATATACTGGTGGTCACCACAATGCAGCACTTTACTACTATATATACTGGTCCCCACAATGCAGCACAGATATTGAGCACTGATCTGGAGAATAGAACTGAGTCTGACACTGAGCTGCAAGATAACGCTATGGCCTACTGTACTGTACTACTATATACTGGTGGTCACCACAATGCAGCACTTTACTACTATATATACTGGTCCCCACAATGCAGCACAGATATTGAGCACTGATCCGAAGTATAGAACTGAGTCTGACACAGAGCTGCAAAATAACGCTATGGCCTACTGTACTGTACTACTACATACTGGTGGTCACCACAATGCAGCACTTTACTACTATATATACTGGTCCCCACAATGCAGCACAGATATTGAGCACTGATCTGGAGAATAGAACTGAGTCTGACACGGAGCTGCAAAATAATGCTATGGCCTACTGTACTATACTACTATATACTGGTGGTCACCACAATGCAGCACTGTACTACTATCTACTGGTCCCCACAATGCAGCAATGATATTGAGCACTGATCGGGAGAATAGAACTGAGTCTGACGCATAGCTGCAAGATAACGCTATGGCCTACTGTACTATACTACTATATACTGGTGGTCACCACAATGCAGCACTGTACTACTATATACTTGTCCCCACAATGCAGCACATATATTGAGCACTGATCCGGAGAATAGAACTGAGTCTGACATGGAGCTGCAAGATACAGCTATGGACAACTGTACTGTACTACTATATACTGGTGGTCATCACAATGCAGCACTTTACTACTATATATACTGGTCCCCACAATGCAGCACAGATATTGAGCACTGATCCGGAGAATAGAACTGAGTCTGACACGGAGCTGCAAGATAACGCTATGGCCTACTGTACTGTACTGTACTACTATATACTGGTAGTCACCACAATGCAGCACTTTACTACTATATATACTGGTCCCCACAATGCAGCACAGATATTGAGCACTGATCCGGAGAATAAAACTGAGTCTGACACGAAGCTGCAAGGTAACGCTATGGCCTACTGTACTATACTACTATATACTGGTGGTCACCACAATGCAGCACTGTACTACTATCTACTGGTCCCCACAATGCAGCACAGATATTGAGCACTGATCCGGAGGATAGAACTGAGTCTGACACTGAGCTGCAAAATAACGCTATGGCCTACTGTACTGTACTACTATATACTGGTGGTCACCACAATGCAGCACTTTACTACTATATATACTGGTCCCCACAATGCAGCACAGATATTGAGCACTGATCCGAAGTATAGAACTGAGTCTGGCACAGAGCTGCAAAATAACGCTATGGCCTACTGTACTGTACTACTATATACTGGTGGTCACCACAATGCAGCACTTTACTACTATATATACTGGTCCCCACAATGCAGCACATATATTGAGCACTGATCCGGAGAATAGAACTGAGTCTGACACAGAGCTGCAAGATAACGCTATGGCCTACTGTACTGTACTGTACTACTATATACTGGTGGTCACCACAATGCAGCACTTTACTACTATATATACTGGTCCCCACAATGCAGCACAGATATTGAGCACTGATCCGAAGTATAGAACTGAGTCTGACACAGAGCTGCAAAATAACGCTATGGCCTACTGTACTGTACTACTATATACTGGTGGTCACCACAATGCAGCACTTTACTACTATATATACTGGTCCCCACAATGCAGCACAGATATTGAGCACTGATCTGGAGAATAGAACTGAGTCTGACACGGAGCTGCAAGATAACGCTATGGCCTACTGTACTATATTACTATATACTGGTGGTCACCACAATGCAGCTCTGTACTACTATCTACTGGTCCCCACAATGCAGCAATGATATTGAGCACTGATCGGGAGAATAGAACTGAGTCTGACGCATAGCTGCAAGATAACGCTATGGCCTACTGTACTATACTACTATATACTGGTGGTCACCACAATGCAGCACTGTACTACTATATACTTGTCCCCACAATGCAGCACATATATTGAGCACTGATCCAGAGAATAGAACTGAGTCTGACACGGAGCTGCAAGATACAGCTATGGACAACTGTACTGTACTACTATATACTGGTGGTCATCACAATGCAGCACTTTACTACTATATATACTGGTCCCCACAATGCAGCACAGATATTGAGCACTGATCCGGAGAATAGAACTGAGTCTGACACGGAGCTGCAAGATAACGCTATGGCCTACTGTACTGTACTGTACTACTATATACTGGTAGTCACCACAATGCAGCACTTTACTACTATATATACTGGTCCTCACAATGCAGCACAGATATTGAGCACTGATCCGGAGAATAAAACTGAGTCTGACACGAAGCTGCAAGGTAACGCTATGGCCTACTGTACTATACTACTATATACTGGTGGTCACCACAATGCAGCACTGTACTACTATCTACTGGTCCCCACAATGCAGCACAGATATTGAGCACTGATCCGGAGGATAGAACTGAGTCTGACACAGAGCTGCAAAATAACGCTATGGCCTACTGTACTGTACTACTATATACTGGTGGTCACCACAATGCAGCACTTTACTACTATATATACTGGTCCCCACAATGCAGCACAGATATTGAGCACTGATCCGAAGTATAGAACTGAGTCTGACACAGAGCTGCAAAATAACGCTATGGCCTACTGTACTGTACTACTATATACTGGTGGTCACCACAATGCAGCACTTTACTACTATATATACTGGTCCCCACAATGCAGCACATATATTGAGCACTGATCCGGAGAATAGAACTGAGTCTGACACAGGGCTGCAAGATAACGCTATGGCCTACTGTACTGTACTATACTACTATATACTGGTGGTCACCACAATGCACCACTTTACTACTATATATACTGGTCCCCACAATGCAGCACAGATATTGAGCACTGATCTGGAGAATAGAACTGAGTCTGACACGGAGCTGCAAGATAACGCTATGGCCTACTGTACTGTACTATTATATACTGGTGGTCACCACAATGCAGCTCTGTACTACTATCTACTGGTCTCCACAATGCAGCACAGATATTAAGCACTGATCCGGAGAATAGAACTGAGTTTGACACGGAGCTGCAAGATAACGCTATGGCCTACTGTACTGTACTGTACTACTATATACTGGTGGTCACCACAATGCAGCACTTTACTACTATATATACTGGTCCCCACAATGCAGCACAGATATTGAGCACTGATCTGGAGAATAGAACTGAGTCTGACACTGAGCTGCAAGATAACACTATGGCCTACTGTACTATACTACTATATACTGGTGGTCACCACAATGCAGCACTTTACTACTATATATACTGGTCCCCACAATGCAGCACAGATATTGAGCACTGATCCGAAGTATAGAACTGAGTCTGACACAGAGCTGCAAAATAACGCTATGGCCTACTGTACTGTACTACTATATACTGGTGGTCACCACAATGCAGCACTTTACTACTATATATACTGGTCCCCACAATGCAGCACAGATATTGAGCACTGATCTGGAGAATAGAACTGAGTCTGACACGGAGCTGCAAAATAACGCTATGGCCTACTGTACTACACTACTATATACTGGTGGTCACCACAATGCAGCACTGTACTACTATCTACTGGTCCCCACAATGCAGCAATGATATTGAGCACTGATCGGGAGAAT
Organism: Pseudophryne corroboree; assembly: GCF_028390025.1. Classification (NCBI taxonomy): domain Eukaryota; kingdom Metazoa; phylum Chordata; class Amphibia; order Anura; family Myobatrachidae; genus Pseudophryne; species Pseudophryne corroboree. Next base: position 122,326,255 of record NC_086451.1, on the reverse strand, counting down.
AGAACTGAGTCTGACGCATAGCTGCAAGATAACGCTATGGCCTACTGTACTATACTACTATATACTGGTGGTCACCACAATGCAGCACTGTACTACTATATACTTGTCCCCACAATGCAGCACATATATTGAGCACTGATCCAGAGAATAGAACTGAGTCTGACACGGAGCTGCAAGATACAGCTATGGACAACTGTACTGTACTACTATATACTGGTGGTCATCACAATGCAGCACTTTACTACTATATATACTGGTCCCCACAATGCAGCACAGATATTGAGCACTGATCCGGAGAATAGAACTGAGTCTGACACGGAGCTGCAAGATAACGCTATGGCCTACTGTACTGTACTGTACTACTATATACTGGTAGTCACCACAATGCAGCACTTTACTACTATATATACTGGTCCTCACAATGCAGCACAGATATTGAGCACTGATCCGGAGAATAAAACTGAGTCTGACACGAAGCTGCAAGGTAACGCTATGGCCTACTGTACTATACTACTATATACTGGTGGTCACCACAATGCAGCACTGTACTACTATCTACTGGTCCCCACAATGCAGCACAGATATTGAGCACTGATCCGGAGGATAGAACTGAGTCTGACACAGAGCTGCAAAATAACGCTATGGCCTACTGTACTGTACTACTATATACTGGTGGTCACCACAATGCAGCACTTTACTACTATATATACTGGTCCCCACAATGCAGCACAGATATTGAGCACTGATCCGAAGTATAGAACTGAGTCTGACACAGAGCTGCAAAATAACGCTATGGCCTACTGTACTGTACTACTATATACTGGTGGTCACCACAATGCAGCACTTTACTACTATATATACTGGTCCCCACAATGCAGCACATATATTGAGCACTGATCCGGAGAATAGAACTGAGTCTGACACAGGGCTGCAAGATAACGCTATGGCCTACTGTACTGTACTATACTACTATATACTGGTGGTCACCACAATGCACCACTTTACTACTATATATACTGGTCCCCACAATGCAGCACAGATATTGAGCACTGATCTGGAGAATAGAACTGAGTCTGACACGGAGCTGCAAGATAACGCTATGGCCTACTGTACTGTACTATTATATACTGGTGGTCACCACAATGCAGCTCTGTACTACTATCTACTGGTCTCCACAATGCAGCACAGATATTAAGCACTGATCCGGAGAATAGAACTGAGTTTGACACGGAGCTGCAAGATAACGCTATGGCCTACTGTACTGTACTGTACTACTATATACTGGTGGTCACCACAATGCAGCACTTTACTACTATATATACTGGTCCCCACAATGCAGCACAGATATTGAGCACTGATCTGGAGAATAGAACTGAGTCTGACACTGAGCTGCAAGATAACGCTATGGCCTACTGTACTATACTACTATATACTGGTGGTCACCACAATGCAGCACTGTACTACTATATATATTGGTCCCCACAATGCAGCACATATATTGAGCACTGATCTGGAGAATAGAACTGAGTCTGACACGGAGCTGCAAGATACAGCAATGGACAAATGTACTGTACTACTATATACTGTTGGTCATCACAATGCAGCACTGTACTACTATATATACTGGTCCCCACAATGCTGCACATATATTGAGCACTGATCCGGAGAAAAGAACTGAGTCTGACACGGAGCTGCAAGATAACGCTATGGCCTACTGTACTATACTACTATATACTGGTGGTCACCACAATGCAGCACTGTACTTCGATCTACTGGTCCCCACAATGCAGCACAGATATTGAGCACTGATCCGGAGAATGGAACTGAGTCTGACACAGAGCTGCAAGATAATGATATGGCTACTGTACTGTACTACTATATACTGGTGGTCACCACAATGCAGCACTGTACTACTATATACTGGTCCCCACAATGCAGCACAGATATTAAGCACAGATCTGGAGAATAGAACTGAGTCTGACACAGAGCTGCAAGATAATGCTATGGCCTACTGTACTGTACTACTATATACTGGTGGTCACCACAATGCAGCACTGTACTACTCTATACTGGTCCCCACAATGCAGCACACTGAGCACAGATATTGAGTTTTTCAGGGAGAGAACGTAGCCACGTCCTCTCCGCTCAATCGACAATGCACGAGTGAAAATGGTGGCGACATGCAGCTCTTTATATGGAATCCGAATCTCGCGAGAATCCGACTGCGGGATGATGAAGTTTTCCCCCGTTCGGGTTTTGCGTGTTAGGCGGGAAGAACCGAGGCTGCCTCGGACCCGTGTAAACAACGTGAAGTTTGAGGGGGTTCGGATCTTGACGAACCGAACACGCTCATCTCTAGTATAAACTATCTGACACTATACCATACCCCGCCTGCACTATAAAGCAGATTTACATCACCACACTCGCAAAACTGATTCCACATCTAAACCTTGCCAAATGGCGAACCCTAAGCGTAGCCTTATTAGGAGACATATTAGATGGTCTTTCCCTCCTACCCTTCTCCTTCCTGCAACAGAAATTCTCCTTACCAGCTTCGGAATGCTTCCATTACCTACAAATTGCACATTGGTGGAAATCGTTTCCCCCTGCCTTACTCTCACCTGACATGACTTCACAACAGCATCTCAGCAGACCTTCCTTATTCAACTCTGAGGCAATATTTCTTTCTGGTATAAAGTACTCATAACCTCTACCTCCCCTTACAAATCTAACGCCCAGCTAAAATGGGAAGTAGACATGGGTAGAACGTTGTCCACGCTCGAATGGCAAAAAGTCTCCCTGTCCTCATACTCATACATTTTGTGAAAAGGTAGAATGAAACAGCCATCCCACCCACGGTTTTTTCAGGGCCATCGTCTTAACACCAACCAAATGAGTCTCCGAAAAGCAAATAATATCCGCCTTATATTTTTTAGCTTGCAACAGGACCAATGCTCTCTTTATTTTATTGTTAAGGCCCCTCACATTCCAGCCGAGTAGGTGAAGCCCCTCAGATGCTACCAACATTGAAAGACGTTAGACTGGAAAACAGGAGGAAAGAAGAGCAAAGGAGAAAAAGGTGAAATGACACAATGACAGAGAATACCTCATCAGAGCACATGTAGATCAGAGCAGCAGGCGTACAAATACGCAAAAGAGAGGAAGAGAAAAGTTCGGAGCAATCAAGAAACAAGGACGCCTGAACACATCCACCATGACTATAAAGAAACATTGCAGCCTTAAATCACCAACAGTACTTGACCATAACAAAAAATACCAATATTTAAGCAAAAAAACAATAAAACAGCAACAACCCAACCACCCCCCACCCTGTACATCCATCAGGAACCTAGATATACCTATATCCCCAACCAAACATCCCGTTACCTAAACTAACAAAAAAAAACTAAATAGTAAAGGTCATAAAAAGGGAACAGTTAGGAGTAGACACCCCCAACTACAATATCACAGCAAGGGCTCCCTGTAAAGGAGAGTGGCCCCCGGTAAAAAGACATCCAAATAAACCTTCACATACAATAGTCAACCATATGAACTCTCACATAATTAAAAAAAAAAGAAAAACCTGAAAGAGAGGGAAAAAACCACAGAATAAACTGGCGATACAATAGGAGCTCCATTCAGCGAGGTGCATGGGGTCTCTGCTCCAGCCACGCCTCGGCCTCTCTCGGAGAGTTGAATAAATGGGTAGAGCCCTCATATATCATCCGCAGTCTGGCAGGGAACAGCATTGAATACTGAATCTGCCTGTCCCTCAGCTTTCGTTTGACCTGAAGAAATTGGGACCTGGATTTCTGTACGTCCATAGCAAAGTCAGGGAAAACAGACACAGAGTTGTTATCAAACTGCAACGGACCGTGCAACCTGGCCAGGTGGAGAATGGCATCCCGATCCTTGAAGTGGAGCATGCGGGCAATATTAGGTGCACGCTGGGGCACCAGGAGGGGGGGGGGGGCTGAAAGGGTAAACGATATGCGCGCTCCACCGCGAATTGCACACTAAAATCATCTTTTTTAAACACACTGAGTAGCCAGTCCTCCAAGAATTTTTCTGGATGTGTACCCTCAGCTCGCTCAGGCAGCCCCACAAAGCGTACGTTATTTCTTCGTAAGCGGCCCTCCATATCCAAACTCTTGGATTTAATATCAGCTATATGGGATGAAAGGTCAGCGACACTATCCTTGAGTGATGCAGTCAATTCTTCAATGTCAGAGACACGTTGCTCTACACCCCCCACACGCTCACGCAGCCTTTGCATGTCATGACGAATAATTGAGATATCAGCCTGAACCTGGCCGATCTTGTCCATCACCCTCGTCTCAGACGTATTGATGGCTTGCAGAATTTGCTATGTGGATTGCATAACATCAGTAACAGAGGTTTCCTCCGAAGCGTGCTGCGGTGAGGGAGGCGGAGCAGCCTGGGTACGCGGGGGTGTCGGCCTGCGTGGATTTCTAGCAAATCTTTCCAAGCGTGCAGCAGTGGCAGCAGCATTGCCGGTTTTTCACATACTACTGCAGGAGGAATAATCGCTCCAGGAAAAAAAGAGTAAATAAGCACAAAGAGTGTGGCAAAGTCTTATACAGTAAAGCTTGGAGTACAGTAGCTGCTTCAGGGAATTAAGAAACACAAAATGCACCCCTGAGTGTGATCAAACAGGATCCAAGATAAACAGGGCACAGTCAGTATTCATAGAAGGCAGTGCAGCACATCAGAATTGTAATCCAAATATGTTGAGAGAGACTCAGGCAACCAGCCCAATGCAGGGCCCAGTCATAAACATATATACTGCGGCATACTAGGTGGGAAGCAGCAGCCCTCTGTAATTGCCAGCAGCAGTTAATAATGGAGCATGTGTCCCAACACCACAGAGAGGGGAGGGGAGAGTACCTTGTGCATGGAGAGGTCACAATCAGGGCAGAAGGCGCTGCTGCGGCCCGGGCAGGTCCCTCCACAATGTCCAAATCTCTGCAGGTACAAGGCGCACAGCGGCGCCAGACGTCTCAGGGGGTGCAGGAGAGGTTCACACAGCAGCAGATGAGTGTGAATTCCAAAAACACCGGGGTTAAGGATGGGTTCAAGGATGAAGAATAGGGAGCTACAGCAGCCTGCTGCCTACTCCATGCTATGCCAGGCCACGCCCCGTTGCAGTTGTGTTTAATATGGTTGGGGATATGGATCCAACATGTGACTCAATTACATGATGCTGTGAATACTGTTAATATTCCCTTTGGTTTCATGATATGACACTACCATCACATGTTTATGATACTACTTGGACGGTGGGCTCCAGCGGATTCTTCAGTTTTTTTCTTTTGTTGTTTGTTTTTTATTTTAATTTTTTTGTGTTTATGCATTTACTCACATGTGCTGTATTTATGCTAGTGTAATGTTTTCTTGTTCAGCGATTTGACCCTCCTCTTATTGTTTTTCGTTTGTTTGTTTTTTTGCACCAGTGTTTTTTTTCTTGCTGCATTTGACAGGTACCCTCTCCCGTCCCCACGGCTGCACTCTGCTCCCCCGCTCTGGCACTTGAGCCGTTGCCAGGGAGGGCGCCGGGTTTGTTTACATTGGTGATGACGCGATGGACCAGAGGAGACGGGGGAGCTGCATACAGGACTTGTCCCGCCGCCCACTCCCGTCATTGGCTGTTGAATTCCTTTGATTTTGCCGCCATTTCATGCATTTATCCCTGTGTGTAACTCATTTCTTGTAGCCCTTGAGAAAGACCTGTGTCGGTCGAAACAGCTGTCGGGCTGTGCCTGTTTGTACGCTTGTTGCCTTAACATGGAATAAATCTTCTATTTTTCATCAAAATCGTGAGTGCTGGCTTGTTCTGCTTTTTCCTTGTGTTGGATTAAGTGAGTGCCTTCATGTTATTTTGCTGCCTTGCACCACTCTTACATTTATGACTGTGTCTTTGAGTGCTGTCACTTTCCTTTATATATATATATATATATATATATATATATATATATATATATATATATTATCTCCCAAAGGATTCTGCTGACAGAATCACCAAGGGAGTCAAACTAGCCTGGATCATCCTGCAATAACAGTTGGTGGTGTGAGGTTTGTAAACCTAGGGCTTGTCCAATTTTTTTTTTTACTACTGATTTTATTTTAATAGAAAGAACCAGCTGAGCATCTCCCCAGTTGTTCATTGCTCCCGTATCCTTACAGTCTTTCTCCTTCTACCTTAGTCTTTCTCCTTCTATTTCTTTTTTTTTTTAAATTAATCGTCTTTATTAATAATTTTTTCTTACAAACATACAATTATGACAAACTACATATATCAAAACAAACCTATTAGACAAACTATACATTTCTGGCAGTATGATACCTTTCCATGATACAGTATATTTAGGCAGATATTAAATTATTTCTAAAACCTTGGGCATATTTTTGACATTTTTCTTTTTCTTCTATCCCTTAACCTACCCATTCATCTCACCCCTCTCAAAATTTAAAGGGAATAAAAAGTGTATTCATAAATATTGTATACATGTTTTTCATTTTCTGTGTTTATCTCAAATCTATACATTTATATTGAAATAGATATCTATAAAGAGTTAATATTAATGCGTCTATTTTCTTATCTAATATATATATCCTTAGTAAACAATTAAATGTATCTTGTGGTTTATTTCATGTGCTCAATTTTTATCCTTTTTATTTATATATACTTTCACCTATTTCCAACCCAATATTATTAATTCATCATACCCCTGGTTTTATCAAAACATTAATTTCCTGCTATCCTACATCATAATCATATCGTATCCCACTATCAGAACATGACACTTCTATATCTCGATAGCTGTACTTGCGTTTCTTCTGTCTTAAGTACATTAGCATTTAGGATTACCACCTCATATTTGTTATTCCTGCTAGCCTCATATGTTCATGCAGTTATAATGTATCTTAGCATTTAAGGAGATCTGGGCAAGCAAGAAATACTATTATCTGTAACCATACCAGTATTTTATATATACGGATAATCAATCCAGTAATATTAACACTGCCAAATTACCGTCTCGTACTATGACTTAATATTTTAATATGTGGCTAGCTCCGGGCCCCCACCCTCCGTTCTCATAGTGTTATGCACACCAGTGCCTGCAGGAATGTACTGGTGTCTGAACTGTTATGCACACCAGTGCCTGCAGGAATGTACTGGTGTCTGAACGGATAGGGATGCAAAACAAATGAACTCGCAGACAGACTGGGGAATATGACATTAAGTACACAGAAGGTGATAGGGTAATAAAATAAACACAAAGTGAACAGAGAAGCCCAGAGGCTAAGAAACTGGGTGTCTCCCTAGTATTAGGAATGCTCAGATGGAAAAAGCAAGATGTTGTGTTTTAATACGTAGAGAACCCGAAATGCTGTTGCTAAGGGCAACAGCAAAACCCTAAAGGGTTGCCAACGGGTGTGGCAGTAAACTCCTTGGTCAGAGATGGAATGATAGACACAAGGAGAGTCTCCACAATCCTAATCCTCACTTGCAGTGCACAGGTTCAGCTTACTGCCACTAAACTGACACCTGAACACCTTGCACAGTCAGAAAGGATTTAGGCAGGCAAGTCTGAGAATACAGCCGCAAACTTGCTAAGTTCACAGAGTAGCAAAAGAACCCCAGCAAGTTAAACGACTGACTCCAGTCTTACTGCTAGGTCTGGATTGGCAGAGTGTAGTACCAAACCCCAAGGCCTATTTGCAGTAAGCAACAACAAATACAAAGCTACACAGTACTGGCTAACTTTCAGGAACTGACTAACCAACAAAGATTCAGCAGCATCTGCTTAACCTGAGAAGAGGCCTTATATAGCAGGTGCTGTCCACGCTCCACTCAGACCTCACAGACTGTGAGCACAAAAACCAGCACCGGATCCCCTGCCGTGCACAGAGCCTGTAACCACTGCACAGCAAAAGACCCGAACCGGAGTATCAGCTGCGCTCAGGTTACTCCGCTAGCACTTGTCTCCCGGTTGCCATGACGACGTGGCAGCACAGGGCAGGAGACCCTAACACATAGTGGGATATCCCACACCTATGTTGGATCCAACTGCATAAGGAGAATCAAGCCATTTGCCCCAAAAGCTGTTATATGTTTTTGGCGCTTTTCTTGGCAAGTATACAAACTTCTCATGTGCCATAGTTTCATTAATTAATGCTATCCAAGTCTGAAGTTCTGGAGCTTTCTTATCCAGCCATTGTCTTGCTATGCATACCTTAGCTAACACACATGTATTAACTATATATTGTCTGCTAGGAGCATCTAGTATATCATTTTGAATTAAGGACATAACACATACAACCGGGGTAAAAATAGACATCGGAATTCCAGTTACTGTCAATACATTAATCATCCCATTCCAAAAACCTGCTACCATTGGACATAGCCATATTAGATGCCAAAAATTGGAATCTCCATTCCCACATTTAGGGCATTTCATAGAGGATGTACTTCCAAACTTAAACATTCTTACCGGTGTCACGTATACTCTATGAATTATATACATTTGAATTTGCTGATATCTAATAGCAGTTATAGCAATAGTGGAGGAGCTTAACGCCCTATTCCACATCTTATCCGTTAAAGGTCCCAAATCTGCCTCCCATTTATTCCTAAAATTATTTATAACGGTGCAGCTATACCCACAAAGTTAGCTGGAAAGTAAGCCGGTTACTGCGGCTCACTCTCATAGAATTTGGAAAAAGTACATGGATTGGTGCCAGCCTAGGGGTTGGAACCCTAGACATTTTCGTCTAACCAGATTATTGCGTTTTCTACAGGCCGGTTTAGACGGAGGTTTGAGGCTAGGGTCCTTAAAAGTACAAGTATCAGTCCGCTTAATATTTTTCCAACAACATCTGGCTTCCTTACAGGAGGAATATACATTATTACAGGGAGTGTTGCGGTTACAACTGCCCTTTCGTCCTCCCACGGCTCTGTGGGATTTAAACATGGTGCTAGAATTTTTAAGATCTGATTTTTTTTAACCTTTGGAGATGGCTGACCTTAAGTATGTGTCCTGGAAGAAAATCTTGTTACTGGCATTGGCCTCTGCAAGGAGGGTGTCGGAATTAGGAGCCCTATCCCGCAAGAGTCCTTTTCTGGTTTTCCATGAGGATAGAGCAGAACTTCGTACTAAGGCAGAGTTCCTACCTAAGGTGGTTTCAAGTTTTCACATTAACCAACCTATTGTGGTCCCGTCTTTTCAGATGTCGGATGGTGACAGTTCTCTGGACGTGGTCAGGGCATTAAGGGTTTATGTACAGGCTACTAGTTCCCTTAGAAAGTCAGATGTTTTGTTTGTATTGTATAATGGTCCAAAAAGAGGTTGGCCGGCTACAAAACAAACTTTGTCCAGATTGATGAGACTCACAATTAGACAGGAATATGTCTCCAGCGGTAAGAAAGTTCCGTTTTGTGTGGGTGCTCATACCACTAGGTTGGTAGGAGTTTCTTGTTTGGCTGCCAGAGGAGCCTCTATGGGTCAACTTTGTTGAGCTGCAACGTGGTCCTCTGCTCACACGTTCACTCGTTTTTACAAATTTGACACTTTTGCGGCTAAAGATTAAAATTTTGTCCGTTTGTTTCTACAGGCTTCAGACAGCACTCCCGTCCATGGGAGTATATTTGGTGCATCCCCAGCTGTCTAGTGTTCCAGTGTTCCCTAGAGGATGAGAGAGAAAATGGGATTTTGGTACTTACCGATAAATCTATTTCTCTGAATCCACTCGGGGACACTGGACGCCCACCACTTGCTGCCAGCCTGCATGTTCTTGTTAATTTGGTTAAATAAAGTTTTTTGTCAGATAACAGTTTGATATTTACTTAATTAACGTTTTACGACATGGCATGTTTGGTCCCTTCCTTAATGTTTTTTCATGTTCCCTCTTCTCTCCATACATTTTTCAAACTGGGGAATGGGGGCATAAAGGGGAAGGAGCCAGTTGTGCACTGCAATTAATTTACATATATTGTGCCACCTTCAGTCTCCATTCTTCACACCCCAGCTGTCTAGTGTTCCAGTGTCCCCGAGTGGATTCAGAGAAATAGATTTATCGGTAAGTACAAAAATCCTCTTTTTTTATTGTGTGTGGGTATGGTTGACTTAACCTCTCTGCCAGGAAAGAAATAGAAAATGTACTTACAATACAAACCTGAAAAATGATTTACAAACCTGCAGTGCAACATGGTTTTGCCCAGTTGCTTGCTTTTTTGCTTTACTTACATGACAAACATGAATCAGGCTGTATGTTTTATGCAACTATCTGGTATGAGACTAGGCTTCTTTTATAGGATTCTCCAATCTCATCCTAATATACACATTTTGATACTAGTCTACAGTTGTGGGCTTCCCTTCCCCCCTCTTCATTTAACTTTTCTTGCCCTTTCCCCTTACTCCTGTCTGGCGTGGATGAGCTGAAGATGAAAAACCATACTTGTCTACCTGACCCTCTCCATGAGGGAGAAAATGCTCTGTTCCTGGACTTTCCTGGTAATGTATGATTGCCATCACCTGTGGTGAAACGCCTTTCTTATCAATTAACTAGCTCACCACAGGTGATGGCAATCATACATTACCAGGAAAGTCCAGGAACAGAGCATTTTCTCCCTCATGGAGAGGGTCAGGTAGGCAAGAATGTGAAAAACTCTTATTGCTAGAGTGCATTCTGGACAACAATTTGAAGACAATGACATAAAAATAAACAGTATTACAACATTAGTAATCATAATAATAATAGCAATTCTAGAAAATAACTATGTAATTGAGAATATACATATGCATACATCCCAACATGACCCTCTCCAGGAGGACATAATGCTCTGCTACTGAACCTCCCTCTTAATTTATGATTGCCCACATTTGTGGTGAAACACCTTTCTTATCCATTAACCTGTTCAAAACAGTTGCTGACAATCTTAAATTATGATAATCCTGATGCACAGCATTCTGTCCCACCTAGAGAAGGTCAAGAAGCACAGCATTCTGTCCCTCCTAGAGAAGGTCAAGAAGCACAGCATTCTGTCCCACCTAGAGAAGGTCAAGAAGCACAGCATTCTGTCCCTCCTAGAGAAGGTCAAGAAGCACAGCATTCTGTCCCTCCTAGAGAAGGTCAAGAAGCACAGCATTCTGTCCCTCCTAGAGAAGGTCAAGAAGCACAGCATTCTGTCCCACCTAGAGAAGGTCAAGAAGCACAGCATTCTGTCCCACCAAGAGAAGGTCAAGAAGCACAGCATTCTGTCCCTCCTAGAGAAGGTCAAGAAGCACAGCATTCTGTCCCACCTAGAGAAGGTCAAGAAGCACAGCATTCTGTCACTCCTAGAGAAGGTCAAGAAGCACAGCATTCAGTCCCTCCTAGAGAAGGTCAAGAAGCACAGCATTCTGTCCCTCCTAGAGAAGGTCATGTTGGGAGGTATAGTTTGTTGCCCGGAATCCTGTCAACAATCAATATCTACAGCATTTTGTTGAGGGGATTTGTCAGCCATTTTTGTAATGTTATTTAAGGCACTTAAGCGTGTCAGCAATATAACTTTAAACATGATGCTTGACATGATTTCAAAAGGATCTCTTCCACCAAGGATAGGGCTGACACCCCTTTTCCACTGCTGCAATAACCTGGGAATTCGAACCGGGTAGCTACCAGGGTGGGACCGGGGTAACGGTACTATGAAAATGTCCTGCTAAAAACCTATGGAGAGCTGGCTCACCAAGTGTCAACAGAGGGGACACCCACCACTAACCCGGTCCCAGCTTGTGGTATGAACAGGGTTTCAAGCCAATGTGACACGGCTTGAAACAGTGTCAATTTCCTGTGACCTGGGAAATTGGTGGAAAAGGGGTATTAGTGATTACAGCGACTATCACAAAGAAATGTACAGTGGTTGTGCAAGGGAATAGATAAGAGCATCTCTGACTAAATGTGAAGATCCACATTTCCAATGCAAACGCAGATGCGGCTGAATTGTGTGCAACACTGTACTTTATGTAGCAGCTTTACACATTTTTCATGTCCTTCTTTAAATGCTATTACGGTGGTGAGTACAAGTGGTCTGTCAGAAATTAAAAGCCTTTGGGCAATGGGCACTATGCATCTTAACTAATTGAAATACAGTCAGATAGCATGCCCATATATCAAATTTCAAATGTCTCACTACAAACTGTAATCCTGTGTTTCTCAAGTACTCCCATCAGGTCATGTTTTGAGGATTTTCTTAATCAGCACAGATTCATGAAATGGCTGGTTCTGTAATTATGCCACCTGTTCACACAGATATTCTCAAAATATTAGCTGCTGGGGGCACTTAAGGACAGGCATTGAGAACCCTGCTGTAATCAGCATCCATTATGCAGCATTGCTGTGCTAAATTTATAAATCATAAGAATAAGTATTTTACAGAATCCGACTTGCCACACAGAGACACTCCCATTCACTTTGAATGGGGCGCGTGTGCGTCTATGACGCACGAGCATCCCATTCGTGCCCGGGAGTCTGCCCCGCTGGGTGCACTCAGTCGCAGATGGTGGCTCCATCTGTACGTTATCCCATCTGTGGCAAAGCTTGTAAACGTTTCTTGCACAGGTGAAGTATTTCTATACAAACTCGGACTATAACTTCCTTTACAAGCAAAGAGACATAGAAATTGTTGTAAGTTCAATCAGGGGCCCATTTATCGATATGTTGATAGCTTGCTGCACTGTGTTCATGTTGTATGGTCATACCTATTATATAATAGAAAGCTAAGGGGCTCATCTATCAATGACTGATAAAACTCGATGGTAGGATAAATGGTGCTCCAGCCAATCAGCTCCCAACTGTCATTTTTCAAACATATGACAATTAGGAGCTGAACACATGGCAGTTTGGAGTTGATTGGCTGGAGCACCATTTATCACACACAAAAAGTTTTATCATTCACAACGAGTTTTATCACTTGTTTCAGGTATGACCATGTGACATGAACACAGAACAGCAAGCTATCACCAATTTCACATGCGAGGGGACATGGTACACTAATGGGGCGTGTTTGTGGCAGAAAAGTGACAAAATACACACACACACAAAATTATATCTAACTTTTTGTGTCGACCATTTCCATGTCGAACTTTCCTACTGTCTACCTATTCTATGTCGTTCTTTTGACCCTGTTGGCGGGGTACCAGGGGGGAGGGAAACACCCCCCCCCTACCCTTCTGTCTGCTGTTTGTTTGTGACCCTTCCCTTTTATTAGCACCTGATAATTATCTTCAGGAATGATTGAGCAGCTACCACTGTTTGTCTGCATGTGTGAGAAGGCATTGAATGGGAGCAGCATTTGAAAGGCATGCTGGTCCTTGTAGTGCCAATGGGAGATCTCAGGGGTGGCTCCCAGGTAAGCTAGGCCTCTGTCTGGATGTTGTTTTGTATGAGCCTTTATCATGAGGCCTTACTGTAGACAAATCACATGGCCCTATATGGGCACTGCTATTATGTAGTGTTAGGGCTGCTGATATCAGAGAAGCCTTGATGCAGCTCAGCAGCTAAACATGCCTTTGCAAATGCATGTAACCAATTCTCTGAAATTCTATTACCAGATAGGTTCAAGTATTGTTACAGGTATTGGTCAGTGTGTTGGGGGGATTCCAGGGGAGGAAAAAGCACATACCACCATTTCTGTCTGCAGACCTTTTGACCCTGTCAACCTAATGCATGTCTACTATTAGTGGTAGACCTAGTGACTGTAGACCTTTTTAGTGTGGATCTCATAATAATCCACACCCGTTGTTGTCAAGTTTCCCTTGCCAAATAAATTATCTATATATCGCCATAGGGCTTGATTCATATTAGTTCCCCGATTGCTGCGGCAGATGTGATTTTTGGCTGAGAGAATGGGTACAGGATAGCAATCAGTGGCTGTTACATCCAATAAAAAGTCAGCGCACTGTCAATTAATTGCTAATGTATCCTCACTGCGACCGTACACTTAGGCCCGCCGCTAGTTGCTCAGCAAAGGGATGTAGTGCAGGGAGGTGCCAGGCTGGAGAGGTGCTCTCCCTGCTCTGCATCCCTGTGCTGAGCTGCTCTCCCGGCTGCTGCGCCTGTCACACTCTAAGACAGGCAGCGGCAGCAGGAAGGCTTGTCTCCCCCTCCCCCATGACAGTGCAGCAGTGTGTGGACCTAAAAGGGGTGGAGCTGTATGGGAAAGGGTGGGGGTACATGGGACAAGGCTGCAGCAACCTGCAACACAGGAGGATGACATGCTGCTTCTCCCGCCTGTCAGATTTCCTTAGGTAAGTGGATGGAGAGTGAGTGAAACACTGTGTGTGTGTGTGTGTGTGTGTGTGTGTGTGTGTGTGTGTGTGTGTGTGAGTGTGTGTTTATACAGTATCTGTGTACTGCATATGTATGTGTGACTGCGTATGTGTGCAATCTATGTACAGTGTGTGTGTATGTGGTGTGTGTATCTTTGTGTATGTATGTGTATGTATGACTGCGGCATAATGTGTGTAAGTGTCACTGCTACAGGGGGCGTTATGTGGTAAGCGTCACTAGTACAGGGGGCGTTATGTGTGTAAGCATCCCTGGTACAGGGGGCATTATGCGTGTAAGCATCACTGCTACAGGGGGTGCTACATGTATAAGTGTCACTGGTACAGGGGCTGTTACGCGAGTAAGCATCACTGGCACAGGGGGCATTATGCGTGTAAGCATCACTGCTACAGGGGGTGCTACATGTATAAGTGTCACTGGTACAGGGGCTGTTACGCGAGTAAGCATCACTGGTACAGGGGGCATTATGCGTGTAAGCATCACTGCTACAGGGGGTGCTACATGTATAAGTGTCACTGGTACAGGGGCTGTTACGCGAGTAAGCATCACTGGTACAGGGGCTGTTACGCGAGTAAGCATCACTGGTACAGGGGGGGCGTTATGTGCGTTTCACTGGTACAGGGGGCATTACATGTGTTGTGTCACTGCTACAGGGGGTGCTACGTGTAAGCATCACTGGTACAGGGGGTGTTATGCGTGTAAGCGTCACTGGTACAGGGGGCATTACGCATGTAAGCGTAACTGCTACAGGGGGTGTTACGTGTGTAAGCATCACTGGTACAGGGGGCATTACATTTGTAAGCGTCACTGGTACAGGAGCTGTTACGTGTGTAAGCGTCACTGGTACAAGGGGCGTTACGTATGTAAGCATCAGTAGTACAGGGGGCATTACGTGTGTAAGCATCACTGCTACAGGAGGCGTTATGTGTGTAAGCATCACTGCTACAGGAGGCGTTATGTGTGTAAGCATCACTGCTACAGGAGGCATTATGTGTGTAAGTGTCACTGGTACAGGTGGCGTTACGTGTGTAAGCATCACTGGTACAGGGGGTGTTACGTGTGTAAGAATCACTGGTACAGGGGGCATTACATGTGTAAGAATCACTGGTACAGGGGACATTGCGTGTAAGAATCACTGTTACAGGGGGCATTTCGTGTGTAAGCGTGACTGCTACAGGGGGCATTATGTGTGTAAGTGTCACTGCTACAGGAGGCATTACGTGTGTAAGCGTCACTGGTCCAGGGGGCGTTACTTGTGTAAACATCACTGGTCCAGGGGGCGTTACGTGTGTAAGAATCACTGGTACAGGGGGCATTACGTGTGTAAGAATCACTGCAACAGGGTGCGTTACGTGTGTAAGCGTGACTGCTACAGGGGGCATTATGTGTGTAAGTGTCACTGCTACAGGAGGAGTTATGTGTGTAAGCATCACTGGTACAGGGGACGTTACGTGTGTAAGCATCACTGGTACAGGGGGCATTACGTGTGTAAGAATCACTGCAACAGGGTGCGTTACGTGTGTAAGCGTGACTGCTACAGGGGGCATTATGTGTGTAAGTGTCACTGCTACAGGAGGCATTACGTGTGTAAGCGTCACTGGTCCAGGGGGCGTTACTTGTGTAAACATCACTGGTCCAGGGGGCGTTACGTGTGTAAGAATCACTGGTACAGGGGGCATTACGTGTGTAAGAATCACTGCAACAGGGTGCGTTACGTGTGTAAGCGTGACTGCTACAGGGGGCATTATGTGTGTAAGTGTCACTGCTACAGGAGGCATTACGTGTGTAAGCGTCACTGGTCCAGGGGGCGTTACTTGTGTAAACATCACTGGTCCAGGGGGCGTTACGTGTGTAAGAATCACTGGTACAGGGGGCATTACGTGTGTAAGAATCACTGCAACAGGGTGCGTTACGTGTGTAAGCGTGACTGCTACAGGGGGCATTATGTGTGTAAGTGTCACTGCTACAGGTGGTGTTATGTGTGTAAGCATCACTGGTACAGGGGACGTTACGTGTGTAAGCATCACTGGTACAGGGGGGTGTTACGTGTGTAAGAATCACTGGTACAGGGGGCATTACGTGTGTAAGAATCACTGGTATAGGGGGCGTTACGTGTAAGCGTCACTGCTACAAGGGGCGTTACGTGTGTAAATGTGACTGCTACAGGGGGCATTACGTGTGTAAGCGTCAATGGTACAGGGTGCTTTATGTGTAAGTGTCACTGGTACAGGGGACGTTACATATGTAAGCATCAGTGGTACAGGGGGCATTACGTGTGTAAGCATCACTGCTACAGGAGGAGTTATGTGTGTAAGTGTCACTGGTACAGGTGGCGTTACGTGTGTAAGCATCACTGGTACAGGGGGTGTTACGTGTGTAAGAATCACTGGTACAGGGGGCATTACATGTGTAAGAATCACTGGTACAGGGGGCATTACGTATAAGAATCACTGTTACAGGGGGCATTTCGTGTGTAAGCGTGACTGCTACAGGGGGCATTATGTGTGTAAGTGTCACTGCTACAGGAGGCGTTACGTGTGTAAGCGTCACTGGTACAGGGGGCGTTACTTGTGTAAACATCACTGGTACAGGGGGCGTTACGTGTGTAAGAATCACTGGTACAGGGGGCATAACGTGTGTAAGAATCACTGCAACAGGGTGCGTTACGTGTGTAAGCGTGACTGCTACAGGGGGCATTATGTGTGTAAGTGTCACTGCTACAGGTGGTGTTATGTGTGTAAGCATCACTGGTACAGGGGACGTTACGTGTGTAAGCATCACTGGTACAGGGGGGTGTTACGTGTGTAAGAATCACTGGTACAGGGGGCATTACGTGTGTAAGAATCACTGGTACAGGGTGCGTTACGTGTGTAAGCCTCACTACTACAGGGGTCATTGTGTGTAAGCTGGACTGGTACAGGGTGCGTTACGTGTGTAAGTGTCACTACTACAGGGTGCATTGTGTGTAAGCTGCACTAATACAGGGAGCATTATGTGTATAAGCGTCACTGGTACAGGGGGCGTTACGTGTGTGAGCATCACTGCTACAGGTGGCATAACGTGTAAGCGTCACTGGTACTGGGGGCATTACGTGTGTAAGCGTCACTGGTACAGGGGGCTTTATGTGTACGCATCACTGGTACAGGGGGCGTTATGTGTGTAAGCATCACTAGTACAGTGGGCATTACGTGTGTAAGCATCACTACTACAGGGAGCATTATGTGTATAAGCGTTACTGGTACAGGGGGCATTATGTGCGCTGTCCCTTTGTAAAGTATGGGAGGGCACAAATTTATAGTTTGCAGGGGGGCGCCAAACACCCTAGCACCGGTCCTGCGTACACTCAATGCAATTGCCAAAAGTGCACATTGTGGCAGTAACAGATGCGCAGACCACCGACACTCAATTGTGTGAACACTGTAAAAGCAAACAACTATGAATCCATAATAGACCAGAAACTCCAGCCTCCACTCCAGTTTTTTATTTCATTAAACACAAACATTTTAATTTATCTTCCATACACACAGGTACACTAGGAGCCTGGTTCAGATCCTGTATAAGACCATTGATGCTAGGTGCAATTCAATTACGTCTAACATTTGTAAATATGTGGAGAATAGTAAGAATCTACACTCATAGGCGTGCACAGCGAATTTTATTAGGGGGTGCAGCATCGGAGGGGTGTGTCTAGCACCGCCTTTTGGGCGTGTTTAGCACCATCTATTGACGGTCAACGCAATATAAAATATCTACCCTTGTACCAATCCTAATAATGCAGATACATTGTCAGATGTTGTGGTGTCCACCAAACAAACACCCCCGATGGCACTCACTGCAATTACAGTGCTCCTCCTCAGCCTGGTCTGGCTCCTCCTCTCTTTCCCCTGCAAGCTGCAGCAGCTTACTTACAAGTCAGTCACTCACTGACACTGACAGTCGCAGACTAGTACTGCTGCTGCTGGAAAAACGAGTGACGTGTCAATGCTGCTGTGGACCGCCTGCCAGTATTGAATCTGTATTCCTAAGAGGAACGCTGGCTGCATGCTGATCCTCATCAGTGGCTGACGTTGGCATAGCATAGAAGGAGAGAGGTGGGCTTGTGGCGGGTGTGACGGGTGGGCGTGCGAGCAGCATGACGTAATCACGTCACATCACGCTGTTTTTGTACATGGAGGTAGAGCCAAGAGTTTGAAAGCCGGTAGCAGTGGCACCTTTGATTAACCCAGGCGTCCTGTCAGTAATGCAGTCCTGACAGGGTGCAGCGCAGAGGGGACAGTAATCAGCCTACTCGGCGATCGCTGCATCAGGCATGTGAGATCGGGGTTCCAGACATTAGGGGGTGCCTGTGCACACCAGGCACCTCCCCCTGCGTACACCTATGTCTACACTACAAAAGTATGCATATTTATCAAGGAAAACTAATATTCCAAAAGGTCAATTATTAAGACTGAGAACTTTATTAATCTGGATACTTTTGAACATCAAGGACATACAGATATGGCTAAAAATGAATTGCATTTGCTATTCAAACCAATTAGCATTTTGCCATACACTATTGAGTACATGGTGTCTCAAGCAGCCTCATGATTTTGATACAATACTCATGAAAACAATTCACCAACACCTTTATAAAGCAGAAAATGTTTTTTAACCGTCACTAAAGCTATAGCTTACAGATCCACAGCAATTCCCTCTCAGTGTGAGCAATGTGCGTGACCAGTGTATTAAGCCGACACTCCACTTCCTGCTGGCCAGGCAATTGAAAACAATAATACAGAATTAATCTGCCAAACATACGCTGGTCCTGTCAACAAACTGTACCTCAAAGTTCTACAACCCATACCTCAGAATCAAACAGAACAAATAAACCATTTGAACCTGAGAGTGCAAATCCATTACAGCGTCTCAATTAATTAATGTAACTTTACCTCTCTCCTTGACAGAAATGCTAGAATGCCAGGTATTGATTAAATAAATATTTGTTGCTGCTTCTGATCTGATAAATGTCAGCAGACATTTATGTCTGTGAAATAGAATCTGGATTGCAATTACACACAGGCCTTTAATGTTATAATCTTTCAGTATTTTATTTAGACTATGTGAAATTTTGTTTCCCTGTTTGAATTGTAAAGCAAATTTAACGACTGCCTACAAATATCCAGCTGCTGAGTTCATCTGTTGTTGATCCTAAAATGCTTCACTCGCTAGTCTCCCATTTACACCTTACAATAACTGATTTGTGCAGACTTTTATCAGCCATGGAGAAAGCTATAAGGAATATCGGGCCTAATTCAAGGTTGATTGCAAAATTGATTGCAAAATAAAATTTTCCTCTACTGGACAAAACCATGGCCCTCATTCCGAGTTGTTCGCTCGCAAGCTGCTTTTAGCAGCATTGCACACGCTAAGCCGCCGCCTACTGGGAGTGAATCTTAGCTTATCAAAATTGCGAACGAAAGATTAGCAGAATTGCGAATAGACACTTCTTAGCAGTTTTTGAGTAGCTCCACACTTACTCGGCAACTGTGATCAGTTCAGTCAGTTTCGTTCCTGGTTTGACGTCACAAACACACCCAGCGTTCGCCCAGACACTGCCCCGTTTCTTTAGACACTCCCGCGTTTTTCCCAGAAACGGCAGCGTTTTTTCACACACTCCCATAAAACGGCCAGTTTCCGCCCAGAAACACCCACTTCCTGTTAATCACATTACGATCACCAGAACGAAGAAAAAACCTCGTAATGCCGTGAGTAAAAAACCAAAGCTAACTGCATAGCAAATTTACTTGGCGCAGTCGCACTGCGGACATTGCGTATGCGCATTAGCGACTAATCGCTCCGTTGCGAAAAAAGATAACGACCGGACAACTCGGAATGACCACCCATGTGCACTGAGAGAGTGAGAGTAGGGTGGGGTGTGTTCAAACTGAAATCTAAATTGCATCATAAAAATAAAGCAGCCAGTATTTACCCTGCACAGAAAAAAATAACCCACCAAATCTAACTCTCTCTGCACATGTTATATCTGTCCCCCCTGCAGTGCACATGGTTTTGCCCATTAGAGGAAAATGTTATTTTGCAATCAGCCTTGAATTACACCCCTCATCAGGAAATTCTGCTTGTATCTAAGGGCCGGATTCAGAGGTGGGCGCATTTTCGATTAATTCGCAACTGTACGAAGTTTTGTCTACCGTGCGTGCATCTGAGCTGCCCAGTGCATATACCGCAATGGTCTTGTGATGGTGGTCGCAGTGTGGATTTAAACGCAGCTTGATTGTCAGTGACAATTTTGGGGGTGCTCTCTCTTCATTGCTCGCTTCCACCCCACCATGTGTTTTTCCTGTAATGTTTACCTCCACTGATTGCACACCTTTCCATTGTGCCCTACATGCAGGGTACATCATACTACTACATAAGCATCAGTTTTCCCATATATGAACTTGGCCCTTGTATGGCTCACCTCCCACAGTGTAACCTTCAGAGTGCGCCCAACATGGCTGCCCCATATGGTACACTTGTGGATGGGATGAAAAATACATGGACCTTGTGGTTTTGTTGGAACCCTACTCTAAACTGTAGGACTCTGAAATCACCCCCATTTTGTGCCATCTCTTCTAGGGGTAGACTATTCCACCCTGGGTAATCCTACGCTGAGCACCCAAGATGGCTGCTGCACTTGGTACCTATGAGGGTGGAATACACAACCCTTGGAAGTTATTACCCAAAATGCCTGCACCAATCCTGCGTTATGCTTTCTGTGGGCTTAAGGTTTTTCTTTTATGTCTGTGTTGCTTGTCTATTGTTGTATTACTCAAATCCTCTGTATCATGTGCATTGTTTTTGATGTCTGTAAAGCGCCTAGAGTCCTGTTGGAGAAAGAGCGCTATATAAATAAAATTATTATTATTATTATTATTATAACAGGAGTGGTGACTAAAAACGAGATTTATGGTAAGAACTTACCTTTGTTAAATCTCTTTCTGCGAGGTACACTGGGCTCAACAAGGATAGACTTAAGGGTGTAGAGTAGGATCTTGATCCGAGGCACCAACAGGCTCAAAGCTTTGACTGTTACCAGAATGCACAGCGCTGCCTCCTCTATAACCCCGCCTCCCTGCACAGGAGCTCAGTTTTTAGTTAACCAACCCAATGCAGTAGCAGGAAAAGAGACGACAATGGTTAGTAGCCACATACACCAAACTCTCACGACAAGAGAAGTGTCAGCGGCTAATGCCATATCAACCCAAAGAAGCTAAGTGCATCAGGGTGGGCGCCTTGTGGAGCCCAGTGTACCTCGCAGAAAGAGATTTAACAAAGGTACTGTAAGTGCTTACCATAAATCTCGTTTTCTGCTGCGGGGTACACTGGGCTCCACAAGGATAGACATTGGGGATGTCCTAAAGCAGTTCCTTATGGGAGGGGATGCACTGTAGTGGGCACAAGAACCCGTCCTCCAAAGGAAGCATCCTGGGAAGCGGCAGTATCGAAGGCATAGAACCTTATGAACGTGTTCACTGAGGACCACGTAGCCGCCTTGCACAATTGTTCAAGGGTCGCACCACGGTGGGCCGCCCAAGAAGGTCCAACAGACCGAGTAGAATGGGCCGTAATGTGAGCAGGAGCTGAAAGACCAGCCTTCACATAAGCATGTGCAATCACCATTCTAATCCATCTGGCCAAAGTTTGCTTGTGAGCAGGCCAGCCACGTTTGTGAAATCCAAACAGTACAAAGAAAGAATCAGATTTCCTAATAGAAGCAGTTCTCTTCACATAGATACGGAGAGCCCGTACCACATCCAAAGACCTCTCTTTGGGAGACAAATCAGGAGAAACAAGTGCCGGAACCACAATCTCCTGGTTAAGGTGGAACGAGGAAACCACCTTAGGTAAATATCAGGGACGAGTCCTAAGAACTGCCCGGTCACGGTGAAATATCAGATATGGGGAACTACAGGACAAGGTACCCAAATTCGACACTCTTCTAGCTGAAGCAATAGCCAGCAGAAACACCACCTTAAGGGAAAGCCACTTAAGATCAGCTGAACCAAGAGGTTCAAACGGAGACTCTTGTAACACCTCCAAAACCACCGACAAGTCCCAAGGAGCCACAGGCTGGACATAGGGAGGTTGGATACACAAAACACCCTGAGTAAAGATATGCACATCAGGTAAGGTCGCAATTTTTCTCTGAAACCACACCGACAAGGCAGAAATATGAACCTTGAGGGAGGCCAGACGCAGGCCTAAGTCCAGGCCCTGCTGAAGAAAAGCCAACAACTTGGCCGTACTAAACTTGGAAGCGTCATAATTGTTAGATGCGCACCAAACAAAATAAGAATGCCAGACCCTATAGTAAATCCGAGCAGAAGCCGGTTTCCAGGCCCGCATCATAGTTTGAATGACCGCCTCAGAAAACCCTTTAGCCCTCAAGACGGAAGCTTCAAGAGCCACGCCATCAAAGACAGCCGGACTAGGTCCTGGTAGACACAGGGGCCCTGAACGAGGAGGTCTAGGCGTTGTGGAAGTAGAATTGGACGCTTTGACAATAGGCTTTGCAGGTCTGAGAACCAGTGCCGTCTGGGCCACGCTGGAGCTATGAGAAGCAAAATTCCTTTTTCTTGCTTGAACTTCCGAATTACCCTGGGCAGGAGTGACACCGGAGGGAACACGTACGGCAGCCGAAACCTCCACGGCACCGCCAGCGCATTCACGAATGCTGCTTGAGGATCCCTTGTCCTTTCTCCGAAGACCGGAACCTTGTGATTGTGTCGAGACGCCATCAGATCTACGTCTGGAAGGCCCCACCTTTCCACTAGGAGTTGAAACACTTCTGGATGGAGGCCCCACTCGCCTGCATGTACTTCCTGATGACTGAGAAAGTCAGCTTCCAAATTCAGGACTCCCGGAATGAAGATTGCCGATATGGCCGGTAGATGGCGTTCCGCCCGATGTAGAATCCGTGAGACTTCCTTCATTGCCAGACGGCTTCGAGTGCCGCCTTGATGATTTATGTAAGCCACTGTGGTGGCGTTGTCCGACTGCACCTGAACAGGACGGTTCTGAATTAAATGCTGGGCTAGGTTCAATGCATTGAAGACCGCCCACAATTCCAGAATGTTGATTGAGAGGAGAGACTCCTCCTTGGTCCACCAACCCTGAAGGGAGTGTTGCTCCAGCACCGCGCCCCAACCTCTTAGACTGGCATCTGTCATCAACAGGACCCAGTTGGATATTCAGAAGGGACGGCCCCTGCACAATTGTTGGCCCTGGAGCCACCAGAACAGCGACAGACGGACCTCCGGAGTCAAGGAGATCATTTGAGACCTGATCCGGTGAGGCAGGCCTTCCCACTTGGCTAGAATCAGCCTCTGGAGGGGTTGAGAATGGAATTGAGCATACTCCACCATGTCGAATGCTGACACCATGAGGCCCAGCACCTGCATCGTCGCATGTATCGACACTTGCGGACGAGAAAGGAAGCAACGAATCCTGTCCTGAAGCTTCAGGACTTTCTCCTGACACAAGAACAAACTCTGGTTGTGAGTGTCCTATAGCGCTCCCAGATGCACCATGCTCTGAGCAGGGACTAGGGAGGATTTCTTCCAGTTGATGAGCCATCCGTGTGCTTGTAGAAACCGGACCATCATATCTAGATGACATAGGAGAAGTTCTGGGGAATTTGCCAGGATTAACAAGTCGTCCAGATACGGCAGTATCCTGACCCCTTGACGGCGGAGTACCACCGTCATCACCGCCATAACTTTGGTGAAGACTCGCGGAGCCATTGTTAAACCAAAAGGTAACGCTCAAAACTGGTAATGGAGGTTGCCAATAGCAAACCTCAGGTATTGCTGATGTGACGCTGCTAACGGAATATGCAGGTAAGCATCTTGTATATCCAGGGAGACCATGTAGTCCCCAGGTTCCAAGGCCAGAACTATAGAGCGAAGGGTTTCCATACGGAACTTGGAAACCTTCACAAACCTGTTCAATGCCTTGAGGTTGAGAATGGGCCGGGAGGACCCATTCGGTTTCGGGACCAGAAACAGCGGAGAATAGTACCCACGGCCCCTCTGCACAAGAGGCACCTGTACTACGACTCCTGTATCCAGGAGGGTCTGTACCACCGAATGTAGAGTGTTTGCCTTTGTTGGGTCCAACGGGACGTCTGTCCGGCAAAATCGATGAGGGGGTCGGTTTTTGAAGGTTATGGCGTAACCTCGAGTGACGACTTTCCGTACCCAGGCATCTGAAGTGGTCTTCAACCATTCCTGGTATACCCTAGAAGCCGGCCCCCCACCCTGGGATACCCCAGGGGGAGGCCCGCCCCATCATGCAGCAGGCTTATCGGCCTTGGAAGCTGGCTGACGGACCGCCCAGGCTCTATTGGGCTTTGGCTTAGCAGGTTTGGAAGTGCGGGCCTGCTTGTTGTACGCCTGACCTTTTGCTTTACCTGAAAGACGAAAGGGGCGAAAGGAAGTACCTTTAGCCTTCGACACAGAAGGAGCAGTACTTGGAAGACAGGCAGTTTTGGCAGTAGCCAAGTCAGCCACTATCTTATTTAAGTCCTCCCCAAACAGAATATCTCCCTTGTAAGGGAGTACTTCCAGGGTTTTTCTAGAGTCCAGATCCACAGACCAGGATCTCAGCCACAATATCCAGCGAGCCAGGACTGACGTAGTAAAGGCTTGGCTGCTAGGATACCGGCATCAGAAGCCGCCTCTTTAATATAGCGAGAAGCTGTGACAATATATGACAAGCATTGTCTAGCATGGTCAGAAGAGATTTCAGCTTCTAACTCTAAGGCCCATGCTTCAATAGCCTCTGCAGCCCATGTTGCTGCAATAGTGGGCCTTTGTGCAGCACCCGTGAGGGTGTAAATAGCTTTCAGACAACCCTCCACATGTTTATCCGTAGGCTCTTTTAGAGACGTGACGGTAGTGACAGGTAGAGCTGAGGAAACCACCATCCTAGCCACATGTGAGTCTACTGGAGGAGGCGTTTCCTAATTCTTAGACAGCTCTGGTGCGAGGGGATAGCGAGCCAGCATCTTCTCTTGAGGCACAAACTTCGTACCCGGGTTTTCCCAGGGTTCCTGACGTATATCCACTAGGTGGTCAGAATGAGGTAAAACTTGTTTAATCACCTTCTGACGCTTGAACCTATCTGGTTTCTTAGGAGGGACGGATGGCTCGGGATCATCCGTAATCTGTAGAATTAACTTAATAGCCTCCAAAAGATCAGGAACATCCACATGTGAACTACCCTCCCCAT
Organism: Pseudophryne corroboree; assembly: GCF_028390025.1. Taxonomy (NCBI): domain Eukaryota; kingdom Metazoa; phylum Chordata; class Amphibia; order Anura; family Myobatrachidae; genus Pseudophryne; species Pseudophryne corroboree. The sequence continues at coordinate 122,300,635 of NC_086451.1, read as the reverse complement.
CAGCCATATCTGAGTCTGAACCTGTGGGGTCAGTGTAAGTGTTGTGTTCATCAGACGAGGTGTAAGTGACAGCAGTGCATTGTGAGGAGACCAGAGCTCGCTTAGAGGACCCCATGGACTTAGGCGAGTGATGGTTAGACATTTTAGTAGTCAGGGACTGGTTCAACTTCTTCAATTGAACAGATAAATCATCCGCCCACGGCCGGTTAGCTGCATGGACCACATACGGTTGTACCGGCATAGGGGGTCCCATAGGGGGTGTTAGTTTATTAACTAGCGTATGTAGAAGCGTGGAAAAAGCGGCCCACGGTGGGTCATTATGTATTTCCGTTGCCACAGTCCCACTGGGGGGCAAGGAGCCCCCAGAACCAGAGCCCACAGCTGCTATATTTTCCTCATAAGGATCTGTGGCTTCAGCAACACCGGTAGTGTGTTCAGCCCCAGAAGCAGACATGATATTACTTGCAGTATCAGGTAACACAGTACAATTGGCAGCAGCACAATACCTCTTACCCAAACCCCTGCGCAGTGTAGTCAGCACTAGCAGATATAAAGGAGAGATATGGTGACTAAATCACAGAGAAAAATACGTATTAAAGTATATCTTTGTGAAAATGCTTTATCAATATAAAACCTGATGCACCAAGCCCCCTCAGGTTATAGAATATAGGGATAGCAAGTTGAGTGAAAGACACGAAATGGACACCACTCAGCTAGCTAATGCACACACAGATAGTCACAGTTTGTACAATGCAGAGGTTACTACTAACAATAATACTGCACTGGACTAGCTTATATATATAGCTATGTAGTCAATAGATATAACACTGCACAGTAAGAACTGGATGTATATCACAGGGTAATTGTACTAGAAAACCCTGACTAAATGCACTCTTTCTTAACTAGCACTGTCTAAAAAGGCAGGTAGAATACTTAAGTGTCATGTAAAGTCAAAGCGCTGACAACCAGGCGGCTTTATATAGTAGGATTTGCCCAAGCAGTCCCAGGAACAGTGTAGCTGAGAGATAATGTCACCCAGACACTGACAGGGAGTCAGGGAGAGACAGATATGCAGCTCCAGGGCGGGAACATTTGCGGGAAATGGCGCCCTGGGGCTGGGGGCGGGGCTTCAGGTCTAAGCCTTATCCCCCTGCTGGCAAAACTACCGGGTACTGTGGGCTACTGAAAATGGTTTAGAGAGAAAACCTGACCTGCACCCATGCCCTGGTGATCTAGTGGGATCGCCTGTACTGCCACAGTGTCCACCGCCAGCGCGCGCGGCCCGCCTCCCACTGACCGCGCCGGATCGCGATAAAGACCGGGTCCTGCAAGCGGGACCCACTCACCATCTCCTGAAGCGCGGCCACGCGATCCCGGAGATCCCATGTCGTGTGTGCCTGACTGAGAAGAAAACCGGAGCCTCCTGCTGTAGTTACCCGGCAACCAAGGCTCGGGAGTGTACAGCGCCGCTGGGGAGAGCTGGAGCTGCAGCAGTGAATGTCTCCTGACATTTACCACCGCTGCTGCCCTTGTAGTCTTCACTTTTTTCTTCAAAAAAAGCTTTTCTTAGGGCTGCCTGGAGCAGCACTTCTGTTATGTGCCTGCTTACTGCAGCACCAACTACAAAACTGAGCTCCTGTGCAGGGAGGCGGAGTTATAGAGGAGGCGGCGCTGTGCATTCTGGGAACAGTCAAAGCTTTGAGCCTGTTGGTGCCTCGGATCAAGATCCTACTCTACACCCCAATGTCTATCCTTATGGAGCCCAGTGTACCCCGCAGCAGAAACAGAGATGTGTCACATCCGTTTTGGGGGCATATAGCAACTTCTGTCTCAGCTGCTTAGAGGTCTGATGATGCAACTGATGTTCCTGATGTACAAACGTTGATACAACTTCGGACGCAAGCGGAGGATTAAAGAAGCTGCTGATGGGCTTCTCGTTACAAAAGTCAGCTCCTGCAGCATTTGCGTTTGCTTATCTTCTCAGATCCGCTGCGACTAAAGGCGCAGCATAGACCTGACTTGTGTTCACCCCTGATCAGGTCCTAAATTACTGGACTGAAATTTGTCACGAGGTTGTCTCTGCAGAAGAGGATCCAGAGTCAGCTCTCTTCACCATACAACTAGGAGTGTCTCAGTGGTGCCACCGCCCAGGGCACAGGGCCCTGCTGTAGAGGGCAGTGCTCCTTTTCCTGATGCCGGCAGTCCCTCCACCTCAGCATGATGTCATAATGTCACATGATGGGGAGTGGCACAGGGAGTAAAATCGCTGTACAGCGGCTCTTCCCCTTATTTATTAAGTTTCTTATGTAGCGCAAAAAAATCAGTTGCACTTTACAGTTGGATTACATTAGTGATACAGCTGTACAGTACAAATTTTCTGATATTTATGATAAAAAAAGAACAATTAAGAAATAAAATAAATCACTGCTTACTTCAATAAAATGTCCTACATATAAGGTCATTTACGCAAAGAAATAAAATCTGATGCAATCAGTTTAAACACAGCAAACAAAATGATTCATCTTTTTCTACAGCAGCACCGATCAGTCAAACTCTGTCCTAGATGAATAATTTTAGTAATCAAAAATGGACTTTCCATCTGTGAAAGGTTGAAACTTTTTAATAAATGGTTAAGTTACAATGAAAAGTTTCAATACTTATGACCTACATTCTTACCTACTGTACAGTTCAAATAAGGCATTGTTATGCTTCGGGGGTCAATAATTTTCTATTTCATTTTGTTACAAAAAATAAATGTCAGTTGGTTTGCTAGAGAAAATGTATTTAACATGCCAGATATTCACAGAACAGCCAGGAGTTTTCCACTCGGGTTCTAGGGTACATTGAACAAGAACATTTGGGAGAATTTCTAACACAGTCAAATATATTAATCTATCTCTGTACCACTAAGAAACCTGTTGGGAATACGTAAGTGTTCTGGTAGGCTGCTTTTTTTTTGTTTTTGTTACTGTTTTTTTTTTGTGAACATCAGGAGCCAAATGTAGTATTCTGCAATTTACGGGAGCGAGCGCGATTCCAGCAAAATAGTCACTAGATTTAAAAGAGCAATTAGTTTAAATGCAAAACAAGATTGGTTTAATTGCTTTAAATCTAGCGAATATCTCGTCGGAATTGCGCCGGCTCCCATATATCACAATCTATTACATTTGGCCCCTTGACTCATTCAACTATTGGCTAACACCAGAAAAGTGCAATAAAAATTGGATGAACGATTTCTTAAGGGTGCATTTTAAGAGCTCATTAGCTACAGTATTCTGCCAACAGGTATGTGCAAATGAGAACAGTATCTTATTTCTTATCTCATGTGTAAAGGCATTTGTTTCTTCCTAAAACATTAAATATTTTTTAAAATAGCTGATTACTGGCTTCATAGGATAGACCAGTGCTCTAACTGTGTAGAATATATGTTTTCCTGACTTTTGGATTGCAAGCTCAACTGTGGCAGAGGCTGATGTGAATGATTAAATATTGTCTGTGTAATATGTGACATATAAATAACTGTTTACAAGCAATACAAAGATCATTTGTACTCCTGACTGTAAAATAGTGTACTCAAACTATGGCCCACTGCCATGTGTTTGAGAGGCAGTGTGGCATGTGATTCTGACAATGCAGCAGGAGCCTGTCAATGGTGGTTTTGCCATTCATGGTGGAGATCTGATGGCTCTCCATCAATGGATTACAGCACAGTGGGGGTTTTCCCAACCAGTGTTGCTAAACCCCAGTTATGTAAACCACCAATGACTCTATTGATAGAAGGCCCATCAATGGCCATCCCTACCAAGCACTGCACACTCTCGAACCATTACGAACATGGGAGAGAAGCAGTCAGAACTCTGCTGAATAAGTTATAACGCAACTTTTAATAGGTTACATTAAAATAATGTCTCCTATGATACACATAAATAATTTATTAAAATCCATGTGGGCGGTAGGTAAGGCAGGAAAGGGTGAATTACTGTGATTTTGATATCACTACCCTTATTGGGCACCGTCTGGCGGGAGAGTCGTAGGGATAGTTCAAAGCTGGACTGAGCTTCGTGCAACCTATAATCTTCACCTTGCTCATGTCAGGTACACTTTATATATGTATGATACACTTAATTGTGCATGGAAATTTGTGATGGCCTGAGTGGATATGGAGAAAAGAAGAAGATAAAGATTAAGCCAAGAGTGAATCTCCTGCCACCGTTCGACTGGAGTTGTGACCTACTGCACCGGGTATTCCCTAGGGGTTCCCCACCAGGTACTGACTCGGCACACTACTGTATCACTTCCAAAGTCAGACGGGCTTGGGCATGAGCAGTAGGGTATGATAGGTCACTGGTATCTACCTATACACATCTCGTGAATCGTTGATGAGAGTTCACAGAAAAAGGTTTAGATATGAGCGCACCATAAGGGGCAGTGACTGGCAGCACACTTCGCCCGGAGATTCCTATCTGGGGCATACAAGGCAATTTAGCCTACGTCTGCACTCTCGTATTCAGGATGACAGGGATCCCATCTGAGACCTGTCCCACATATTTTCAGGAGTGGTAACTATATGCTGACCATTCCCTCCACCATATAATTACGTATAGCTGCTATCTTTTCAGGTACATGCACAGGAATTTAAAACAATACATGAAGCAGGGTTGCACCTTATTCAAACATTTTTTCAGGTAGATATCTTGGTGGTGGAGTGTACTATCAATTAAATAGTGTTGCTTTCTACGCTATATCAAACTACCAAGGTGCTGTACTTTACTACTAATTAATTAGCACCATATCTCAACGAAGCTGGTTATCTCTGGGCTGTGACCTAAGAAGCTATTTTTATCAGCACAATTCATTGTTTTATTATTTCCTGTCATGTTGTCACATTGCCAATAATCATCTGCTTCAAAGATTAATTATATTTAACCTACTGTTAAAATGAATAGGTGATTATATATTTGACTAGCTACACTGGTCTTACTGAGACAAACAGACAGTCTGCTACATGAAGCAATGATTTGTATCATTTGAGTTACAGTGTGAGTGATTACAACTCTGAACTTGATATATTGTACAAATTGTTGCATGCATAAGGATGAGATACTCATGTTACAATTACATCCAGTAATTTACGCTGGTAAGCTTTTATTGTATGTACAGGCTGTCACTGTGCCCTGTGATGACAGGACACAGCTAGCAATTTGGTTCATACTAATCAGAGATTAGCAGTAGCGTTATTTAACAACTAATAAGTACACCTTATACCCTGTCAGGGAAACTGCAACCCAGAACAAGCATGATTCCAATTGTTATTTACTCTGTGTCACAATAAGCAATGATTGGTATCATTTGAGTTACAGTGTGAGTGATTACAACTTGGAGCTGGATACATTGTTTACACTGTTGCATTCAAAAAGATGAGATACTCAGTGCTTAAAGTGGTCCTATAGAGGTGGTGGAACTCAAACCTCCCCCCCCCCTCCCCCATGCTTGTGAAACAAAGGGAGCTGCAAAAGGGGGCATGGTCCACTGTAGTGGTGGTCCCCACAGTAGTAGAGCCCCTTATGTAGAGACTATAGTATTGGTGCCCCTTATTCAGTGCTCCCAGTAGTAGTGCCCCTTATGTCCCCAAGAGTGATGCCCCATATTAAGTGGCCCCTATGCAATGTTCTCATTAGTATTGCCCCCAGTAGTAATGCCCTCGTAGTCATGTCCCCTATAGTTATGTCCCCAGTAGATATGCCCCCTGTAGTTATGCAAGCTGTAGATATGCTCCCAGTTGGTGTGCCCCAAGTAGTTATGCCCCCAGTTGGTGTGCCCCCAGAAGTGATGCCCCTGTAGTTATGTCCCCAGCCAATGTGCCCCCTGTGGTTATGCCCGCTGTAGATATGCCTCCAGTTGGTGTGCCTCAAGTAGTTATGCCCCCAGTCGGTGTGGGTATGGGTCGTTGGGTAGACACAACTTAGGTTGACAGGCATTAGGTCGACCATGAAAGGTCGACATGCATTAGGTCGACAGGGACAATAGGTCGACATGGTCATTAGGTCGACATGTACTAGGTCGACAGGTCAAAAGGTCAACATGGTTTTTTTTATTACTTTTTTGGGTGTCGTATTCTTTGTAAAGTGACAGGGAACCCCAATTAGTGCACTGTGTGCTTTGCTCGGCACAGGTTACCATTACAGTTGTAGTCCACGTGGATCGTTAAGTATGAAAAAAAGCCAGAAAATGGAAAAGAGGTGAAAATCTCATGTAGACCTTTTGACCTGTCGACCTAATAACCATGACGACCTATTGACCATGTCGATCAAATGCATGTCGACCTTCAGTGGTCGACATAATGACTGTCAACCTAAGCTGTGTCGACCTAATGACCGTATCCCGTTGGTGTGCCCCCGTAGTTATGTCCACAGTAGATGTGTTCTCTGTAGTTATGCCTGCTGTAGATATGCCCCGAGTAGATATGCTCCCAGTAGTTATGCCCCCAGTTGGTGTGCCCCGAGTTGGTGTGCCTCCAGTAGTAATGCCCCCATAGTTATGTCCCCAGTAGATGTGCCCCCCTGTAGTTATGCTCGTGGTAGATATGCCACCGGTAGGTTCAGGGCCGGTGCAAGGACTCTCTGCACCCTAGGCAAAGATTCAGCCTAGCGCTCCTAACCTGCAAACCCCACCACCACCACCAACTCTCAGAGGAGAGATGCAGATGGCCACTAAGTGGGCTGGCATGAATTGCATCATTATACATACTGTATACAGAGAAAAGGGACAACATTCTTAAGGACTTTTAAAGTGATAAATATATTGTTAACGGTCACATAATTTTATGACTTTGTTAACAGTATAGTTTTACTGTAAAAGTCCTTGAGTACCGTCTATTCTTTATATACTGTATAATACTGTATATGGGGTCTTGTAGGGATATTTAATTGGGGTTGTGTATGGGATGCCGCAGGTCAGAATACCGACAGCGGCATCCCGGCTGCCATAATATGCACATTTTGAATTAAATTAATTAACTTTACCCCTTATCCTTATCCTAAACCTCCCCGCAGCCTAACGCTAACCCTTCCCAGCAGGGCCGGATTAAGCCTTGGGGGTGCCTGGGGCACTTAAGACTAGGGGGCCCCCAGTGGAAGGCAAGAAAATGTATTTTAGATTGTGCATACCCCCCCAACACGACCACTTCCAGGAGGGACAAAATGCTCTCTATCTGGTCTTTCCTCTTAATATATGATTGGTGTCACCTGTGTTGAACTATTTAATAGATAAGAAACATACTCTCCAATATGACCCGCCCCACTAGGTACAAAATGCTCTGTTTCTGGACTTCCCTCTTCATTTATTATTGCCATCACCTGTGAAGAAACAGCTTTCTTATCATTTAACTAGTTCAACACAGGTGATGGAAATCATAAATTAAGAGGGAAGTCCAGGAACAGAGCATTTTATACCTAGTGGGGCGGGTCACGTTGGAGGGTCTGAAGAAAGGTATTTCAGCACAGGTGATTGCAGTCATTACTTAAGACAGCATGTTATCCCTCCAGGAGTGGGTCATGTTAGGATGTATGGATTGTGTATATTAAATGTAACCCAATGGGGTAGATTAGATTTAAACTAATAGTTTAAAAATGCCTGGTTACTCTTTATAGCTCCACCTAATTGAATGACAACTATTTTATAAAATGTTCTTATAGTGGCACAAAAACATCTTAAACAACCTTAGAATACACATAGAAAAAAATCTATATCATGTCACATGCAAGAATAGCAGCAGCAGCCTTTGTACTACTTACACACTGGTACAGGACTCAAGAGGACTCTGTATGTGTGTGTCTCTCTCTAGACCCTCATTAGATAACAGATTATACAGGACTCAGACACCCAGTTGGGAAGGAGGAGAAGCTAGGATCCCTGTGTCACTTACAGCTCTCTCCACCATCCTATCTCTCCTCTGGTCGGAAAGCTCAATTGGTAGCTCACAAAAGCTGATACTCTGCTTGCAATGCATACTGCCCTGCTCGCATTCTGGCTGTCTGGTTCTGCTACTACATGAGAGGGAAAGCTAGCGATGTTGGTGTGCTCTGGCCGGGTGGCCCCCTAACAAAGGGGGTGGGGCGGGGTACAGTATGCCCTGTGACCCCCCTTAATCTGGCTATGCTTCCTGGCATACAAACATTCAGGATCTCGGCTGTCGGGATTCCGGCGTCATATATTGTATGCTCCTTACTGTGTCCCATGCCTTCATCTGAAAGTTCATTACTGACCCGCATACAGAGACATCCTTTATTTTTTTGCTAGAGTAATTCAGTGGTGCCCTCCAGTGGCCAGCGCCCCTAGGCAGCTGCCTAAAGCTGCCTAATGGTAGAGCCGGCCCTGGGTAGGTTTGCCCCCAGTAGTTATGCCCCAAGTTGGTGTGCCCCCAGTAGTAGTGCTCCTGTAGTTATGTCCCCAGTAGATGTGCCCCTGTAGTTATGCTCCAGTTGGTGTGCCCCCAGTAGTAGTGCTCCTGTAGTTATGTCCCCAGTAGATGTGCCCCTGTAGTTATGCTCCAGTTGGTGTGCCCCCAGTAGTTATGCCCCCAGTTTGTTTGCCACTCAGTAGTTATGTCCCCAGTTTGTTTGCCATCCAGTAGATATGCCCCAGTTCCCCCCTCTAATAGCGCTGCTTACACACAAAAGAAAAAAAACAAAACACAATACTCACCAGCCCCGCACCTGTTTCCGGACCACAGCCTCTGTCTGATGACTGCTCCTCGCAGCTATGGGAGAGATGTCATGATGTCTCTCCCACAGCACACAGCCACACACACTGCCTGAGCCGGAAGCAGGAGCTCAGGAGTCAGCTCCGGCTTCCGGCTGCGCTTAGGGGAAAAGAGACAGCGCCCGCTGCTAACACAGTCTCAGCGGGCGCCCGGCATTTCCCTAGGTTAGGTGAGCCGGAGGAGGCGGAACTGCGTTCCGTCTCCAAATGGAACTGGCTCACTAAGGGGGTCATTCTGAGTTGATCGTAGCTGTGCTAAATATAGCACAACTATGATCAGGAAAATGCGGCGGGACGCCCAGCACAGGGCTAGCCCGCCCCGCATGTCAGTCCCTGCCCCGTCACTGAAGTACAAAAGCATCACACAGCAGCAATGCTTTTGTACTTCAGTAGTAGCTCCCGGCCAGCGCAGATTTTGCGCGCTGGCCTGGAGCTACTCGTTACTGCCCGGCTCGCAGCGGCTGTGTGTGACGTCATGCAGCCACTGCGGCCTGCCCACCACACGGTCTAGCCATGCCTGCGTTGGCCGGACCGCGCCCACAAAACGGCGGCCAAACGCCGCCATGCCGCCCCCTCCTGCCCAGCGACTGCCTCTGCCTGTCAGTCAGGCAGAGGTGATCTCAAGGCAACGTCAGCCGTCGGCTGTCAGCTATGCGCCGATGCAAGCACAGTTCTGACCTGATTGCTGCGCTGCGATAAACTGCAGCAAGCGATCAAGTCAGAATGACCCCCTTTAACCTCTGGAGATACTCATGCTACAATTATATCCAGCAATTTAGGCTGGGATGATTGTACGAACAGGCTGTCACAGTGCCCGGTGATGACAGAATATAGCCAGCTACTTTGTTTATACTAACCACTAGTGTTATTTGACAACTAATCAGTACACCCTGTACCCTGTTATACTCAGGGAAACTGCAACCCGGAACAAGCATGATTACATTTGTTATTTACTCTGTGTTGATATAAGATATTTAAACTGAAAAGTGTTAGTGTGACAAATAACTGAGTTGCAACCAGTGTACTCTATGTGCATGAAAAAAGCAAAAAGTCTCTTTATACAAGTTAACTCCTTTTCATCTTTACCATGATGCCATGCACATAAAGGACCATCTGGCAGTTAAGCCTCAGTTCCATCTTTATTTTCACCTTTTCGGGACTCTCATTGTTGATTCAGTAGACTCCTCTTTCCCACGGCAGTTCTCCGACTGGTGGGAAATCATCCACTGTCTAACGCCAAAAGCAAATCCGCCCCTCAGCCACTTATATCTAAGTATTTTTCTGTGAACTCTCATCAACGATTCAGGAGATGTGTATAGATAGATACCAGTGACCTACTATGATTGACCTCTTGTTATTTGGTTCAGTTACTGTCTGTCTAAAGCAGAGGTTCTCAAACTCGGTCCTCGGGAGCCCACACAGTGCATGTTTTGCAGGTAACCCAGCAGGTGCACAGGTGTATTAATTACTCACTGACACATTTTAAAAGGTCCACAGGTGGAGCTAATTATTTCACTTGCCATTCTGTGAGGAGACCTGCAAAACCTGCACTGTGTGGGCCCCCGAGGACCGAGTTTGAGAACCTCTGGTCTAAAGTATCAGGTACTACGGGTATCTATATATCTCAGGAGTACAGATAAAATTATTTATTTTATGTTGCTTTGTAGAAACTGCAGAGATTTATATTGTTCTACATGTACATGTGTCATTATATTACAACATATTGGCCAGGAACAAGTGCACAGTCCCACCTTACATGGCATAATTGCAGAAAAGACTGAATGCAGGGTATATCAGAGACAAGATCTAAATTGGATAAATAAAGGCAGAAGTGATTATTTACTCACAGTAGGCTGTCACATTAACAAAGACTACCTACAGAGCCTAACTGGAGAAACTTGGTCTCAGATAACAGACCCTCTGCCTAAAAACATACATAGCAAACTATCCCCACATATCTGTCCAACCTTAAGAAGGGCTCATCACTCCTTAGTCCCAGATTTTGTTAAGAGAGATGTATTAAAGGGCACTGAATTTGCTATTATATAAGTAGTAAACATAGACACCTGATACCCTTTTTAAAATACAAAGAAGGACATTAGGTCCAAGAAAGTGTCAGTATGGTAAATTCTGACACCAAATATAGACTTGACAACAATTCCCACATAGAGATAATGCACATGATTTTAGGAACAGGGGGAATAGAGGGAATGGAGGGCCTGTTCAAAATGGCCGGAATGAGCAAAGAAGGCATGTTAAATCCCTTAAAACTGTAGCAGATGCATAAGGGATACAACAATTATATTAAAACACATAACCTTGAGGATAAACTGAACTGGATAAGAGTCACAGAGTTTATACTTTATGAAAAGGAGGAGGTGGAATTGGAGGAAGCATTGAGAGGGATATCTTTGTTAGATTACCCTGATTATCCCACTCTCCCAGTAAAATCCAATGACCCTAGATGGAAATGTCCCAAACGTGACTGTGGTTTTTGTAATGCAGCAGAGGACCAGTCATGTATAAAATGTGGCACACACTGGAATGAGACCTGTCGTGTCTGTAAAATCACTGGTTTTTCACCACTCACCTCAGTAACAACCAGGTTGAAAGCATCAGGTCTCACGAGTACATTTGTAAGCCACAAAAAGCATTCTTGGTGTTGTGAGTGCCCTAAAATACAATACTGGTGCACTAAAATTTGTGTGAAGTGGAAAACTTCCAGGTCCAAAAGGACAATGCCAACCCCAATAACCCCAACAGCAACACCACCATCATATGAAGGGGCGTCCTCAGAGGCACGTGTACCAGCCCCAAACATAGCGGTATATCCTGTGTTTACCCAGGTGACCTCAGGGGTGGCAGCCGGTGCGGGTCAGCAAGCACAACCGGATCAACAGGTCAGATGGTAGTAGCCGCGGTCACCTTCTGACCTAATGTCCCTTTTAAAGGAAATCCCAGACATAAAAACCAACCCAATGGGTTTTGCTAGACGATTCACACACATGATGGACTTTTACAGTGCCACATGGATGGATCTTGACCAAATGGCTAAAGCCTCAGCAGGTAGCTATGTTTCAAATCAAATAGCAGCTGCAGTGATAAATGATGATAATGGTGTTGCAATCCCCACCCCAACTGCTGAGGAAATTAAAGAGTTACCAACTGGTACCTTATGGACCAAAAAATACACTGCATACTGTAAAGAGCAGGTTAGAAATATGCCCTCACAAGACACCCCTCAGGGTAGAAAACAGTCTGTCACAGAATATTACCAGCAGTGCAGACAGAGGCATGAGGATTATGGGTTTGGTCACACAGCAGCCAGAGATATCAGAATATTTAAAAATGCATTTCTGGGAGGGTTAGACCAGAATCTGACTAAAATACTTAAGGTTAGTCACCCAGAGTATGCCACTCTAAGCCCAGAGGCTCTCCTCACAGTGCTAAGAGCTATTGAGGATGACTCTAAACACAGAAATGAAAAGAAAAGAAATACACAACCCATTTATGTAATGCAGAATAAGTACACAAACAAACCTGATATGGGAGCACGCTCTAAACTTAAACAGCCTGCTCCAAATGCTGCAACTAATCCCAGATATCAGACATACCTAAAGAAGGGTCTATGTCTGCACTGTCTCCAGAGGGGTCACCTTAGAAAGGATTGCCCCCTAGCTGATCAGCCACGTCTGGTCTGCAATGCACTATGCCCCTCTCTATAGAGGGATTAACACCCATACAGGCCTTAATAGACTCCGGGGCTGCCACATCTGTCATACAGTCCAAATATGTCCCACCACACTTAATGTCCACTCAAACCAGTGTCGCTACTGGACTGGACGGTGTTAAACGGCTACTTAAAAAGACAAAGCCAGTCACAGTGCAGATTGACAATCAGGTTTTCCTAGATACAGAATTCTTGGTGTCAGATGAATGTCCTAAACTTACTAGGTGCTGACTTACTGTCCGCACTTAATGCCACTGTACAGTATACTGTAAAGATGGGGAAGTGACTCCAGTTGCCAGACCAGGTGCTGCAAGCCTGGTTGCTTTTGACACATGTCAATTGCTGTTAGCTCTTACAGAAGACACACATATATATATATATATATATATATATATATATATATATATATAGTCCAAAAGAAAGATACGGCACTCCAGGACTAATATAACATGCCTTCAGGCAGCAGAAAACAAAGCTGACGGTGCAGCATAGTTGTGTCACAACTATGCTGCGCCATCAGTTTTGTTTTCTGCTGCCTGAAGGCATGTTATATTAGTCCTGGAGTGCCGTATCTTTCTTTTGGACTGTCTTATTGTTTACTGGCACCTGGGCACTACATACCGGATGGAATATAGGAGTGCCAGTCCTTGCTCTGGTTTATATATATATATATATATATATAGACAAACAGTCCCTTCCCACCTGTAGCTCAGGTGTTTGTGTAGAGGAGGAAACAGGCGGCACTCCAAGGACTTGTATAACAAACTTGTATTCAAAACATGGTGAAAAAAACAAAGCAAAACAAAGGTACAGGTATCTTACAACGTTTCAAGGCATGGCAGCCTTTTCATCAGGTAAGTGACCCTGGTGCTGTGAAAGAAAAGAAAAACGAACCAGCACCAGGGTCACTTACCTGATGAAAAGGCTGCCATGCCTTGAAACGTTGTAAGATACCTGTACCTTTGTTTTGCTTTGTTTTTTTCACCATGTTTTGAATACAAGTTTGTTATACAAGTCCTTGGAGTGCCGCCTGTTTCCTCCTCTACACAAACACCTGAGCTACAGGTGGGAAGGGACTGTTTGTCTGCATTATCTTTTGGAGGGCACCAGGCGTTATTCTACTTATCAGAGTGCCGGATATTTATTTTTTGTATATATATATATATATATATATATATATATACACACACACACACAAGTCTGTAGACCGACACTCACTCCATGCATGACATCATGCCCCAGTGCCCTCCAATGGGTTAATGCAGACATAACCTGCTAATAATGCCGCCTGCTACTGTGTTCTGTATATTATATATATAATTATTTTTTTATAATTTTCGCCAATTATTTTTTGGCAGTGAATGGGTTAATTAACACTTTCTCCCCCAAACGGCCCGCCAACCCACACACAAAGTTTGAAGTGTTCTTTGGCTGACCGCTGACGGAGTTCCACAGGATCAGACAGTGGCCCACATAACAGTGGTAAATTCCCACTGACATTACTGAGGTGAGGATGTGACCATCTGTCTCCAAAAAGTCGTGTCTTCCCCCTCATCCATCTTTTTTACATTTATTCACCCTGACATAACAGTGCTGCAGCCCTTAAAGTCTGTCGAAGTCAAAAATATTACATACACACAAATACAAACTCCAAACAGAAAGGTCTCTGTTCATGCGCATACACTCAGCCTGCACAGGATATACAGTAGCATACGCATCCACACAGATAAGCCACAAAGATATATTCAACACATATTTCATACAACACATAAATTACACATAGACAAAACATGACAAGCACCAGACATTATAATGTATTTATATAATAGAGTGTAACATCACATATATATGTATTATTGGAATGGAACAAGTTAATTGTATAATGCTTAGTGTCAAAATGATCAGGAGAATTTGTGTATTAATTTGATAGCTATGGGTAGATTGTAGCACATTGCAACGATTAGTTGTGACCAAATGTATGAATATGAAGCCCCATTCTAAGTGAACAAAAGACTTCCTGAAGACTTGAAACTAGCTCCACAGCATGTCCCTGGGGGCAGACACATGTGCCAGCAAAACAGGACAAAAGCCTCACACTGACCTATGAGTTGTTGAGTTCTTGAGAGGTCTGGCCTCTGGACCATTGAAAGGAGACCGAAACCAACAGACTGTTAACTCCCACTGTTTGGATATAGGCAGTTTTCTAAGATATGGTTAGTTAGTTGCTTGCTGAGGGGGAGAGAGATGGAGACGACTGTGCACTGAGCTACAGGGTGAAGTATGCTGGCTGTAACTGATTCTTTTGTAACTGTAACTGCTTCTTGTATAATTGTAACTCTGTAACCATATATATACATGTTATACCTAATGATATACTGTACATATGTTATTCTGTATGCATACCCCTTTTAATATCAAATATATACATCTCTGAGCGTTGGACCTCAGCTTACAATGTATGCGACTGCTTGCTTTCTCTTAAGGGATATAGTGCTGTGACTTTCAGCGCACTTTTATCATATATGGTAATAATATACGCCTTGCGTCAACAGTATATATTAACTCTGGCATTTTAAATGTTTGTTGGAAATAAATAATCTGAAATTCACAAGTCTTCTTAGCTTTTTCATGGCTGCCCAGTGCAGCCCGCCTGTTAGGTGACCTGCTGCTGCAGGCACCACTCGAAACTAAGCTCTCAGTGCCTGTAGATGGGGTTATAGAGGAGGCCCCAATGCATGCTGGGACAGTCATAGCTTTGCCTGATGGTGCCTCTGGATCAAGATCCCGTTCTACACCCTGATGTTTCCCTGTGGAAACCAATGTACCCTGCTGCAGAAAGAAAGTGTACCTGACACGAGTACGGTGAAGATTATAGGCTGCACGAAGCTCAGTCCAACTTTGGACTATCACTACGACTCTCCTGCCAGAGGATGCCCAAATAGGGTAATGATATCAAAATCACAGTAATTCACACTTTCCTGCCTTACCTACCGCCCACATGGATTTTAATAAATTATTTATGTGTATCATAGGAGACATTATTTTAATGTAACATATTAAAGGTTATGTTTTTACTTATTCAGTACATTGTTATCTATTAAATTTCCAAGAGTGTGCCAAAAAAGAAGTCTTCTTTTTTTTTCTTTTCTTTTTTTTCAGATAAAATTCCTGTCAGACCAATTGGCATTTTATCTGCCCCTGCCAATATCTAGGACATACACTGTGAGATCTCTCACAGTGCATTTCACGTGATATTGGCACTCCGCCCCGGGGAGGAAACAAAGAGAAAGATGCAAAGGTAAGTAAATATAGTGCATTTACTGTAACAAGGTGGACCTGGAAGTAAAGTGGTAGCGCTACACATCTTTTTTCTCTTCACAGGCAGAGGCTCTTATTGGAGCCTGTGTCCCTGTAAGAAACCTTGATACATTGGGGCTAATTCAGACCTGATTCAGCAGCGATCAGGCTTGAACTGCGCATGCGCCACAGTGCACCGGCGCATGGCAGACAGCCGACGGGTGTCTTAGCCCTGCGATCGTCTCTGCCTGATTGACAGGCAGAGGCGGTCGCTGGGCAGGAGGGGGCAGGCCGGTGTCGTTTTGCCGCCATTTTGTGGGCACAGTCTGGGCAACGCAGGCGTGGCCGGACCGTTGGGGGTGGGCAGGCCGATGCGGCTGCGTGACGTCACACGCAGCCGCTGCAACCAGGGCTGCGACGAGTAGCTCCCTGCCAGCGCGCAGGAGCTGTGCTGGCTAGGAGCTACTCCCACAGTACAAAAAGCATCGCCGCTGTGCGACGCTTTTGTACTTGTTCGGGGAAGTCGGCCCTGACATGCGGGGCGGACTAGCCTTGTACTGGGCGTCCCCCCGCATGTCAGAGAAGCTGATCGTAGATGTGCTAAATTTAGCATATCTACGATCAAGTCTGAATCACCCCCATTGTCCTTATTATTGCTGCGCTAAGATATCAGAGTTCAAGGAGAAAAATGTTAGCCATTATAAATATGCCACTGATTGAGTGACATTCTTACTCATTCAGAAGGTAATTCAATTAGATGTGATTCTGCCGCTATACTGTAAGGCCTAATTCAGTAAGGATTGCATTTTCAAAGCTGCTCACAGCAGCTTTGTTAATGTAATCCTTAGCAATGCAAATGCTGGAAGAGGTGAGTACTACCTCCTTCCTGCATTTGTGATCTCTAAACTGCGATGTGATCGCAGTTCTGGATGAAACGCAATATTCATCTGAGACTGAAGGCTGAGTAAGCCTGAGCTTACTCAGACTACCTGGGATATTCAATTACCCGCACAGTAATGTGTAAAGTATCGCAGGGGGGGATATTAATTTAGCCCTGATAAGCCGGCGCGTGCCGCGGCTTTACAGGGATTTGTTTCACGTGCCTCCGGCAGGTAAAGCAAAATCACAGAAAACAGCCCCGTTTTCACCAGAAAACGGGGCTCTTTCTCCTCGAAAACACACAGCTTTCACTGAACCTCCATGTTTGGTGAAAAGGATGTTTTTTCCAGGTGAGAAAACATCAATGAAACATCGGAAAATATCACCCGAAGCTTCATCGGCTGTAATTGAATATCCTTATTACAGTCAGAGTACAGCTTCCGATGCCAAGGAAACTGCATCTGGGACGCAGTCCTTGGCCTCAACACTCCCGAAAAAGGGGGCGACATGCCCCCGTTTCTGGCAATGTCTGCCGCCCCTCCCTGCAAACTCTTCTTTTTGTCAATCAGGCAGAGGCGATCACATTACTGCAATGCGATCGCAGGACCCTTTCTGTACGCGTGGAGAATGGGTCCTGCACATGCACTGTGTTCCGACCATTGGGAACTGTGGGTTGGACAGCTTATGTGATCCAACCTGAATCAGGCCCCAGTACGGACATCAACCCTATGGGGCTGCGAACTAAAATGCACAATTTGGTAGTGGCTTTATGGCAATATCAGTGTGATGCAATTACCTGCATTCAAAAGGAACATTGCGGTATTGTGCCTGTCATCCTTCACATTCTGGAGTTTGTGTCGACATGCTTAGCATGTTTGACATTGAGCATGTTGACATGATTAGAATGCCAACAAGACAGTGTGTCCCAGTGCAGTGCTCACTTATGGGCCCTACACTTGATGGTTAGTGCAATAAGAACGATTATCGTTATCATCCAAATTGGCTTGATGAAAAACCAACTATGAACAACCGTGGGGACGCAACGTTCATCGTAGAATCCTCCACACTAAGCGATGTGAACAATATATCATTCATTTCTGAACTATATCGTTCATATCGGTCTTAGATATCGTCCAGTGTGTAGGGACCGATGGCGGTTGTTAGGTCGACATACATTGGGTCGACCACCGAAGGTCGACATGCATTAGGTCGACATGATTTTTTTTTCATACTTAACGATCCACGTGGACTACAATTGGGAACGGCAACCTTGCCCGAAGATGCGAGGGTACGCGGTGCACTAATTGGGGTTCCCTGTCACTTTTCAAAGAAAATTACAACAAAAACAGTAAAAAAACCTCACGTCAACCTTTTTCTATGTCGACCTAATGAACCACACCCCTAGGGGATGGGAGGGTTAGTATTACAGTTAGACTGTGAGAGGGGAGAGTTGGGAAATCTACTACCAGGTAATGGGCCCTAGGGTGTGGTTCATTAGGTCGACATGGAGAAAGGTCGACGTGAGTTTTTTTTTACTGTTTTTGGTGTCATTTTCTTTGAAAAGTGACGGGGAACCCCAATGAGTGCACTGCGCACCCTCGCTTCATGCAGAACGTTGACATTCTGCAGACGATGAAACTACTGTACATCTACATCGACATTTCATTAGTGTGTCGAAAATAAGAATTTACTTACCGATAATTCTATTTCTCGGAGTCCGTAGTGGATGCTGGGGTTCCTGAAAGGACCATGGGGAATAGCGGCTCCGCAGGAGACAGGGCACAAAAGTAAAGCTTTTACAGGTCAGGTGGTGTGTACTGGCTCCTCCCCCTATGACCCTCCTCCAGACTCCAGTTAGGTACTGTGCCCGGACGAGCGTACACAATAAGGGAGGATTTTGAATCCCGGGTAAGACTCATACCAGCCACACCAATCACACCGTACAACTTGTGATCTAAACCCAGTTAACAGTATGATAACAGAGGAGCCTCTGAAAGATGGCTTCCTAAACAATAACCCGAATTAGTTAACAATAACTATGTACAAGTATTGCAGATAATCCGCACTTGGGATGGGCGCCCAGCATCCACTACGGACTCCGAGAAATAGAATTATCGGTAAGTAAATTCTTATTTTCTCTATCGTCCTAAGTGGATGCTGGGGTTCCTGAAAGGACCATGGGGATTATACCAAAGCTCCCAAACGGGCGGGAGAGTGCGGATGACTCTGCAGCACCGAATGAGAGAACTCCAGGTCCTCCTTTGCCAGGGTATCAAATTTGTAAAAATTTACAAACGTGTTCTCCCCTGACCACGTAGCTGCTCGGCAGAGTTGTAATGCCGAGACCCCTCGGGCAGCCGCCCAAGATGAGCCCACCTTCCTTGCGGAATGGGCCTTAACAGATTTAGGCTGTGGCAGGCCTGCCACAGAATGTACAAGTTGAATTTTGTTACAAAACCAACGAGCAATCGACTGCTTAGAAGCAGGTGCACCCAACTTGTTGGGTGCATACAGTATAAACAGCGAGTCAGATTTTCTGACTCCAGCCGTCCTTTAAATGTATATTTTTAAGGCTCTGACAACGTCCAACAACTTGGAGTCCTTCAAGTCGTCTGTAGCCGCAGGCACTACAATAGGCTGGTTCAGGTGAAACGCTGATACCACCTTAGGGAGAAAATGCGGACGCGTCCGCAGCTCTGCCCTATGTCGAATGGAAAATTAAATAAGGGCTTTTATAAGACAAAGCCGCCAGTTCAGATACTCTCCCGGCCGAAGCCAGGGCCAGTAACATAGTCACTTTCCATGTGAGATATTTCAAATCCACATTCTTTAGTGGTTCAAACCAATTGGATTTGAGGAAATCTAAAACTACATTTAGATCCCACGGTGCCACCTTAGGCACCACAGGAGGCTGTATATGCAGTACTCCTTTGATAAAAATCTGGACCTCAGGGACTGAGGCCAATTCTTTGTGGAAGAATATTGATAGGGCCGAAATTTGAACCTTAATAGATCCCAATTTGAGACCCATAGACAATCCTGATTGCAGGAAATGTAGGAAAACGACCCAGTTGAAATTCCTCCATCGGAGCACTCCGCTGCTCGCACCACGCAACATATTTTCGCCAAATACGGCGATAATGCTTCGCGGTGACTTCCTTCCTTGCCTTTATCAAGGTAGGAATGACTTCTTCTGGAATGCCTTTTCCTTTTAGGATCTGGCATTCAACGCCATGCCGTCAAACGCAGCCGCGGTAAGTCTTGAAAAAGACAAGGACCCTGCTGAAACAGGTCCCTTCTCAGAAGTAGAGGCCACGGATCGTCCGTGACCATCTCTTGAAGTTCCGGGTACCAAGTCCTTCTTGGCCAATCCGGAGCCACTAGTCTTACTCCTCTTTGCCGTATAATCCTCAATACCTTTGGTATGAGAGGCAGAGGAGGAAACACATATACCGACTGGTACACCCAAGGTGTTACCAGCGCGTCCACAGCTATTGCCTGCGGATCTCTTGACCTGGCGCAATACCTGTCCAGTGTTTTGTTGAGGCGAGATGCCATCATGTCCACCATTGGTTTTACCCAACGGTTTAATAGCATGTGGAAAACTTCTGGATGAAGTCCCCACTCTCCCGGGTAAAGGTCGTGTCTGCTGAGGAAGTCTGCTTCCCAGTTGTCCACGCCCGGGATGAATACTGCTGACAGTGCTATCACGTGATTCTCCGCCCAGCGAAGGATCCTGGCAGCTTCTGCCATTGCCCTCCTGCTTCTTGTGCCGCCCTGTCTATTTACATGGGCGACTGCCGTGATGTTGTCCGACTGGATCAACACCGGTCTTCCTTGAAGCAGAGGTTCCGCCTGGCTTAGAGCATTGTAGATTGCTCTTAGTTCCAGAATGCTTATGTGAAGAGACTTTTTCAGGCTCGACCACACTCCCTGGAAATTTCTTCCCTGTGTGACTGCTCCCCAGCCTCTCAGGCTGGCATCCGTGGTCACCAGGATCCAATCCTGCCTGCCGAATCTGCGGCCCTCCAATAGATGAGCCTCCTGCAACCACCACAGAAGGGATACCCTTGTCCTCGGCGACAGGGTTATCCGCAGGTGCATCTGAAGATGCGACCCTGACCATTTGTCCAACAGATCCCTTTGCATGGAATCTGCCGAAAGGGATTGCTTCGTAAGAAGCTACCATTTTTTCCCAGGACTCTTGTGCATTGATGTACAGACACCTTTCCTGGTTTTAGGAGGTTCCTGACCAGGTCAGATAACTCCTTGGCTTTTTCTTCGGGAAGAAAAACCTTTTTCTGAACTGTGTCCAGAATCATCCCCAGGAACAGCAGACGAGTTGTCGGCATTAATTGGGATTTTGGAATATTCAGAATCCATCCGTGCTGCTTTAGCACCTCTTGAGATAGTGCTAAACCCATCTCTAGCTGTTCTCTGGACCTTGCCCTTATTAGGAGATCGTCCAAGTATGGGATAATTAATACGCCTTTTCTTCGAAGAAGAAATATTATCTCGGCCATTACCTTTGTAAAGACCCGAGGTGCCGTGGACAAACCAAACGGCAGCGTCTGAAACTGATAGTGACAGTTTTGTACAACGAACCTGAGGTACCCCTGGTGTGAGGGGTAATTGGAACGTGGAGATACGCATCCTTGATGTCCAAGGATACCATAAAGTCCCCTTCTTCCAGGTTCGCTATCACTGCTCTGAGTGACTCCATCTTGAACTTGAACTTCTTTATGTATAGGTTCAAGGACTTCAGATTTAGAATAGGCCTTACCGAGCCATCCGGCTTCGGTACCACAAATAGAGTGGAATAATACCCCTTCCCTTGTTGTAGAAGAGGTACCTTGACTATCACCTGCTGAGAATACAGCTTGTGAATGGCTTCCAAAACCGTCTCCCTTTCTGAGGGGGACGTTGGTAAAGCAGACTTCAGGAAACGGCGAGGTGGCTCTGTCTCTAATTTCAACCTGTACCCCTGAGATATTATCTGCAGGATCCAGGGATTTACCTGCGAGTGAGCCCACTGCGCGCTGTAATTTTTGAGACGACCGCCTACCGCCCCCGAGTCCGCTTGCGAAGCCCCAGCGTCATGCTGAGGCTTTTGTAGAAGCCGGGGAGGGCTTCTGTTCCTGGGAAGGAGCTGCCTGTTGCTGTCTCTTCCCTCGTCCTCTGCCTCGTGGCAGATATGAATAGCCCTTTGCTCTCTTATTTTTAAAGGAACGAAAGGGCTGCGGTTGAAAGGTCGGTGCCTTTTTCTGTTGGGGAGTGACTTGAGGTAGAAAGGTGGATTTCCCGGCCGTAGCCGTGGCCACCAAATCCGATAGACCGACCTCAAATAACTCCTCTACGCATCGCCTGTCCACTGTCGTGTCCATAAAGCTCTTCTGGCCGAAATGGACATAGCACTTACCCGTGATGCCAGTGTGCAGATATCTCTCTGTGCATCACGCATATAAAGAAATGCATCCTTTATTTGTTCTAACGACAGTAAAATATTGTCCCTGTCCAGGGTATCAATATTTTCGATCAGGGACTCTGACCAAACTACCCCAGCACTGCACATCCAGGCAGTCGCAATAGCTGGTCGTAGTATAACACCTGCATGTGTGTATATACCTTTTTGGATATTTTCCATCCTCCTATCTGATGGATCTTTAAGTGCGTCCGTCTCAGGAGAGGGTAACGCCACTTGTTTTGATAAGCGTGTTAGCGCTTTGTCCACCCTAGGAGGTGTTTCCCAGCGCTCCCTAACCTCTGGCGGGAAAGGGTATAAAGCCAATAACTTCTTTGAAATTAGCAGTTTTTTATCGGGGCACCCCACGCTTCATCACACACGTCATTTAATTCTTCTGATTCGGTAAAAACTACTGGTAGTTTTTTCACACCCCACATAATACCCTGTTTAGTGGTACCTGTAGTATCAGCTAAATGTAACATCTCCTTTATTGCCAAAATCATATAACGTGTGGCCCTACTGGAAAATACGGTTGATTCGTCACCTTCACCACCGGAATCAGTGCCTGTGTCTGGGTCTGTGTCGACCGACTGAGGCAAGGGACGTTTTACAGCCCCTGACGGTGTTTGAGGCGCCTGGACAGACACTAATTGAGTGTCCGGCCGCCTCATGTCGGCAAACGACTGCTTAAGCGAGTTGACGCTATCCCGTAATTCCACAAATAAAGGCATCCATTCTGGTGTCGACCCCCTAGGAGGTGACATCCTCATATTTGGCAATTGCTCCGCCTCCACACCAATAACGTCCTCATACATGTCGACACACACGTACCGACACACAGCAGACACACAGGGAATGCTCTATACGAAGACAGGACCCACTAGCCCTTTGGGGAGACAGAGGGAGAGTCTGCCAGCACACACCAAAAAACGCTATATATGACAGGGATAGCCTTATGATTAAGTGCTCCCTTATAGCTGCTTTTATATTAATATATTGCCATTTATTCTGCCCCCCCTCTCTGTTATACCCTGTTTCTGTAGTGCAGTGCAGGGGAGAGACCTGGGAGCCTTCCTGACCAGCGGAGCTGTGACAGAAAATGGCGCCGTGTGCTGAGGAGATAGGCCCCGCCCCTTTTTCGGCGGGCTCGTCTCCCGCTATTTAGTACATTTAGGCAGGGGTAAATATCTCCATATAGCCTCTGGGGCTATATGTGAGGTATTTTTAGCCTTTTTAAAGGTTTTCATTTGCCTCCCAGGGCGCCCCCCCCCAGCGCCCTGCACCCTCAGTGACTGCCGTGTGAAGTGTGCTGAGAGGAAAATGGCGCACAGCTGCAGTGCTGTGCGCTACCTTAAGAAGACTGCAGGAGTCTTCAGCCGCCGATTCTGGACCTCTTCTTGCTTCAGCATCTGTGAGGGGGCCGGCGGCGTGGCTCCGGTGACCATCCAGGCTGTACCTGTGATCGTCCCTCTGGAGCTTCATGTCCAGTAGCCAAGAAGCCAATCCATCCTGCACGCAGGTGAGTTCACTTCTTCTCCCCTCTGTCCCTCGTTGCAGTGATCCTGTTGCCAGCAGGAATCACTGTAAAATAAAAAACCTAAGCTAAACTCTCTAAGCAGCTCTTTATGAGAGCCACCTAGAATTGCACCCTTCTCGGCCGGGCACAAAAATCTAACTGGAGTCTGGAGGAGGGTCATAGGGGGAGGAGCCAGTACACACCACCTGACCTGTAAAAGCTTTACTTTTGTGCCCTGTCTCCTGCGGAGCCGCTATTCCCCATGGTCCTTTCAGGAACCCCAGCATCCACTTAGGACGATAGAGAAATCACAATTGTAGACATTGTGACAGCACCCCCATATTCTGCCTACTACTATGACCCTCTCTCTGACTTCACATTTCGCTGATCATCTAGAAATGTTCCAACTGCAGGGAACATTTTCACACAGATACAGGAAGGTGCTCAGAGGCAGCATCTTAGTTTATTACACACCGACCCACGTTACTATAGTCAGATGCCGGCACTGACCCGCTGCTGATTATAATAAAAATAAACCGCGTCACCCAGCAAAGAACTACATCTCCCGTCATGCTTTGGAACTAAGCGGAAGTGACGCTCCCGGGCGCCTTCTCACACAGTCACGGGAGTGGTGCAATAGGTGCAGGTAAGCTTCGGTGTCTGAGCGGCGATCTGTCACTATAGGAAGATACTATCGGAAATGTTTTGTGTCTTTTATTAGGGTCAGCGTGTCGCGCTAAGGAGGTAATGATAGCCCAGATACCGGCTGCATTAGCTGCGAGCACTCAGTCGTGTTTGTAAATTCAGTTCCATTAATATGGCTATGACTAGTCTTCTGACACTCAGTAGTGTTTACACCCTGCTGCTTATATGTTCTGTTCTGCACACATGCTTTACAGTAATAATGTGCTGCATACACTTATCAACAGTCCACTCATGGGGACAGTGTCATAGCACTGGGTATGCTGTATGGTGCATCTACGTAACCTGTACAATACCACTTTTGTGATAGATTTGCATGGGAAGCAGTCAGGATCCCGGCAGTCAGGATACCGACCCTATTCTGAATGCCGACACAGGCATCCAGAAGAGAACACCATCCTGACAGCCAGTATACCGAATGAGGAGAGACCAGCCCGCAAGTCAGGTTAGCAGCGGGGTGGGGAGGGTTAAGGTTAGGCCGCTGGGGGTTAGGTTTAGGCAGCGGAGATGGGGGTTAGATTTAGGCAGCTACGCAAGGGGATTTGGGATGCCGCCTGTATGCACCTCAATACATTTCCAGATGACTACATCATCAGTAGTTTTTTGCACATCCGCTACGTGGGATGTACTTATGTGACCGACAGTCACATAACCTCCCCCTGCATCCCGCCCCCTCACAATCCCGACGATCAGCATGCTGACCAACAGGGACTATTCCAACTCTTGGGTGTCCACGACACCCATAGAGTAGGAATAGAACCCGTAGCGACCATAGGTTGCCACCGAGCCCGCAAGGGGATTTGCTGTACTCGCCACCCCCCTGCCGGGATCCCGGCGTCTGTATGCTGACCAACGGTCTCCTAATCGCAAGTCACGCATACCGCACCCCTGCTACGTATGGGATTGCAACTGTAAATGCATTAGAGTACATCACTGAATCTCCTAAGCACAGATGTGTTAATTTATACTTGTATGACTGTGAAATATTTGCATATATTAATAATGGAATCCACAATATTTATTTATTATGTAGTTTAAATGTAATTTTTTTTTATATATAATGCTTTTATCATTTTAATCAACCAAGACATCATCTCTTTCATTCTTAAGCTATCTGTAACCAGGCCTCAGCTTACAATAATGTCATTTAAAATCAGAACCATATATTAGACCGGATCTGGGACTCAGGGTCGACACCACTTAGGTCAACACTGCAAATACCGTATATACTCGAGTATAAGTCGACCCGAATATAAGCCGAGGCACTTAATTTTACCCCAAAAACCTGGGAAAACTTATTGACTCGAGTATAAGCCTAGGGTGGGAAATGCAGCTCTACCCGTACACAGACCTCATAGTGCCAGATATGCCCCACAGTGCCTGATGTGCCAGATATGCCCCACAGTGCTAGATATGCCCCACAGTGCCAGATATGCCCCACAGTGCCAGATATGCCCCACAGTGCTAGATGTGCCAGATATGCCCCACAGTGCCAGATATGCCCCACAGTGCCAGATATGCCCCACAGTGCCAGATGTGCCTGATATGCCCCACAGTGCCAGATGTGCCCCACAGTGCCAGATATGCCCCACAGTGCTAGATACTTACCCTCCGTCACTCCCGCGCGGTCTTCTGAAGGAGGGACACGGAGAGCGCAGTGCGTGGCTCTCCTGTGTCCCTCCTGCGTCTCCGGCGGCAGCGGCGTGTGTTAAAGGAAGTGCCGGTTCGTGCACTTCCTTTAACACACACACCGCTGGAGATGCAGGAGGGACACAGGAGAGCCGCGCGCTGCGCTCTCCGTGTCCCTCCTAACGTTGACTCGATTATAAGCCGAGGTGGCTTTTTCAGCACAAAAAAACGTGCTGAAAAAGTCGGCTTATAATCGAGTATATACGGTAGGTTGACAAGGACAAAATTGGACATGAACAAGGTCGACAGGAAAAAAGGTTGACATGAGTTTTTTTTATGTGATTTTGGTGTCGTTTTCTCCGTAATGTGACCAGGAACCCCAATTAGTGCATCGTGTCCCCTCGCGTTGCTACGGACAAGGTGCCTCGCTCCGCTTGGCACAAGTGACTATTCCCAATCGTAGTCCACGTGGATCGTAAAGTCTGAAATGGTTTAAAAAAAATGAACAAAAATATGAAAACTCCTGTCGACCTTTTGTCTGTGTCGACCTATTTGCAGTGTTGATCTAAGGTGTGTCGACCAACTGGTGTCGACCTGGAGTCCGGATACCATTAGATCAGTGGTTCTCAAAACTCGGTCCTCTGGACTCCCCACAGTTCAAGGTTCCAAGTCACCTAGCTGGGTACAGGTGTATGACCAGGCTTAGCATACTGTCCCTTTAAACGGGGGGACACTCATGAATTACACAGGTTCTGTGGCTGAGTAAAACCAAGTGAAATGAAGGCTGGAAGTCTGCCAGTCACAAAACCTGCGTAATAAATGAATGTCCCTGTTTAAAGAGATATAGGGGTATTCAATTAGTGCCGTTTTTTTTGACCAGTCGAAAAATTGCACTTTTTTCGCCCGTTTTTAGGTTGAATTTACATTCGACCTTTTCAATGCCCGTGCCCTTTTTTTGACTGGTCGAAAAATCCGCATGGGCGAAAACCACATGGACCGGCAAATTCGATGCCGATCCACGTGTTTTGGCAAATTTGCGGCATTTTCAACAGTTTTTGGATCCGTTTTCGGCCATGCCATTTCCATAAAAAAAACCCCCCCAAAAACGAAAAGGTATGGTCGAAAATGGATTAAAAAACGGGCAAAAACGCCCACTATTGCATACACTGAGGTGGAATTAGTGCCGGTTATCTGACTGTCAGAAAATTTGGCACTAATTTAATATACCTCCATAGTATGGTAAGCCTATGTGTGACTAACTCGCATTTCAAAGATCCACAGATTGCCTGGAAAACATGAACTGTGTGGGCAGGGCTGGCTCCAGGCCACCTAGCACCCTGTGCAAGAATTTTTGGAGCGCCTTCCCCAGCCCCCACCACAATGACAGGAGGGGGTGTCATTGCACGTGCTCCTGGAAAAGTGGGCGTAGGCCTCAAAGGGAATGCCGTATCCGTATGATGGGGAGAGCGTGCTAGGAGAGATACTGATATATTAAATAACTTTTTGCCAGTTTAATTTAGATCATTTTGTTGACTCCCCTTCATTATGTACAGTACACTTATGACACCTGACTCGCATAGTATACCAAACACTACACAAGTACATTTTGCACACATGACACACTCATCCTCCCTGCATTCCATTACAATGTTATATAGCTACTAATAAACAGCACTGGTGAAGAAGCTGTCATGCAGGGTCTTGGCGTGTCAAAAGGAGGTCCACTGTGCAGAGGGGCCTCAGTGAAACTCTGCAACTGCATGTCACCACAGGTGTGTACAGCAGCTCCCAGTCACACCATTCTCTTGCGCCTTGCCTCCCATTGGTCCCTCAGTGCTGATTTGGCCGGAGCAGTGGCCAGAGTCTCATCAGGCTCACAACCTCTGAGCGGTCCCTGACTCATTTTAAGAATGGCAAGACTTAGCCAATATACAAGTTCAAGCAAAGGTTTTTTGGCAATGGTCTTGCTATTAACAGACTGCTATAAGAAATGAGTACGTTGTAACTGTGGAATGCATATTTCTCTGACGTCCTAAGTGGATGCTGGGACTCCGTAAGGACCATGGGGATTAGCGGCTCCGCAGGAGACTGGGCACAACTAAAGAAAGCTTTAGGACTACCTGGTGTGCACTGGCTCCTCCCACTAAGACCCTCCTCCAGACCTCAGTTAGATTCTTGTGCCCGGCTGAGCTGGATGCACACTAGGGGCTCTCCTGAGCTCCTAGAAAGAAAGTATATTTAGGTTTTTTATTTTACAGTGAGATCTGCTGGCAACAGACTCACTGCAGCGAGGGACTAAGGGGAGAAGAAGCGAACCTACCTAACAGGTGGTAGTTTGGGCTTCTTAGGCTACTGGACACCATTAGCTCCAGAGGGATCGACCGCAGGACCCGACCTTGGTGTTCGTTCCCGGAGCCGCGCCGCCGTCCCCCTTACAGAGCCAGAAGCATGAAGAGTCCGGAAAATCGGCGGCAGAAGACTTCGGTCTTCACCAAGGTAGCGCACAGCACTGCAGCTGTGCGCCATTGCTCCTCATGTACACCTCACACTCCGGTCACTGATGGGTGCAGGGCGCTGGGGAGGGGGGGGGGGGGGGGCGCCCTGAGGGCAATATAAGACACCTTGGCTGGCAAATCATCACAATATATAGTCCCAGGGCTATATATGTGATAAATTACCCCTGCCAGAATCCATAAAAAAGCGGGAGAAAAGTCAGCCGAAAAAGGGGCGGGGCTTCTCCCTCAGCACACTGGCGCCATTTTTTCTTCACAGTGCAGCTGGAAGACAGCTCCCCAGACTCTCCCCTGTCGTTTTCAGGCTCAAAGGGTTAAAAAGAGAGGGGGGGCACTAAATTTAGGCGCAATATATGTATACAAGCAGCTATTGGGAAAAAATCACTCAGTTATAGTGTTAATCCCTGCATTATATCGCGCTCTGGTGTGTGCTGGCATACTCTCTCTCTGTCTCCCCAAAGGACTTTGTGGGGTCCTGTCCTCAGTCAGAGCATTCCCTGTGTGTGTGCGGTGTGTCGGTACGGCTGTGTCGACATGTTGGATGAGGAAGGTTACGTGGAGGCGGAGCAGAGGCCGATAAATGGGATGTCGCCCCCTGTGGGCCGACACCAGAGTGGATGGATAGGTGGAAGGTATTAACCGACAATGTCAACTCCTTACATAAAAGGCTGGATGACGTAACAGCTGTGGGACAGCCGGCTTCTCAGCCCGCGCCTGCCCAGGCGTCTCAAAGGCCATCAGGGGCTCAAAAAACGCCCGATACCTCAGATGGCAGACACAGATGTCGACACGGAGTCTGACTCCAGTGTCGACGAGGTTGAGACATATACACAATCCACTAGGAACATCTGTTACATGATCTCGGCAATGAAAAATGTGTTACGCATTTCTGACATGAACCCATGTACCACATAGAAGGGGTTTTATTTTTGGGGAGAAAAAGCAGCCAGTGTTTTGTTCCCCCATCAGATGAATGAATGAAGTGTGTAAAGAAGCGTGGGTTCCCCCGATAAGAAACTGGTAATTTCTAAAAAGTTACTGATGGCGTACCCTTTCCCGCCAGAGGATAGGTCATCCTTAGGGTGGATAAGGCGCTCACACGTTTGTCAGAAAAGGTGGCACTGTCTTAGGATACGGCCACCTTGAAGGAGCCTGCTGATAAAAAGCAGGAGGCTATCCTGAAGTCTGTATATACACACTCAGGTTATATACTGAGACCTGCAATTGCCTCAGCATAAATAGTGCTGCTGCAGCGTGGTCTGATACCCTGTCAGATAATATTAATACTCTAAGACAGGGATAATATTTTGCTAACATAGAGCATATTAAAGACGTCGTCTTATATATAAAGGATGCACAGAGGGATATTTGCCGGCTGGCATCCAGAATTAATGCAATGTCCATTCTGCCAGGAGGGTATTAGAAACCCGGCAGTGGACAGGTGATGCTGCCTGTAAAAGGCACATGGAGATTCTGCCTTATAAGGGTGAGGAATTGTTTGGGGATGGTCTCTGGGACCTCGTATCCACAGCAACAGCTGGTAAGAAAAATTTTTACCTCAGGTTTCCTCACAGCTTAAGAAAGCACCGTATTTTCAGGTACAGTCCTTTCGGCTTCAGAAAAGCAAGCGGGTCAAAGGCGCTTCCTTTCTGCACAGAGACAAGGGAAGAAGGAAAAAGCTGCACCAGCAGCCAGTTCCCAGGATCACAAATCTTCCCCCGCTTCCTCTGAGTCCACCGCATGACGCTGGGGCTCCACAGCTGGAGACAGGTGCGGTAGGGGCGCGTCTCGGGAACTTCAGGGACCAGTGGGCTTGCCCACAGGTGGATCCCTAGGTTCTGCAAATAGTATCACAGGGATACAGGCTGGAGTTCGAGGCGACTCCCCCTCGCCGTTACCTCACATCAGCCTTGCCTGCTGCCCTTGGAGAAAGGTAGTACTGGCGGCAATTCACAAGCTGTACTTCCAGCAGGTGAAATCAAGGTACCCCTCCTTCAACAAGGCCGGGGTTACTATTCCAAAATGTTGTGGTACCAAAACCAGACGGTTCGGTGAGACCCATTCTAAAATTGAAAGCCTTGAACACTTATATACGAAGGTTCAAGTTCAAAATGGAATCGCTCAGGGCGATTATTGCAAGCCTGGAGAATTTCATGGTATCACTGGACATCAAGGATGCTTACCTGCATGTCCCTATTTACCCTCTTCACCAGGAGTACCTCAAAATTGTGGTACAGGATTGTCATTACCAATTCCAGACGTTGCCGTTGTTCTGTCCCCGGCACCGAGGTATTTACCAATGTAATGGCCGAAATAATTATCCCGTACTTGGACGATCTCCTTATAAAGGCGAGGTCCAGGGAGCAGTTGTTCGTCGGAGTAGCACAATCTCGGGAAGTGCTACAACAGCACGGCTGGATTCTGAATATTCCAAAGTCGCAGCTGGTTCCTACGACGCGTCTACTGTTCCTGGGTATGGTTCTGGACACAGAACAGGATAAAAAGGGTTTCTCCCGGAGGAGAAGTCCAAGGAGTTGTCGTCTCTAGACAGAGACCTAATACGTATACAGGTGTCGGTGCATCAATGCACGCGAACCCTGGGAAAGATGGTAGCTTCTTACGAAGAAATTCCATTCGCCAGGTCCCATGCAAGGATTTTCCAGTGGGATCTGTTGGACAAGTGGTCCGGGTCGCATCTTCAGATGCATCGGCGGATAACCCTGTCTCCAAGGGCCAGGGTGTCGCTGTTGTGGTGGCTGCAGAGTGCTCATCTTCTAGGGGGCCGCAGTTTCGGCATACAGGACTGGGTCCTGGTGACCACGGATGCCAGCCTTCGAGGCTGGGGGGCAGTCACACAGGGAAGAAACTTCCAAGGCTATGGAAAAGTCATGAGACTTCCCTACACATAAATATTCTGGAACTAAGGGCAATTTACAATGCCCTAAGTCAGGCTAGACCCCTGCTTCAACACCGGCCGGTGCTGATCCAGTCAGACAGCATCACGGCGGTCGTTCATGTAAACCGACAGGGTGGCACAAGAAGCAAGATGGCGATGGCAGAAGCCACAAGGATTCTCCGATGGGCGGAAAATCATGTGTTAGCACTGTCAGCAGTGTTCATTCCCGGAGTGGACAACTGAGAAGCAGACTTTCTCAGAAGACACGACCTCCACCCGGGAGAGTGGGGACTTCATCCAGAAGTCTTCCAAATGATTGTACACCGTTGGGAAAGGCCACAGGTGGACATGATGGCGTCCCGCCTCAACTAAAAGTTACAAAGATATTGCGCCAGGTCAAGGACCCTCAGGCGATAGCTGTGGACGCTCTGGTAACACCGTGGGTGTACCAGTCGGTGTATGTGTTCCCTTCTCTGCCTCTCTTACCCAGGGTAATGAGAATAATAAGAAGGAGAGGAGTAAGAACTATACTCATTGTTCCGGGTTGGCCAAGAAGAGCTTAGTAACCAGAACTCCAAGAAATGATCTCAGAGGACCCATGGCCTCTGCCGCTCAGACAGGACCTGCTGCAGCAGGGGGCCTGTCTGTTCCAAGACGTACCGCCGCTGCGTTTGACGGCATGGCGGTTGAACGCCGGATCCTGAAGGAAAAGGGAATTCCGGAGGAAGTTATCCCTACGCTATTTAAAGCTAGGAAAGAAGTGAACGCAAACCATTATCACCGCATATGGCGGAAATATGTTGCGTACTGTGAGGCCAGGAAGACCCCAAAGGAGAAATTTCAGCTAGGTCGATTTCTGCAATTCCTACAGTCAGAGGTGACTATGGGCCTAAAATTGGGTTCCATTAAGGTCCAGATTTCGGCTCTATCGATTTTCTTCCAAAATTGAACTGGCTTCACTGCCTGAAGTTCAGACTTTTGTTAAGGGAGTGCTGCATAGTCAGCCCCCGTTTGTGCCTCCAGTGGCACCGTGGGATCTCAACGTGGTGTTGGATTTCCTGAAGTCGCATTGGGTTGAGCCACTTAAATCCGTGGAGCTATAATACCTCACGTGGAAAGTGGTCATTCTGTGGGCCTTGGCGTCAGCAAGGCGTGTATCAGAATTGGCGGCTTTGTCATATAAAAGCCCTTATCTGTATTTTATATGGATAAGGCGGAATTGAGGACTCGTTCCCAATTCCTTCCTAAGGTGGTATCAGTTTTTCATGTGAACCAACCTATTGTGGTGCCTGCGGCTACTTGGGACTTGGAGGATTCCAAGTTACTGGACGTAGTCAGGGCCCTGAAAAGTATATGTTTCCAGGACAGCTGGAGTCAGGGAAACTGACTCGCTATTTCTCCTGTATGCACCCAACAAGCTGGGTGCTCCTGCTTCTAAGCAGACGATTGCTCGCTGGATCTGTAGCACGATTCAACTTGTCACGATCCGGGTATCTGGACGCCATTTCTTACCCATCAGATGCCTCCTAAGGCTGGCTCAGCGCTCCAGGACCGGATCCCATCTGTTATCCTAATGTTCACATTCCTGCATCCTCTCCTGTCTCTCTGAGACGCTGTCACAGTAACGCCTTATTACATCTGGCATGGCGTCTCCCGCGGCCTCCGCCGCCGTCCCTGAGCTTCTGCATGCAGAGTGTCAGAGTGGCGATTACGTCAGCCGCGGCCTCCGCTGTGTCCGCGTGGTTGGATGTGCACTTGTCAGCCTGGCGTCTCCTGTCTTCAGTGGCCGGCGCCGCCATTACTGTTTTCATTACCACATGGGTTACAAACCAAACTTCCCTCCAAGTGTCTGCATGGGCGCAGCCATCTTGGATTCTGTCAGCTGATCATTTCCTCCAATCTGTTGTCAGTATTGTTAATCTGCATAATTGCCTAGCCAATCCCTTCCTTGCTGCAGGTATAAATACACTGTGCCTGAGCAAGGAAGGCGTCAGTGCTTTGGTTGTCAAACCTAGTTCCTGTTTGTCTCTCTCCTGTGATTGTCTTCCAGGTTCCAGCTCCTGTCTCAAGACTTCCACCATAGAGACCCGCACCAGCATTCCACCTGCGGTGTAGCCTGACTCTCCAATCCATTGTGGATTCATCTGTTTCCAGCCTACAACATTACCTGCTTCCAGCTCAGCTTCCAGCAGAGTACAGCTTCCCTTAAAGGGCCGGTGTCCTTTCTACACTTTACCACTCTCCACCGGTATTATTATTTCTCCGCTCTCAAGTTCTACATTTCAGTTCATATTTCATCGCTCCCAAGTTCATTTATTATTTAACTGGTTCCAGCCAGTATCCACTCCGTGCTAACAACAGTCTGGTTCCAGCCAGTATCCACAGCAGCTGTTTTACCTTCAGCAACCCAGCTTTTCCTGGAACACCAGCTGGCACAATCCTGGGTTATCTCCATTGCTACAGTCGGGCCTGGTAAGGACTTTCCATCTAGAAGATCATAAGAACTATCTCACACTACCGGTGCCCTGTGGCTCCTGCCATCCTGTAGTACCCAGGAACTGTATTTATTATTTGCTGACTTTTACGTTTTCTTTTACTGCTGCTGTGTTGCGGAGTTGTCATAATAAACATCATTGACTTTTATCCAAGTTGTCGTGGTCACGCCTTCGGGCAGTTATTATTCATGTTACTTACATGTCCAGGGGTCTGATACAACCTCCCAGGTTCCGGTACATCTCAGCCCCTACAACTGAGGCTGCCTCCCGTCAGCTCAGGCCCTCAGTTGTGACACAACTTGCACATTCTGCGGCTGGACTGCCGCACCCAAAATCTGTAAAAGCCCATTCCACGAGGAAAGTGGGCTCTTCTTGGGCGGCTGCCCGAGGGGTCTCGGCTTTACAACTTTGCCGAGCTGTTACTTGGTCGGGTTCAAACACGTTTTTGTAAGAGTCTACAAGTTTGATACCCTGGCTGAGAAGGACCTAGAGTTTGCTCATTCGGTGCTGCAGAGTCATCCGCACTCTCCCGCCCGTTTGGGAGCTTTGGTATAATCCCCATGGTCCTTACGGAGTCCCAGCATCCACTTAGGACGTCAGAGAAAATAAGATTTTACTCACCGGTAAATCTATTTCTCGTAGTCCGTAGTGGATGCTGGGCGCCCATCCCAAGTGCGGATTGTCTGCAATACTTCTTTATAGTTATTGCCTAACTAAAGGGTTATTGGTTGAGCCATCTGTTGAGAGGCTCAGTTATATTTCATACTGTTAACTGGGTATAGTATCACAAGTTATACGGTGTGATTGGTGTGGCTGGTATGAGTCTTACCCGGGATTCAAAATCCTTCCTTATTGTGTCAGCTCTTCCGGGCACAGTATCCTAACTGAGGTCTGGAGGAGGGTCTTAGTGGGAGGAGCCAGTGCACACCAGGTAGTCCTAAAGCTTTCTTTAGTTGTGCCCAGTCTCCTGCGGAGCCGCTAATCCCCATGGTCCTTACGGAGTCCCAGCATCCACTACGGACTACGAGAAATAGATTTACCGGTGAGTAAAATCTTATTTTAACAACCCAGAGCGTCATAATTCTGTCCAAATCCCACATGCTCCTCAACTGCATATAGAAGGGTACATGGGTAACCTAACTGTGGTTGTGTCTACATAATAAGAATATAGAAAAAGAGAACCTAGTGTAAAATATTTCATCCAGTCACATCTGTGAATCAGCTTTGCGACGTATTGTTAATTTCTCTAACGTCCTAAGTGGATGCTGGGGACTCCGTAAGGACCATGGGGAATAGCGGCTCCGCAGGAGACTGGGCACATCTAAAGAAAGCTTTAGGACTATCTGGTGTGCACTGGCTCCTCCCCCTATGACCCTCCTCCAAGCCTCAGTTAGATCTTTGTGCCCGAACGAGAAGGGTGCACACTAGGGGCTCTCCTGAGCTTCTTAGTGAAAGTTTTAGTTTAGGTTTTTTATTTTCAGTGAGACCTGCTGGCAACAGGCTCACTGCATCGAGGGACTAAGGGGAGAAGAAGCGAACTCACCTGCGTGCAGAGTGGATTGGGCTTCTTAGGCTACTGGACATTAGCTCCAGAGGGACGATCACAGGCCCAGCCATGGATGGGTCCCAGAGCCGCGCCGCCGGCCCCCTTACAGAGCCAGAAGACAGAAGAGGTCCGGAAAATCGGCGGCAGAAGACATCCTGTCTTCACCAAGGTAGCGCACAGCACTGCAGCTGTGCGCCATTGCTCCTCAGCACACTTCACACTTCGGTCACTGAGGGTGCAGGGCGCTAGGGGGGGGCGCCCTGAGCAGCAATAAAAACACCTTGGCTGGCGAAAATACATCACATATAGCCCCCAGGGCTATATGGATGAATTTTAACCCCTGCCAGAATCCATAAAAAAGCAGGAGAAAAGTCCGCGAAAAAGGGGCGGAGCCTATCTCCTCAGCACACTGGCGCCATTTTCCCTCACAGCTCCGTTGGAGGGAAGCTCCCCTGGCTCTCCCCTGCAGTCACTACACTACAGAAAGGGTTAAAAAAGAGAGGGGGGCACTAATTAGGCGCAGTATTATCAATACAGCAGCTATAAGGGGAAAAACACTTATATAAGGTTATCCCTGTATATATATATAGCGCTTTGGTGTGTGCTGGCAAACTCTCCCTCTGTCTCCCCAAAGGGCTAGTGGGGTCCTGTCCTCTATCAGAGCATTCCCTGTGTGTGTGCTGTATGTCGGTACGTTTGTGTCGACATGTATGAGGAGAAAAATGATGTGGAGACGGAGCAGATTGCCTGTAATAGTGATGTCACCCCCTAGGGGGTCGACACCTGAGTGGATGAACTGTTGGAAGGAATTACGTGACAGTGTCAGCTCTGTATAAAAGACAGTGGTTGACATGAGACAGCCGGCTACTCAGCTTGTGCCTGTCCAGACGTCTCATAGGCCGTCAGGGGCTCTAAAGCGCCCGTTACCTCAGATGGCAGATATAGACGCCGACACGGATACTGACTCCAGTGTCGACGGTGAAGAGACAAATGTGACTTCCAGTAGGGCCACACGTTACATGATTGAGGCAATGAAAAATGTTTTACACATTTCTGATAATACGAGTACCACCAAAAAGGGGTATTATGTTCGGTGAGGAAAAACTACCTGTAGTTTTCCTGAATCTGAGAAATTAAATGAGGTGTGTGATGATGCGTGGTTTTCCCCCGATAACAACTGATAATTTCTAAAATGTTATTGGCATTATATCCTTTCCCGCCAGAGGTTAGGGTGCGTTGGGAAACACCCCCTAGGGTGGATAAAGCGCTCACACGCTTGTAAGGGCTCTACCCTCTCCTGAGATGGCCGCCCTTAAGGATCCTGCTGATAGAAAGCAGGAGGGTATCCTAAAATGTATTTACACACATACTGGTGTTATACTGCGACCAGCAATCGCCTCAGCCTGGATGTGCAGTGCTGGGTTGGCGTGGTCGGATTCCCTGACTGAAAATATTGATACCCTAGATAGGGACAGTATATTTTTGCCTATAGAGCATTTAAAAGATGCATTTCTATATATGCGTGATGCACAGCGGAATATTTGCCGACTGGCATCAAGTCTAAGTGCGTTGTCCATTTCTACCAGTAGAG
Source organism: Pseudophryne corroboree (assembly GCF_028390025.1). Classification (NCBI taxonomy): domain Eukaryota; kingdom Metazoa; phylum Chordata; class Amphibia; order Anura; family Myobatrachidae; genus Pseudophryne; species Pseudophryne corroboree. The sequence continues at coordinate 122,263,617 of NC_086451.1, read as the reverse complement.
GGTTATGGACACGTCAGTGGTCAGGTGATGCGTATTCCAAACAGCATTTGGAAGTATTGCCTTAATAAGGGGAGGAGTTATTTGGGGTCGGTCTTTCAGACCTGGTGGCCACGGCAACAGCTGGGAAATCCACGTTTGTACCCCAGGTCGCCTCTCAACATGAGAAGACGCCGTATTATCAGGCGCAGTCTTTTCGTGGACAAGCGGGCAAAATGTTCCTCATTTCTGCCCCGTGACAGAGGGAGAGGAAAAAGGCTGCAGAAATCAGCCAGTTCCCAGGAACAGAAACCCTCTCCCGCCTCTGCCAAGCCCTCAGTATGACGCTGGGGCTTTACAAGCCGAATCAGGCACGGTGGGGGGCCCGTCTCAGTGAATTTCAGCGCGCAGTGGGCTCACTCGCAAGTAGACCCCTGGATCCTTCAGGTGATATCTCAGGGGTACAAATTAGAATTCGAGACGTCTCCCCCTCGCCGTTTTCCTAAAGTCGGCTTTACCGATGTCTCCTTCTGACAGAGAGACAGTTTTGGAAGCCATTCACAAGCTGTATTCCCAGCAGGTGATAATCAAGGTACCCCTCCTGCAACAGGGAACGGGGTATTATTCCACACTGTTGTGGTACCGAAGCCGGACGGCTCGGTGAGACCGATTCTAAATCTAAAATCTTTGAACACTTACATACAGAGGTTCAAATTCAAGATTGAGTCACTCAGAGCAGTGATTGCGAACCTGGAAGAAGGGGACTACATGATGTCTCGGGACATCAAGGATGCTTACCTTCATGTCAAAATTTACCCTTCTCACCAAGGGTACCTCAGGTTTATGGTACAGAACTGTCACTATCAGTTCAGACGCTGCCGTATGGATGGTCCACGGCACCCCGGGTCTTTACCAAGGTAATGGCCGAAATGATGATATTCCTTCGAAGGAAGGGAATTTTAGTTATCCCTTACTTGGATGATTCCCTGATAAGGGTAAGATCCAAGGAACAGTTGGAGGTCGGTGTAGCACTATCTCAGGTAGTGTTGCGGCAGCACGATTGGATTCTCAATATTCCAAAATCGCAGCTGGTTCCGACGACTTGTCTTCTGTTCCTAGGGATGATCCTGGACACAGTCCAGAAAAAGGTGTTTCTCCCGGAGGGGAAAGCCAGGGAGTTATCCGAGCTAGTCAGGAACCTCCTAAAACCGAGCCAAGTCTCAGTGCATCAATGCACAAGGGTTCTGGGTAAAATGGTGGCTTCCTACGAAGCAATCCCATTCGGCAGATTCCACGCAAGAACTTTCCAGTGGGACCCGATGGACAAATGGTCCGGGTCGCATCTTCAGATGCATCAGCGGATAACCCTGTCACCAAGGACAAGGGTGTCCCTCCTGTGGTGGTTGCAGAGTGCTCATCTTCTAGAGGGCCGCAGATTCGGCATTCAGGACTGGGTCCTGGTGACCACGGATGCCAGCCTGCGAGGCTGGGGAGCAGTCACACAGGGAAGGAATATCCAGGGCTTATGGTCAAGCCTGGAGACATCACTTCACATAAATATCCTGAAGCTAAGGGCCATTTACAATGCTCTTAGCTTAGCAAGACCTCTGCTTCAAGGTCAGCCGGTGTTGATCCAGTCGGACAACATCACGGCAGTCACCCACGTAAACAGACAGGGTGGCACAAGAAGCAGGAGGGCAATGGCAGAAGCTGCAAGGATTCTTCGCTGGGCGGAAAATCATGTGATAGCACTGTCAGCAGTATTCATTCCGGGAGTGGACAACTGGGAAGCAGACTTCCTCAGCACGACCTCCACCCGGGAGAGTGGGGACTTCACCCAGAAGTCTTCCACATGATTATAAACCATTGGGAAAAACTCGACAGGTATTGCGCCAGGTCAAGGGACCCTCAGGCAATAGCTGTAGACGCTCTGGTAACACCGTGGGTGTACCAATCAGTGTATGTGTTCCCTCCTCTGCCTCTCATACCCAAGGTACTGAGATTGATAAGATGGAGAGGAGTAAGCACTATATTCGTGGCTCCGGATTGGCCAAGAAGGACTTGGTAACCGGAACTTCAAGAGATGCTCACGGAGGATCCGTGGCCTCTACCTCTAAGAAGGGACCTGCTCCAACAAGGACCCTGTCTGTTCCAAGACTTGCCGCGGCTGCGTTTGACGGCATGGCGGTTGAACGCCGGATCCTGAAGGAAAAAAGGCATTCCGGATGAAGTCATCCCTATCCTGATCAAAGCCAGGAAGGATGTAACCGCAAAACATTATCACCGCATTTGGCGAAAATATGTTGCGTGGTGCGAGGCCAGTAAGGCCCGACGGAGGAAATTCAACTGGGTCGATTCCTACATTTCCTGCAAACAGGAGTGTCTATGGGCCTGAAATTGGAGTCCATTAAGGTTCAAATTTCGGCCCTGTCAATTTTCTTCCAAAAAGAACTAGCTTCAGTCCCTGAAGTTCAGACGTTTGTAAAAGGGGTACTGCATATACAGCCTCCTTTTGTGCCTCCAGTGGCACTTTGGGATCTCAATGTAGTTTTTTGGGTTCCAAAAGTCACATTGGTTTGAACCACTTAAATCTGTGGAGTTAAAATATCTCACATGGAAAGTGGTCATGCTGTTGGCCCTGGCCTGGGCCAGGCGCGTGTCAGAATTGGCGGCTTTATCCTGTAAAAGCCCTTATCTGATTTTCCATTCGGACAGGGCGAAATTGAGGACTCGTCCTCAGTTTCTCCCTAAGGTGGTTTCAGCGTTTCACCTGAACCAACCTATTGTGGTGCCTGCGGCTACTAGGGACTTGGAGGACTCCAAGTTGCTAGACGTTGTCAGGGCCCTGAAAATATGTTTCCAGGACGGTTGGAGTCAGAAAATCTGACTCGCTGTTTATCCTGTATGCACCCAACAAGCTGGGTGCTCCTGCTTCTAAGCAGACTATTGCTCGTTGGATTTGTAGTACAATTCAGCTTGCACATTCTGTGGCAGGCCTGCCACAGCCAAAAATCTGTAAATGCCCACTCCACAAGGAAGGTGGGCTCATCTTGGGCGGCTGCCCGAGGGGTCTCGGCTTTACAACTTTGCCGAGCAGCTACTTGGTCAGGAGCAAATACGTTTGTAAAATTCTACAAAATTGATACCCTGGCTGAGGAGGACCTGGAGTTCTCTCAATTGGTGCTGCAGAGTCATCCGCACTCTCCCGCCCGTTTGGGAGCTTTGGTATAATCCCCATGGTCCTTACGGAGTCCCCAGCATCCACTTAGGACGTTAGAGAAAATAAGAATTTACTTACCGATAATTCTATTTCTCGTAGTCCGTAGTGGATGCTGGGCGCCCATCCCAAGTGCGGATTGTCTGCAATACTGGTACATAGTTATTGTTACCAAAAAAAAAAATCGGGTTATTGCTGTAGTGAGCCATCTTTTCTAGAGGCTCCTCTGTTATCATGCTGTTAACTGGGTTCAGATCACAAGTTGTACGGTGTGATTGGTGTGGCTGGTATGAGTCTTACCCGGGATTCAAAATCCTTCCTTATTGTGTACGCTCGTCCGGGCACAGTATCCTAACTGAGGCTTGGAGGAGGGTCATAGGAGGAGGAGCCAGTGCACACCAGATAGTCCTAAAGCTTTCTTTAGATGTGCCCAGTCTCCTGCGGAGCCGCTATTCCCCATGGTCCTTACGGAGTCCCCAGCATCCACTACGGACTACGAGAAATAGAATTATCGGTAAGTAAATTCTTATTTTAATTGGCCACACCTAGGTGGGTTGGTGTATGTATTGGAAACTGAGTAGGTCCTACAGCACGCAAGCGCTCTGCCAATAAGAAAATGTCCCATTCCGTTTTCATGCTGTCTCTGTGTTATTGCGTTGCATCTGCATCCTGGAAGCTAGTGTGAGACAGAATGGTGGCGAGTGTGGCAACTGGGGCGATCATCCTCCTGAAGGCAGTTAACAGAGCTGTCTCCAGCATGGATAGTGTTCATTCTTGTACCCTGCACCTGTCACAACCCGTACAGTTCATCTTTCCTGCCTGCGGTGTCGCTCTCTGCTCTGGTGTTTCTAGCACACTCTGGTCTGTATCTCAGCTCTGTTGATTCTAGTGCACTCTGGCTTCTATCGCAGATACATATCCGAGTGTTCTAGAAGCACCAGAGCAGAGAGCGACACCTCGGACAGGAAAGAGGAACTTCATGGGTCGTGACAGGTGCAGGTTGCTAGAATCAACACTACATGGAGTGACACTTCAGTGGTCTAATGGACACTGGGCCCTAAGAATACTGCCTAATGTGCCTTAAAAGTAAAAATTGAATGTATGGGGGAGGGGACCTTGGATTGAACGCGTTAATTACAAATATATTGAGAGTAAAAATTGAATACAAGACGTCCCAACCATTGTTTACTGTTTTATTTAATAGAAAATAAAATCTACAGTATCTCGGTCTGACCATGGTCCAAATGGGAAAGTCAGCTAAAAATGAACCTGCTTACTGCCAGTAAAGTAATAAAATAAGGAGTTTCCAGAACTTCACTTCACCAGGAGCCGATTGTGGTATGCTCCTGTGGATGTCACTGATAATTATACTATAGTACAATCGCTCCTATTACTGCACTCCAGGAATTGTGAGATAAAAGGAACGATGTTCTGTCTGGGATAGGCACCTTTTAATTGAATTGGTCCCTTGGATTTGATCAGTTAGTGGACGTTTATTTTAAAATAGTGTTCCCTTAGTTATTATCTATTGGTATAATGAACATTGGTCTCCATGATCTGTACTGACCATCACAATCCAGTGGAGTCTGGAAGAGCAACTTAGAGCTAGAATAGCCTATGATTGGCTAGCCTGGGGCTGGTATACATTATAGATGGACAACCTTATGTTCATGGTTTGAATGCTATAGTGCACAGGTTCTCAAGCTCAGTCCTCAGCACCCCACACAGAGCATGTTTCTCTTACGTCCTAGAGGATGCTGGGGTCCATATTAGTACCATGGGGTATAGACGGGTCCACCAGGAGCCATTAGCACTGTAAGAGTTTAATAGTGTGGGCTGGCTCCTCACTCTATGCCCCTCGTACCAGACTCAGTTTAGAAAATGTGCCCGGAGGAGCCGGTCACAGCTAGGGGAGCTCTACAGAGCTTTCTTAGTAAAAGTTTATTGTAGAGTTTTTATTTTACAGGGAGGCTGCTGGCAACAGCCTCCCTACATCGAGGGACTGAGGGGGGGGGGAGCAGTGTCCACCCTGTGGGTTCTGAGCCACTGTCTCCGCTGACTGGACACTGAGCTCCAGAGGGGATAGATTGCTCCCCGTCGCAGGGGAACGCTCACCCCAGCAGCATGCCGCTACCCCCTTGCAAAGCTGAAGTTTGTGGCGAGCGAGTCACCGACCCCCCCGGTGTGAAGATGGTGGCTACAGGGTAGGAGCGTAGTACTAACTGGGGGCTCAGCGGTACTTAGGTGCGGCACTGTGAGGGGCTCCCTGAGCCGGCGCTTTAACCCTACACTGACCAGAAAGCCTGTCGGGGTCTGCGGATCTCAGCCAGCAAAAAATCCTCAGGCCAGTATAATCTTGGAAGAGCAGGAAGACAGCGCCATTAAGGGGCAGAGCTTCTTTTCAGAGCGGACCCAGCAGCATTCAGCGCCATTTGCCTGTCTGCAGACACGCTGCCAGTGGAAGAGCAGTCCCTCCAGAGCACCTCCAGTTATCTGTACGGTATCAGGGGGTTGTAGAAGGGAGGGGAGGCTGTGTAAGACTGTGTCATCTATTAAGGGACACAGTCAGCGCTGGTTACGGGTCTCCTTATACCTATATAGCGCTGTGTGAGGGTTGGCTCCAATCTCTGTGTCTTTCTGCCATTCTTGGGGGGGAAACTCTGTCTGCCCTGTACCCTGTGTGTATGTGGGGTGTACAAGCAAACATGTCTAGAGACTCTATCTCATATGCTGCAGAGGGTTTATCTTCTCAGGAAGATCCCATCCCATGTAATGAGGATTGTACTGTTGTAGCGCAGATCCCAGCTAGAGAACCGGAGTGGTTAGCCTCTCTTAGGGGGGCTATTTCTCAGAGTTCTGAAAGGGTTGCAAGGACTGAGCATACATCTTAGGTATTGCAGTCCTCTATGGCAGTATGGTCCGATACTGCTCCCTCAGGGCCCCCTGCGGTACATTCTCACAAACGTGCTCTTGCCCAAATTATGCAGGATGACATGGATACCGATTCTGACACAGCAGACGGTGATGGGGATATGTCGAGGGGGACGGCATCTCTTGCTAAGGGGGTGCAGTTGATGATTGAGGCCATGCGGGATGTTACATATTTCTGACACACCTCCTGAGCATGTTGAGGAGGCCTTTTTCATGGACAGTAAGAAAGCCCCTCTCACCTTCCCGGCATCTAAGGAATTAAATGCTATATTTGAAAAAGCCTGGGAAAACCCGGAGAAAAAACTCCAGATCCATAAAAGGGTCCTGGTTGCTTTTCCCTTGCCGGAAAACGATAGAAAAAAATGGGAGTCCCCGCCTATAGTTGACGCCTCTGTCACCAGGCTGTCAAAACAGGTGGTCTTACCAGTCCCGGGATCTACCGGGAGGAGGATCACTCTGCAGGAGGACTTGACTACGATGGATAAAGGTGACGTTGATTTGTTTTTAAGTAACATCCAGGATTCTTGGTAGAATCCCTGAAGAATCTGTGTTCCATGGCTGCTGGGATCTCCTCCATGTCCGTCTCGGCTCGCAGGGGTCTCTGGCTGGGCCTATGGTCTGCGGATGCGGAATCCAGGAAAAGTGTGGAGAGCCTACCCTATACAGGTCAGGTTCTGTTTAGGGAGGCACTGGATGCGTGGATTGCCACGGCTACCGCGGGTAAGTCTCCTTTTCTCCCCTCAGCTGCAGCGGCTACGAAGAAGCTTTTTACTCCCAACACTTCACAGTCCTTTCGGCCCGTGAGGCCTAGAAAGAACAAGCCTTCTCACACCTTCTTTAGTGGTGGTCGTGCCAAAGCCAAAAAGCCTGCTCCCGCAGGTTCCCAGGACCAGAAGCCTGCTTCTGGTGCCTCAAAGTCCTCAGCATGACGGTGGACTGGCCAGGCTGGAGGTAGGTCAGGTGGGAGCAAGACTCCGGCATTTCAGCCACACCTGGGTGTCATCTGGCCTGGACCCTTGGATACAGGATATAGTGTCCAGGGGATACAGGCTGGAGTTTCAAACTCTCCTGCCTCACCGTTTCTTCAAATCATGCTTGCCAGTTTGCCGGCAGACAATCCTAGCGATTCTTCTGGACGCTATCCGAAAATTGGTAGTGTCCGAGGTCTTTGTTCCAGTTCCACCTCATCAGTTGAACAAAGGTTACTATTCGAACCTTTTTGTGGTACTGAAGCCGGATGGTATGGTAAGGCCAATTCTGAACTTCAAATCTTTGAACCCTTATCTCAGGGACTTCAAATTCAAGATGGAATCTCTGAGAGCAGTTATCTCAGGACTGATGGAGGGGGAGTTCCTGGTGTCCCTGGACATCAAGGATGCGTACCTCCATATTCCCATTTGGTAGCCGCATCAGGCCTATCACAGGTTTGCAATGTTAGATGATCACTATCAGTTTCAGGCACTGCCGTTCGGTTTCTCCACGGCACCGAGGGTCTTCACCAAGGTGATAGCAGAGATGATGGTTCTCCGCAAGCAGGGGGTGAACATAATTCTGTATCTGGACAATCTGCTGATCAAGGCATCATGCAGAGAGAAGTTGTTAAGATCCATTGCTCTCACGACACATCTGCTCAAGGAGCACGGTTGGATCCTGAACCTTCCAAAGTCTCATCTGGAGCCGACAAGGAGGCTGTCTTTCCTGGGGATGATCCTCGACACGGAGGTGCAGAGGGTGTTTCTACCGGTGGAGAAAGCGTTGGTGATTCAAACAATGGTCCGGAATGTCTTGAAGCCTGCCCGGGTATCGGTTCATCAGTTAATCCGCCCTCTGGGGAAGATGGTTGCCTCCTACAAGGCTCTGCAGTACGGAAGGTTTCATGCTCGATCCTTTCAGCTGGATCTCTTGGACCAGTGGTTGGGATCTCACCTACATATGCACTAGAGGATATGTCTGTCACCGAAAGCCAGGATTTCACTCCTCTGGTGGCTACAACTACCACGCCTTCTGAAGGGCCAAAGGTTTGGAGTTCAGGACTGGATCCTTCTAACCACGGATGCAAGTCTAAGAGGTTGGGGAGCAGTCGTTCAGGGGGAAACCTTCTAAGGAAGGTGGTCAAGTCAAGAATCCCTTCTCCCGATAAACAAACATCCTGGAGCTAAGAGCCGTATACAACGGCCTTCTTCAAGCAGCTCACCTTCTGCAGGATCGGGCTGTTCAGGTGCAGTCGGACAACTTGACCACAGTGGCCTACATAAACCGAAAAGGCGTAATGAAGAGCAGGGCTGCAATGTCAGAGGTGATAAGAATCCTCTGGGCAGAAAGGCACACGGTGGCGATGTCAGCAGTCTTCATTCCGGGAGTAGACAACTGGGAAGTGGACTTCCTCAGCAGTCACGATCTCCATCCAGGAAAGTGGGCCTCCACACGGAGGTGTTCGAGGAGGCAATCGGTTGGTGGGGGGTTCCTCACATAGACATGATGGCCTACCGTCTCAACAAGAAGCTGAGGAGGTACTGTTCCAGGTCGAGAGACCCATAGGCAGTGGCGGTGGACGCGCTAGTAACACCGTGGGTGTTCACGTCAGTGTATGTGTTCCCTCCACTTCCTCTAATTCCAAAAGTTCTACAACTTATAAAAAGAACAAAGGTTCTGGCAATCCTCATTGCTCTGGACTGGCCAAGGAGGGCTTGGTACGCGGATCTGCTGGATCTACTGCTGGAAGATCCAAGTCCCCTACCTCTTCGAGAGGATCTTCTACTGCAGGGGCCGTTCGCTTATCAAGACTTACCAAGGCTACGTTTGACGGCATGGCGGTTGAGCACCAGATCTTAGCTCGGAAGGGTATTACGAGCGAGGTTATTCCTACCCTGATACAGGCTAGGAAGGGGGTAACGTCTAAACATTACCATCGAATTTGGAAAAAATATGTGTCTTAGTGCGAGTCCAAGAAATTTCCTGCATTGGAGTTTCAACTTGGACGTTTTCTCCTTTTCCTGCAAGCAGGTGTGGATATGGGCCTAAGATTGGGCTCCATCAAGGTCCAGATCTTGGCTTTATCCATTTTCTTCCAAAAACAATTGGCTGTCCTCCCTGAGGTTCAGACCTTTTTGAAAGGGTTTCTGCACATCCAGCCTCCCTTTGTGGCGCCAACGCCACCCTGGGATCTTGATGTGGTATTACAGTTCCTCCAATCGGATTGGTTTGAGCCTCTACAGGAGTCTGAAATCAAATTTCTCACGTGGAAGGCGGTCACTTTGTTGGCTTTAACTTCTGCTCGACGTGTGTTGGAATTGGGGGCTTTGTCCTGTAAAAGTCCCTATCTGGTCTTCCATGAAGATTGGGCGGAACTCAGGACTCGTCCGCAGTTCCTTCCTAAGGTTGTGTTGGCTTTTTATATCAACCAACCTATTGTGGTGCCAGTGGCTGCTGACTCCTCAATTGCTTCAAAGGCCTTAGATGTTGTGAAGGCTTTGAAGATTTATGTGAAAAGGACGGCTCGTCATAGAAAATCTGACTCTCTGTTTGTCCTCTATGATCCTAAGATAATTGGGTGTCCTGCTTCTAAGTAGTCGATTTCACGCTGGATCAGGTTCACCATTCAGCATGCATATTCTACGGCAGTATAGCCGTGTCCAAAATCTGTTAAGGCCCACTCTACTCGTAAGGTGGGCTCTTCCTGGGTGGCTGCCCGGGGTGTCTCGGCTATACAGCTTTGCCGAGCAGCTACTTGGTCTGGGTCGAACACGTTTGCCAAGTTTTACAAGTTCAATACTTTGGCCTCTGATGACTTCAAGTTTGGTCAAGCAGTTTTCTGGGAGCTTTGTACATCCCCATGGTACTAATATGGACCGTAGCATCCTCTAGGACGTAAGAGAAAATAGGATTTTAATTTACCTACCGGTAAATCCTTTTCTCGTAGTCCGTAGCGGATGTTTTCCTGCAGTGGTTATTTAGTTCAGTACTGCCTGGTTTCTAGGTAAGTTCTGCGTTCTTACTGTTTCAGCTGTTGCGAGTTTATCCGGCATGTTGACCGGATTTGCCTTGTTGTGAGAGCTGGTATGAATCTCCTCGGGCACAGTTTCTAGACTGAATCTGGTAGGAGAAGCATAGAGGGAGGAGCCAGCCCACACTCTCAAACTCCTAAAGTGCCAATGGCTCCTCGTGGACCCATCTATACCCCATGGTACTAATATGGACCCCAGCATCCTCTGCGTACTACGAGAAAAGGATCCTATTTTTGCAGGTCTCCTCACAGAATCACAATTGAAATAATTAGCTCCACCTGTGGATCTTTTAAAATAGGTAAGTGAGTAATGAATACACCTGTGCACCTGCTGGGTTACCAGCAAAACATGCACTGTGTGGGGTCCTACGTAGGGAGGCCAATTTTGGCCCAAAAATGCCGGGATTTGAATACCGGGATTGGAGCCTCCAACCCCGGGATTGGGGTGCGCATGCGCAGTTTTGCCGGGCAGCGCTGAGCACTATAGCACAGCACTGCCCCAGCTGTCAGTGAGGTAGTTACAGCAGCCATGGACACACACACTGACCCATTTCAAATGCATCAGACCGGCAGCCAATCAGGGAAGCGGCAGCAGCCGCGGCTGCTGATTGGCTGCCGGACTGCCAGTTCTGATTGGCTGGCGACCAGCGCCACATTTGAAATGCCGCCAGCGCGGTCAGTGCATGTGTGTGTGTCCATGGCTTCTGCCCGCCTAAGAAGAGTAAGTCGTATTTACTTATCGCTACCTACACCCACCGTCCCTCTCTGCTCCTGACATCCTCCCTGCTCGCTACACCCACCTTCCCTTTCTGCTCCTTACATCCACCCTCCCTTGCTGCCCTTCTCATATACTCTCCCTGCTCCCTACACTGATCCCTACTGCAGTCCTGGGATCCCTGGATTGAGCATTTTTCAATCCCAAATCCCGGGATTGCTAAAATGCCCCGGGATTGGCCTCCCTAGTCCTGAGGACCGAGATTGAGAACCTGTGCTATAGTGGTATCCGGCCCAAGTTGCCTAACACTCAGGCTGGTTATGGCTTTGTCGGATGGGTGGCAGTTATTTCTAACTTTAAACCACACCAGCCCAAAGAAATAAATGGAAGCGGTGCACAAACTGAAACAAATGGAAGAGAGTTCCCATTTTTAAAACTGATCAAGTTCATTGCATATTGTATGAATTCTAATTTTTTTTTCTTTGTGGCAAGGAGGCGTTTTTTTAGTGATTGATCAATTTAAAAATAGAGAAAAAATGGACTTTATATTTCCCCGTAGTATTTTCTCCTCCTCCTTATTTATAATTAACATAGGTTGTCTGTGAGATGTTTTCCTCAGCAACACCATCAATTTGCCCAAATAAAAACATGTCATTAATTTATAGTGACAATGCATCACTATCATGGTGTATGCTTCTGCAGACACTGCTTATTCCAGGCTCCAGGTGCTGCACAATAACAAGCAAGCACAACAGGTCATGTATTAGTTATGCACAGCTAGTATGTAATTCCACAGCAGGAGAACTCACACAATATTAACAAGTTTTTCATGCACCATTTCCAAAGCATGACCTGAGGTGAACAATTTATCTGTTAGTAAAAAAGGGAATACTGCAACTGCCAATAGATCTCTCTTGTTTTGATGTTTAAATTATGTAGTTAAATTGCTCTTATCGCATGGAGCTGCTGGCAGGTTAGAGCTGTAAGTGTTCAGCTGTGAGATTAGCAAAGCTTCAGCTCGGCATTGGTTCCCTATTAGTCTGTACCTTCCGTTTCTCATTTGTCACTACACACACCAATTGCCTGATCTGAATTCCAAAATAGGTTTGCTGGGATAGCCATTATGTGACCTAATGCACTATAACTGTCTGTATAGAGGACAGGAGTTCTACCCATGCCATTCGGGTGTGGAGGGGTTAGCTCAGTAAATGCGTCCTGGAGTGTACAGTTCTTCTACAGCTATAGAGCAAAGGGCAAGCTGTGAGCTTCCCGAAAGATGGGATCCCGGCGGACGATATACCGGCGCCGGGATCCCGAAGTAGGAGGCAATGCCGGCGTCGAGATACTGATACCGCATGGGATGCCGGCGTCACATTACCACCCCCCCTGCTGTGTCTTGCCACGGGGTTAGGCTGCAGGGCCGGGAATGTTAGGGATCGGGGATGGAGGGTTAGGGTTGGGCACATAGAAGGGGAGGTTAGGGTTAGGCATCAAGTGGGGAGGATTAGGTTTAGGTAGCGGGGAAGGAGGGTTAGGGTTAGGCACCCAGCAGGGAGGGTGAGGGTTAGGCACCCACAAAGGAGTGTTAAGGGGGATTCCTGGGGGGCTGTCGGGATTCTGATGGATGGGATGCCGCTGTCAGTATTCTAACCGCCGGCATTCTGTCCATCAGCAAATCATACTGATCCACAGCAAAGGTCTCTCTTGCACCTTTTACCATTACACATAGATGTGAGGGGTCCGGGATATGAAGTCAGCAGTGACCATGTCGAAATTAATAATATTGACATGAGAATGTCGACATTGATAACTTGTTGACATGGTTATAATGTTGACAATGTCTTCTTAAAGTAAGTGTAACCATAAGCCTAGCTGTCATGTTAACACTTTCATTATGTAGACATTTCAAATTGTCGACATGCTATCTATATTGACATATATCAGATGTCCACATTTATGATGTTGATATTCTAACCATGTTGGCATCATAAATGTCAACACTCTGGTGTCAGCATAGTGACCACGACAATATGACTGCATACCAGATGTGAGACTGTGAGCTTTTGCTTAGCTTTCTAGTCAGCGGTTAGATTGATTATAGTAAGTGTGGTTTAATAGTAAAAGGTGTGTGTGTGTGTGTGTGTGTGTGTGTGTGTGTGTGTGTGTATAGTGGTGGTGGGGAGGGTTCTTGTTAAAGCACAAACACTCTTAAGGTGTGTACACACTGAGATTTATCCTTGCAATTTTGACTATATAGGGGGTCATTCCGAGTTGATCGTAGCTGTGCTAAATTTAGCACAGCTACGATCATGAACTCAGACATGCGGGGGGACGCCCAGCACGCATGTCAGTGCCGCCCTCCCGCACAAATACAAAAGCATCACACAGAGGCGATGCTCTTGTATTTGTGGAGTAACTCCCGGCCAGCGCAGCTCCTGCGGCTGGCCGGGAGTTGTGTGTCGCTGCCGCTGGTCACAGCGGCACGCCTGGCCAGACCGCGCCTACTAAACGGCGGCTTAACGCCGCCGTTCAGCCCCCTCCCTCCCAGCGACCGCCTCTGTCTCAGAGGTGATCGCTAGGCAGCGACGACTGCCATGCGCCGGCGCACTGCGGCGCCGGCGCATATGCAGTTCCGACCCGATCGCTGCGCTGCGACAAACTGCAGCGAGCGATCGGGTCGGAATGACCCCCATAGTCAAAATCGGAGAGGAAAGTTAGTGCAAATCGCAAAGTGTTAGGCAGCTTGCGATACCAATGCACACTCCCGTGGGGTCAGTATCGCAAGGAAATATAGGGGGTAATTCAGAGTTGATCGTAGCAGCAAATTTGTTAGCAGATGGTCAAACCATGTGCACTGCAGGTGTGGCAGATATAATGTTTGCAGAGCGAGTTTGATTTGTTTGGGTTGTTTTATTTATGTGCAGGGTAAATACTGGCTACTTTATTTTTACACTGTAATTTAGATTTCAGTTTGAACACACCCCACCCAGATCTAACTCTCTGCACATGTTATATCTGCCCCACCTGCAGTGCATTTCTGGAAGGTCGACGCTTTGGGATTCAGGATTGGATCCTCCTCACAATGGAAGCGAGTCTGAGAGGATGGGGAGCTGTCACCCAGGGGGCGCAGTTCCAGGGTAGGGGGTCTGCCCAAGAAGCCCTCCTTCCGATCAACATCCTGGAACTGCGGCCATCTACAGTGCTCTGATTCAGGCCTCCCCTCTACTCCGGGATCGGGCGATCCAGGTTCAGTCGGACAACGTCACGGCTGTGGCGTACATCAATCGACGAGGAGAGGCAAAAAGCAGAGCCTGCATGCGAGAAGTGTCAAGAATGTTCTTCTGGGCGAAAAGAAATGCAAGAGCACTGTCCGCAATCTTCATTCCATGGGGTGGACAACTGGGAAGCGGACTTCCTCAGTCGCCACGATCTCCACCCAGGGGAGTGGGGACTACACCCTTAGGTGGTTCAACAGATCGACAGGTGGGGCTGCCCACAGATCGACATGATGGCCTCTCGCCTCAACAAGAAGCTTTGTTGCTATTGCTCGTGAACCAGAGACCCTCAGGCGAGAACAGTGGATGCACTGACAACGCCTTGGCCTTAGCTGATCTACCTATTTCCTCCGAATCCGTTGATCCCCATGGTACTCAAGAGCATCAGGCACCAAGGAGTGCAGGCAATCTTGATTGGCCCCGAAGAGTGTGGAACGCTGCCCTTCTGGATATTTCCGTAGAGTACCTTTGGCCTCTGTCGCTAAGTAGAGATCTTCTTCAGCAAGGACTGTTCGTCTACCCGGACTTACGGCGGCTTCATTTGACGGCATGGAACTTGAGCGGAACATCTTAACTCACACCAGGCTTTCCAAAAAGGTCATTGCCACTATGGTGCAAGCCAGAAAACCTGTGACATCAAACACTATCATCATATCTGGCGGAGATATGTCTTTTGGTGCGAGGAACACACATATCCATCTGCGGAATTCCACTTGGGGGGATTCCTTTGTTTCCTGCAGGCTGGAGTGGATAAAGGCTTACGTCTTGGATCCATTAAGGTCCAGGTTTCAGCTCTTTCCGTCTTCCAGAAGAAGTTGGCTTTCCTGCCAGAAGTAAAGAACCTTTTTGCAAGGGGTGCTTCACATACAACCTCCGTTTGTGCCGCCTATGGCACCTTGGGATTTGGATGTGATGTTACACTTTCTACAGTCCTCCTGGTTTGAACCTCTGATGATGGTAGAAGATAAGTAACTCACGTGGAAGACGGTGATGTTACATGCCCTGGCTTCTGCTAAACGTGTCCCAGAATTAGGGGCCTTATCGTGTAAAAGTCTCTATTTGATCTTTTACGAGGACAGAGCGAAGCTCAGGACTAGACAGCAGTTTCTGCAAAGGTGGTATCCGTGTTTGACTTGAATCAACCTATTGTGATTCCGTCTGCTTCTGGCACTTCTGCCCCTCCGGAGGAATTGGATGCAGTGCGAGCCTTGAAAATCTATGTCAAGAGAACGGCTCGGATCAGATAGACTGATTCCTTGTTCGTGCTGAATGATGCGCAGAAAAAGGGTTGTCCTGCTTCAGAGCAGTCTATTGGGCATTGGATTTGGCTTACTATCCAACAGGCCTATGTGTCGGCAGCTTTACCTGTTCCACAGTCTCTGAAGGCCCACTCTGAGATCGGTGGGGTCTTCCTGGACGGCTGCCTGTGGAGTCTCAGCCCTCCAACTGTGCCGAGCTTCTACCTGGTCGGGGAAGAACACCTTTGTAAAGTTCTACAAATTTGATATCCTGGCCAAAGAGGATACCCAGTTTGGGCAGGCGGTGCTGCAGATGTCTCCGCACGTTCCCGCCCATTCTGGAAACTTTGGGACATCCCCATCGTACTAATCTGTCACCAATATCCCTTATGGATGCTAGAGAAAATAGTATTTTAAATACCTACCGGTAAATCCTTTTCTTGTAGTCCATAAGGGATATTGGGCGCCCGCCTCTGTGCGGTGACTTTCTGAAGGTTCTCTTTTTGGTGTTACCTGTTCAGCTGTTGATGTTGCTGGCCCGGTTATGTTTTGGTGTGCTGGTGTGTATATTTGTGTTATTTGTTGTTATGTTCCTTCTCTCAAGTATGTCATTCTCCTTCTGGCACTGTTTACCTATAACTGACCTGTAGGAGGAGGCATAGAGGGGAGGAGCCAGCACACCCAGTTGAAGAAATGTAAAGTGCACTGGCTCCTTTGGACCCGTCTATACCCCATCGTACTAATCTGTCCCCAATATCTCTTATGGACTACGAGAAAAGGATCTACCGGTATGTATTTAAAATCCTATTTTTTAATCCCCCTAATTTCATAAAATCATATGAGAACTTAGTTTATGATATTTCAAACATTACTACGTCTCTGATCTCACACGACATCCACTATGGCACCAGCAGCAGTTACATCAGCACATATTAAGGAAACAAATCCTCAAATGTTACTGTATTGCTGAAATATATATACAATATCTATCTATCTATCTATGGGTACAAATATACAGTATTTTGCTACTTTAATGTTTCATCTGTTGAAACTAATAGAATCATCCTACTAACAGTGCGAAGAATGCCAGGATATCTATCAGAAATAGCAGGCTGTAAGGCTGTATGTATCTGACCAATCCATATTTACTCCAAGATACTGATATGTGTGAAGTGCCCAAATCTATATTTACTAATGCAAAGCCTTCCCATTACCAGTGCAAACTATGTTTTCTTAAACATTACTGTTGGGTGGGAAAAGGTTTGTGACAAATGCACTGAGGTCATGAGTTCGAGTCCCGCCACTGCCCTAACTGTGTGGAGTTTGTAGATTCTCTGTAAAGTGCTGCTGAATATGTATGTGCTGTATAAATAACTTATCACTGTGGTTCACCTGTAATATAAAACTGTATAGGTACTCCTGCATACTAACCATAGAGTCTCCCTGCATTACATGTATATATTTACATAACAGTCCCGCACATACTGCTTTTGAGTAATTAGTCCAGGTTGATGAATTAGGGAAATAAATGAGAAAATTGGGAGCAGACCATGTTGTACCTGATAGATAACATTGTGCTGGATTTGTTTCTGTATATAAAATACATATGACAAATTGCAATCATTACCGTGCAAGCCTGCATCTTGCATTTGAACTAATTGAGTTTCAGTGATTAAGCATGTTTATTTCATACGTCTCCTGAGTCTAATGTCTGACCTGCCAACCCTATTTGCAGAGATTGTTAAATCCTAAATTTAAATACTGGTGCAGTCAATACATTTAAAGGGAAAATGCACCTGTTTCTAATACCCCTTTTGAACTACATTGACGGGAATTTGCTGGTTCTAGCAAGCAGGCAAATTCCCGGGTCTCCGCCCCGACCCTGGTAAAGAGCAAGTCTGGAACCCGGGGCTTTGTCCCGTGTAGTTTGCTTTCACACTAAATAAAATCCTGGGTTGCTAGCGTTCGCATACAATAATCTGGGAATTTGCTTCTAGCGTGAAAGGGGTTTATACATTTTAAGTAAAATACAGATTTGTCCCAATACATTTTTTTCACCGTCGCACCAAACAGGCCATCTTGGCGCACCAGGTCCCATGAGACTCTGCTTTCACTAAGCAGCTTTTTTGCCCAATTTGCTCCTAACTGTTAATCAGCCCCTAAGTGGCCTATTCAGTTCCAGGTGCTGTGCCTCTAGAACCGTTCGTAGAGTGCACTACACAACCATTTATTTTTGCAGAATTTTCTTCTCACTCAGGAAAATCTGCAAAGATCTTATAAAGCACACAATCGTACATCTTTATTTGGCAGCGTCAGCCTTAAAAGTTAGATGATCCCTCCCTACCTCGAAGCCGGACGAGGATTGCAATGTTAAATTACTTTTCAGTTAACCTTTTTTGCTTTAATCAGTATAATGTCCATTTTAGAGTTTAGGTTTTTATCTTCATTTTACTTATCGGTTATGTAAACAACAGCCACCTTGGTGATTATGTATATTTAAAAGGCATAGGAGTTTTACTACTACAATATATTCAGTGCTTGGTGGAGGGACGCAGTTTGAGAACCATTGATGTACACAATGTTGTTTAAAGTTGGTTAAAGAAATATAAATAATGTATAATAAATACAAAGAAATAATAAAAATCACTTCTCAACAGACATAATAAATAAAAAGTTATTGATGTTGATTTAAGAATTTGATTTCTGTTTTTTTTTCTCCACAGGAAATCATGGCTGCTGCTTCCTCTTTGAATGTAGATGCTCTCAGAGAAGTACTTGAGTGTCCCATATGTATGGAGACATACACAGAAGAACACATGAGACCGAAGCTTTTGCAGTGTGGTCATACAATATGTAAACAGTGCCTTGAAAAACTCCTAACCAGTAATATCAACGGAGTGCGCTGCCCTTTCTGTAGCCGGATAACCCGCGTCACAAACCTGTCTCAGCTGACTGATAACTTGACTATCTTGAAGATTATTAATACATCAGACCTAGGTCAGGCTGTCACAGGATTGATGTGCAAGATGTGCAAACGCCGGCTACCACGCAGCTACTGCAAGAACTGTGCTTTAGTTCTATGTGAGATGTGCCGAGAAGAATCGCATCCTGATTCAGACCATACTGTACTTTCAATGACAGATGCTGCAAATGAGCGCCGCCACGTGTTACAGGAAAGGCTCGCCAGTCTGAGACAATGTATGCAGGACCTGGAAAAGAGAAAAGCCTCTCTGGACAACCTTTCCTCGCATATAAAGAACAAATACAAATTGGTTATGCAAGATTACAGCAAAGAGGAATTTAATGTGCAAGAGGAGCTAGCTCGATCACGCAAACACTTTGCAGCATCTTTATGTGAGGTAGAAAAGTTAAACAACCAATTGTTGGATGATCACTCATACCTTCTAAACATCTCTGAAGTACAGATTGTGTCAAGGTGTGACTACCTAATGCTAAAGATAAAGCAGTCGGATTCAGCTCTGATGGAAGAGCTGGAGGAAGGAGAACCAAAGCTTGCTGCTAATTTGCCACAAGATCTCATCTTGCAAGATGTAGAGTTTCTCAAGGTGGGACATGTTGGTCCTATACAAGTAGGTCAAGTGGTCAAGAAACCATACACTGTGAATTTACAAGAGCCTACTGCAGATGTGTTTCCAGTGGCTACATACAATGACACGGAGACACTGGGAGAAGTTGGGAATGTTCAGCATTGTGCAACACCTCCCATCACTCAGCTCACAGATGCTGCACGCACCTTGCAGCAATGCCAGTTTCTGCGGAAGATGGGCTCTAAGGGTAATATGCCAGGGATGTTTAATCTCCCGGTTAGCCTGCATGTTACTGCACTGGGGGAAGTGCTTGTGGCTGACAGAGGTAACTGCAGAATCCAGGTCTTCAACAGAAAAGGTTTTTTGAGAGAAATCAGACGAAGCCCAACAGGCATCGACACTTTTGTGCTCAGTTTTCTTGGCGCAGATCTTCCCAACTTAATTCCATTATCGGTAACTATGAACTGCCATGGACTGATAGGTGTAACTGACAACTACGATAACTCTGTGAAGGTATATACAATGGAGGGACATTGTATTGCTTGTCACAGAAGCCAACTAAGCAAGCCGTGGGGAATTGCAGCCATGCCCACAGGTCAGTTTGTAGTAACTGATGTGGAAGGAGGTAAGCTGTGGTGCCTGACTGTAGACCGCAGCCTTGGTGTTGTCAAATACAGTCGACTTTGCAGTGCTGTGCGCCCAAAGTTTGTGGCTTGTGACCAGGAAGGAACTGTGTTCTTTACCCAAGGACTGGGTCTGAACCTGGAAAACCGTCAGTGTGAACATAACCTTGAAGGTGGCTTTTCTATTGGCTCTGTGGGATCTGACGGTCAGCTAGGAAGACAAATCAGCCACTTCTTCTCTGAGAATGAGGACTTCCGTTGCATTGCAGGGATGTGTGTTGGGACTCGGGGAGATTTGATTGTTGCTGATAGTGGACGTAAAGAAATTCTTCATTTTCCTAAAAGTGGGGGTTATAGTGTCTTAATAAAGGAGGGCTTGACATGTCCTGTTGGAGTTTCTGTGACTCCAAAGGGACAGCTGTTGGTGCTGGATTGTTGGGATCATTGTATTAAAATATACAGTTATAATACACGCAGGTATTCCTCACCTTAAGAAGAAATTATGTGAATTAATCTGTTTCAGCATATGCTACATGCTGAAAGTCTTTCTAGTGAGAATTTGCTATAAGGCACTTTAAAAAGAAATTAGCAATCTATGCACCACTCAACCTTTCCACATTCACCGATACCGAAAAGCTGAAAGGAAATTGCACCATACGAGCTACGGGATTCAGAGATTCATACAGTATCTCAAACCACTAAAAGTAAGGAATTGGATAGAGGCTTTCAAGCTCTAACAATTGTAAAATAAAATCAATAACCTTGTCTTTATTATAGGGAGTATTGTTCAACTTTATATTCTACTTTTATAATATCATCTGGTATTATGTCTCTCAATCCACTCCATATCGACTAATACAGAATCTTTTAATAAATGAGAGCAGAGAAGGAGTTGTTCTGAAACTTATATAGCGGTGGTGTGGCCTATATTGCAAGAATAAAGAAAATCTTTGCTATTTGGACATTGTATTTTATGAATCATGTACAAATGTTTATTTTTAATTTTGCAGCAGTTTAAGTACACAATTTGATGTATGCAGATAGTAAGCCATCTCTGCACATATATAACATGTATAAATACTATGATGTATATTTAGTAGTATATCTGTATAGCAAAGTGTTCTTTGCATAGTAAGATGCAGAAATTGCAGTGGTGCCCCCCAATGCAAGCCTATGAACAGACTGCAATGTTGACTGAAGGGTTCAATCAATCCCCGGAAGTTCCTAGTGAGTTTGGGTACGGTATCTGCCTGGTAGAAGGGATTACTTTCTATTCTATACATGACATATAAATTGTTTATGCATGCCTCGTATGTCCTGGAACGGCACTTTGAGGAAAGAGGTAAGAAAAAAAAGGGGAGGGTTTTACAGGACCTCAGGACTTGTTAGGTTTCTTGTTTTCTTTTACTAAAATTGAATGTAATGAAAATAGTATTCAGCGGGGCTGTGGATGATTGTTGGATGAAATTTTGTCTATAAAGAATAATATGCCTCTTATATGCAAACTGCACCAACATGCATATACATTATTTTCCCAATTTACCCGCATGGAACGTGTCAGGTTACATGTGGCAACACAAGTTGTGCCTAAACTAATCTATTTTTCTCCAGTCTCACCCCTATCCATCACGCACTGGACGTTACTTGTATCTTGTTTATCTGTAACAGCAGCCTGTTTTCCCCATGGCTGCGTGGCAGTTGTGTCCTCTTCTTCCTATGGCTAGGGAATAATGGACATGTTCCATCTATAACATTCACCAGCAAGCTATTAGTGCTGGGACTGGGACTTCAATGACAAGTGAATGACCTTGTTGGGATGAGTAGGGAGCAGTTAGATTTCTATGCACCGCACATGCAGCAGAAGAGTTGACAAGTTAGCAGGCAAGGGGAAACCCTCTCCAGCTTTGCAGCTGCTAATAAAAGTAGCTGTATTAGGGGTATTATTTAAGGCCCAATCTTTAAACATGGGAACTCTTCAAAAGTAAAAAGGAAAAGTTAGTAGTTAGATACTGTTTGTTATAATGAAGGACCAAATCTCATGTTTTGTGATAGATATATAGTGTGTGTATAAGTATGTATGTATGTGTATGTATGTATGTATGTATGTATATATATATATATATATATATATATATATATAAATAGCGGTAATAGATTCGGCACTCGATATGGGTATGCTGGAATACTTGCTGCGGTGCCCTCTGTGATCTATGGCAAGATCCAATATAGCAAAGGAGGAATCAGCGGCACTCAGTCTGTTTTGCAAAGTGAAGAAATTCTTTAATGCAGTCCTACGGCGTTTCGGGGACTAGGCCCCGTCTTCAGGGACAAATCATACACGAATGATTTGTCCCTGAAGACGGGGCCTAGTCCCCGAAACGCCGTAGGACTGCATTAAATAATTTCTTCACTTTGCAAAACAGACTGCTGAGTGCCGCTGATTCCTCCTTTGATATATATATATATATATATATATATATATATATATATATATCAATCAATGTATATATGTGTGTGTATGTACTGTGTGTGTGTGTATATGTGTGTATATATATATATATATATGTATTATAAATAAAATTTTACATTTTTTTTGTTCTGTATCTTCAGGCATTAGTTCCCAGTATGGTGGCCACACATAGGGGGGTCATTCTGAGTTTGCAGCGTAGCGAACAGGCTTAAAATCGGCATTTCTGCGCATGCATACGGGCCGCAGTGCACATGTGCAAAGTAATTTCACAAAAAACTATGCAGTTTTACACAAGGTCGAGCGACGCTTTTCAGTCGCTCTGCTGATCATCTAATGATTGACAGGAAGTAGGTGTTTCTGGGTGGTAACTGGGAGTGGCTGGCCGAACACAGGGCGTGTTTGTGACGTCAAACCAGGAACCTAACAGTCTGAAGTGATCGCAAGGAAGGAGTAGGTCTGCAGCTACTCTGAAACTGCTTGAAAAAATGTCCGCACTATTCTGCCAACCTTTCATTCGCACTTCTGCTAAGCTAAGATACACTCCCAGAGTGCGGCGGCTTAGCATTTGCACTGCTACTAAAAGCAGCTAGCGAGCGATCAACTCAGAATGAGGGCCCTAAGCCGATCTTTCCACTTGATGTGAGTGTTGGGAACAGTGTCCAGATTGGCCATAAACATTGGAGGCCAAATAGCCCTTTAGTGCATAGGTGATGCAGCAGACCAAATTCTTTTAGCCTCACTATTTTGCACAGAAGGTGACTGCACACAGGCTGCTACCAATTCAATTACCAACATGACCTATAACAATAAGGTCATAATCCGTATTTGGCTTGTATTGGATTACACACTGTGATACTAGAGCAAGCCTTACATGCAGTTTAAGTTATGCCTTCTGAATGTAAAACCAAACCACCCCAACTGTAAAATGTCAACTGTAATTAAATAAAAGAACATTGTGATTAGAAGAGAAATGTCTATCTGTCATTATTAAACACTTTTTGTAAAGAAGTAGTAATCATTTTCTTGAACTCGACTAGACCAAAAACAATAAGTAGTGATTGGGGGCTTTCTGAATCAACAAAAGCTTCTTATTCTGTGAAAACTAAAGGTCCATACACATTAGACGATGTCGCTCTGTGAGCGTTGTCGTCTAATGTTTCCCCTCCCGGGCCGGCCGGTCGGCGGCTGACTGTACACATTGAGCGATATGACCACTCGTATCGCTCAGTGACGTCATGCCTCCATCAGCCCTGCATGCAGGTCGTGGATGACAGTCCAGATCCTGCATGCATGCACTGGCGACAGCGACAATAGTTGCCGACCCACGGTGCCGCGCATCGGTCGTCGCTGGCGGCATACACACTTGCCGATAAAATTAGCGACGTCGCTCAGAGAGGGGGAAAATGAGCGACGTCGCTCAATTTATCGGCAAGTGTGTATGTGCCTTAAGTTGCGTTTTATACACCGATGCGGTTCCCTGTAAATGGAATTTCCTGATTAACTCGGACATTATTTAAAGAGGCTCAGTTACATTTTTTGGACATTATTGGTTTCAATTTGTTGAATTGCCAATGTATTTTAGGCCTGTTACTATGGCAATAAAACACTAATGAACTTTTAATGGCTAAATAATGGTAGAGTACGCCCAATTTAGTTCCCACCCTCTACAACGGTTAATCCTTTCCAAGTGGGACGGCCTACCTCAGCGGATCAGATCTCACATGATCTCTTTACCTCTGGAGGTTCGTCTGTCGCTGACCCGGTGGCTCCAGGACCAGCAATTGAGCAGGGGCCATCCCTTCTGGATCCCCGACTGGGTCCTGCTGACAACGGACGCCAGTCTGAGAGGATGGGGAGCGGTGTTGGAGCAACACTCTTTTCAAGGTCGTTGGACAAAGGAGGAATAGCTCCTCCCAATAAATATTCTGGAGTTGAGGGCAGTGTTCAATGCACTATCTCTTGCCCTGCCTCTGTGACGGAACACACCTGTTCAAGTATGATCAGACAATGCCACCACGGTGGCATACATAAACCATCAAGGCAGCACTCAAAACTGTATAGCATTGATAGAAGTGTCAAAAATCCTTTGTTGGGTGGAACGCCATCTGCCAACCATATCGGCAGTGCTAATGCCGGGTGTCCTAAACTGGGACTTCCTCAGTCGCCAGGACGTGCACGCCGGAGACTGTAGTCTTCATCCAGAACTCTTTCAACTCCTAGTGGACAAGTGGGCCTACCGGACGTAGACCTCATGGCATCTCGATACAATCACAAGGTTCCTGTCTTCGGATCTCGGACCAGGGATCCTCAAGAAGTGTTCGTGGATGCACTGGTGGTTCCATGGAACTTTCGGCTGCCCTACGTGTTTCTCTTCAGTGTCGCTCCTGCCCAGGGTCCTATGGAAGTTCAAACAGGAAGGAGGAATGCTACTTCTAGTCGCTCCAGCGTGGCCCAGATGGCATTGGTTCTGAGACCTGCAGGATCTGTCGACAGGGCATCCACTTCCTCAGTGACCAGACCTCCTCGTTCAGGGCCCTTGTCTCTATCCAGACCTGGCCAGACTGGCTTTGACGGCATGGCTCTTGAAGCATCACTCCTGAGGGCCAAAGGATTTTCGAGGCGGTTATTCAAACTATGTTGAAGGCCCACAAACCGGCCTCTGCCCAGATTTATTACAGGGTTTGGAATTCTAACTTCACCTGGTGTGCTGATAAGAATTATGATGCCTATAGGTTCAGAACTTCCAGAATTCTGACTTTTCTGCAAAGAGGACTGGACTTAGACCTTCGTCTGGCCTCCCTCAAGGTTCACATATCTGCCATGTCAGTATCGTTTCAGATAAAATTTGAATCTATACCTGATGTTTATACTTTCACTCAGGGTTGTTCTCCTGTGGCTCCATGTGGTCTGTCTCTTGTACTGCATGCCCTGCAAGAGTCTCCATTTGAACCTCATGAATCGGTTGACCTTAAATGGCTCACAGCCAAGGTACTGTTCTTGCTGGCTACTGCCTCTGCAAGACGGGTGTCGGACTTAGGTGCTTTGTCCTGTCGTCCACCCTTTCTGATATTTCACTGTGACTGGGCGGTTCTACGAACTCGACCAGGTTATTTGCCTAAGTGGTGTCATCTTTTCACCTTAACAAAGAGATTGTGGTCCCGGCCTTCTTTGTCTTCCAAAGAACGTTCTTTGGATGTGGTAAGGGCTCTCCGTATCTATGTGGAGAGGACTGTCTCTATCGGGAAGTCAGATACCCTTTTTGTCCTGTTTTGTTTCCCCAAACGTAGCTGGCCTGCAAACAAGCAAACCTTGGCCAGATGGATTAGAATGGTTATTGCACAACCTTATGCACAGGCTGGACTCCCAGCTCCTGCTGCTATTTTAGCCCATTCTACTCAGTCTGTTGGACCTTCTTGGGCGGCATGCCGTGATGCGTCCGCAGAACAATTGTGCAAGGTGGCTACGTGGTCCTCAGTGAACACGATTCTTAAGTTCTATGCCTTTGATACCTTTGCCTCCCAGGATGCTTCCTTTGGACACCGGATTCTCACATATGCTAAGGGGCGTTCCCTCACTTGAGGAACTGCTTTAGGACATCCCTGATATTTTCTCTGGAAACCAATGTAACCTACTGCAGAAAAGGAAAGTTATGGTACTTACCATTGTTAACTGTCTTTCGGCGAGGTACATTGGTTCCACAGGACACCCACCCTCACGCACCTTTGCTTCTTTGGATTGTATGGCATTAGCCGCTGGTACCGTCTCCTGTCGTGAGAATGTGGTTCTATGTGACCAGGGCCGGTGCTAGGGTGTTCGGCGCCCTCCTGCAAACTATAAATTTGCGCCCTCCCACACTTTATAAAGGGACAGCGTGCGCTGGAAAAAGGGGTGTGGTCTCACAAGGAAGTGCGTGGCCACACAAAGTACCCCCATTTCAATTAACGCCACACAGTAGCACAATCGTATTCACATTACACAGCAAGTAGTAGTGCCACTTATACACATAATGGCCATAGATAGTAATAGCACCCTGTATACGTAATGGTCGCAGTAGCAGCGCCCCTTATACGTAATGCCCATAGTAGTAGCGCCACTTATAAGTAACACCGATAGTATTTGCACCCCTTATATGTTATGCCCATTGTAGTAGTGCCTCTTATGCGTAATGTCCATAGTAGTAGCACCATTTAAACATAATGCCCACAGTAGTAGCACCGCTTATACATAATGCACAAAGTAGCAACGTCGCTTTTACGTAATGCCCATAGTAGTGCCGCTTTTACATAATGCCCATAGTAGCAGTGCTGCTTTTACGTAATGTCCATAGTAGCAGTGCTGCTTTTACGTAATGTCCATAGTATTAGTGCCGCTTATATTTAATGCCCATAGCAGTAGCGCCGCTTATACGTAATGCGCATAGTAGCAGTGACGCTTTTACGTAATGCCCATAGTAGTAGTGCTGCTTATATGTAATGCCCATAGTGGTAGTGACGCTTATATGTAATGCCCATAGTAGTGGTGACGCTTATATGTAATGCCCATAGTGGTAGTGATGCTTATATGTAATGCCCATAGTGGTAGTGATGCTTATATGTAATGCCCATAGTAGTGGTGATGCTTATATGTAATGCCCACAGAAATGGCACTTATACAAACAACCCCGCCCCCCCCCCCACACACACACACATATATATATATATATATATACACACACACACACACACATATGTATACACACTCTCTCTCTCTTTCCCTTCACTTACCTAACAGTCTGGTTGGCCAAAGCAGCAGCAGTCAGTGTAGCTCCGCCCCCCCATTCCCGTGTAGCCCCCTTTTCAGCCCGGACCAACTCGACCAACCCCGCTGTCACAGGTGAGGGGGAGAGGAGGCTCCAAGCTGCCGACGCTGCTGCCTGTCATATAGTGTGACAGGCAAAGCAGCAGCAGAGACAGCGCCTCTCCTGGCCTGGCACCTACCTGCTCTGCATCCCTTTGCTGAGCGGGTAGCGCCGAGCCTGTATGTGACTAACACAGAGGTTCCCAAATGCTGTTCTCAAGGCACCCCAATGGTCCTGGTTTTAATCGTATCCATGCTTGGCCACAGGTGACTTAATTAGCACCTTAGTCAATTTGAGTTAACCATCTGTGCTGAGCCATAGATATACCTAAAACCTGGACTGTTGGGATGCCTTGAGGACCGCATCTGGGAACCTCTGGACTAACATCTGCATTCTCTCTTGCTTGCTCCTGCATTGGACTGGTTAATGAAACTGAGCTTTCAGTGCCTGGAGGCGGGGTTATAGAGGAGGCCGCAATACATCCTGGGACAGCTAAAGCTTTAGCCAGTTGGTGCCTCTGGATCAAGATCCACTCTACACCCCGATGTTTGTTTTCCCTGTGGAACTCAATATACCTCGCAGAAAGAGAGTTAACAATGGTAAGTCTATCATAACTCTCCTTTTAATAGACGTACCTTGCTGATTTCTTTAGCTTTGTAGACACAGACAGGTTGTTGTTAGTCTTCCACCTAATGAGATTGTTGCTTGCCCTGCCCATATTCTTGCTCCATGGGGGTTATTCCGACCTGTTCGCATGCTGGCATTTTTCGCAGCGGAGCGATCAGGTCACTACTGCGCAAGCATATGCACCGCAATGTGCAGGCGCGTCGTATGGGTACAAAGCAGATTGTTGCTGAGCGATGGATTTAACGAAGAATCAATTCGCATGGCCGATCGCAAGGAGATTGACAGGAAGAAGGCGTTTATGGATGTCAACTGACCATTTTCTGGGAGTGTTTTTGAAAAACGCAGGCGTGTCCAAGCGTTTGCAGGGCGGGTGTCTGACGTCAATTCCGGGACCAGACAGGCTGAAGTGATCGTAAGGGCTAAGTTCAGACCTACTCAGAAACTGCACAAAATGTATTTGCAGAGCTCGGCTGCACAGGAGTTCGCACACTTGCAAAGCGAAAATACACTCCCCTATAGGCGGCGACTATCTGATCGCAGTGCTGTAAAAAGTAGCTAGCGAGTGATCAATTCGGAATGACTACCCCATGTTCCCAACCCATAACTTAGCTTTGCACCACCCCTTTAGATTGTAAGGCTTTATGTGTACTTCCCCCAAACCACTCTCTTGTCTGCTCCCACCTCACCCATATACATTTCCGTGCAACATTCCTTCTGCATGTTCTTTACCTTGCCTATTAACATGTATGGTATTGTTAAACATATACTTCTTTTTGTTTCTTCTGTGTATTGCTTGTTCAGCCTTCTTATCTATTATATTCTATTTCCCCATTGTACCGCAATGTGGCATTTCTTGGCCAATATAAATAATAATAAATTATACAGTTATGGTAGATTTGCTGAGCATTGGTTTATTTGACATGGCCAGAATCGGAAGTCCAAGCTCAGATGAGCAGCTAGATTTGTCTATATGTTTGTTTTCCAAACTCGGGATAATTCTGACCTGATCGTGGATGTGCAAAAAAACACACATCTATGATCAGATTCTTAGACATGTGGGGGGAAACCCAGCACAGGGCAAGTTCGTCCCGCATGCCGGATCCACCTTTCCCACCGCAGACATGCGAAAGCATAGCACAGTGGCAATGCTTTTGCATGTTTCGAGTAGCCCTCAGCCTACACACCCCAGCTGTGAAGGCAGGGGGCTACCAGCCATGTTTCAAGTTGCAATGGTTGTGTGCCACTGCGTCCCACCCCGCAAATGGTCCTGACACACACCTGCATTGTCAACCAGACAGGTGGTTGCACAAGTGAGATGCCGTTGCATCTCAGCCTGCAAACGGTGCTGCAGCAGCATCCAGGTCTGAATTAGGCCCACAGTTCTCAAGGCACTATTAGGGTGTGTGTACACGGTGAGATATTTTCTTTTGATTTTGACTATATAGTCAAAATCGCAAGAAAAGTTAGTGCAGATCACAAGGTGAAAGTGCGATCCCGATTTGATCCCGATGCGCGGTCCCGCCAGGTCGGCATCGCAAGAAAAGATAGACTGTGCAGGCAAGTCAATCCTTGCTAGATCGGTGTACTGTCTAGTTCATCTCACATGTCAATGACATCTCACATAAGCCAAAATCGTAAGCACACATAGTCCATATCTCAAGAAAAGTTAGTCAAATCTGTGCTATCTGGGTTCCAGGGAGTTCAAGGGAAATCACAAGTGAAAATCGGGCATAGCAAGGATCTCATCGCGTGTGCACACCCTAATGCTGGGCACACCCTGGACAATATATTGAGTCTAGAGATGATCATCAATATTTTGTCTTCCTCATCTTTAAGTGTGTACACCCAGTTTAAGTTTGAAGACTAGTAAAGATATCACATTTGCGGTGCTATACGGCAGATGCAATATATCTGAAAGACATGTTAATAATGTATAGTGTGTATGGATAATCTGACAAAGTGTACAAAGACACTATTGGTAACATGATGCAGTGATATTGTTATTATACTAGGTAACCTACACTGATTTGCAGTTTGGATCTGCTCAGAATATACATGCTGCAGTTATATTTTTATTATACTAGGTAACCTACACTCATTTGCAGTTTGGATCTGCTCAGAATATACATGCTGCAGTGATATTGATATTATACTAGGTAGCCTACACTGTCAATTTGTATATTATAAGCTATATTGTATTCTGGGATGATACTTTATTGCAACTTTGAAATAGTTGGTAACTGCTATCTCAGTGTTTGTTTTAGTTGAGTTTTATGGCATGCTCTGTAAAAGAGGGTGGAGTGTTAGGCCTTCATTGCAATTATCAGACACACATGGATACTTACCATTCATAAGGAAAGATGCTAGGCTGATCAGCCGGGCTGATCAGGGTTGTATTAAAAGGGTTAAGAAAATATTACAATATAGACCTACCCAGGACGAAAACAGACGGAAACATCCCACCGACGTTGCAGAAAAACAACCACCCTTCCTTTCATTCCCAATCTAAATCATCTGCGCATTTCAACGTATGTATATATTTTACCAACTACAAACCTCATGACCTCTAAGAACAAAATGCAACCAATTTTGTATAAAATCAGTTACATTGTGATTTACATGTGACTGTACATACCTGTTTGTCACTTTGCTCTATCATGCACAGCTAACATACAGCGGAACAACAACAGTAAATAGGCACCTGAACTTTTAACTTGTACAAGTGAAACCTTACACTCTAAGCCTAGATAACACTGGTTTAATCTCAAACAAACTACTACAAATTGATTTTCTGCATTGCTCTTCATGGAGTGTTCATAAAGACCATTGCATCATTCAGTCTCGCAGCAACTCAGCCCTCTGTACATGTTGCCCCCTCAATTATACACTCCCCTCTTATTAGCACTCCTGAGCTTTCTACTTCCCTATACTCATTGACAATAACATCTACAACCTCTCACCATAAAAAACTTTCACAAACCTCTGACACTCACATTTATCTCTCACTTCTGCTTCTGATAGCTGGTGACATTTCACCAAATCCAGGTCCCAGCCACTTGCATCGCTCACATTAACCTGATTCACAGCAAAATAGAAATCCAGCTAACCTCATAAACATCACATGTCTTCCATCACCCTCCAGATCACTAAAATGTGCCTTATGAATGCACGCTCTGTTTGTAACAAATTAACATCCATCCATGACCTCTTCATATCCAACAACATCAATCTGCTGGCTATAACAGAAACCTGGCTCACACAATCTGACACAGCCTCCCCTGCAGCACTGGCACATGGTGGTCTCCACTTTACACACACCTCCAGGCCTGGTAACATAAAGGAGGAGGAGTTGGACTTTTACTTTCCCAATCTTTCGCGTACACTGTCCTACCACAGGTTCCATCACTCACATTTACCTCATTTGAAGTACATTCCATTAGGGTTTACTCTCCTTTCTCTCTGCGTGTTGCAGCTATCTACCGCCCACCTGGGCATCCCAAACAATTTCTGGAAGATCTTTCTGCATGGCTCCCTCACTTCCTATCCTCTGACATCTCCACCATTATCATGGGTGATTTCAATATTGCTATTGATTGTCCAAAATCTGCTGCTCCTGCCTCCAAACTACTCTCTCTAACCTCCTCTCTTGGCCTCTCCCAATGGACCGACACCTCTACTCATCAGGAGGGCCACTGCCTTGATCTAGTATTCACCAGACTATGCTCCGTCTCTGAACTCATTAACACTCCTTTCCCCCTCTCAGATCACAACCTTATCACCTGCATGCTCTCCTCCGTTAATTCAAACCCTGTGTTGCTGAAGTCCTCCAATCTTTCTCAAACCCACAGAAATATTAACACAATTAATCTTCAAGAACTTTCCACTTCACTCCAACAACTGCTTTCACCTATTTCTGCATTCACCTCTCCTGAGATGGCTGTATCACACCTGAACGAGACTCTAGAACTAGCCCTTGATGAAGTGGCTCCAGCTACCCATCACACTCCACGTAGGCCTAGATGTCAACCATGGCACTCCAAATTAACAAGACAACTACAAAAACTCACACGAAAACTTGAACGTCAGTGGCGTAAATCTTGTATTTCAAGTGACTTCCTCACATATAAGACTGTCTACCACTCTTTTATAGAAATGCCCTGGACACTGCCAAACAAACATATTTCCAAACTGTTATCTCTGCTCAAGCCTCTAACCCCAAACGACTCTTTAATACATTTCAATCACTTCTGAATCCTCCCTCACCTACCCCACCAACCACTATCAAGGCACAGGATCTTGCTTCCTACTTCAAGGAGATGATTGATAAGATCCGAGATGAAATGGTATGCTCTTCGGCAGCCAGTGACCTGCTCTGTTCTTTACCTGAACCCTCTGGCACTCTCTCTTCATTTGATCCCACAAATGAAGATGAAGTATCACTCTTCTCATCCTGCTTCTCTACTACCTCTTCTCTTGATCCTTTACCCTCACAAATAAAGCTCTGTGTCTGGTGCTCATCCCTACCTTAACTAAATCTGTAATCTCTCTCTACTGGTATTTTTCCTTCACTCTTCAAGCATGCAGTGATTACTCCCATTTTTAAAAAAAATTCTGACCCTAATGCTCTCTCAAACTACCACCCTATCTCTCAGCTCCCTTGTCTCTCTAAGCTACTTGAGAGACTTGCCTACACCCGACTCACACACTTTCTTAACTCATACACTTTATTGGACCCACTTCAGTCAGACTTCCGTTCCCAACACTCCACAGAGACAGCACTGACTAAAGTGGTTAATGATTTGGTCATTACGAAGTCTAAAGGCCATTACTCACTGCTTATTCTTTTAGATCTATCTGCTGCATTTGACACTGTAGACCACTCTCTTCTCATACAGACACTACAATCCCTAGGTCTTAAAGACACAGCCCTTTTTTGGTTCCTATCCTACCTAACTAAACACTCCTTCAGTGCTCGCTTCTCTGAATCTAGCTACTCTTCGCTACCTCTTTCAGTTGGAGTACTGCAAGGCTCAGTCTTGGGTCCTCTGCTTTTCTCGATTTATACCTCATCTCTTGGTAAATGAATCAGCTCTTTTGGATTTCAGTATCTGTACGCAGATGATACTCAAATCTACCTATCTTCCCCTGACTTGTCCCTATCTGTACTGGACCGTGTCACTGAATGCCTTTCTGCCATTTCATCCTGGATGACATCTCGCCACCTCAAACTTAATATTTCAAAGACAGAATTAATTATATTTCCACCGGCCAATAGTAGGTACCAACCTGATATCTCTATCACTGTTGAAAACTTGACTCTCTACCCTACCCCACAAGCTCGCTGCCTAGGTGTCATCCTTGACTCTGATCTGTCCTTTGTTCCCCACATTCAATCTGTCTCAAGATCATGTTACATGCATCTAAAAAACATCCAGAATACGACCATACCTTACACAAGACACTGCTAAAACTCTAAGCCACGCTCTCATTATCTTCCGCATTGATTATTGCAATAGTTTCCTAATTGGTCTTCCCAAAAC
The DNA here is from genome assembly GCF_028390025.1 of Pseudophryne corroboree. Taxonomy (NCBI): domain Eukaryota; kingdom Metazoa; phylum Chordata; class Amphibia; order Anura; family Myobatrachidae; genus Pseudophryne; species Pseudophryne corroboree. Next base: position 122,230,617 of record NC_086451.1, on the reverse strand, counting down.
TAGACTCTCACCACTACAATCCATTCTGAATGCAGAAGCGAGGCTAATCTTCCTCGCTAGACGTTTATCGTCTGCAGATCCACTCTGTCAGTTCCTCCATTGGTTACCTGTATTCTACCGCATTCAATATAAAATACTTTTACTCACACACAAGGCCATTAACCAAACCACACCAACGTACAACACTTCGCTTATCTCAAAATATCTCCCAACCCGACCCCTTCGCTCTTCACAAGACCTGCGTCTCTCATCCACACTCATTACTCGCTCCCACTCACGATTGCTGGACTTTCATCGGGCTGCACCCACTCTGTGGAATGCCCTACATGCACAATAAGACTCTCCTCTAGTCTCCAAACCTTCAAGCGTTCCCTGAAAACTCACCTCTTTAGGCAAGCATATCAAATTCCAGAACCGCCCACGTAACTTTCATAAACCTTCCTATCAAATTGCATCCACTCTACACAGTCCACACATATCCTCACATGTCTTCTCATTCTTCACTTTCCCTTCCTCTTGAACCTGGGTCATCATTGCTGTATGACAATATCATACAGCCCACCAAGAACCTTTGCAATCTAGCGGACAACTATGCAATAGATAGCACCTATCCTTGTGTATCCATGCCTATTTCCCTATAGATTGTAAGCTTGCGAGCAGGGCCTTCCTACCTCTATGACTGTTTGTTATCACCAAGTTTGTTATATCATTGTTATTTCCAATTGTAAAGCGCAACATAATTTGCTGCGCTATATAAGAAACTGTTAATAAATAAATAATAAATATTAGTAGCTGAAGATCCTCTTAACAGACTTGAGGGATAAAAATGTATTCCAGTTTGGAATAAGGCTGTGACATAACAAAATGTGGAAAAAGTGAAGCGCTGTGAATACTTTCCGGATTCACTGTACAGATAGCATTTCCTACCTGGTCCAAGCTCTGGAATGTATCACATTCCAGAGCTTGGTGCATATGACAAATATGGCCATGCATCCCACACCATGTGAGATGCCATTCCAACAGTGGTTCATCAATGTTCTCTTACTGTATGCTTGATTTCCCCTTTAACAAGTCAGTGTGTTACTGCTGTTTACAATGGACCTGCAAAGTCATTAAATCCTTAGAGTGGAAGGTTAAGTTACTTCCATTAGTTTATACATTCTGTAAATGTAGAACTGAACCCAAAAATCTAAAATGATAATCTTAAACTGCTATTAAACCAAATACTAAAGGAAAAATGAGGCCAAAAATCTGAAAACTACCAGTTTCGGAATTTGGCCACATTTCCCATATGTACCAAGCTCAGAATGCAATACATTACAGAGCTTGAACCCAGCGGGTTACTCTATCTTTAGATGGCGTTACGCAATAGAAGCTTATGAATGTCTCTCCGCAAATTCTGGAAAATACTTCAACTGGAAAAGCCTATGCCCCAAAAATTCTGGATAATAGATTCCAGTATACTGTACAGTGCTGTATTAAAGCTGAAATCCACACTCTGATTACCTCTAAAAACAAGAAGATGAGGGGTGAAATTTAGTAGCCTGCGAGTTTCAGGCTGTGCGGGACTTTGTGCGAGTCTGCCCATATATTTCACGCAGCAATCATTGACAATGCAAAACCAGGTTTTGCTGTGTAAATGATTGCGGCTTTAAAAATATGTGCAGACTCGCACAAAGAGGGTGATTCAGAGTCGACCGTAGCTGTGCTAAATTTAGCACAGCTACGATCAGGCACACTGACATGCGGGAAGACACCCAGAACAGGGCTAGTCCGCGCCGCATGTCAGGGCCGACCCCCCACTGCACAAGTACAAAAGCATTGCATGGCGGCGATGCTTTTGTACTTTAGGAGTAACTCACTGCCAGCGCAGCTCCTGTGTGCTGTCAGGAAGTTGCTCGTCGCTGCTCGGGTCGCAGCAGCTGCGTGTGAAGTCACACAACCGCCGTGGCCTGACCCCCCAAATGGTCCAGGCACACCTGCGTTGCCTGGATCATGCCCACTAAGCGGAGGCCAAACGCCACCGGCCCGCCCCCTCCCGCCCAGCGACTGCCGTGATCGCAATGCTAAGACAGCCGTCGGCTGTCTGGCATGCGCCGACGCATTTCGGCGCATGCGCAGTTCAGACCCCCAAAGTCCTGCACAGCCTGCAACTCGCAGGCTATTACATTTCATCCCAGGTGTTTTTATATCCTAAGTGTTTTGATTCATGATAGTATTTACAGTTTTCAAAATGTCCTGTGATCATACCTCCCAACTGCCCCGAATCCAGCGAGACAGTCCCGCTATTTGGAAACTGTCCCGCTGTCCCTCCCACAGGCAGCAGTGTTTTGCGGGCAGGGAAGGCAGTTGGGGTGGCTTTTTTGATCACCCGCTGCTCTGCTCTGCAAAGAAGCAACTGATTGCTGTATATACATACTGTGCGCAAGCGCACGGCATGTATTAACTGCTGGGAGGTGAGCAAGGGGCTGCCCAGCTGCTCTGGGAGCGATGGACACCCCCCCAAAATGCTGCATCACGGGTCAGTGCAGCGTGGTCATGCCCATTCCACCTTAGGCCACACCCCTTTATCGCATCCCGACCCTCGAAGGCAGAAAGTTGGGAGGTATGCATGTGATTACCATGGTAACCACAATCACATAACATGTAGTGAGCAGAGAGACTTCGGAAACGCCCCTCTTCTCACCCTGCGCAATCAAAGCATAAAATCCCAACCCTATACCGCCATGTAACTGCCAAGGAGCTTGGTGACTATTCAGACTCAGATCAAGTCACACTTTCCTGTTGAAAAACCGGTAATCAAATTCTTCCAGCAGAGAACTATTTATTAGTAGACTTACGAAAAATACTATTAGTTTACGCTAATAGTACAAAAGGTATAAACTTAAAACAAAAACGGAAAAAAAAACCCAAGCATGTTGGATTGCAAATTTAAAAGTGAAAGTAAGTACAGGTTGAGTATCCCTTATCCAAATATTCCGAAATACGGAATATTCCGAAATACAGAATTTTTTAAGTGAGAGTGAGATAGTGAAACATTTGTTTTCTGATGATTAAATGTTCACAAACTTTGTTTAATACGCAAACTTATTAAAAATATTGTATTAAATGACCTTCAGGCTGTGTGTATAAGGTGTATATGAAACATAAATGAATTGTGTGAATGTACACACACGTTGTTTAATGCACAAAGTTATTAAAAATATTGGCTAAAATTACCTTCAGGCTGTGTGTATAAGGTGTACATGAAACATAAATGCAGTCTGTGCTTAGACCTGGGTCCCATCACCATGATATCTCATTATGGTATGCAATTATTCCAAAATACCTCTGGTCCCAAGCATTTTGGATAAGGGATACTCAACCTGTATAATGTGTAAGTTTGTAAAAGGGAATACAGAAATGAATTGCCATACATTGTAGCTAGATTGATAAGTTATGTATTGATCTATATAAGTGACTTGCGATTGTCATAGGCTTGGAGCTAAAATGACGTGCTTATATCACACACAAAGTAACATAATATTTGTATTCGTGTAGTGTAGTGTAGTGTATGTATGCTATAAAACAAATGCAAATTTAATCATTAGTGTAAGTGCTAGCTTTGTAGAAACCATTGATCTAGACCACAGGTTCTCAAACTCGGTCCTCAGGACCCCACACAGTGCATGTTTTGCAGGTCTCCTCACAGAATCACAGGTGAAATAATTAGCTCTACCTGTAGACCTTTTAAAATGTGTCAGTGAGTAATTAATACACCTGTGCACCTGCTGGGTTACCTGCAAAACATGCACTGTGTGGGGTCCTGAGGACCGAGTTTGAGAACCACTGATCTAGACAATCAAATCAGGCCATTCACAAAAATACGTATGATGAAAAGTAATGACTAATAAGTGATATTATGATTACGTTGACTAGTTATAAATGCATCTATTTACTCTTGATATAACCACTTGTTTGTGAATGGCTAGATAGAACAGGTCACAATTAATGCAGCTGAACAATGTTCACATACTGGAAAACCACATTTGGTCCCTTACAGTATGAAGGACAAATTACTTGGACTAACTGTGCATTGACCTTCGAATGTTACTTGAAACATATGGCGAACAAATATGCGCACTGCAATTAATAATGTTTTGGCACTGAAGAGATATTGGATGATAAAAGTGTTGTCAAACCCTCAATTTAATATTTTTCTGGAATTTACACTTTCCCAAGGGCCTCCATTCCCTAATATTTTTCATTTATTCAATTTATTCATTTTTCTGAAACTTTTTTCTTACATTTTACGTAACATATTATTAATTTTTAGTTTTAGTATTTCCAGTGTTCATTATAATAGATCATGTCTTAGGTTGCCCATGTACTAATAATTGTGGCAATGCCACGATTATTAATAGTCTGTCTTTTTAATTTTTTTACAAAAATGTCCCCACTGTGTAGTAACTAACTCGCAGGGACAGCAGTAGTGATAACTGCTGTCCTTGCGAGTTACAGTACATCCCCATGATCTTCGAGTATCACATTTTTGAAAGACTCCTCCTGGGAATCTGACACTGCTTAGGCACACAGGAGTATATTTACTAAAAGTTGATTTTGGTTGATGTTGGGTAAATTTTTCATTTATTTTGCATTTCAGGGTCTAAATCACACATTTATTAACAGATTTTTTTGACATCCTTTAAAAAAAAAAATCAAAAATAATCTGTTATTAAATGTAGGATTTAGGGGAATTTTTACTAAAATTCGATCTGGGTCGATGTTTGATCAATTTTATGTTTCAGGGTCTAAATCCCACATTTACTAACATGATTTTTTTTTTTTTTTTTAAAGGATGTTAAAAAAATTGGGTTTTAAGTACCTACCGGTAAATCCTTTTCCCGTAGTCCGTAGAGGATACTGGGGTCCACGTTAGTACCATGGGGTATAAAATGGTCCACTAGGAGCCTTGGGCACTTTAAGAAATCAGTAGTGTGCACTGGCTCATCTCTCTATGCCCCTCCCACTAGACTCAGTCTAGAAACTGTGCCCGAGGAGACGGACATATCCTAAGGAAGGATGTAACAGAACAGTGGTGAGATTCGAACCAGCACACACAAACAAGAGGAAAGCCATGCTAACCAAAATTGAACAGGAACAGCAACCGCTGAACCAACAACATTACTTAACAATAATAGAGCAGGAAAGACGAAGCACTGGGCGGGCGCCCAGTATCCTCTACGGACTACGAGAAAAGGATTTACCGGTAAGTAATTAAAATCCTATTTTCTCTTACGTCTTAGAGGATATTGGGGTCTACATTAGTACTATGGGAATGTACCAAAGCTCCTAAACCGGGTGGGAGAGTACTGAGGTTCCTGCAAAACTGATTGACCACCTAAAGGTCCTCAGAGGCCAAAGTATCGAACTTGTAAAACTTAGCAAGCATGTTCGAGCCCGACCAAGTAGCTGCTCGGCAGAGTTGCAAAGCCGAGACACACTGGGCAGCCACCCAGGAAGAACCCACCGACCTAGTAGAGTGGGCTTGTACTTTAGGAACCGTCAATCCTGCCGATGAATAAGCATGCTGGATAGTAAGCCTGATTCAGTGAGCAATAGACTGCTTGGAAGCAGGACACCCAATCTTCTTGGGATCACAGAGAACAAACAGCGAGTCAGATTACTTGTGACAAGCGGTCCGCTTCACGTAGATCTTCAAAGCCCTCACAACATCCAAAGACTTTGAGGTAGCTGAGGTGCCAGTAAGCACCAGAACAACAATAGGTTGGATAATATGAAAAACAAACACCACCTTAAAAAGAAATTGCTGATGAGTTCTGAGCTCAGCTCTATCTTCATGAAAAATCAAATAGGGGCTTTTGTAAGACAACGCCCCTAGTTTGGACACACACCTTGCAGAATCAAAGGCCAATAGTGTAACGGTCTTCCACGTACGAAACTACGTCAACCTCCTGTAAAGGCTCAAACCATTCTGACTGCAGGAACTGCAACACCACGTTCAGATCCCAAGGTGCCGTGGGAGGCACAAAGGGTGGTTGGATGTGAAGAACCCCCTTCAAGAATGTTTGAACCTCAGGGAGGGAAGCCAATTGTTTCTGGAAGAAAATGGACAAGACTGAAATCTGGACCTTCAAGGAGCCCAAATGTAGGCCCACATCCACACCCGACTGCAGAAAAAGGAGAAAACTTCCCAGTTGAAGTTCTACAGCAGGAAATGTCCTGTTTTCACACCACGTGACATATTTTTTCCAAATACGGTGGTAATGTTTGAATGTCACCCTTTTCCTGGCTTGGATCAGGGTTGGAATGACCTTGTTCGGAATGCCTTTCCGAGCTAAACTCTGACGCTCAACTTCCATGCCGTCAAACGCAGCCATGGCAAATCTTGATAGACGAACGGCCCCTGTTGCAGAAGATCCTCTCGAAGAGGTAGAGGCCACGGGTCCTCTAGGAGCATCTCCAGTAGATCCACGTACCAGGCCCTTCTTGGCCAATCCGGAGCAATGAGAATTGCTTGAACCTTTTCCCTTTTTATTCTTTTGAGAATTCTTGGGATCAGTGGAAGAGGTGGAAACACGTAAATCATTCGGTAGACCCATGGAGTCACCAGAGTGTCCTCCGCCACTGCTTGCGGGTCCCTCAACCTGGAACAATACTGCTTTAGCTTCTTGTTGAGACGAGAGGCCATCATGTCTATTTGTGGAATTCCCCATCGGCATGTTAAGGACTCGAACACATGCGGGTGAAGGCCCCACTCTTCCGGGTTGAGGTCATGTCTGCTGAGGAAGTCCGCTTACCAGTTGTCTACTCCCGGAATGAAGATTGCCAACAGTGCCACCGCGTGTCTTTCTGCCCAGAGGAGAATTCTTGTTACCTCCGACATTGCTGCTCTGCTCTTCGTTCTGCCCTGTCGGTTTATGTACGTTACTGCCGTTACATTGTCCGACTGAACCTGAATGGTGTGATTTTGAAGAAGATGCAATGCTAGTAGAAGGGAATTGTATATGGCCCTTAGTGCCAGAATGTTGATCGGAAGAATGGTTTCCTGACTTGACCATTTTCCTTGGAACTGTTCCCCCTGGGTGACTGCTCCCTAACCTCTGAGGCGTGCATCTGTGGTTAGCAGAACCCAATTTTGAAACCCGAACCTTCGACCCTCTGTCAGGTGAGAAGTCTGAAGCCACCACAGAAGAGAAATCCTGGCTGTTGGTGACAGACGTATCCTCTGGTGCATGTGAAGATGCGATCCAGACCATTTGTCCAGCAGATCCAGCTGAAAAGGCCTTGCATGAAACCTTCCGTACTGCAGAGCCTCGTAAGAGGTGACCATCTCCCCCAGCAGGCGAATGCATAAATGTATCGATATCCGGGCTGGTTTTAGGACATCCTGCACCATCGACTGGATTACTAATGCCTTTTCCAACAGAAGGAATACCTTCTGTGCCTCCGTATCCAGTATCATCCCCAGAAACGGAAGCCTCCGTGTTGGTTCCAGGTGGGATTTTGGTAGGTTCAGAATCCATTTGTTATCCTGAAGTAGTTGGGTTGAGAGGGCAATGCTGTCGAACAACCTCTCCTTGGAAGGTGATTTTATCAACAGGTCATCCAGGTACGGTATTATGTTCATTCCCTGCTTGCGGAGGAGAAACATCATCTCTGCCATTACCTTGGTGAATACCCTCGGTGCCGTGGAGAGGCCAAATGGCAGGGCCTGAAACTAGTAGTGACAGTCCTGTAGTGCAAACCTTAGATAAGCCTGATGTGGCAGCAAAATCGGAATATGAAGGTACGCATCCTTGATGTCCAGAGACACCAGAAATTCCCCCTCCTTCAGACCTGAGATCACCGCCCTCAGAGACTCATCTTGAACACCCTTAAATACGGGTTCAGTGATTTGAGGTTCAGAATGGGCCTTACCGAACCGTCCGGTTTCGGTACCACAAAGAGGTTGGAGTAATAACCCTTGTTTTGTAGTTGAAGTGGAACTGGGACAATGATCTGAGTCTGTAACAATTTTTTAATTGCTGCCTGTAAAGTCATACTTGCTTCTGGAGAAGCTGGTAAGCCTGATTTGAAGAATGTGAGGTGGGAGTTCCTGAAACTCCAGTCTTGGGTGATAAGGTCTATGACCCAGGGATCCTGGCAAGATGTTGCCCAAATGTGACTGAAATAACGTAACCGAGCTCCCACCTGCCTGTCTTCCAGGCAGTGCGGACCACCATCATGCTGAAGGCTTTGAGGAAGCAGATCCGGAGGTCTGTTTCTGAGAACCTGCAGCTGAAGGTTTCCTGGGTTTACCTCTATTACCTTTGAAGGCTGTAGCGGAACCCTTGGACTTGCCCTTGAATTTCTCTGTCCGAAAGGACTACAAAGTTGGAGCAGAGTAGGTTTTCCTTGCTGAGGGTGTTGCGGAACGAAGGTACGTAGAATTACCAGCCATAGCCTTGGATATCAACTTATCCAGCTCCTCCCCCAAAAGGACCTCACCTGTGAAAGGTAGATTTTCCACTCCTTTCCTGGAATCTGCATCCGCAGTCCACTGGCGTAGCCACAATTCCCTGCGTGCTGACACTGCCATGGCAGTGAAGCGTGCGTTGAGCAAACCAATTTCCTATATGGCCTCCACCATAAAGTTAGCAGAATCCTGGATATATTGCAGGAGTAAAACTATCTCCCCCTGGGCAAGGTATCCAAACCATCAATTAGGTTACCTGACCATTTTGCAATGGCTTTAGTGATCCATGCGCAAGCAATAGTGGGTCTCTGGGCAACCCCCACAGACGTGTATAGCAATTTGAGAGTGTTCTTAATTTTGCGGTCAGCTGTGTTCTTTAAGGATGCAGCCCCAGGCACCGGTAAGACAATCTTACGTGACAACCAAGATACCGATGCATCTACAATCGGCGGATTTTCCCATTTCCTTCTATCTTCTAGAGGAAAGGGAAAGGATGTAATCAATCTTTTAGGGATCTGAAATTTTTTGTCAGATTTAGCCCAAGTTACTTCAAACAGGGCATTCAATTCCTTTGATGCAGGAAAAGTAGCAGAGGATTTCTTTTTTACATTAATAAAAGGATTCCTCCTCTACCTCTGCCGTCTTGTCAGGAATGTGCAGGACATTTCTGATAGCCTCTATAAGGGCCTGTATGCCCTGTGATAGGACAGCATCCCCCCACTCTTATCCACTTCCCCCTCCTCTGGATCTGATGTATCATCATCAGTGTGATCCTGCATGAGCTGGGCCTGAGAGCGCTTTTGTGGGCCCCTCACAGCAGGACACACACAGCTTTGTATGTCACTGAGCCCCCTGGAGCGCATCCTGCAGCCAGAGCTGTGCTCCCACCCTTGTGCCGCCATTCCCGCTGGTGACCCGCTAAACAGGGCGCCGGCGCTGTACTCACCACTCTTCTATCTTCTGGCTCTGTTAGGGGTGGCGGTATGCGGCGGGAGAGTACGCTCGCCGTGGTGGGGCTTGCGAATGACTCCCTCAGGAGCTCAGTGTCTTGTCAGCGGAGAAACGGGACCATTAACTCTTTAGGAAGTTGGACCGTTCTCCCCCTTAAGTCCCACGAAGCAGGCAGTCTGGTACCAATCAGACCTGCCTGAAAACAACAAACAGAAAGTAAATGAACTTCCCTAATCGTGACTGGCTCCTCCGGGCACATTTTCTAAACTGGTAGGAGGGGCATAGAGGGAGGAGCTAGAGCACACTATTGATTTCTTAAAAGTGCCCAAGGCTCCTAGTGGACCCGTCCATACCCTATCGTACTAATGTGGACCCCAGTATCCTCTAGGGCAGTGATCTCCAACCCGTAGCTTGCGAGCTACCAGTATATCACCGTAGTATTTTCGGTAGCTCACAGAGCGCACGGGCTTGGGCAGTCACTGGCACTCCTCCTCCCTTCATTTTTAATATGCTGCCGGCCGCCAGCAATCAGAGCTTGTGGACCAGCAGTGGCAGCACCTGATTGGCTGCCGGACCGCAAGTTTTGATTGGCTCACTTACTGGCACCATATTTTAAATGCACGCCGCCGCCGGAGACCCTGTCACCCTCACCGCAGCCGCTCTCCGGTCTTCACAGGAGAGGCGAGCGCTGCGCTCTCCTCCCCTTCCATCCCTCATACAGGAGGAGCAGTACCGGCAGCAGTAGAAGAAGCCAGCAAGGGTTAGCACTATGTGGGGCACTGTATCGGACACTGCAGGGGAACATTTTATCTGGCGCTGTGTGGGGTATTTTAAATGGCACGGCGGGGGGAATTGTATCTGTCACTGGTGGGGGCATTGTATCTGGCACTGCTGGAGGAATTATGTGTGTATCTGGTACTGCTGGGGGTATTATTTGTGTATCTGTCACTGCTGGGAGGCATTATTTGTATGTCTGGCACTGCTGAGGGGCATTATTTGTGTATCTGGCACTACGCGGGGGGGCATTACTTGTAGTTGTGAGGCCGTTACTTGTAGTTGTGAGGCCACGCCCACTTTTGTGAGGTCACACCCACTTTTGCAGGAACGCACGCGCATTGGGGGGAGGGGGTAGCTCCGTCAGAGGTTTTATTTTACGAAAGTAGCTCACACCCCAATTAAGGTTGGAGACCACTGCTCTAGAGCGTAAGAGAAAATCTGTTAGAAATGTGTGATTTAGACCCTCAAAGGCAAAATCGACCAAAAATCGATCAAAGTTGACTTTTAATAAAAATACCCCACAGTGTCAGATTCCCCAGCTGGATGGAGGCCGCGGGAAAGAATACCCCCATGGGCATAGTGGTTTACGCATCTGAGGATGACAATAATGGGGACTGCCGACTGCAAGACTAATAAACTTTCTGCGGGATTTCTGTGTGGGAATAATACTGTATTTAAAGAAATGGGCTTGAGCAACAGTCTCCCAAGTAATGCAAGAGTTATACAACACTACTGTATATATACCTTTTTACAGACCAGGATATAAGGACAAGTTAATTTCATGGGTTGGGTATGATATTCTGAGATCTCGGTGGTCAGCATACCGCCACCGGGATCCCGGCAGCGCAACAAAGCCCCTTGGATACCAACGAGTGGTAATAGAGCCTATCCGACTGTCAGCATTTTTAGCGTTCAGAATCCCAGAGTCGGCGTGCTGACCGCCGAATCCCGAGCACGGTAACATAACCGCATCCCCATTTTTTTTAGCTACCCCAATTTTATAATGCAGTATTTTTTTTTTTTGTGGTATTCAGATAGTTCTACAATCTGCCACAGATGGTTTTGATGGACCTTCCCTCATTTTACACTTTCCTGGAAATACATTTTTTGGTCCCTTAAACGGTTAAAATTGCTAAAGCTGAATTGTGCTTACATTTCATTTAACCAAGGAATCAGGAGAAGGGCAGCCTTGTTACGGGAGCCTGTTACTATAGTCCTGCATTGTACAATAATCATCACTTAAGTAAAGCTGGTTGTAATACTGTAAATAAAGCCTGTCTACCTGGGAGAAAACACATCAGTGCAAATGGCAGTGCCCTGGTGCTGAAGGGTTCTCTAGGCTAAAACTGTTTGTTACACCAAAGATAATTACAGGAAGATTACACTGCACTGGTCTTCTCATACTGTAGACAGCTTTAATCAATCAATGCTTCAAGGCGGTTGCCATCTCCTAATCAAGACATGCCACTATGGGTACTGGATCTTGATAAGGATATTTTGGTTTTCTTAAAAGTGACTAATAAAAAATAGTCTGGAGCATCTAAAAACACAGAATTCAGCAGGAATTATTTCAACCCTTGAGAGAAAATGGATAGGAAAGTAATACAAGTAGTTACCCCTTTTCACCATAAGTTTATATAGTTATTCTAGATAGTCTTTAATGTACATTAAATGTAAAGGCTGGATATTTCTGGAGTTTTTCTAGTTTACCAAAATGTAATGTTCACATGATAAATAGGGTGAACTAGATTGCTCAAGGTGTAAAGGAAAGGTCTCACGCTAAGTCAGGAAAAGGTCCACTTGGCCCTCAGCATAGTGCTGGTGCAGTGGTTCTCAAACTGTGTGCCTAGGCACCCCGGGGTCCCTTGGATTGGTGATCCAGGACCAAGTCAAACAATATGTCAATGTAATAGGTGCTTGTCAATCATAACATGTGTGGACAAACAGAAGCAAATAGTGTCCCTCACCACACAATTGAACCTAAGGAAGACATATAAACACACTTTACTTATTGGGAAATTTAGAAAGAAATATTACATAAGAAACTTTTGGTCTAGGGCTGCCGTGAAAAAAAATCTGATACTTTAGGGCGCTGTGATTCAAAAAAATTTGGGAACCACTGCTCTGGTGGATGGAACGGAGTACCAGCTCCAAGTATTGTGCCCAAAAAAGTGAATAATGAGTACTGTGTATCAAGTCTTCAATCAGATTCATGAGAAATAGCAAAATAAACCTTACTATTGCCAAATAAATAATGCTGTGATAAAAGAAAAATGAGTACTAGTGAAAGATAGGAGGTCAAAAAGGATAAACAGTGGGGGGCGTGGCCTGGTGAGCAATTGGTACAGACGCACTACTCCAGAGGTCCTGACTGGCGTCTGTTTAAAAACCTCTTTTTGACTACATACGAGCTATTGGAGTCCCCAGTCAGCCCTTACATCACCCCTGTTAACTACCTGCACCCGGTGTTACAGCTCTTGGAATCGGGGGTCGCCTCCTGCGTCCCTGCGAATTGAGGCCTCTATACCTTCAGGAACCTGGGGACCGGAGTTTAGAGGGTGATCAGTGTACAGATCTGGCAGGATGCACTCCCGGAGCTGTATATCCTTCACCCTGCCTTTGCCTGCTGAGCCACCTGCTGTGCCGTGGATCCGCTGCTCTGACAATTGAGCGATGCTGTCTCCCGGCACCAGCATCTGGAAGTGCTGGCTCCTTCTCCTTTCCTCCATCTGAGCTCCCTGCCTCTAGCGGCTGGAGCTGCTCTGGTCCCTGTGCGGTGTGGAGCTGATTCCCGGCGCCCATGACCAGAAGTGCCAGCTCCTTCTCCTCTCCTCCACCTGAGCTTCCTACCTCCAGCGTCTAGAGCTACTCTGGTCCCTGAGCGGTGCGGTGCCGATCCCCGTGACCAGAAGTTCCGGCTCTCTCTGCTCTCCGCTGGAGCTTTCTGCCTCCAATGGCTGCTGCCTTCTCCCTCTGGCTGGCTCCTGAAGCACCCTGTGTCTTGCAGCTGGGCAGCAGCTCTCTCCTTTTACTGGTGGTGGTGAGTCCTGGGGAGGGTTGGGGAGCTTATGTTTAGCCATTCTTGCCCTTCTCAACGTTTGTCTTCCCCCCCCCCCATCCACTACATAGACACTGCAAGTGATATTCTGCATTATCTGGCAGCTCTCTAATACTGTGTTGGGTGGCAGGCTTGAAGTTCTGGCCCCACATGTGCACCCCTTGCCTGCTGTGGGCTGCTTGTCTCCATCTTGTATCAGTATGGAGGCCACACTACTCCTGTGTACCTGAATTCTAGTTACATACCTTCCAGTGCACCATTGCTAAAGCCGCACTGCATCTTGTGTACTAGTGCCGCACTCGCTTTAATATCTAGCGCCCCACTGCCATAGCCACTTTACACCCATTATGCCAGTGCCGTACCCACCTGAAGCGGTAACCATACCTAACACACTCTACCAGTGACATACCTATACTATATTCAGTGTACCAAACACACTGGCCCTGACTCCTACTAGCAGTGCTTCCCAGATGTGATGCACCTCTTTTTTCAAACCACGCGGCTCTCCTGTTTCTATACTGACTCCTGTAGGCCAATGCCTTGCTAGTTTCTGAGTGACGCTTCCTGAGCTTCTCCCTCTTAGCAAGAAAGTTTCTCTCTGCTGTACCAGAGCAACATCTCTCCTCCAACATGAGAAAATCTCAACCTAAGAATAAGAATGGAGCTCAAGCCGATATTACACACCACTTTAACAAACACGATAAATCAGGCCCTCCAGCTTCCCAACCGGCCTCTCCCCAACAACCTGTTGACTCTGACATGGACCAGGACAAAGCGCCGGCCACCAAAAAAGATATCTCCGACCTTAAGACTCTTCTTGTATCTCTCATACCACTCTCACTACCGAACTCTAGAAAGTAGCTGGAGAACTGAAACAAGACATATCTGCCCTAGACAAGCGCACTAAGGCGCTGGAAGCCTCATACTCCCAATGCTCCTCCTTCCAATATGATACATACAAGGACCTGTAGTATCATAGACTTCCTGAAAGAGAAGAATGAAGATCTAGAGATAAGAGAAAGATGCAACAACATCCGAGTCAGGACCATCCGCGAATCGGTCGTACCTGCTGACCTTTGCTCCTACCTCACTTGTTTCTTCGTCTCCCTGGTACCATCCCTATCTTCTCTGGACTTGGGCATTGAACATGCACATCGCGCCCTACGCCCCAAACATAAGGATTCTGAGCCTCCTAGAGATATGGTTCTCTGTTTCCTGTCCTTTCGCATCAAAGAACAAATCTTATTGGCTAGTCATAATTCCCCTCCGATACCCTTCGATGGAATGAAACTCCAGATCTTTCAGGACTTCGCACCCATCACTACAGCCAAACACAGAGATCTTCAGGATATTACTCTGACTCTTCGTGAACATGGTTATAAGTGGAAATCATTGTTCATCAACATGTCATTCGCACTCTTGATGAAGGCAAAGAACTACTCCGGAAGCTGGACATCCGCTTTGCTTCTTCTACAGCTGCAACCAGCAATGGTGCCACCACCTGACTGACCATGCCCCCACTGGTTTCATGTATCTCTGTTTCCTAACGTATTACGGCCTTACACAGGCCATGTTAAAATCTTCATTGCTTCGATCCCCTGACATTGCTCTGTTTTAGGAATTTGAAGGTACTGTTTTCTTATATGTTCCTGTTGTGTCTGCAGTTTAATGTTTGTTATGTCTCTATGTGTACTCTTGCTTTTTGATGCTGAAACTGGGCTTGGGTTGCGTTTCTCTCCACCTACCTTTTTTTCCCCACCAGCCCACGTCCCTCCTATTTTTAGGGTGTTCCCATAAAGTCTTTTGTAGACACTCTCCTATCATCCCCTACTGGGGTTCATTTTACCTTTTCTCGCTCCCTACCTAGAGCATCCCCCTGTTTTTTTTGGGTGCTCTAACTGTGTGGCTGACTCCCCTCTTTGGGAAGTCTATACCCACATTTTATTTTATTCTACTTTTTATTTTCCTTCTATTTTCTTTTACCTCCCCTCTCTTCCCTCTCCACGCCTATTCCAACTCAGCCATTCAACATGTCACTCTGTGTTTTGACGCTGAACGTAAGGGGCCTCAAGACACCTCAAAAACGCTCCATGCTGTTTTCATATGCCCACTTTCACTCTGCTGACATAATTTTTTTTACGGAGACTCATCTCAAGCAAGGAGACCATCCCTCATTGTCATACAGAAGATTCCCAACAGTTTTTTACTTGAATAATAAATCAAAACAATGTGGGGTAGTGATCTTGATAAGTAACTCTGTTCCTTTTATATTAACTGACTCACTTTGGGATGACAGTGGACGTTTCCTCATACTAAAAGGTCAGCTGGGAGGGAAGGACATTACACTAGCTACTGTCTATGCTCCAAACACGGGTCAATCTGTATTTTTGCGCAGTTTTTTTCTAGAACTTCATAATTTTCACTACGGGAAGGTCATATTAGGGGGTGACTTTAACACTATTCTCTCACACACCTTAGATCGCTTGGGTAGCACTTATCTTCCCTCTTGCCCTGCTAGCTCTAAGACCTTAGGGAGACAACTGGCTGAGGCGGGTTTGTTTGACACCTGGAGAGTTCTCTACCCCACGGCCAGAGACTATACCTTTTACTCCCATCCGCACGACTCCTATTCGAGAATAGATATGCTCTTTTGTTGTGCCTCTTTGACTAATTCCCTTATTGACTCAACCATTTGTCCCACTCCCTGGTCCGACCACTCTGCCGTAGCAATTCACCTAGACCTCATACCTCCATGTATATGAGGGCATTTCTGAAGGCTTAACAAAGCACTCCTGAAACTCCCAGATTTTCAGGCTATATTAACGACCAAATTATCTGACTACTTATGGGAGGCTCACAAGGCGGTGATCATGGGGGAGATTATTCGCTATGCTTCTCACCGTAAGAAAACCCAATTGGACATGGTATCCACCCTGTCGACTCAAATCCAGCAATTAGAAGCTGACCATAAACGTACCCACTTTGCCGCATTACTAAAACAGTTTGATAAGATGAGGGGTGAGTTATATGACATATTAGCTGAAAAAAACCCTACGCTGTCTTGGTCAGAAATTCTAAGGTAATAAAGCCGACACCCTACTGGCTAATAATTGAAGCTAAACGTGCCACTCAAGCAATAGTCTCTTTGAAAGACAAAGCCAATACACTGTCCTATTATCCCAACACCATCAACCAGACGTTCCAGGAATATTTCAAAACTCTATATAACCTCCCCTCACCTTCTGACTTTCCTGCATTTTCACAGAATTGCAAGGAGTATCTTGCCTCTTGTACTGTCCCATCCATCAGTCTTCACACACTACTTGGTCTTAGCCAGGATATTTCTGAAGAGGAAGTCACACAGGCTCTTAAATCCCAGAAATTGTCTGCAGCCCCCGGCCTGGGTGGTTTTCCCATGATTTATTACAAATCCTTTGCAACCCTTTTAGTTCCCCGTCTTACCAAGCTGTTTAATTCCATACTAGATGGATCCAACTTCCGTCCTGAATCCACGCAATCTAAATTTATAGTCATCCCTAAACCAGACAAGGATCACACTTTATGTTCTAATTATAGACCCATCTCCCTCCTGAACACGACCTTAAATTGTTCACTAAAATCCTGGCCAATAGACTCAGTACTGTCTTACCAACCCTAATTGACCCGGACCAGGTGGGCTTTATCCTCCATTGCCAGGGGCTGGATAACACCCATAGAACTATCAATCTGATTCACCATATTACTCGTTCCAAACTGCTTTCAGTGATCTTGGCGATAGATGCCGGAAAAGCATTTGATCAAGTCTCCTGGCTGTTTTTGTTCCATACTCTTGAAGCTTTCGGCTTTGGTGACTTTTTCTTTCAGCAATCCGAACTTTATACCACAACCCCTCCTCAGTGGTCACGGCCAATGGTATTTGCTCTGCGAGCTTCAAACTAGGCACTGGAACTAGGCAGGGTTGCCCTCTCTCACCTTGGCTCTTCGCACTCTGTATTGAACCTTTAGCTGCAAGTATTAGAGCCAACAGTGACATTTCCGGTGTCTCCCTGGGTAGCCACCAATACAAAATATAATTATTTGCTGATGACGTACTTTTTACATTGACTGATCCTACTGTCTCTCTTCCTCGAATGATGATAGAATTGAGCCAATTTGGTGCCCTTTCAGGTTACAAGATCAATGAGGGGAAATCTGAGGCGTTGTTCCTACACATCCCACACCATATACGAATGACTTTAGAATCTGCTTACAACTTTCAATTGCAACCCACCCAGATTCGCTACCTTGGTATACAGATGGGTCCATGTTTATCTTGGCCTTTAATAGGATTAACTGAGACTGCTGTAATGACTTAATCCGCTGCTGTATTGTTCTCTGTATTGTATTGCAGCTGAGAACAATAGATGAAGGGTTTATGTAAATAAACCATGGTGTGCCTAGGTGCAGCAAAGAAACCAAGATAACCGTGGATCTATCTGTATGTATCACCAAACAATACTCCCACCTAAACCGAGCCAATTATACCCCCTTCTTAAAAGGCTTCACAAAGACATATTGACCTGGAAATCTCTATACATATCTTGGATTGGAAAACTCAATGCAGTTAAAATGAATGCCCTTTCTAAATTACTATATTTATTCCAAACACTCCTGGTTAGGGTTCCGGCACATGTATTACAATCCCTGCAAGCCCTGTTTGGGAAATTCATCTGGGCAGACAAAAAACCTAGATTAAGCAGTCTGATATTGGGGGTCATTCCGAGTTGATCGCTAACTGCATTTGTTCGCAGTGCAGCGATCAGGCTAAAAAATGGCAGTTCTGCGCATGCGTATGCGGCACAATGCGCACGCGCGACGTACGAGCACAACGAACGATGCAGTTTTGCACAGGGTCTAGCGATGCATTTCAGTCGCCCTGGTTGCTGCAGAGTGATTGACATGAAGTAGGCGTTTCTGGGTGGCAACTGTCCGTTTTCAGGGAGTGTTCGGAAAAACGCAGGCATGCCAGGTAAAACGCTGGCGTGGCTGGGCAAACGCTGGGTGGGTGTGTGACGTCAAACCCGGAACTGAATTGTCTGAAGTGATCACAAGCGCTGAGTAGGTTTTGAGCTACTCTGAAACTACACAAAAAATATTTGCAGGCGCTCTGCAATACAACCGTTCGCACTTCTGCTAAGCTAAAATACACTCCCAGTGGGCGGCAGCATAGCGTTTGCATGGCTGCTAAAAACTGCTAGCGAGCGATCAACTCGGGATGACCCCCATTATCCAAATCCACTGATAATGGCGACCTAGGCCTTTCCCTACTGCAAAACTATTAACACGCTACACAGTTAAGCCACATTATCTCTTGGCACTCACCCCCCGGTCTGAAAAAGTGGGTCAATATTGAAAATGCACTGTCTCAAGATCTCAGTTTGCAGTCTTTCCCATCGCTACCACGTATTCATAGACCGGCCTCGGCCTACACTCATCCCTCTATCCACTTCACACTGACTACCTGGGATACAATCAAGAAACGCTTCTCCCTCACAACCTACCCTTCACCCCTAATGTCTCTTTGGAGACATCCCTTATTCCCACCAGGGTTCTCTGATAAATGGATAGCCCTCTGGCTATCGGCTGGAATCACCCATTTTATGCACGTCGTTGGGCACTCGGCTCCTTCCACATTTGCAGATTTTCAGGAATGCTATAACCTCCCTGCCACCCTTCACTATCGCTACTTACAAATACACAATTTTGTCCACACTCAATGCCGCTCCAGAACTCTTCGCCAAAATCCTTCACTTTTTGAACGTCAATGCCTGTACTTGAAAGGTTGCAAAGGTACAATCTCTGTGCTATACCACTCTGTTTTATGCCCTAAATCTCCCCACAAAGAATCTTTCAAATCTGCCTGGGAAGGTGACCTTGGAATACATCTTGACGATGAGGAATGGTCTCACATCCGACAACGGATCGCTAAAGCCTCCATTAATGTCAGCATTAGGGAAACTGCCTATAAAGTATACACCCATTCGTATTTGACCGCCAGATAAACTACATCATATTTACCCACACTCCTCTGATCAATGCTGGTGTGGCTGTGGCATGGTGGGCACCTTTTTCCACATCTGGTGGGAATGCCCAGTGATCCAACAGTTCTGGACTATTGCGGAAACCCTTATGGCAAATGTTACCTCCTGTTATGTGCCTATGGATCCGTCAATATTCCTTCTCCAAATGCCCCTTCATTCAATGTCAAAATCAGAAAATAAACTGATCTTTCATGTGTCTAATGCTTCCAAACTTTTAATTGCCAAATCATGGAAATCCCACATATCTCCAACCAAGAGCGCTCTAATCAATAGATTGTGGTATGTTTCCTCCATGGAATATATCAACCTACCTCCTTAACAACACAGTGTCCACGTACCACCAGGTATTTGATCCGTGGTACACTGTCCACTCCTCTTCTCTACCGGGTGTCCTCTTATCATCCCTTTCCTCCTCTTAGCACCACCCCTCCCCTTCTTATCACACCCTCTGCTCTCTTTTTTTCTCACTGGTTTTTTACTTCTTGGTATTACTTAGTCTTTTCCTTTCTCTTGTCTTCCTTTTCCTTTCAACTTTCATCTTCTTTCCACTTTCTATTATAATTTAAAAAAATTGAGATGTGTTTATTGTCTCATTAGATTTGCTTTTTGGTGCACTATATTATCAGTGCAACAAAACTTTATGTACCTTACTGCACTGTTATACTGTTGAATTGTTTAGATTTTTCAAAAGCTGACTCATGTGTCTGTTTGTAGTCTGCAACTTGCGAACTGACTTTACTGTTAACTTCTTATCCAGTCATATACTATTCTTTGCCACGCTATAAAATAAAACAAACTGTAAAAAAAAAAAAAGGACAAACAGTGGTCTGATCAGTGTTTTCATCATCTGGAATGTCTACTGGACCTTATTAGAACCACAATGCCTACTGGTAGCTGGATACTGCAGTGGATGCAAATGGATTTGTAGTTCCCCAATATACAATCTTCTCTTATTATGGCCATAATACAGACTGAACCCCTGCAATAGATTATACATTTACACAATATTTGTTATTTAAAGGGCACAACTAATTACACATGTGATTGCGTTTGTTCCTTTGGGTTCCATATCATTTTTGCTATTTGGAACATACAGTATTGCTAAATAGATCTACTTAAGATCTAGCTTGGGGAGAAGTTGCTAATAGTTTTTGTAGTACTGTCGTAACATTGGGAAAGCACAATATTATATTTGAATATTTTTTTCTACCATTCATATGCTTAATACCATATACTGTAAGTATAATTTTAGCTTAAATCACTTAATTTCATGTTTCAGGGGGAGATGCATCAAACCTTTGAAAGAGATAACATACTAACCATTCAGCTTCTAGCTGTCACTTTATAGGCTGTGCTTGAAAAATAACAGAAGCTGATTGGTACTTTATTTTTCCCCACTTTCTCTCTCTGCAAAGCATTATACATATCCCCTTCAGTCAGTAAAGGAAATATTAGTGGGTCCTGTTCCATTACACATAATTGCAGTCTTTGTAGTGGATGGGCAGATGTACTGTATGTTTTTTATAAAGCACAAAGCAAAGGCAGGAATACCAGACTTCCTTATTAGAGATGAGAAATAAATCAATACAACCTGAAAACAAAGAGGAAAAAAACAGCCTCTTCCTTACACGTTGTCTAAGACTTCTTGTGCTTTTAGTGTTCATTTGTCATTGTAAAAAGAACATGTGGCTGTCCTAAGTTTCTTGTTCGTCATTCTTATATATAATTATTTTATCTTAAAAGTTACCAGTTGAAGGTTTTGACTTTTTAGTAATTGGCAAGTTTCATGAGTCACTATAGTAAAGTATCATTCCTCCAAATTAATATAAAATACAAAAAAGCACCGCTTTTAATCATAAACGCCCTCTATGTTCCAGCTACAGGAATAATCAGACAGCACATAACACAAGTACTTAAAGCACATAGGTATTATGGGGACACTAGGAGTCCAATAGGATCAGCACTTCTGTAAACATAAAAATGATTTATTGACTATTTAAACTCATAAAGTGCAGTGTAGAAGATAACATTACCCACTCGTATTACTTAATGTATAACATGTTAGTACAGTAACTTAGTCCCTCTGTCATTGTACAGTCTATTAAAGTGTAATGTGACAGTGCAAGAGATAATCACATTTTTTATAGAAGTGTCAGGATTCTTACTGTCGGTCTTAAATCACTTATATTATAAATACAAAATAACATGTAAATGCCTGGAAATACTGTTCATATGTGCCATTAACAGC
This sequence comes from Pseudophryne corroboree, assembly GCF_028390025.1. Classification (NCBI taxonomy): domain Eukaryota; kingdom Metazoa; phylum Chordata; class Amphibia; order Anura; family Myobatrachidae; genus Pseudophryne; species Pseudophryne corroboree. Next base: position 122,209,045 of record NC_086451.1, on the reverse strand, counting down.
TGCAAGTTTTAATTTGATTAATCATAATAACCATTTGCACATAAGATAGAAAATGCTACCTACTTCTTATTCAGTTACAAGATATGCTAAGAAGTATATGAATATAAACAAGAAATAAGATGTAAATCAGCACATAACTTTGTTTACAAGTTTCCTTCAAACGAAAAAAAAACTACAACACTAAAAACTTACATATATTTCGGGGTGTTCATATAAATCTATCTCTCTATCGATCTATCTATCTATCTATCTATCTACAGTATCTATCTATCTACAGTATCTATCTATCTAATTTTATCTGATGGCCTGGTACCCATCAGATATCATGGACATACAAAATTACAGTGTATGGACACAATGGGCCGTTGGTCGTGGCACTGCATACACTGCCAGATGTGGTCAACAAATGATTGGATCAGTTGGGCATGTTAGAAATTGTTCATGCCTGACCATCGTGGCATACACTATTGCAATTATTGCCCCTATCTGCCAATAATCTGCAGATCGGGCCGATAATTGCACAATGTATGCCCGGCATTATTTGCCTTAACAATTTATTGCAATAATTTGGAACCAACATTCCCCGAATTTAAAAGAAATACAGATTGGAGTGCAATTACTGAAGGTGACAGCAGAGCATGGATGATTTTTTATTACTTATTATATAGTGTGGTCACATACCTCAGCTCCACAGATGGTGAGTGTCGTGGATTAAAGCCTATTTAGGAAGAAATTGTGTGGTCAAATTTTCTATTGCACCCACTTTTGCATATGTAATGCCAGTTCTTGACAGTTGATTACCCAGGTGCCCATTATTTGATATGCTTGGGGAAGGTTCTATCTCTAAAACTATAGATGAACAGATCTCAGACTATGAAAAAATGCATAGTTTGTGTATAATTTCTGTTTTATAATTTGTAGAAAAAGATCAGAGCAGTTCTCCTGTTTTTTTAAGTCCAACGGGCTTATGTAATAGCCAGCAAGATGCAGGTGTGTCCGGGAATTCTGACGAGTCTACCCGTAGTTTAAAAGCGACAGTCATTTACAAGGCACTGGTTTTGCCTTATAAATTATTACCGCTTTAAAAAATATGGGCAGACTCCCCAGAATTCCCAAACAGACTGCATCTTGCAGGCTATTACATAAGCCCCCCATACTCCATGGGTGTATAGAAATGGTTAAAATAATAGCTTAGTCACACCAAATTATTAATTCTGGATTTGAAAATTAAGTATGAAGATTGGGACAAAACCATTATGAATCACATGAAAGTCATGTTCAGAGGTTTGTAAATATAATTATATGCTTACATTAGGGCTATGCACATTGACTGAAATATATTTAATGTTGAGTAGTGATAGTAACTCCCTTGAGTGTTTTAATTACTAGTATTATGTTTTGTTTGTCTGCAAAGAAAGACATATCATTGACAGTAGCATTAAAATTTTAATTGGAATAGGAGCCAAAATCCATTAGCCTATTTTCAGCTTTTAAATGTCTTTACTAACCTCAGGAATTATATATGAGGTTACAGAGTCTGGCTCTGATTTGTTGCAGTATCTTGAAAACACAGTATGTATGATACGTTGCAAATTTTTAGTTACTACCGCATGAGAAAAATATTAACACATTATGACAAGTACAACATAATAAGACCTTACTGCCCAAAAGACAATACATCTTTTGTAAAACTACTCTTTTTCATTATTACAAATGGTAGACATTTCCTTTAATATTATAACATGGTCCACAAACTCAGGACTAGTTGACTAAGTATTGCAAAAGTATAGACCTTATATTTAGATAATGTACATTATATATTAAATTGCATCTCCTTACAAATCACAGGTAATTCACAGGTCTAGAAAAAAAAGGGAGAAAGGTGCAACATAAGTATGCCACAGATACAGTATATTCATATAAATGGCTTTTTACAGTATGGCAGTTTCCGGATATTGTATAGAGGCAATCATATAAAGTGAGGATTCTACAAATGTATAATTGGGGCACCAAGAGAGGAGGGTGGAGCGGACACTACTTATCTGGGCCCAGTTTGGCTAGTGGGGCATGGTGGAGTCCGGTGTCAGCTATAGTCTGTATAGTAGCACAGCCGCAGTGGATCATCACGCAGTAAGAGAGAGTAGACTACTGGCGCTGAGCAGAAGCAGTCTCCTCTCTTATTATCTGATGTACCGGTATCGAGACATAGCTGCATTGGCAGTGGGCAGAGTGAAGAAGTGTTACAGGTAGGCCCCAAGAGCTGCCCCTTCCTCCCTGGAGCTGTCCCTGCGCTATGCTTACTATTTTGTGAAAACATTTTAGGAAGGGGCAAAACTTCCTGATTTGATCATTCCCCACCCCAGTACCAGAGCCCATCGTCTCAACAGCCCTGCCTGTAGGATGGCTATTTTGAGACAGCAGTTCTGGAGACTACAGTGGAACTGCTTCCCTTGTTTGGTGTCAGCAGTTGTCCAGACTATATGGATATATTCTAATGACGGCAACTAACATACGGTAATCTAAACAGGAGTGGTGAGTTTTTAAAAAGAAATAAGTAAAAATAAAAAAGGACCCACAAGGTTTTCCCATTGTTGACTACTATCTGTCATAGTATCTGAAGCATCATTGCACAACAAGAAAACAACTTGTAAGCAATTTACTTATTTAAAACCAAGGTCTCTAACATTTCCTTAAACAAATAGTGGCATAGTCACTTACAAGCTGGATTTTGACAAAACCCTGCAGTCTCAATATTTTTCCTATTCAATTGCCTTCTATAAAATTAGCGCAGCTTTTTCTTGCAACTTCAGAGCAGGTCCAACTTTTCTTCAAATCTTTGTGTTTAGGTAAAAAGTGCCTGGACCCCTTGACACCCCCTCCCCCAAATGACTAATTACGCAAATTGGAAGTTTCCAATTAGCTTAGTTAATCCAATAAGGGCTTGTTATTATTGCTAGTTAAGAGAAAATGTCCTCAAATAACCCACAAATCTATTTTTTTTTCATTCATTTATATACCGGAAATATTATTTTAGTATTTATTTTAAAATTCAGAAGCTTTTTATATTTTATTTTACTTTCTTTTTTTTTTTTATGCACAAATTAACCATTTAATGCATTGCTATTAACCAATAACTTTTTTAAATGTATTTATGATACAAACTGTTCCCCATTTATTTATTTATTTCTTGCGGGTCTTAGTCCAAAAACATTTCACAACCATTTAAAAAAAAAATGGAATACCGCAGGTATCGAGAGTGCGCATACCCGTGGTAATTAAAAATTGGTAATGATGCTCGCTTATTTTACATCCGGGAAAATCAAGTGGCCGATTGAATAGATGCATGTGTTTTTATTACTTATGATATCGCTCCACTTTATACAAGAATGCTACAGATTAATAGTAGCTATTTATTTTAGTATTCTTTTATGCCCCTCTACATTGCATATTTCTCCTAAAATTTGTAAGATACTGTAGGGAAGATGTATTAAAGCTGGGAGAGATAGGAAGAGGAATCAGTAGCAGGAAAAGAGAAGTAATAATGCCACTGTATAGGTCATTGGTGCGGCCTCATCTGGAATACTGTGTCCAGTTCTGGAGACCATATCTCCAGAAGGATATAAATACATTAGAGAGTGTTCAAAGAAGGGCAACTAAAATGGTGCATGGCCTACATCACAAAATGTACCCGGAAAGGCTAAAAGATCTTAACATGTATAGTATGGAGGAGAGAATGGAAAGGGGAGACATGATAGAAACTTTCAAATATACCAAAGGTTTTAACAAAGTTCAGGAGGGAAACAAAGGAAGAGAAGTATTAGAACTCGAGGACATACACTGAAACTGGAAGGAGGCAGGTTCAGGGGAAATTTAAGGAAAAATTACTTCACAGAAAGGGTAGTGGATAAGTGGAATAGCCTCCCATCAGAGGTGATAGAGGCTAAGACTGTAGAGCAATTTAAACATGCTTGGGATAGGCATATGAATATCCTTAAAAAGAATGAAGGTTCAAAAAGGGTTGAGATTACCATAAGGATAAAAAAAGGGGGCAGACTAGATGGGCCAAGTGGTTCTTATCTGCCGTCAAATTCTATGTTTCTATGTTTCTAAAGTGAAGAGAGAGGAATTACCATCCAATCAGCTTTTGTCATTTTTAAGCACAGCCTGTAGCTGATTGGTTGGTACTTATATGTCTCCACTTTATTTCTCTCCTAGATTTGATAAATCTCCCCCTCTATATTATAATTCACAATTATTTAATTTTTCAGAGATGTTATTTATAAACTTAAGAGATTGCTATGTGTAACAAGTTAGCTGTGCTAGGCAGTGTCGGAAGTACCAGAGACAGCCTACTGACAGCCCCGCTGCCCATGTGTGTGTTGGGCTAGGGCCGGATTGGAACTAGTCACCTTGTGTCAGCATCTGGTTCCTGGCATAGACATCTCTACTTACTATTTCTGACTTTTCCTACTTTTTTGTCTACGCTCCTAAATTTCTAATTAATATTACAACAACATACAGGTGTACATCATTCTCTATATTAAAATCCACACAATAGAGGTCATACTGCAGGGGAGTCACACATGTGCCATAGTCAGACATTTGGTATTTGGTTGGTTCTATTAGGTTAAGCTGGCACTTCACTGGTGTAGGTCACACACGAAGAAAAGAGACGACATCTTCCCAACTGACCAAGCTGCACAGTGCCAGGAGGAGGGAGACAGATGCAGGTCGGGAGGTAGATGGTGCTGCTCGTGCGGTCATGCAGACGGCCAGACCGGCCCATCAGGCCATCATTCACCAGTAGTGCCAGATGACTAGTCTGGCTGTGTATGTGTTTGTGTATGTATGGCTGTTTGTGTGCATATTAGAGTTTATCCGGACCGATCCAAACATCGGGGATCTAAGTCCACCCAAGCAGTGACTCTTGTTTTCCCACCAGACTCTGATCCACGGGCGGATTGATCCACCAGGATAGTGGGAATGGTCCCGCTTTGCAGGCCCCTTTCCCCCCTCTGCCAGGGCAGCTCACATTCCTACAAGCCCGTGCCAGCTCACACTGCCTGCCAACTGCCATGCTTCTGGGATTTGCTCTTTAGCAGGAGGGCCAAATAGTGACTGCTTTGAGGGGGTCGTGGATCTTGTAAGCTGCGTCTATTGTCCCTGCATTCCTTTTTTTATGTCTGCTGGCTGCCCTGTCACTAGCATCATTTATTCATGCCTGATGCAGCAGAGAGGCACCCGCCACCTTCCCGAAGCCCTGCCCCCTACTGAAGCCTTTCTGAAGCTCCGCCTCCCATACTCCCGACTACCATTAGCTGGCAGCAGAAGCGTAGCCTGCACTATTTATTCTCATCCAGTCTCAGTACTGTCCCCTGCTCAGCTGTCACCTCACCTCAGCACTGTCACCTGCTCATATGTCACTTCACTTTTTTTCTCAATGGGTTCTCAAAAAAATGGCAGGTCGATCATTCTAGGGGAACCACACTGACAAAGGAGATCATGGTACTCAGACAATCAAAAGATGACAAGGTCCCTCCTGTCGAAATCCCCAAAGAGATCTTCTACGCCAAGGCCTCCTTCTACATTAGTTTAGTGTACAGTACAGTTGGCATTAATAGCATAGCTATTGATTTCATGTTTCTTAAAGCATAAGGACTGCCAGATGCTAGAAAACCTGTTACTAGAATCTTTCATATATTTGGACGTCATATTTCTTGGTTGGAGAGGAGAGGTTTTTCATACTTTTACATAGACTATGCAAGATTTCACGGGACCCTAGGCAAAATTTCAGCCAATCCCCCTCTCCCAACTCATACACCAATAGCCACTTTTAAGCCTCTGGTGAAAGTGTGGACGTAGCATCTTAGAAGTTCAACAGCAGCCATCTGCATTAAATTTATGCAGAGTTATCCCCAATTTTGTTATAAGCAGACTCAGGGCTGTCCCTCCAGGATCCTGGCACCCTAGGCAGCTGCCTAAAGCTGACTAATGGTAGAGCTGGCCCTGTATCTCTTCCTTTCATTTAGCCCACCTATATTCTTTTTTACATGATAATCCAGATTATGGTTTCTGGCTCAGTTTTTGGCATCCTGGCAGAAGTAAAATTCTGTGCAGATCTATCTATATTATTTTTCAGGCTCAAATTGTTGAGAAATAATTTTGCTTTGGGGGATATAATACAATCTTTGAAATGTTGTTGATGGGCCTACTTTACATAACTGCACCATATATAAGTCTATTTCCGAGGCATATTTCTGCTCTCAGAATATAAGGTCTCATCAACTGAAAGTGGTATCTAGATTCCACCTAAATCAAGAAATAATTTTTTACACTTTAAGAAGGTGTCCCTCGTGGGAAGTATACACAGGTTCCTTGTGCAGTGTTACCTGGATAGAACCTCAGACGTTAGGAAGACAGATTAAGTGTTTCATATGATTCTCAGAAGAACTGTTGGCCAGAGAGTAAACAAACCATTGCCAGATGGATCACTTCAGATATACTTCAAGGACATACTGTATATAAGTTTTGAAAAACCGCTTTCTGAGAATATTAAGGATCATTCTACTGTTGCAATAGTATTGCATCCAAAAAAGCTGGTTTTGGATTTACTATCTTGCGCTTGATAAATTTTATGAATACTCTGCCTTAGGGGCAGTTTTGGAATATGCACATTGCGCAATGTTTCCTAATTGGAAGAAAGCAGAATTTTTGTACTTTTAAGACATTTGTCCTTTGGAGGACACTGCTTTACCACATTTTTACACTTTTCTGCTGGTTATTGAAATTTATATGTTTACTTGTTTTTCTGTGTTCTTCTGGGTTATTGTCAAGGTGTTAGGGGGTCATTCTGACCTGATCGCACGCTGCAGTTTTTCGCAGCATAGCAATCGGGTCAGAACCGTGCCGGTGCCGCAGTGCGCCGGCACATGGCCGCCCGTCGCAGCGCTAGGATCGCCTCTGCCTGATTGACAGGCAGAGGCGGTCAATTGGCGGGAGGGGGCGAAACGGCAGGCGTTTGGCCATCATTTCGTGGGAGCAGTCCGGCCAACGCAGGCATGGCCGGACCGTGCGGGGAGTGGCCCGCAGTGGCTGCGTGATGTCACACACAGCCGCTGCGGGCCGGGGAGCGATGAGTAGCTCCCGGCCAGCATGCTAAAGCTGCGCTGGTTGGGAGCTGCTCTTGAAGTGCAAAGGCATCGCCGCTGTACGATGCCTTTGCACTTCTGCGGGGGGAGGGGGGGCACTGACATGCTGGACGTCCCCCCGCATGTCTGAGTTCATGATCGTAGCTGTGCTAAACTTAGTACAGCTACGATCAACTTGGAATGACCCCCTTTTTAGTTAACAATAAAGTTACCCTGAAATGAGGGTATATACACAGTGAATCTATACACAATTTAAATGCCTAACTCGTAGATCATCCTCTATACACCATGGTCGAAGTGTCTCCCAATGAACACAGAGAAGTGGATTTAACTTAAATACAAGACAAGACATGTATTTTACATAGTGTATCGGAAAACTAAATAGCAAAAATTAAAAATATGTAGTTTTAGATTGCCTCTGAAGAGCATATAGAAAAATAGTGCACACTGTAGGGAAGCCAATCCCGGGCCATTTTTTCAATCCCGGGTATCGGGATTGAAAAATGGTCAATCCCGGGATTGGCTTTAGACTGTGTCCGGCCGCCCCCACGCCCCTCCCCTCCCGCCCTACAGACATAAAAAAACCCGTACAAACCTGCACAGCCAGGTAGCAGGTGAGAAGGAGCCGGCGTGTGAGTGCAGCGGAGCCGGCGGGTGAATGTAGGGGAGCCGGGAGGAGGCAGCGGGTGAGTGCAGGGTGAGCCGGGAGGAGGCGGCGGGTGAAGACCGCCGTACTTTCCGGCTCGGCGGCTGCTGAAAGCGCAGCGTGACCTCACAGTCACAGGTCACGCTGCGCAGGGGGAGAAGGGAGGAGGGAGCCGGGCAGCGTCTGAGCGTCCTGAGGACGCTCAACGCTGATCCCTCAGTCCCCGGGATTGGAGCTTCCAATCCCAGGATTGAATCCCGGCCGTTTTTGGGCCTAAATCCCGGGATCCCGCCGATCCCGATCCCGGGATTGGCCTCCCTAGTACACTGTATACTTTTTCAGACCCTGCTGCTAATGTGGCCCGCAGCGATCTGCGTCCATCTCTGAATAAGGCCCACATTCCATAGCTAAAGGCCACTCTCACCTCCTGCACCAGTGCAGCCATCATACACGCATTCCCCTTTTGATCATATCCCACAGTAGACTTTCACCTCTCACTTCTAATACACTGCACACACTAAGGTGGAAATCCAATGGCTGGCGGGAAATTGAAAACTGTATTCAATTGCGGGACTGAAAAAGCATCTTTTTTCACGCACTTCCAGAGCAAGTCCGATTGTCCCTATAATCGTTATTTTTAGGAAAAATCACCGGGACTTGCTCTGGGACCCTGGCGGCATCCCCCGAGGATTAATTAAGCAACTAGAAGTTTCCAATTAGCTTAATTAGTCAGTAATTATTCAACTTCCAAAGTGGGGTCTTCTTCCAACGTCATGAGCTGGTACTCTGTAGCAGCGGCGAGTATGCAGTGTTTGTGACTGTTTGCAAGTGTTTGCAAGTGGTGTGTTAGTGTGTGCGAGTTACCCTCTCTGTATGTGACTCCCTCCCTACATCTCCCAGCAGCCCTTGTGCCACCCAGCAGCCCCCTCCCCAGTGGCAAGATGGAATGGAGACCATTGTTTGTTATTATTGGATGCAGTAAAGATGCATCATTTCTGAATGATGTTGCACAGCACAAAAAGCAACATACAGGCGGTTCCTGTTGGCAAAACTCATTGACCATATGATTTAAACCTCCGTATACCTATACATTTGGGGTACAATTTGGTGCAATGACGGTCAAACATATGTTTCTCTATTAAGAGATCATCTGCCCATCATAACAACCAGGCTTATGGTGTATCTAATAGCTGCATACCAGCTGCAGGTTTTTGCCTTATCAACCTTAAATCTACTACCATACCACACCGCACATGCCCAATCTCGTCTGATCTTGGAAGCAATACGGTGTTGGGCCTGGTCAGTACTTAGGTGGTTGACCACTAAGGAATACCAGGTGTTGTAGGTTTTTTGATGGCAATACATCGGCTATTGCACTAACCTTAGAAATCAATGCCTGGAGGGCTTGGTATTTTTTGCCTTATTTATTCATCTGTATATTCACAGTCTTAGTTTCAAACCGATGGTTTACATTGTCTAACCATATTTTTAAACACAGTATTAAAAAATTCTGGTGTACTCTTATTTTACTTTAAAATAATTAAAGGTTACATTTTAATTATCTCATATTCACATTATTACGCATAAATTAAATCATAACTGTTTCCAAGAGTGAGTGCTCCCAACAAAGGTCACTTTTTCTTTACCTTTCTTCCCTTTTGGATGCCTCAGGTATCGGGAGCACACATACCTACAGTAAAACAAAATTGCGAGATATGCAAAGTTTTTAAACTCGCTGAACCTCACGCCCAATTGAATTCCCCCCTAGCATCTGCATTATGTCTTGACTGCCTCCTACATCTGACAGCTGAGATTCATCTGCCAGCAATCACACTGCACACCACCTGCACCATCGTTCCCACACAAGAACTTAGCCGCACCGCCATCTTCATGACAGTGCGTGCCGCAATGTGCGTGCCCACTCCCCCGCTCATTGGCCACCTGATTTAAGCCCACCCACCAGTACACAAACCCATACTTGAGCCGTGATTGACCGAAACACGTTGGACACATGACAGCCGCCATTACACTTCATCCCATTGTTGCTGCATGGAGGACAGAACCACTGCAGCACCTGCAGCAGCAAGTGGACCCCATGGGCTCATGGGGATCCCACCAACACGCCTGAGGCCACCACTGAGTACCCAGCAAGGTGAGGAGCAGACTTACAGCCATACTTTGTCAGACATCGCAGGAGCTCTTTGAGCAAGTGGAACCTGCAGCACATCAAACAGACTTTCCTTGTCTGACAACCACATTGCCAGTGTGAGGGAGACATATGGCCTCACACGTCGGTGGTCATTCCGAGTTGATCGCTCGCTAGCTGCTTTTAGCAGCATTGCACACGCTAGGCCGCCGCCCTCTGGGAGTGTATCTTAGCTTAGCAGAATAGCGAACAAAAGATTAGCAGAACTGCTACTAAATATTTTGCAGCCGTTTCTGAGTAGCTCCAGACCTACTCCTAGACTGCAATCACCTCAGTCCGTTTAGTTCCTGGTTTGACGTCACAAACATGCCCTGCGTTCGGCCAGCCACTCCCCCGTTTCCCCAGCCACTCCTGCATTTTTACCTGGCACGCCTACATTTTTTACCACACTCCCTGAAAATGGGCAGTTTCCGCCCAGAAATACCCACTTCCTGTCAATCACACTACGATCACTCGAGCGATGAAAAAACATTGCTCGAGCTTGTGTAAATCTACAAAGGTTTGTGTGAAAGTACTTAGCGCATGCGCGCTGCGTACCATGCGCATGCGCATTTTTGCCTTTTTTTACTTAATTGCTGCACTGCGAAAATCGGCAGCGAGCGATCAACTCGGAATGACCACCGTCATACGGTAAGTGGCCCCTTATAGAGGATCCACTCGCATTCATGGCCGTACCCAGGTAATGGGAGGGTGGGGCCACATCACTTTGCACATTATAGGGGGGCATATTTGTGCACCCCAGCCAGGAGTAGATCTGGAGGGGGGCATGATTAGTGCAACCATTACCCCACCGCCGCAAAGATAGAGAAGGCCGCTGCTGCTCAGCGGCAGCAGCCTCCCTACACACTGCAGCCCAGGCTGGAGCACTGCAGCCCAGACATTAAAAGGGAGCTGACTGGTAAAGGTAGGTGGGTTACCGGTCGTAATTAGTACCGATTCACCCCCTCCTGGTGTCACTGCTTACATTTTAGGTCTCCACTACACCACTAGAGTTGTCACACTACAAGTGATTTAATGAAGACATAGATACAAAGTTTTGTATGTAAACAGGCACTCCTATATAGCTGACTTACTTCCCTGATAACAACATCAACCATCTAGCGGCACACTACAGGTGTGAGGAAAGGTAATCCGCTCTTTACTGTTAGAGTTACCACACCACAGGTGTTGTTTAGGGAGAGGTAAATACAACATGTATTATGGAAAGAGCAAGCTTACTTCCCAGGCATCCTCACCTGACATCAGGTCCCCAAAAAGAATACATTAATTGACCTTGTAGGAGAACTGTGCCTCTTATACACAATCAATAAACAATATTAGCACATAATTTAGCATCCTGTGATTTTGATTGTGCGCACAAATATTGTACACCAAAGATCTAACAATATTGTCCCCACAAAAACATTCTGAATTTGGTTTACCACCACTCACTCACTAAACACAGGTGAGCACCGAGTAATAACCAATCCCACTGGCTAATAATGTGAAAACTAGAACATCAGTCCTGCTGGCTAGTGCAAAGCATACAGCCAAAAATGGTAGCAAACCCCAGTAATTGGGTCAAGGATGAAAAGAAGACCTCAACTCCTTGTGGACAGTGTGGAAAGCAGACCTCAAATCCTTGTGGCTAGTATGAAAACCAGACCTTAAATCCTTGTGGCTAGTGTGAAAACCAGACCTCAAATCCTTGTGGCTAGTGTGAAAACCAGACCTCAAATCCTTGTGGCTAGTGTGGAATGCAGACCTCAAAACCTTGTGGCTAGTGTGGAATGCAGAACTCAAATCCTTGTGGCTAATTTAGAAAGAAGTCTCAGTAATATTGGTGGCTAGCATAAAGCAGACAAATAATACTAGTGACAAATGTCTAAAGGAAGCCTCAAATCGAGGCTAGTAAGGAAAGGAAGCCTCCCATTCTTATAACTCCTTTGGAATGCAGAGCTCATCTGATTTGGCAGTGTGGAAAATAGACTACTAATCCTGGTGACTAGTGTAAAAAGCAGATTGCAATGCTGGGCACTAGTGTTGAAACCACACTCTGAGTTCTAGAATGCAAACTCTGAGTTCTGAAAATAAATCACATTTTTTACTGGCTTGTGTGAAAAATCCACTCCAATTGTGGTCGCTGGTATAGAAAGAAGACCCTGGTGGACAATGTACATTAAATCCCAAATCGTGTTGGGTAGAGTAGAAAGTAGTAAACCTTGAGGCTAGCATAAATGGAAGAGCTCCAGACCTTTTGGCTTTTGAAAAAGAGAGACCACCCACTTATCTGCACCTCCCTATTACTCCTCCCTTCTCAGCCCACTTGTTGCCAAAAGCAAGATATTGATGCTGTACTATCATGGGTTATCAGGAAATCAAGCTGTGTTCTTACTATGGATTCTACTCTGTGGGTTAAAGTACATTTACTAAAGGCTGTTTTTTATTGCTTTATATCAATTTTAAATTTACAATCATTTAAAAAGGCTATTTTTCCAAGGGGGGGGGGGGGGGGGGGGGGGGGGTTTAGGACCCACAACTCTGCTACAGGCAGATACTCTATATAAAGCACATCTCTAATATACAACGGCCCCTTTAGCAATGAAATGGTTAATTTCTCTATTCTCACACATGTGGGTCAATGTCATCAGATGATCCTTAAATGCTTCTGGGCAAATTTATAACATTTCAGAATTAAAATGATATAAAATAATGCAGTGCTTACAAAAGTGACAGACTAATATTTGCAAATAAATAAAAAATAGAAGGTTTAAAAATTCTGAATTGAAACCTCCATTCCAGTTATAGACACTGCCCCTGTGGTTGGTATGGGCATGGAAGAATATAAAACTGAAAATTAGACTGAATTCCCAAAAGTGTGATACTTTCAAGACTTCTCATTAAATCCCATTCATCTCACCATGTCCCCGAGGTTGGTCTTCGTAAAATGTCTTTGAGCTGTCAGCTAGTTTTTACAACATGAGGGTCTTAAATATCATTTTAATTCCAAATGTTTTAATCTTCAATATTTTTTCTGCTGAGAACCTGATATAAATGTATCAATGTTATGTTGATTAGATAAGCGCTTACTCAATTTCTTCCATTCTCTGTATTCTAACTTTATTCGCCCTATGAGTAGGAATATTAACATGTATTAACATGTGTTCCTAATGTTAACATGTATGTACTGTATTTGGGCTAAAATTAAGTTTGCTTATAAAACTTCTGTAGAACCAGCATGTTGTAGCAGTACATTTGTGTGGGAATAGAAAGTATGGGTCTCCCCCACTGAGATGATATCTTGGTTTAGGGGGTAATTCTGAGTTGATCGCAGCATCAAATTTGTTAGCAGTTGGGTAAAACCATGTGCACTGCAGGGGGGGGGGGCAGATATAACATTTGCAGAGAGAGTTAGATTTGGGTGGGTTATTTTGTTTCTGTGCAGGGTAAATACTGGCTGCTTTATTTTTACACTGCAATTTAGATTTCAGTTTGAACACACCCCACCCAAATCTAACTCTCTCTGCAAATGTTATATCTGCCACACCTGCAGAGCAAATGGTTTTGCCCAACTGCTAACAAATTTGATGCTGCGATCAACTTGGAATTACCCCCCTAGTTAGGTGTCAAACCAGCACAGAATATGTCTCATTACAGAACTTATCTCATGGTTCCTGTAGAGCAGAGCCAGGCTTTGAAGTTTTGCCATGTAAGGACCCCTGTGTGTGCCGGCACAAGCTGCTACACAGGGCCGGCGCTACCATTAGGCAGCTTTAGGCAGCTGCCTATGGGCGCTGGCCACTGGAGGGCGGCATGTTCCAATTAAATATATTTTACAAAAAATAATAATATTTTGATAAGTAAGCCCAGACCAGGGGCGGCCGCAGCGAGGGTCTAGCCTGCCACAGCCGTCAGTCACCTCACCGGCGCCAGTGTATTGATTTCCCTGCTCCATGTCTCTAGCAGAAATAGACGGAGCTGCGCGTATGAGAGAGCAGGTCAGGAGACGGGCGCCGCCCACACTGACAGCCTTACACGCATCCTAGGCGCCGTCAGCACGAACATGCCGTGCGCTTGTGCGGTGCCCGTCTCCTGACCTGCTCTCTCATACGCGCAGCTCCGTCTATTTCTGTTAGAGACATGGAGCAGGGAAATCAACACACTGGCGTAGGTGAGGTGACTGACAGCTGTGGCAGGCTAGACCCTCGCCGCGGCCGCCCCTGGTCTGGGCTTACTTATCAAAATTTTTTTTTTTTTTGTAAAATATATTTAATTGGAGCATCTGAAAGGCAAGAGAAGTCTCCCTATCCCCTCCCTCCCTGCCGCCCCGCGCCTCCCTATCCCCTCCCTCCCTGCCGCCCCGCGTCTCCCTATCCTCTCCCTCCCACCCCGCGTCTCACTATCCCCTCACTGCCGCCCCGTGTCTCGCTATCCCCTCCCTCCCCGCCGCCCCGCGCCTCCCTATCCCCTCCCTCCCTGCCGCCCCGCGCCTCCCTATCCCCTCCCTCCCTGCCGCCCCGCGTCTCCCTATCCCCTTCCTCGCACCCCGCGTCTCACTATCCCCTCCCTGCCGCCCCGCGTCTCGCTATCCCCTCCCTCCCTGCCGCCCCGCGCCTCCCTATCTCCTCCCTCCCACCCCGCATCTCCCTATCCCCTCCCTTCCACCCCGCGTTTGCCTAGGGTGCCGAGAAACCTTGCACCGGCCCTGCTGCTACAGAATAGGCCCACTCATACATGGACTGATTTGATATATAGTATTTATACTGCATGCCCTTCTAATCATGCATTATTGATGACATACAGTATGTGGTAGAGGTTCCATTCCTCTTACAGTGAACTGTCATTGGCTGTCAGAATTCAGTACACTAGGAGTACCTGCAGTTAGGGATGGCCATCAGTGTGGTTACCATCGATGATGATATGGCAAGTGACCATCGATGGTTGTTAACTATGCAATGGATTACCATTGATGGTTTCACCAAATGATGGTCATCTCTTTTCGAGGCTATGATCTGTGTCCCGGCAACTTGTAAGAAAAAAAACACTTGGTTATACTGTGCCATCGATGGAGGGAAACCATATGATTCTCCCCCATCGATGGCAAAAGTATTCGCCATTGGCCATAAACCATCAATGATTACGAATCATCAAAGGTCGATGGCCATCCATAACCTGCACTGTGCGGGTGATGTATCAAACCTTCTAAAGAGAACAAGCACAAAAGTTGCCCTTAGCAACTAGTCAGCATCTACTGTAGCTATCATTTATCAAGTAAAATCTATAAAATGAATGATAGGTAGAATCGGATTGGTTACCATAGGCAACTTCTTAACTCGTCTTCTTTAAAAGGTTTATCACAAAAAGGCACCATTTGTCTGGTATACTCCAGCTGTACCTAACATTCTGTGCTTATCTACTATTGCCAAGCTATTGTCCAGTACTGGCATGGGTATAAGATGGTACTGTATAGCATATAGAAGATTTACTCATTCTGCAACACATATCATCTGTCTTATAGGCTCTAGATCAGGGGTAGCCAACCCTGGTCCTCGAGAGCTACCAACAGGTAACGTTTTCTAGGTCTCCTGACAGAATCACAAGTTAAGTAATTACTCCATCTGTGGATCTTTTAAAATGTGTCAGTGAGTAATGACTGCACCTGTGCACCTGCTAGAGGATCTGGAAAATGTGAACTGTTGGTAGCTCTCGAGGGCCAGGGTTGGCTACCACTGCTCTAGTTAATATCTCTTACCTTTTTGGTACTGAAGCCAGAGTTGTTGCTGGACCTTCTTGCTAGGGAATCGGATGGTGCAGGTAAGCTCTGACCCATAAAGTGCCTCAGAAATGTAATGAGAGCCATAGATCTGTAGTATGCGCTGTAACTCTTCTCGACTACTGTGAGGACTTATCATCTTCAGCACATTGGCAAATCCTACAAAAGAATTTAAAATTAATTTTGTTTTCTCCTATGATATTATATTCAGCACTGTATAAATGTCATGATTCATGTTTGTAAGTAAAGCAGAAAAGGCAGGCAATTGGGCAAAACCATGTTGCACTGCAGGTGGGCAGATGTAACATGTGCAGAGGGATTTAGATTTGGTTCGGGTGTGTTCAAACTGGAATCTAAATTGCAGTATAAAAATAAAGATGTCTAACAACTGTGGGCAAATGCAAAAGCAGCCGGTATATATCCCCTCAAAACTAAATATCTTTGAACGTTTACAATTACATTTGTAATTATAAGAAGTACTGCTGCAGCCATTGTTCAGAATTACTTGCTGTGAGTAAAGACACACTTCTGAAGCTCCCCAGAGTCCTTTTTTGATTTGAACACAAACCACTTTACAGTGACAGTGGACAAGACATAATTGAATCTGCTTCCTCCATAATAATAAAACTAAGAGTCCAGGTGATGGGCCTTTTTCAACCAAATTGTTCCAGTGTTTCTAAACCAGACGCATTGTATTCAAATTCTGGTAAAGAATACAAATATTTAGAGCATTTTGTAAACAGTGAAAAAACAGAAGACTGCTTCTACAGCGCCTCAATTGCAGGAGGCTAATAATCAAATTACCCTGATACATGCGCGGCTGAAAAACACTATGTGGGTGTTTGGTTGGAGAATATAGAAACAGACAAAATCAGCTGCGCAAAGTATCATGGAAAGGACAGTACAATTTTAGGAGAACCGATGTATGTATATAAATTGATTTATTAATGAAAAAGCATAAAATAGCAGAAAAGATGACATAAAATTGTTGGATATAAAAAGGCACACATTGACTAAGTTTATCCGTTTAAACAGACACCAAATAGTGTCGGTTCTCTATATGGAAGTCCACAAAGGGAAATAAAGTCCAGCTGTTTGTTGGAAAGCAATAGATGGTAATAGCCGTAATGTTAATACTGGAAGTGAATGATCAGTGCAGTAGACATCCCATAATAATAAATTGGGGGAGTGATCCAGTGTTATTTATTGTTCAATTACCTCTCCTTAGGTGGGCTGGTCCAAAGCCGAGCGTCCTCGGCGATGTGTCCTGCAATGCCCACTGTGCGAATGCCACAGGGGAGAGGGAGCCGTGGATTCACTGTAAAGTGTATGCCGTGTGCTGGTTTATCCGGCTGACGGGGAGCCGTATGTTGATACGGGCGGCTCGAGAATTCAGATCCGCGGCTATTCTGGGATTCTCTGTGGAGATGAAGGACGGCTTGCGGGGAGAACAAACCCGCTAATGCTTTCAAATCGGATACCTCGGCAGGTGTGCAGACAGGAGGCGTGGCCTAACTAGTTTCGTCACGTGACCCGTGACTTTCTCAAAGGAATATTCCTTTGAGAAAGTCACGGGTCACGTGACGAAACTAGTTAGGCCACGCCTCCTGTCTGCACACCTGCCGAGGTATCCGATTTGAAAGCATTAGCGGGTTTGTTCTCCCCGCAAGCCGTCCTTCATCTCCACAGAGAATCCCAGAATAGCCGCGGATCTGAATTCTCGAGCCGCCCGTATCAACATACGGCTCCCCGTCAGCCGGATAAACCAGCACACGGCATACACTTTACAGTGAATCCACGGCTCCCTCTCCCCTGCGGCATTCGCACAGTGGGCATTGCAGGACACATCGCCGAGGACGCTCGGCTTTGGACCAGCCCACCTAAGGAGAGGTAATTGAACAATAAATAACACTGGATCACTCCCCCAATTTATTATTATGGGATGTCTACTGCACTGATCATTCACTTCCAGTATTAACATTACGGCTATTACCATCTATTGCTTTCCAACAAACAGCTGGACTTTATTTCCCTTTGTGGACTTCCATATAGAGAACCGACACTATTTGGTGTCTGTTTAAATGGATAAACTTAGTCAATGTGTGCCTTTTTATATCCAACAATTTTATGTCATCTTTACTGCTATTTTATGCTTTTTCATTAATAAATCAATTTATATACATACATCGGTTCTCCTAAAATTGTACTGTCCTTTCCATGATACTTTGCGCAGCTGATTTTGTCTGTTTCTATTTTGTAAACAGTGCTACTACATTTTTTCGAAGTTCATTCCTGCGAAACATCTATGCAAAATAACCCTCAAGAGAACGGACCTGTGGCCAGTGAGATAGAGTTGAGCTTCACTTTATAGAGGTTGCTGCGTACTCTCCATTGCTGGACTACCGGATATCCCATGGCTTCGTTAAATCTCACTTCACCTAAGAAGAGTGCAGAAAGCATATTAAAATAATATAAACTGAAATGTTAATGAAAAATATTCAAGATACCAGGCTGAAGTCAAGCATTGATATAATAGGTGTGTTTGATTTTAAATATTTTTGCTAAAAGAAAAGATCAGTTGTGAACTTGCACAGTTACAGTTGTTTGAGTCTGGACAAATCGCAGGATTAATGTTTTCAGATACAGTATTTTTGGATTTGACAGTGCAAACTAAATCAGACCACCATCATTAATTTGGGGTCTTGACCAGGGTTTCCCAAACTCAGTACTCAAGGCACTCTTACAATCCAGGTTTCAAGGATATTCATACTTGTGCAGAGATGATATGATCAAACTAACTGAGGTACTTATTAAATCACCTGTGTTTAAGGATGGATTATCCTTAAAACCTGGACTGTTAGGGTGCCTTGAGGACCGAGAGTGGGAACCACTGATCTAGACAATTTTAATCATCTATTTAGAAAAAATTCTAAATACATAGAGAAGCACTAGTGTACACCTGCAATAGGAACATTTAGTATACCCTAAATTGTTGCATAATGTCATATAATCCACATGAATCAATATAGTATAATACTAATTTTGTCACCGCAAGCAGTTTGTGATTGATTGGAACTATACAACCGCTCTTATTTGCTATGACCAGAGTAAATTTGCACCTCATTGTTCAGATCCATATTCATATTTTTGTCTGAAAATGTTTAAATCTCTTAATCCACCTAAACATGCTGTAGATTTTTTTTTTTTGAAGCCACATACTGTAGATCTTCTTTTTGTAAAGTGTATTAATATATATTTGAATTGAATAGGATTTAGGTGAGGGATGGGGAACCTTCGGCCCTCCAGCTGTTGTTGAACTACACATCCCAGCATGCCCTGCAACAGTTTTAGCATGGCCAAATATCAAAACTGTAGCAAGGCATGCTGGTATGTGTAGTTCAACAACAGCTGGAGGGCCAAAGGTTCCCCATCCCTGATTTAGGTAAGTAATAAATTAGAAAAAAAAAACACTTTCCTTTAACTCTTCTCATAGTTACTTTTATACAATCAGTGTAATGCCAAAAAAATGTAATCATCCAATTCTATGTTCAGGAATACCAAATAAATGTATGTGTATTGTATGCAAAGTGTGAGGCATTTATAAGCAGGGCCGTTTCTAGTGGCAGGCAAGCTGTACAATTGCACGGGGCACCACAGGTGGGACTTACTGCTTCTTAGCCAGCAGGCAGCCACAGAGATAGTGCCAGCGGCATTTAAAATGTGGCGGACTGCCGGACTTGCGCGTTATGATTGCAAACAAAGGGTAGGGTGATGTGCAAACTGCGCAATCTGGTCAGCCTTGGAGAACCAGTTACCCAATTAAGTGTCTCTCCCAAAACACCAGAATACAACTATGTAAAATGGAGTGTGTAACAGTAATCGACAAGGCTCCTCAGATATAGGATGTATAAAATTCACGTGTACATTCCTTGTTGACGAATGACAATTCCTCCTTTGCAAAGAGATCTGCCACAGGAAGGGGACCCCGCTGTCTCTGTGTGGTACTGGAGACTCTGGAGCTGCTTTGCCCGAAGGAAAATCCCAGATTACCCACCCGGGGGGACACCTGGTGACTGTTAACACACGTATTTTGAGAACTGCTTTTTCAACAGTTCTCAACACCTTCTGGTAATTACGCTCCCCTCTTTTCCATTGCACAGGAACATAGGGGGGCCTCTTCATTTTTATTTTAAACACTGTATGTCAATTGTTTTATTGTGATCTGTGATGTATCATTAAATGTTATTACTACACATGATGAGATTTTGTTCTCTCTACATGTGCTGTTGATCACTATTGGAGGATCTCTTTGCAAAGGAGGAATTGTCATTCGTCAACAAGGAATGTACAGGTGAATTTTATACATCCTATATCTGAGGCGCCTTGTCGATTACTATTGCGCGTTACGATTGTCTGGTGGCCAGTACTACATTTGAAATGCTGCTGGTGCTGTCACTATGGCTGCCCGCTGGCTAAGAAGCACTAAATCCCAGCGGTGGCGAGGAAATACTATGGCACTGTCTGAAAGCCTGCGGGGGGCTGCTGCTACAGTCACTCTCCATGGCTATCAACTGCCGAGGTCTCCATTCCAGGGCTACTTAGCCCGGGGGGCTGGTGAGATGGACCTCACCCAAGTGAAATTAAAGCGTGGACACCAGGGTGACCATGGCCCAGTTAGAGAAGGAGATAGGCATCTCATCGGGATCCATCAACTTGATACTCCATAAAAGTTTGGACTGAGCAAGGTTTCTGCATGCTATGTGCCCCATCAGCTGACTCAAGAGCAAAAGGAGGCTCAGGTGACTTGGTGCCTCAACATGCTGGCCAGGTTTGATGGTGGTTACTCAAACTGTGTCTGGGAGATCATCAGTGGTGATGAATCCTAGATCTACAGTTTAGATCCTGTGAGAAAACAGTCGGACCAATGGAACCCACTTCAAGGTGCGCCGCCACAGAAGTTCTGACGTGAGCTCAGCATGCTCAAGCAGATGGTGGCTGTTTTTATAGCCAAGAATGGAGTAGTGCACCTTCATTTAGAACTGGTATGCCAACCAATGCCTGGTGCAATTCCAAGAAGGCATTTCGAGGTGCCATCCAAGAACACTCATGGTGCCCTTACCCATCACAACATTGCACCTGCCTAAAAGTCCAGGAAAGCAGACTATTTTCTGGCCCAAAAATGCATCCAGGAGCTTAATCATCGGCAATACAGTCCAAACTTGGCCCACTATGACTTTGTGTTCCCACAAATCAAGAGCAAGATGCGTAGGATTTGTTTTGAGTGCCTGGAAGCTGCAGTGTAGACCTTCATCCAGCATGTAGAGGACATACCTACTTTGGACTGGTTCAGCTGCTTCACCAAGTGGTCTGAGCACGTGAAACGTTGCTTTAACTCCTCTGGTGAATACTTGGAGAAAAAATTGAAGCTTTACTTTGTTTGTAAATGTAATACTTTTTGTGCACTTTCTTTTGCTATATGCTTCTCTACTATTTACGACTCTGTACTTCTGCTCAGAAAGGAAGAGAATATTACAGATTCCTTCTACTGTCACTTTGGATTCTCAAAAAGGTAGCCCATGCACACTGCACTCTGGGGATTCATACTGTGTGGTGTCAGTGGCTACACAGAAGCTCAAAATGCTATTTTCTCTGACATCCTAAGTGGATGCTGGGACTCCGTAAGGACCATGGGGAATAGCGGCTCCGCAGGAGACTGGGCACAACTAAAGAAAGCTTTAGGACTACCTGGTGTGCACTAGAGATGAGCGGGTTCGGTTCCTCGGAATCCGAACCCGCCCGAACTTCATTTTTTTTTACACGGGGCCGAGCGACTCGGATCTTCCCGCCTTGCTCGGTTAACCCGAGCGCGCCCGAACGTCATCATCCCGCTGTCGGATTCTCGCGAGGCTCGGATTCTATCGCGAGACTCGGATTCTATATAAGGAGCCGCGCGTCGCCGCCATTTTCACACGTGCATTGAGATTCATAGGGAGAGGACGTGGCTGGCGTCCTCTCCGTTTTAGAGAAGAGAGTGAGACTAGAGTAGAGAGAGACACAGTAGTAATTTTGGGGAGCATTAGGAGGAGTACTACTACTTGCTGAAGTGATAGATAGATAGTGTGACTGTATAATGTATATCTGACTTGTGGGGGAGACACTGACAGTGGGGAGCAGTTAGAGTCTGAGAGCAGGACTCAGGAGTACATATAACGTACAGTGCACACTTTTGCTGCCAGAGTGCCACACTGCCATTGTGACCACACTGACCACCAGTATAATATATATTGTGATTGTCTGCTTAGGAGTACTACTTGCAAGTTGCTGATAGTGTGACCAGTGACCTGACCACCAGTTTAATAATCACCACCAGTTTAATATATATATATATATATATATATATATAATTGTATATAATATATATATAATATTGTATACCACCTACCCGTGGTTTTTTTTCTTTTCTTTCTTCTTTATACATACTACTATAGTAGCTTACTGTAGCAGTCTGCGGTGCTGCTGAGCTGACAGTGTCCAGCAGGTCCGTCATCAGTCATTACATAATAAATATATCTACCTGTCCGGCTGCAGTACTAGTGTGATATTATATATATATATATTGATTTCATCTCATTATCATCCAGTCTATATTAGCAGCAGACACAGTACGGTAGTCCACGGCTGTAGCTACCTCTGTGTCGGCAGTCGCTCGTCCATCCATAATTGTATACCACCTACCCGTGTTTTTTTTTTCTTTCTTCTTTATACATACTACTATAGTAGCTTACTGTAGCAGTCTGCGGTGCTGCTGAGCTGACAGTGTCCAGCAGGTCTGTCATCAGTCATTACATAATAAATATATCTACCTGTCCGGCTGCAGTACTAGTGTGATATTATATATATATATATATATATATATATATTGATTTCATCTCATTATCATCCAGTCTATATTAGCAGCAGACACAGTACGGTAGTCCACGGCTGTAGCTACCTCTGTGTCGGCAGTCGCTCGTCCATCCATAATTGTATACCACCTACCCGTGGTTTTTTTTTTCCTTTCTTCTTTATACATACTACTATAGTAGCTTACTGTAGCAGTCTGCGGTGCTGCTGAGCTGACAGTGTCCAGCAGGTCCGTCATCAGTCATTACATAATAAATATATCTACCTGTCCGGCTGCAGTACTAGTGTGATATTATATATATATATATATATATTGATTTCATCTCATTATCATCCAGTCTATATTAGCAGCAGACACAGTACGGTAGTCCACGGCTGTAGCTACCTCTGTGTCGGCAGTCGCTCGTCCATCCATAATTGTATACCACCTACCCGTGGTTTTTTTTTTTCTTTCTTCTTTATACATACTACTATAGTAGCTTACTGTAGCAGTCTGCGGTGCTGCTGAGCTGACAGTGTCCAGCAGGTCCGTCATCAGTCATTACATAATAAATATATCTACCTGTCCGGCTGCAGTACTAGTGTGATATTATATATATATATATATTGATTTCATCTCATTATCATCCAGTCTATATTAGCAGCAGACACAGTACGGTAGTCCACGGCTGTAGCTACCTCTGTGTCGGCAGTCGCTCGTCCATCCATAATTGTATACCACCTACCCGTGGTTTTTTTTTTCTTTCTTCTTTATACATGCTACTATAGTAGCTTACTGTAGCAGTCTGCGGTGCTGCTGAGCTGACAGTGTCCAGCAGGTCCGTCATCAGTCATTACATAATAAATATATCTACCTGTCCGGCTGCAGTACTAGTGTGATATTATATATATATATATATATATATATTGATTTCATCTCATTATCATCCAGTCTATATTAGCAGCAGACACAGTACGGTAGTCCACGGCTGTAGCTACCTCTGTGTCGGCAGTCGCTCGTCCATCCATAAGTATACTAGTATCCATCCATCTCCATTGTTTACCTGAGGTGCCTTTTAGTTGTGCCTATTAAAATATGGAGAACAAAAATGTTGAGGTTCCAAAATTAGGGAAAGATCAAGATCCACTTCCACCTCGTGCTGAAGCTGCTGCCACTAGTCATGGCCGAGACGATGAAATGCCAGCAACGTCGTCTGCCAAGGCCGATGCCCAATGTCATAGTACAGAGCATGTAAAATCCAAAACACCAAATATCAGTAAAAAAAGGACTCCAAAATCTAAAATAAAATTGTCGGAGGAGAAGCGTAAACTTGCCAATATGCCATTTACCACACGGAGTGGCAAGGAACGGCTGAGGCCCTGGCCTATGTTCATGGCTAGTGGTTCAGCTTCACATGAGGATGGAAGCACTCAGCCTCTCGCTAGAAAAATGAAAAGACTCAAGCTGGCAAAAGCACCGCAAAGAACTGTGCGTTCTTCGAAATCCCAAATCCACAAGGAGAGTCCAATTGTGTCGGTTGCGATGCCTGACCTTCCCAACACTGGACGTGAAGAGCATGTGCCTTCCACCATTTGCACACCCCCTGCAAGTGCTGGAAGGAGCACCCGCAGTCCAGTTCCTGATAGTCAGATTGAAGATGTCAGTGTTGAAGTACACCAGGATGAGGAGGATATGGGTGTTGCTGGCGCTGGGGAGGAAATTGACAAGGAGGATTCTGATGGTGAGGTGGTTTGTTTAAGTCAGGCACCCGGGGAGACACCTGTTGTCCGTGGGAGGAATATGGCCGTTGACATGCCTGGTGAAAATACCAAAAAAATCAGCTCTTCGGTGTGGAAGTATTTCACCAGAAATGCGGACAACATTTGTCAAGCCGTGTGTTGCCTTTGTCAAGCTGTAATAAGTAGGGGTAAGGACGTTAACCACCTCGGAACATCCTCCCTTATACGTCACCTGCAGCGCATTCATAATAAGTCAGTGACAAGTTCAAAAACTTTGGGCGACAGCGGAAGCAGTCCACTGACCAGTAAATCCCTTCCTCTTGTAACCAAGCTCACGCAAACCACCCCACCAACTCCCTCAGTGTCAATTTCCTCCTTCCCCAGGAATGCCAATAGTCCTGCAGGCCATGTCACTGGCAATTCTGACGATTCCTCTCCTGCCTGGGATTCCTCCGATGCATCCTTGCGTGTAACGCCTACTGCTGCTGGCGCTGCTGTTGTTGCTGCTGGGAGTCGATGGTCATCCCAGAGGGGAAATCGTAAGACCACTTTTACTACTTCCACCAAGCAATTGACTGTCCAACAGTCCTTTGCGAGGAAGATGAAATATCACAGCAGTCATCCTGCTGCAAAGCGGATAACTGAGGCCTTGGCATCCTGGGTGGTGAGAAACGTGGTTCCGGTATCCATCATTACTGCAGAGCCAACTAGAGACTTGTTGGAGGTACTGTGTCCCCGGTACCAAATACCATCTAGGTTCCATTTCTCTAGGCAGGCGATACCGAAAATGTACACAGACCTCAGAAAAAGAGTCACCAGTGTCCTAAAAAATGCAGCTGTACCCAATGTCCACTTAACCACGGACATGTGGACAAGTGGAGCAGGGCAGGGTCAGGACTATAAGACTGTGACAGCCCACTGGGTAGATGTATGGACTCCCGCCGCAAGAACAGCAGCGGCGGCACCAGTAGCAGCATCTCGCAAACGCCAACTCTTTCCTAGGCAGGCTACGCTTTGTATCACCGGTTTCCAGAATACGCACACAGCTGAAAACCTCTTACGGCAACTGAGGAAGATCATCGCGGAATGGCTTACCCCAATTGGACTCTCCTGTGGATTTGTGGCATCGGACAACGCCAGCAATATTGTGTGTGCATTAAATATGGGCAAATTCCAGCACGTCCCATGTTTTGCACATACCTTGAATTTGGTGGTGCAGAATTTTTTAAAAAACGACAGGGGCGTGCAAGAGATGCTGTCGGTGGCCAGAAGAATTGCGGGACACTTTCGGCGTACAGGCACCACGTACAGAAGACTGGAGCAACACCAAAAACGCCTGAACCTGCCCTGCCATCATCTGAAGCAAGAAGTGGTAACGAGGTGGAATTCAACCCTATATATGCTTCAGAGGTTGGAGGAGCAGCAAAAGGCCATTCAAGCCTATACAATTCAGCACGATATAGGAGGTGGAATGCACCTGTCTCAAGCGCAGTGGAGAATGATTTCAACGTTGTGCAAGGTTCTGATGCCCTTTGAACTTGCCACACGTGAAGTCAGTTCAGACACTGCCAGCCTGAGTTAGGTCATTCCCCTCATCAGGCTTTTGCAGAACAAGCTGGAGACATTGAAGGAGGAGCTAACACGGAGCGATTCCGCTAGGCATGTGGGACTTGTGGATGGAGCCCTTAATTCGCTTAACAAGGATTCACGGGTGGTCAATCTGTTGAAATCAGAGCACTACATTTTGGCCACCGTGCTCGATCCTATATTTAAAACCTACCTTGGATCTCTCTTTCCGGCAGACACAAGTCTGCTGGGGTTCAAAGACCTGCTGGTGAGAAAATTGTCAAGTCAAGCGGAACGCGACCTGTCAACATCTCCTCCTTCACATTCTCCCGCAACTGGGGGTGCGAGGAAAAGGCTCAGAATTCCGAGCCCACCCGCTGGCGGTGATGCAGGGCAGTCTGGAGCGACTGCTGATGCTGACATCTGGTCCGGACTGAAGGACCTGTCAACGATTACGGACATGTCGTCTACTGTCACTGCATATGATTCTCTCCCCATTGAAAGAATGGTGGAGGATTATATGAGTGACCGCATCCAAGTAGGCACGTCACACAGTCCGTACTTATACTGGCAGGAAAAAGAGGCAATTTGGAGGCCCTTGCACAAACTGGCTTTATTCTACCTAAGTTGCCCTCCCACAAGTGTGTACTCCGAAAGAGTGTTTAGTGCCGCCGCTCACCTTGTCAGCAATCGGCGTACGAGGTTACTTCCAGAAAATGTGGAGAAGATGATGTTCATTAAAATGAATTATAATCAATTCCTCCGTGGAGACATTGACCAGCAGCAATTGCCTCCACAAAGTACACAGGGAGCTGAGATGGTGGATTCCAGTGGGGACGAATTGATAATCTGTGAGGAGGGGGATGTACACGGTGATATATCGGAGGATGATGATGAGGTGGACATCTTGCCTCTGTAGAGCCAGTTTGTGCAAGGAGAGATTAATTGCTTCTTTTTTGGTGGGGGTCCAAACCAACCCGTCATTTCAGTCACAGTCGTGTGGCAGACCCTGTCACTGAAATGATGGGTTGGTTAAAGTGTGCATGTCCTGTTTATACAACATAAGGGTGGGTGGGAGGGCCCAAGGACAATTCCATCTTGCACCTCTTTTTTCTTTAATTTTTCTTTGCGTCATGTGCTGTTTGGGGAGTGTTTTTTGGAAGGGCCATCCTGCGTGACACTGCAGTGCCACTCCTAGATGGGCCCGGTGTTTGTGTCGGCCACTAGGGTCGCTTATCTTACTCACACAGCTACCTCATTGCGCCTCTTTTTTTCTTTGCGTCATGTGCTGTTTGGGGAGTGTTTTTTGGATGGGCCATCCTGCGTGACACTGCAGTGCCACTCCTAGATGGGCCCGGTGTTTGTGTCGGCCACTAGGGTCGCTTATCTTACTCACACAGCTACCTCATTGCGCCTCTTTTTTTCTTTGCGTCATGTGCTGTTTGGGGAGTGTTTTTTGGAAGGGCCATCCTGCGTGACACTGCAGTGCCACTCCTAGATGGGCCCGGTGTTTGTGTCGGCCACTAGGGTCGCTTATCTTACTCACACAGCTACCTCATTGCGCCTCTTTTTTTCTTTGCGTCATGTGCTGTTTGGGGAGTGTTTTTTGGAAGGGCCATCCTGCGTGACACTGCAGTGCCACTCCTAGATGGGCCCGGTGTTTGTGTCGGCCACTAGGGTCGCTTATCTTACTCACACAGCTACCTCATTGCGCCTCTTTTTTTCTTTGCGTCATGTGCTGTTTGGGGAGTGTTTTTTGGAAGGGCCATCCTGCGTGACACTGCAGTGCCACTCCTAGATGGGCCAGGTGTTTGTGTCGGCCACTAGGGTCGCTTATCTTACTCACACAGCTACCTCATTGCGCCTCTTTTTTTCTTTGCGTCATGTGCTGTTTGGGGAGTGTTTTTTGGAAGGGCCATCCTGCGTGACACTGCAGTGCCACTCCTAGATGGGCCCGGTGTTTGTGTCGGCCACTAGGGTCGCTTATCTTACTCACACAGCTACCTCATTGCGCCTCTTTTTTTCTTTGCGTCATGTGCTGTTTGGGGAGTGTTTTTTGGAAGGGCCATCCTGCGTGACACTGCAGTGCCACTCCTAGATGGGCCCGGTGTTTGTGTCGGCCACTAGGGTCGCTTAGCTTAGTCATCCAGCGACCTCGGTGCAAATTTTAGGACTAAAAATAATATTGTGAGGTATTCAGAATAGACTGAAAATGAGTGGAAATTATGGTTTTTGAGGTTAATAATACTTTGGGATCAAAATGACCCCCAAATTCTATGATTTAAGCTGTTTTTTAGTGTTTTTTGAAAAAAACACCCGAATCCAAAACACACCCGAATCCGACAAAAAAAATTCGGTGAGGTTTTGCCAAAACGCGGTCGAACCCAAAACACGGCCGCGGAACCGAACCCAAAACCAAAACACAAAACCCGAAAAATTTCAAGTGCAGATCTCTAGTGTGCACTGGCTCCTCCCTCTATGACCCTCCTCCAGACTTCAGTTAGAATCTTGTGCCCGGCTGAGCTGGATGCACATTAGGGGCTCTCCTGAGCTCCTAGAAAAGAAAGTATATTTTAGGTTTTTTATTTTCAGTGAGATCTGCTGGCAACAGACTCACTGCTACGAGGGACTAAGGGGAGAAGAAGCGAACCTACCTGACTGGAGATAGTTTGGGCTTCTTAGGCTACTGGACACCATTAGCTCCAGAGGGATCGAACACAGGACCCGACCTCGATCGTTCGGTCCCGGAGCCGCGCCGCCGTCCCCCTTACAGAGCCAGAAGCATGAAGATGGTCCTGGAAATCGGCGGCAGAAGACTTCGGTCTTCAACAAGGTAGCGCACAGCACTGCAGCTGTGCGCCATTGCTCCTCATGCACACCTCACACTCCGGTCACTGATGGGTGCAGGGCGCTGGGGGGGGGGGGGGGGGGCGCCCTGAGCAGCAATATGAATACCTTGGCTGGCAAAAAATCACAATATATAGTCCCAGAGGCTATATATGTGATAAATACCCCTGCCAGAATCCATAAAAAAAGCGGGAGAAAAGTCCGCCGAAAAAAGGGCGGGGCTATCTCCCTCAGCACACTGGCGCCATTTTTTCTTCACAGTGCAGCTGGAAGACAGCTCCCCAGGCTCTCCCCTGTAGTTTTCAGGCTCAAAGGGTTAAAAAGAGAGGGGGGGCACCAAATTTAGGCGCAATATTGTGTATACAAGCAGCTATTGGGGGAAAAATCACTCAGTTATAGTGTTAAGCCCTGCATTATATAGCGCTCTGGTGTGTGCTGGCATACTCTCTCTCTGTCTCCCCAAAGGACTTTGTGGGGTCCTGTCCTCAGTCAGAGCATTCCCTGTGTGTGTGCGGTGTGTCGGTACGGCTGTGTCGACATGTTTGAGGAGGAAGGTTACGTGGAGGCGGAGCAGATGCCGATAAATGTGATGTCGTCCCCTGTGGGGCCGACACCAGAGTGGATGGATAAGTGGAAGGTATTAACCGACAGTGTCAACTCCTTATGTAAAGGGCTGGATGACGTAACAGCTATGGGACAGCCGACTTCCCAGCCCGCGCCTGCCCAGGCGTCTCAAAGGCCATCAGGGGCTCAAAAACGCCCGCTACCTCAGATGGCAGATACAGATGTCGACACGGAGTCTGACTCCAGTGTCGACGAGGTTGAGACATATACACAATCCACTAGGAACATCCGTTGCACTCGGCAATGAGTAATGGCCCTCATTCCGAGTTGATCGCTCGCAAGGCGATTTTAGCAGAGTTACACACGCTAAGCCGCCGCCTACTGGAAGTGAATCTTAGCTTCTTAAAATTGCGACCGATGTATTCGCAATATTGCGATTACTAACTACTTAGCAGTTTCAGAGTAGCTTCAGACTTACTCTGCCTGTGCGATCAGTTCAGTGCTTGTCGTTCCTGTTTTGACGTCACAAACACACCCAGCGTTCGCCCAGACACTCCCCCGTTTCCCCGGCCACTCCTGCGTTTTTTCCGGAAACGGTAGCGTTTTTTCCCGCACGCCCATAAAACGGCCTGTTTCCGCCCAGTAACACCCATTTCCTGTCAATCACATTACGATCGCCGGAGCGATGAAAAAGCCGTGAGTAAAAATACTATCTCCATTGTAAAATTACTTGGCGCAGTCGCAGTGCGAATATTGCGCATGCGTACTAAGCGGAATTTCACTGCGATGCGATGAAAAATACCGAGCGATCAACTCGGAATGAGGGCCAATGTGTTACACATTTCTGACATTAACCCAAATACCAAAAAAAAAAAAGGGGTTTTATGTTTGGGGAGAAAAAGCAGCCAGTGTTTTGTTCCCCCATCAGATGAGTGAATGAAGCGTGGGTTCCCCCGATAAGAAACTGGTAATTTCTAAAAAGTTACTGATGGCGTACCCTTTCCCGCCAGAGGATAGGTCACGTTGGGAGATATCCCCTAGGGTGGATAAGGCGCTCACACGTTTGTCAAAAAAGGTGGCACTGCCGTCTTAGGATACGGCCACTTTGAAGGAGCCTGCTGTTAAAAAGCAGAAGGCTATCCTGAAGTCTGTATATACACACTCAGGTACTATACTGAGACCTGCAATTGCCTTAGCATGGATAGTGCTGCTGCAGCGTGGTCTGATACCCTGTCAGATAATATTGATACCCTATACAGGGATACTATTTTGCTAACCATAGAGCATATTAAAGACGTCGTCTTATATATATGAGGGATGCACAGAGGGATATTTGCCGGCTGGCATCCAAAAGTTAATGCAATGTCCATTCTGCCAGGAGGGTATTAGGGACCCGGCAGTGGACAGGTGATGCTGACTTTAAAAGGCACATGGAGATTCTGCCTTATGAGGGTGAGGAATTGTTTGGGGATGGTTTCTGGGACCTCGTATCCACAGCAACAGCTGGGAAGAATTTTTTTTACCTCAGGTTCCTCACAGCCTAAGAAAGCACCGTATTATCAGGTACAGTCCTTTCGGCTTCAGAAAAGCGAGCGGGTCAAAGGCGCTTCCTTTCTGCACAGAGACAAGGGAAGAGGGAAAAAGCTGCACCAGACAGCCAGTTCCCAGTATCAAAAATCTTCCCCCGCTTCATCTGAGTCCACCGCATGACGCTGGGGCTCCACAGGTGGACCCAGGTGCGGTGGGGGCGCGTCTCGGGAATTTCAGCGACCAGTGGGCTCGCTCACAGTTGGATCCCTGGGTTCTGCAAGTAGTATCACAGGGATACAAGCTGGAGTTCGAGGCGACTTCCCCTCGCCGTTACCTCAAAGCAGCCTTGCCTGCTGCCCTCGGAGAAAGGGGAGGTAGTACTGGCGGCAATTCACAAGCTGTACTTCCAGCAGGTGATAATCAAGGTACCCCTCCTTCAACAAGGCCGGGGTTACTATTCCACAATGTTTGTGGTACCGAAACCAGACGGTTCGGTGAGACCCATTCTAAAATTTAAATCTTTGAACATTTATATACGAAGGTTCAAGTTCAAAATGGAATCGCTCAGGGCGGTTATTGCAAGCCTGGACGAAGGGGATTACATGGTATCACTGGACATCAAGGATGCTTACTTGCATGTCCCCATTTACCCTCCTCACCAGGAGTACCTCAAAATTGTGGTACAGGACTGTCATTACCTATTCCAGACGTTGCCGTTGGTCTGTCCCCGGCACCGAGGGTATTCACCAAGGTAATGGCCGAAATGATGATACTCCTTCGAAAAAAGGGAGTTATAATTATCCCGTACTTGGACGATCTCCTTATAAAGGCGAGGTCCAGGGAGCAGTTGTTGGTCGGAGTAGCACTATCTCGGGAAGTGCTACAACAGCACGGCTGGATTCTGAATATTCCAAAGTCGCAGCTGGTTCCTACGACGCGTCTACTGTTCCTGGGTATGGTTCTGGACACAGAACAGGAAAAAGTGTTTCTCCCGGAGGAGAAGGCCAAGGAGTTGTCATCTCTAGTCAGAGACCTCCTAAAATAAATACAGGTGTCAGTGCATCAATGCACGCGAGTCCTGGGAAAGATGGTAGCTTCTTACGAAGAAAATCCATTCGGCAGGTTCCATGCAAGGATCTTCCAGTGGGATCTGTTGGACAAGTGGTCCGGGTCGCATCTTCAGATGCATCGGCTGATAACCCTGTCTCCAAGGGCCAGGGTGTCGCTGTTGTGGTGGCTGCAGAGTGCTCATCTTCTAGAGGGCCGTAGATTCGGCATACGGGACTGGGTCCTGGTGACCACGGATGCCAGCCTTCGAGGCTGGGGGGCAGTCACACAGGGAAGAAACTTCCAAGGACTGTGGTCGAGTAAGGAGACTTCCCTACACATAAATATTCGGGAACTAAGGGCCATTTACAATGCCCTAAGTCAGGCTAGACCCCTGCTTCAACACCAGCCGGTGCTGATCCAGTCCAACAACATCACGGCGGTCGCCCATGTAAACCAACAGGGCGGCACAAGAAGCAGGATGGCGATGGCAGAAGCCACAAGGATTTTCCAATGGGCGGAAAATCATGTGTTAGCACTGTTAGCAGTGTTCATTCCCGGAGTGGACAACTGAGAAACAGACTTTCTCAGCAGGCACGACCTCCACCCGAGAGAGTGGGGACTTCATCCAGAAGTCTTCCAAATGATTGTACACCATTGGGAAAGGCCGCAGGTGGACATGTCGGTGTCCCGCCTCAACAAAAAGCTAAAAATATATTGCGCCAGGTCAAGGGACCCTCAGGCGATAGCTGTGGACGCTCTGGTAACACCGTGGGTGTACCAGTCGGTGTATGTGTTCCCTCCTCTGCCTCTCATGCCCAAGGTACTGAGAATAATAAGAAGGAGAGGAGTACGAACTATACTCGTGGTTCCGGATTGGCCAAGAAGAGCTTGGTACCCAGAACTTCAAGAAATGATCTCAGAGGACCCATGGCCTCTGCCGCTCAGACAGGACCTGCTGCAGCAGGGGCCCTGTCTGTTCCAAGACTTACCGCGGCTGCATTTGACGGCATGGCGGTTGAACACCGGATCCTAAAGGAAAAAGGCATTCCGGAGGAAGTCATTCCTACGCTGATTAAGGCTAGGAAAGATGTGATCGCAAAACATTATCACCGCATATGGCGAAAATATGTTGCTTGGTGTGAGGCCAGGAAGGCCCCAACGGAGGAATTTCAACTGGGTCGATTTCTGCACTTCCTACAGTCAGGAGTGACTATAGGCCTAAAATTGGGTTCCATTAAGGTCCAGATTTCGGCTCTGTACATTTTCTTCCAAAAAAGAACTGGCTTCACTGCCTGAAGTTCAGACTTTTGTTAAGGGAGTGCTGCATATTCAGCCCCCGTTTGTGCCTCCAGTGGCACCGTGGGATCTCAATGTGGTGTTGGATTTCCTGAAGTCTCATTGGGTTGAGCCACTTAAATCCGTGGAGCTAAAATACCTCACGTGGAAAGTGGTCATGCTGTTGGCCTTGGCGTCGGCCAGGCGTGTATCAAAATTGGCGGCTTTGTCATGCAAAGGCCCTTATCTGATTTTTTTATATGGATAGGGCGGAATTGAGGACTCGTTCCCAATTCCTTCCTAAGGTGGTATCAGCTTTTCATGTGAACCAACCTATTGTGGTGCCTGCGGCTACTTGGGACTTGGAGGACTCCAAGTTACTGGACGTAGTCAGGGCCCTGAAAATATATGTTTCCAGGACGGCTGGAGTCAGGAAAACTGACTCGCTATTTATCCTGTATGCACCCAACAAGCTGGGTGCTCCTGCTTCTAAGCAGACTATTGCTCGCTGGATCTGTAGCACGATTCAACTTGCAAACACTTTTGCAAGAGTCTACAAGTTTGATACCCTGGCTGAGGAAGACCTAGAGTTTGCTCATTCGGTGCTGCAGAGTCATCCACACTCTCCCGCCCGTTTGGGAGCTTTGGTATAATCCCCATGGTCCTTACGGAGTCCCAGCATCCACTTAGGACGTCAGAGAAAATAAGATTTTACTCACCGGTAAATCTATTTCTCGTAGTCCGTAGTGGATGCTGGGCGCCCATCCCAAGTGCGGATTGTCTGCAATACTTGTATATACTGTCAAAGTCAGAAAAATATCACGCTACACACTGCCATATATGCACCTCATGCGAGTGCCTGCTGCGTGTACATGAGCCCTCCCGTGCGTGCGCATACTCTCAGTTGCGTGCACCCGCAGGCGCACGGTATGCGCATTTACGGTAGAGTTTGTGTGCGTCTAGCGGGCGACTCAATCGTAACATATTTTATTCATATAATGTATTTTGTAGATTATGGTCCCTTTGATAGAATCTGAAAGTTTAGTTAATGTAGTATGTTCGGGGACAAAGAGATCCCTCTTTGTTTGATACGAAGGGTCAGACAGGGGTTACACAGTGGTGTTTAGTATCCATCGGAAGAGAATATAATTAGCAATATTCCGGTGTTGGTTTGTAGCGGATTAATCGCTCGTGCGTATAGTTATGGACATAAGAAGTTTATGGACATTTACTATATTTGCACTTTATTACCCATGCGGCGGGAAACCCAGTTTCCCACCCACCTGAGCAGTTAGGAATAGTCACAGCCCACCTGTATGAACCAACCTATGACCTTTTGTTATAATGCGAAGACGAATTCCTGTGTCCAATGAACAATAAGAATGTAGGGACCATTGTACTGTATTGTGTGTAATGTATAAAAGGACAAGCCGATCTGGGCCAGCTCTCTACTCTCTTCAACGGTTCTCATTGCTGATAATCGGGAGCTGGATATCCAGAAAAGGCGCTTGCGATTGTTTCCCCTGGTGCATAAGTTCTCTGCAACCATATTGTCTCTTATTTAATGTTATAAGCCATTCTCTCTCTCCTTCCCCCTTAAATGTAATTGTATCTTTGTTGTATTTTATGTGTAGTGATTTGGTTAGGTATTTTATGTTATCTTGGTAGTGTATAACTTGTATTGTATTATTCTTTTGCAATTGAACGTTCATTCATTTCCTTAAAAGGCGTTAGACCCTTAGACCGGTATTTGAGTGTTTATTATATTGCTAAGGGGTTCTCAGAGCGTCACATACGCTCATACAGCTTTTAAACTAACAAGGTTACACTGTGTTGCATTCACACCTTATCACTGCACAAGGGTTTACAGTATAAGTACATTGTTTATTGTATAGTTATGAAGGTTTAACTCTGTGAGCGTCAGCGCCGCTTGTGATCTCCTCGTGGTCCCGAGCGTCCGCTACGCTGATAGCGTATCATTACGTTAGTCGGCAGCCTATAGCGTGCTTGCCTTTACGCTCTAAGCCGTGAGCGAACGTGCCGCTCGTGCGTCTCGTCCACGGCTAAGCGTTCGCTACGCTACGTGCGTACTCTTACGGTATTCCATACGCCAATTGCGTACTGTGTTCTTTAACCTTTTAGAGTGTTTTATACAAGGTATAGAATAGGCATTGTAAATAGTTATTGTTTAACTAAAGGGTTATTGTTGAGCCATCTGTTGAGAGGCTCAGTTATATTTCATACTGTTAACTGGGTATAGGTTCACGAGTTATACGGTGTGATTGGTGTGGCTGGTATGAGTCTTACCCGGGATTCAAAATCCTTCCTTATTGTGTCAGCTCTTCCGGGCACAGTATCCTAACTGAGGTCTGGAGGAGGGTCATAGAGGGAGGAGCCAGTGCACACCAGGTAGTCCTAAAGCTTTCTTTAGTTGTGCCCAGTCTCCTGTGGAGCCGCTATTCCCCATGGTCCTTACGGAGTCCCAGCATCCACTACGGACTACGAGAAATAGATCTACCGGTGAGTAAAATCTTATTTTTTTAAAATAATAATAATTATTATTATTATTAAAACCTCGGGATCTGTGCTTTAATACCCTATTTCAAATTACCTAAGGTGTGATCAAACATCAGACCCTCCTCAAAATAGAAGGGACCCCTCTGTGTATGACACCACAGACATAATGTTACGATGGGCCTAATTCAGACCCGACTGCTGCAACGGCAGCGATCACATTCTGAAACCCTTCGCCTAGTGTGCCCGCGTAGAAAGTCCCAGTGAGATGGGCTAGGCTGTGCAGTTAGGGAGGGGGATAGGGCCTGGCATGTGGAACGGACTAGCCCTGTGCTGGGTGTCCCCACATATGTCAGAGAAACTGAAATTTAGCACATCTACGATCAGGTCTGAATCACCCCCTTAGTGTGTAATGGTCTTCATCCCGCCCTTCACTGCACATCTAGGGGTATTTGTAGCCTGGAATTAGTAAAAGCTTCACCAAGGCTCTGGAATCTTATACCTCTTCTTAGAAGGCCACACAATTATCCTAAATCTTGTGGATATGGAGCTAATAAAGGCAAACTGCACCCTTCCGCCAAGTGCAAAAAACCCCCAAAACCTGAAAGTGAATATTCAATGGCAAATAAATAGTCAACAGCTATTAAATCCCCACCCATTGGATAGGCTAGAATGACAATTCTCCCATTTAGCCAAAAGGCTAGGTCAATGGGATGCGAAGTGCAGCAAAATAAATATGTTCTAAAATGCGCAGTGCCCTATTCTTTCTAATAGGGTTCCATACCTATGTCTCAAAGGATTTTCCTTACACCCCTCGTTTCAAAATCCTGGGCTTTTTCAGCTGCTTCGAGGTGTGGCCAGAGGAGCACGGTAGTCTGGTCATAATCAGATGGGTACTACGTCCTCAGAAGACAGAACTACAATTGAGTTTTAGCCAAAAGCTTAGCAGACAGCTTACAGTAAACTATTTTCCTGAGAGGGGAGCAAGCCCAACAAGTAGCAGCATTGATGACAGGTAAACAGAGCATACAAGTTGGGGGCCCATAACAGCTTCTCCTGCTATTCAGGTAGTTACACTACTGGGTCTTGCAATTGTACATATGGCATATTTGCCAACCTTGGGATACCCCATACGGGAGGGGGTAGACACATCGGTAATGCAGGAGATTGTGAGTTATGGTACGATGCGTCATTGTGGTCCCATCCACATTATGCAATGCAGCGATTATTGTCACTGTGAAGCATGGGCATCCAGAAGCTCCACTTGATTTTCAGTAGCCTCCCAGACTATCAGGGAAAGTACAAACAAATAAATAGATAGAATAGCAGCGCTATATGAATTAAAAATAATAATAAGAAGGACTGAGTGAAGAAATAAATCACAATTTAATTATACATATATCTAAAAACACATAAAAAACCATGGTATGGCCACTTCTATAATAAACCATTAAATGACTGCTGCCTTTCTGGTGTAGTCCATTCCTATTAATGAGTGGACTGGAAAAAAGACTCAGAAGGTATTGTTCTGACCTTGCCTCTTTTGATGATCAGGCTAAAAATATGTGTAATGCCTTTCAAAATAGGGGATACCCTTTACCCCTTATAAATTCAGCTCTGGAAGAAGTTAGAAATAAAGAAAGAGAGACTCTGTTAACATCCAAAGGGAACAAGGGATTAAATATAGAGAAAAAAGAAGAAATAGCTTATATCTCTACTTTTAATTAGTGATGAGCGAGGTTCGGTTTTACTCGGTTTTACTCGGTTTTACTCGGTTCTCAAAACGGCATCTTATTGGCTATCCAAAACACGTGACATCCGTGAGCCAATAAGATGCCGTTTTGAGAACCGAGTAAAACCGAGTAAAACCGAGTAAAACCGAATCCGCTCATCACTACTTTTAATAATTGTCATTCAGAAATTAGAGAAATCATCTCCAAAAATTATGGTATTCTTAAACAAGATCCACTACTCTGTCCAGTATTAACATCCAAACCTAGATTTATTTTCCGTAGAAATAAATCCCTTAGGAATATATTGGCACCTAGCCATTTAAAACCTGTAAAAGAGTCTAGAAGTGAGGGAGAGACCAAGAATGATTGGCTAGCAAAACACCAAGAGACAATCAAGGGGTGCTACAGGTGCGGCAAAAACAAATGCATAACATGTAATTATATACAAAATCGGACAAAAAGAATAAATATAGAAATGATAGATAGACCATTGGAAATAAAAAGTTTTATTAACTGTGATACAACTTACGTCATCTATATGTTAATATGTGGCTGCGATAAAAAATACGTAGGACGAACCACTAGAATGTTGAGGATAAGATTCCTTGAGCATAGGAGGAACATTATAAAATGCATTCAAACCCATAGTGTCTCGAAACACTATGCGGAAGCCCATAATGGGGATCCGGAGGGCCTAAAATTAATAGGTCTCGAATCTATACCCAAAACCATACGTGGCGGTGATAGATTCAAGAAACTGTGTAGACAGGAGGTTTTCTGGATGTATCAGATGAATAGTATTTATCCAGAAGGTCTCAATGAGGCAGTGGAATTAAATATGGTGATTTGACCCAAGACAGGTGGGATATAGTAACTGTTTATTGGTAACTAGATGGAGATAGTTATACTGCCAACTTGGGAGATGTGTTCCCCTGTTTCTGTTCCTGCTGATTCTTAGTGTTATTATAATCAGCCCACTATAAGATGACTATAGAAGTGTTCAAAATGATCATTAGATTGGACTAATACTAAGTTATTAAGGCCATTATTATACATTATTTATATATATAAAAAATCTATGATTGTTTTTGTTTTTCCTCCCTTCCCTATTTTGGATTCATTCCCTTCTTCCCCTGCTTGCTGTACTCCCTAGCCCTATTTAGCGGTCCTTCCAGTTTATAACTGATACAAAATCAGATAACAGGAGGAGCTAAATGAATATGAGGGAAGAATATGTATTTAAACATCATAAGCATTTAGAGTTAAATGTCCTTCTCCTGTCACCTCTCAAAATATGTTACGGTTATTTTAGATGAATACATTAGTTCCACTTAATGGAATTATTATATGTATAATTGTGGGATGAAAATCTAAGTAAAACTATGCTGCTAGCGGTGACGGGTTGCCATGGTAACCAAATGCACATTGATCCTGAGGTCCACGTTTGGCCGTGTCCTACGTCCCCCGTACACGTGACTAATTCAGTCACGTGACCGGAGAGACATGTGACCGGAGAGACGCAGAAACATGAAGTCGCTCCCGAGCGGGTTGCTTAACAACCGGGGCAGCTTGCTGTCCATTGAGCGGTGATACCACCGAGTTCTCCTTCCTGGAAGTGACGTAACGGCTGTCCCGAGATGACAACACGGATATTATTGAGATATGATTTTCTTATCTAATGTATATAAAGTCCTCCATAAGATAAATAGAAAATCTATTTGTAAGCTTTTGTCTCCCCAGTCTTTTGATTAAATAGTAACGATGTAATTTAGGATCATGGAGTCACATGTTCTTTATAACCCGGAAGTATTTAGAACGTTGTAGGATTCTGAATGAAATAGAACATCTTGTTAAGTGTATATTAAACATATAATACCACTTTTTAGCACTGAGTCTGTTTTAGGAATAGATAATAATCTGTGGAACTATCAGGATAATTATTTTTATGTTATTTTACACTAATTAGAGGGATTGAGTGAACAGCTGTTGACCTGTTAAACAATCATGGAGGGTATAAATACCCAGGCAGTTTACATACACAAACCACCTTTGATAAAGCTGCAGTGCCTTGCAGTGAAACGCGTCAGGAGGCTTGCCAGGCCACTATTCCCCACCATTTCAGCTACCTTGGTGCATCCGAACCAGGACTGGAGCATTCAACTTATAAAGAAAGAATTCATCTGGAATACCACTCATCCTTTGCACAACAGGAGGAACCGCATTGCAGTGAGGACCCCTCTCAACCCTTGCTTGGGTCTGAGTCCAACAAAAGGACAATCTTAAGGGACTACACCTCCAGCGGCCTAACGTGGTAACAATTTATGTGGGACTACACCTTTGTCCATTTCCAGTGTTTCATTTACAAAGTTTTTTCCAGTCCACTCATTAATAGGAACGGACTACACCAGAAAGGCAGCAGTCATTTAATGGTTTATTATAGAAGTGGCCATACCATGGTTTTTTATGTGTTTTTAGATATATGTATAATTAAATTGTGATTTATTTCTTCACTCAATCCTTCTTATTATTATTTTTCATTCATATAGCGCTGCTATTCTATCTATTTATTTGTTTGTGTTTCTGGGTTTGACTACCCCAATTTTTAGCAGCAGCATTAGAAAAGCAACATCCATATAGCGCCCGGAACCTTTTTTACCTTAGTAGAAACAATTTGCTATCAGGGAAAGTAGGCAAGTATGACGTATAGGTGTTTTAACTTTGCCTTGTTAAGGCCTGATTCAGAGATGGATGCAAACACGATTTTTACATAGTTGAGCAATTTTCAGCTGGCTGCACATGCATCTAAGTCTCACTGCGCAGGTGCCACTATGGACTTACGATGGCGCCCGCAGGGAGAATTTATTTGCAAAGTGATTGAAAGTCAAGGACCATAACAGGAAGAGTCTTCAAAACGCAGCGTGACGTGACCGTTTTCAGGGGGTCTCAACCTGTGACTGCGATCCCATGTGCAGCTGCAATGGCTCTGACATCAAACTTCCTGTGGCCATGCTACACGACCGTAGGTCTACTCAGAAGTTTGGTAAGCGCCTCATCTGCGACTGATGCTGCATCTGTGTACGCAGGTGCTGGGACTTGCGATGCCGTCAATACAAATCCAGGCAGCTACGGCTTTTGCATAGTCAGTGTGTACACATTTGCAGCTGTGATGGTATAAGTGTACATCTCTGAATGATGCCCTTAGTTTGGTACTAGATAGGAGGCATGCATTGGAAATCACTGGATGTTGAATAATGTACCTCTCTGTAATCAAAGGCATGGGAAATAAGATGTTTTCATTCTGATTTAGATGTTTGTTTCTAAACTATGAAGCCAAACACTGATTTTTTTAGTTGGTGTTTTCTGATTTAAAGTGCCTGTTTTGAATGGTTATAATAATGTGTTCCATTTGTTATTGAGATTGTATTACCTAAGGCAAATGCTAACTCATTGTTTCTGTAATCTGTATACAGAAAATTGGATTAAAACACCAACATTTTATTGTCTCCACTACCCAAAATTCCTATATTTCCTTTCACACCTCAATTATATTTATAGCATAAACCAAAGCTAATACTGTTTACCAGCATTTCTTATGCAGAAACAGGGATGGTCGCACACAGAATATACATTTTTATTTCAACAAAGTTATTGTAAGAATGGATATTGTAGTTTTATCTACATGCTCAATTTGTGAAAAATACTGAGTATCGTTCCAGATGAGTCTGTGCTAGGTGTATGACGGCACAGCTGCACATTGCAATTTGATTGTCCTTTAATCATACGTTTTAATCCCCAATGAATTCATCAAACTGAAGCTAACAATGTACTGTTAAATGTACTTGAAATGCACAATATAAACTTATATGAAATCTGTAACCCTGCATGTTGCAAATC
Source organism: Pseudophryne corroboree (assembly GCF_028390025.1). NCBI lineage: Eukaryota > Metazoa > Chordata > Amphibia > Anura > Myobatrachidae > Pseudophryne > Pseudophryne corroboree. The sequence goes on along the minus strand of NC_086451.1, from coordinate 122,167,698 downwards.
GCACTTACAGGTTTCAAAGTCTGTAGGCTGCTGTAAAAACAATACTGTTTTGTTAATTGTTATCGAAATCTAAGAGGAGAACCTGTAGAGAACAAAAGGCATATTATACAGCAGCATTCAGAACACTCTTACCTGTAAGCAGTAGTATGTCAGGTCGGGGCTCAGAGAGCACTCCTCTGCACTGTTCCTCTACAGACAATGGGATAACAAGTAGTCCATCTGCCAGCTGTGGGAAATCCTTAATGAAATTATTCTCCCTAGGCCAGACAGAACACATTAAACAGATTCAAATGCTTTGAATGTTTAAATACACAAATGTTAGTAGTTACATCAGTTTCTCAGACTTGAAGATGCTTGAAATCAAAGTGTTCTTTTCATTTGCAAATATTCTCAATGTAAAGCAGATATCCATTAAACATACTGTACTGGCAATCTTTTTCCCTACCATTCAAATGACCTCTGAACTATTGCATTTGCTCTAGTTCTCCATGTTCTTGAGGAATGTAGCAACAGGCCATATTTTAGGTGTCAAACAAATGTATAGTGAATACGGGATACGATTGGCATCCCGGCGGTCTGGATGCTGGCGGTCACGTGATCAACGCCTGAATACCAACACAACTCTGGAGACTGACGCTGATAGCCAACATTCCGAAGATGAGTATCGGGGTGGGGGTTAGGCACAGGGAGGAAGGGGTTAGGGTTGGCCACTAGGGAGGGTTAGCCATAGCCCACACCCCCGGAGGCTTTCCCTATCCAACACCCTCAGAGGGTTAGCACTAGCCGACACCACCAGAGGGGTAGGGGATGGGAGAGGGGTAAAATACTAACCCCTGTCTGGTGTTGGAATTCTCACTGTCGGGATGCCACAGTCAGTCATGTGACTGCTGGCATCCCGACCGCCGGCATTTCATACCCAACCCGTGAATACACTGTCCGACTTTTACACAGATTAGGACTGCACATGCATTGGTGACACAGTTCGCTTGTGCGTTGATACAGCTGCAACATCAGTCCCAGTGTGCTGTAAGCCACGGTATGATCAACATTTTGCTGCCATTTTGGGGTGAAGATGTTGCTTCCATTTTGCAAGAGGGCTGTAGCCAGTATCTATGTCTTCTGATGCAGATTCACTGGCCTTGGTAGCTTAAATGTGGGGACATTCTGAGTAACCTAAGGGTTCGTAAGGGTTTTGTATATAGAGTATTTTTCCTTTTATTAACACATACTTACACTTTACCTTCTTGCATTGTGCTGCCCTGGGGTAGCTGGCCTTTACCGGTTTGTGTGGTTCTGCACCCCGGGCCCAGACCTAGAGTTAGGGACCACCAGCATCAGAGGAGACTTGTCAAGGCCTGGTGGCTTATCATACGTTTGCAAACTGTATGTAACTAAGACCACTGGATTTCTATTATATGTATATGTATATAGTCTTTCATGTCTTGGTACAGGTACAGCTCGGTGTGCTGGGGGACACCATGGGTTTATCCCCAATGTATTTCTAGCTCAGACTACCCCCTCCCTTTCATGCACCTGAATTGTATTTCCTAATTGATTTGATCAACTTACATTTTGTTCTATTAACCTAAGGGTTCATCAGATGTCCAAAGTTGCAACCTATGTTTGCGATGTTGATCCGATGCTGTGTATTTGGACACAGGCAGTGGATCAAAGAAGCCAGAAGTGGACGAGACGAAGCTGCAGTGGCATTTGCATCCACCACTGACTTAGGCCCATAGCTCCTTAACCATCTTTTCACTTACACCAGTTTTAGGGGTATATTCAATTAAAGTCGGATCCATTCCGACATGTATTTGTCGGAATGGATCCGACAACCCCTATTCAATCCCCATCTTAATTCGACTTTTTCAAGTCGAATTTAAGATGGGACACAGAGGAGGCGAGGGGGGCCAAGCGGCGGGGGGACAGCCGGAGACATCAGCGCTACAGTAGCGCTGCAGCAGGATGTCACTCAGCCGTCCGACCTCACGTCAGCTTCCACCCGGCTCCATCAGCGTGCTGGAGCCAGGTGGAAACTGCCGTGAGGTCGGGCAGGTGAGTGTCATCCAGCTGCTGCGCTACTGTAGCGCTGATGTCTCCTGTGTGCCCGCCGGCTGTCCCCCTGTCTCCCTGCGGCTCCCCCCCTCGCCTCCTCCGGGTCCTTATCTCAGTCCAACATCATTTTGATTTTGGACTGAGATGGTCGAAAAGGGGGCCAAAACCTGTCAGATTTGGCCCCGTTTTCGACATTAACACGTGGATTGGCAGCTATTCCGCCGATCCATGTGCTTTTCGACAAGTCGAATTTATCGACTTGTCGTAAAATTTTGAAAAATAATGAATATGTCGAATCAGGATTCGACCAAAAAAAGTCGAAAACTGCCGTCTTTACGACAGACAGCAGTTTTCGACTTCAATTGAATATACCCCTTAGAGTGGGTGAGTATAGGTGGACATGTAGTCAATCAAATAATCAGAATACTTACAGCAGCGCAGAAGTAATGAAAACTCTAGGAGGGTACACACGGTGAGATGTGTGCAGAGAGCGTTCTAGCACAGAGCGCTCAGCACACATCTCTCCCCCCACTCAGCACACAGCGCGATGTGTGCTGAGCGAGGGGAAGGGATGCTCACTTCACACAGTGGTGAAGTGAGCAATCTACTAGATTGTGCCTGTATGCAGATATGTAAAACCAGGACTCAAGTCTGCAACCTGGAAATAAAGCAAATATTTTGCAAGGAGGAGATATAAAGTTTGCGGAGCACCTCTGTGTGATGATACCGTATGAACATTTTCAATGCTGATTAATAAAGTGTTGTCTGAAAGAGACTTTGAAATAAAAATGGAAAATAAATCTAAAAAGATTTGAAGTCAGTGCAAAAGTGTGGTGATGGGTCTGCTTAGAGTGGACTCTGTATTTATGGAAGAGATTGATCATATGAAACGTGTTCCACATAAAATACTTAGGGGTATTTGAAGGAAAAATACATTCTTGAAAAAGCAGTGGTGCAAGTAGAAAAAAAAATCTTAGTGGTACTGTGTGCGCACGCCACAGGCGCATGCCAAAAAATGGGTGTAGCCACATGCCACATGAGGCGTGGCCAATGTAAATGAAAATGGCTGCCAATCCGCAAGCTCTGATTGGCGAATGAACCGGCACCTCATTTGATAATATAAACACCACCCTGGAGACCAGAGTCAGACTGAGCACTGAGGGACCGCGTTGCACTTTACTCTCCTCCCCTCACACAGCAGCGGCTGCAAGCATGGTGGTTGGGCCGGCGGTACTACATACCAACTGGCAATTTCTTACTGGTACGCAGTACCGCCCCGTACCAACATACTTGCAGCACTGTGAAAAAATAAATGTGCAGTTTAAAGAAAAAGTTTGTTGAAGAGAATCAGTGCAACAATAATCTATTGAAAGTTACAGAGTGAATGGTCTTCTTTAAACTTGTCACAGTGTCTGACAAAAAAGATTGTGAAACTAAGGGTTTTCAAGAGAGTGTTTTACAGAGCCAATAATTGGAAGAGACAGCTGTCACTACTTATAAGAACGCAAGCATACAACTGGCAGTTACTGTATGGCAAAGAGCACTGAAGAATTGTTAAATATTGAAAGAGACTGCAACGCAAGAAATCCACAAGGTAGTCTGATCATGGCAGAGAAAGAACAATACAATTGTATTTGACATCAAAAACTTACAGCAGTTCAGAAAGACATTAAAAAATATGAAGAGAAAGAGAGTGTGCACAGGCGAAAATAGCTCATCAAACACTTTTATGTAAAGATCCTCATAAGTGAGACTTGTGGTGTTTGAAAGATCATTTGACTGTAAAACAAAGAATGTGAACAAAGTGTTGCAAAGTAACCGAGACTCTAATAGATTGCTTTTCAGGAAAAAAAAATCCCTTCACTCATTGCAGACTCCCGCTGAGTGGGTTAAACATAGAAGTTGAGAAACCAGAATTTCAACAGTTCACTTGCTCATGTCAAAATAAATATTAACCTGCAGTAGCACTCTGTAGTGCCTGATTCTTATGATCACTGAGAAATTGGTTCTTAATGGAAAGGAAGTTGTAGAAACTAATACAAAACAAGAGTTCAATAATTGCTGTTTATTTACGTTAACATAAGAGCTCTGTACTTGGCTTGCTTGCTAAAGGTGGCTTTGGAAATGTTGAATTAGGTAGCTACATCAAACAACTGTGAGATGAAACAGAGTATTTGAATGGGCTTATAATACCGCTTTCACATCGCAATGCCGGGTCCCACCAGGGAATTGGAAACTGGTCCTTCCTGGGTGGGACCCATCATTGGACCTTACACACCACCATCCCAACCTGACAATATGCAGCGTCGGGTTGTCATCTAAAGGTGGGGACGGAACCAGCATTGGGGGCGGGTGCGGGGTGGCGCTGCAAGATTATATCATCTCCACTCCACCTCTCCCTATGCCGTGAACGGGTACCGAGTGGCATCAACCCGGGTAACCCGTTCACACTGCGCCTGACCCGGTAATTACCCAGGAATAACTGTTCTTATAACCCAGGTTGAATTATCGGGTCAGCCGACCCGGGATTTCTGGCGTGACCCTTTCACACCGCACAGCAACATGTATCGACCTGGCAATATACCAAGTCGATATCGGGTTATTTGTGCGGTGTGAAAGGGGTATATGTGAACCCAGTCCAGGAGCTTGACCAGACACATGTACAATTTGTTGATAATTGATCTGATTTGATAGATCAGTGACAAAGGGCCTGAATCAGGTGGACGCAATCATGTGGCTGATGTTTTATTTTTTAATGATCATGCATCTGTGTCATACTGCGCATGTGCTGCAGTGGATTTAAGACATCGGCTGTAGTGTGAATTTGGATGCAGAATGATTAACAGTGAGCTTTTATGGGAGGTAAAGGGGGTGGTGAGTAAAATGCACACGTCACAACCAATTTGGGGAGTGTCGGGGTCAGCGGCTATGTCTTACTTTCACAGTGGTAATGGCCTTGCATCTAAGTTCCAACACACATTTTGAGCAACCATAAGTTTTAAAAAAGTAATAGTGTACATGGGGGGTAATTCCAAGTTGATCGCAGCAGGAATTTTGTTAGCAGTTGGGCAAAACCATGTGCACTGCAGGGGAGGCAGATATAACATGTGCAGAAAGAGTTAGATTTGGGTGGGTTATTTTATTTCTGTGCAGGGTACATACTGGCTGCTTTATTTTTACACTGAAAATTAGATTGCAGATTGAACACACCACACCCAAATATAACTCTCTCTGCACATGTTATATCTCCCCCCCCCCTGCAGTGCACATGTGGGGTAATTCCAAGTTGATCGCAGTAGGAAATTTTTTAGCAGTTGGGCAAAACCATGGCCCTCATTCCGAGTTGTTCGCTCGCAAGCTGCTTTTAGCAGCATTGCACACGCTAAGCCGCTGCCTACTGGGAGTGAATCTTAGCTTAGCAAAATTGCAAACGAAAGATTCTCAAAATTGCGAATAGAAATTTCTTTGCAGTTTCTGAGTAGCTCGACACTTACTCTGCCAATGCGATCAGTTCAGTCAGTTTCGTTCCTGGTTTGACGTCACAAACACACCCAGCGTTCGCCCAGACACTCCCCCGTTTCTCCAGCCACTCCCGCATTTTTCCCAGAAACGGCAGCGTTTTTTCACACACTCCCATAAAATGGCCAGTTTCCGCCCAGAAACACCCACTTCCTGTCAATCACATTACGATCACCAGAACGAAGAAAAAACCTCGTAATGCCGTGAGTAATATACCAAACTTCTTAGCAAATTTACTTGGCGCAGTCGCAGTGCGAACATTGCGCATGCACAATTAGCGGAAAATCGCTGCGATGCGAAGAAAATTACCGAGCGAACAACTCGGAATGAGGGCCCATGTGCACTGCAGGGGAGGCAGATATAACATGTGCAGAGAGAGTTAGATTTGGGTGGGGTGTGTTCAATTTGCAATCTAAATTGCAGTGTAAAAAATAAAGCAGCCAGTATTTACCCTGCACAGAAACAAAATAACCCACCCAAATCTAACTCTCTCTGCAGATGTTATATCTGCCCCCCCCCCCTGCAGTGCACATGGTTTTGCCCAACTGCTAAAAAATTTCCTGCTGCGATCAACTTGGAATTACCCCCAAAATTCCTGCTTGGAATTACCCCCATGATGTGCATTGAATGTAAAAGAATCATTACTTAAATTCCCACAAAAAAATTGTAGAAAAAAAAATCTGATTAGTACATATTCCTCCAATTTGTCTACACTGTCTGCAAAATAAATTGCTAATCAGTTTAAATCTGGTGACATTTGTTGTATATGAGTTGTAATTTGCAAAAAAATGGAAAAATCTGCTAAAAAGGAAAATAGTGGGAAAGCTAGTCGAGCCAGAGAAAGTTTGCTCAATTCTGGCAAACAATAAGGTTTCAAAACATGATGGAGAAATGAAGAAGAAAGATGCAGAATTACAATATATGAAAATATCGGGTGTGGTTCGTTTTATCGACAGTATCTAGGTCGACAATGTTTAGGTCTACCACTATAGGTCGACAGTCACTAGGTCGACATGGATGGAAGGTCGACAGGGTTTCTAGGTCGACATGTGCTAGGTCGACAGGTCTAAAGGTCGACATGAGGAAATATTTTTTTTTTGGTGTCGTTTTCTTCGTAGAGTGACCGGGATCCCAAATTAGTGCACCGCGTCCCTTCGCATGGCTCGCTTCGCTCGCCATGCTTCGGGCATGGTGCCTTCGCTCCGCTACCGCTTTCCTCGGCACACTTTACCATTCCAATCGTAGTCCACGTGGATCGTTAAGTATGAAAAAATCCCCCAAAAAATGTGAAAAACTCATGTCGACCTTTAGACCTGTCGACCTAGCACATGTCGACCTAGAAACCCTGTCGACCGTCCATCCATGTCGACCTATAGTGGTCGACCTAAACATTGTCGACCTAGACACTGTCGATCTTCAGACCGGATCCCGAAAATATCAACTTTTTATGTGCAAAGTTCTAAAGAAATAAACTGGTATTGCTGACACACTGAGTTCACAGTAGTTGCATATTGCTGGCATGCGAAAGTTCGCCTCACAGTCACCAAAATGGCAGCACCCAATGGATTGTAAGAAAATGACAGGCGGGAACAGTCTTTGTCCCCCTTTTCTGGGGATGGAGAGCCATGTGTATTGGGATAGCGCTAGCTCCAGGCGCTGAGGGAACAGCCCTCCTTACATCCATACAGAGCTAGCTGGGGGGTAGAAAGGAGGCCATCGGGAAGCCACTGTGAGGGAAGGGTGTGTGGCCTCCTTCCAGCTTCTTACTGTACCTGTGATAAATGGATACAGTTACTGACTATGTAATAGGTGTTCATATTTAAGATCTCAATCACATTATCACTACTTTTTAGAATTTAGGGGGTTATTCAGGTCACATCGCTAAGCGATGCGACTGCAATAACCCCGGTCCCAGCGGCAATGCACACTCGCAGGCACCATCCTGTGCGTCCGCTGAATGCAATGCGATCGCATTGGCTGCAAATGCCCTGCCTGACTGTCAGGCAGAGGTGCTCATGGGGAAGGTGGGGGGTGGCAACGAAGCATTGTGGGGGTGGCGCGGGAAGATCAGGGTGACGTCACGCAGCCGTTTGGATCTAAAAAATGGTGGCGGACTTCCTGCATACGCAGTCTATCTGCAGGGGGTTGTCCACAGTTGCTGAGACTGCAATTAAATTGCGGTCATAGCTGCAGGGTAGGCCAGTCTGCATGCGAAAGAACGGATTGCAGATATTGTACTGCTTTTTCGCTGAATCTGCAATCTGTACTGAATAGTATACTATGGGGGATATTCAATTGTTTGAAAAGTCAGTTGGGTGTCTGTGTTTTCCTATCTAATAGACAGGAAAAAAACAGACACCCAACCGACTTTACAAACATTTGAATTTCCCCCTATATATTTATTTATATCTATGCTTTATGTCATATATTTCTTGAGTTAATATCTACTTTAAAGGAGTAGCCTTTTTTAGTTTAGAAGATTACTTCCCTTTTAGTTTTTTAATCTAATATTTTAACATCATTGTTATTCAGTCTTTATCGCGCTATACTGCAGACCAGCATCTGTGATTAACTGTGCTGACAAAGATAGACACAAACTGTAACTCGACAAGCATCAAAATTCCGTTATTAAATGTGTGACCTCTTCTACACACTTACATATCACAGCAAATTGATTATCTAGCATTCTACTGTGCTACTCAGGTCAACAGATTCAGATTATGTATGTCAGGGAATATGTAGTATGAATCTGAGGTGCAACAAATATGATAAATATGGAGTAGTAATAGCTATCCATTAAAATAAATGTTCTCAGATATTTGCCTGTATTAATGTTTCATTTGTACTGCCTAATTGCTAATTAGATTATTACAGTATTTCTCTTTCTGTATGAGTGAAAGATCGCATGTGTGCTCTCAGCAGCAGGAGAATCTGACCCTGATCACATTAATATACATAGAAAAATTGTAATTTCTCAACAAATCTGTTCTGGGAGACTATTCAGACACTGTATTGCCCAAATCCCCATACATAATGTAAGACAGTCGTGGCCTGAAAAAGGGGAGGATGTGGATTATGCATCCTGAATACTTACCAAGCATAGCAATATGTATGAGCTGATGGCTTGTCTTTGTAAATTTACATGACTGGGAATGATACAGACCAGTTTTTTTTTAACTCCTACAGAGCACATATTTATTTAAACAGTGCACACATGTCATGCTGTACATTCCCCCTTCATATACCAGAAAATATAAATAGAGTAATAGTAATATGAACTGTAGGAGAAAATTACAAATAAAAATGAAATAAATGCAGATGTTGGAGAATTTGAATAATTTCCTCGTCACTGCATATGCGCAATACCCCCCAAAATCTCTTGCAGCGCATGTGTACATTCACAGGCGCTGTGATTGAGATGCACAATGGATCTGCGCCCCATGCAGCAAAGTACCGATGTTTTCTACTTTACACATGTGCAGGACCCGGTTCTGCGACAACGGAATCAGTCTGATATCAGACTGTCAGTGAAGTCAAGTTTTGATGGTGTAGCCAATGGTGGCATCCAAAGACCACCAGGGAGTATTACAGCGTGCATGGATGCTTCACATTCTTATGCACAGATGTACATCAGGGAAGGACCTTGCAGTAGCATTTGCATAAAGACACAGACAGGCACCTGCCAGAAAATGCAGCCACCAACGCTTCTCCGTCCACCTATGAATCAGCCCCACAGCCTATACATTATTATCCAATACACTTAGGGAGCTATTCAGAGGTGGAAGCAGTTCCGAAAATTGCAAATGGGTGATTTTCGGACATCTATGCACGTGCAGCGGCTACAGTGTGTGAGCTATCTTGATGCGATTGCATGCTGGAAGGATGCGATCGCATCACAATTGACAGGCAGTGGGCGTCCAGAGGCAGTGACGCGGTGTTGCAAGGGACTGGACCGGGAAACAAAGGCATGTCATGGCTGTTTTTCGGGGTGGCCTGATGACGTTGCTTGGGTTTCCTGCGATCGGAAACATGACTGCGGTGTGCCTGCATATGTCATATGTGGTATAAAGCGATTTATGCTCATCTGCGCATGCGTGTACGATGGTACACGCATGTGCAAGGTCCTAATCTGCAGAACGCAGTCAAAGACCTGGAGGGGGCAACAGCACGTTTTGTGGGCGTCAATGCTCCATTAAAGGGGCGTGGTCCAGACAACGGAGGCGTGTCCAGAACATTGCTGGGGCATGTTACAGTGGCTGCGTGACGTCACACGCAGCTGCTGCAACCAAAAACATAGTGAGTAGCTGTCTGCCTGGACAGCTTGGCTGCATAAGCAGAGGGCTACTCAAAACATGCAAAAGCTTTGCCGCCGTGCAATGCTTTCACATGTCTGTGGTGCGGGCAAGAGCCGGCATGCGGGGCAGACGTGCCCTGTCTTGGGCATCCCCCCACATGTCAATGAATTTGAGCGTAGATACATCTCCGATCAGGGGGTATATTTACTAAGCTCCCGATTTTGACCGATTTGGTGTTTTTTCATCAAAGTGTCATCTCGGGAATTTAGTAAACTGAAATCTTGGCAGTAATGAGGACATTCATATTTTTTTGGAAGTCGAAAAAAAAAAAATACGAATGAATACACCTGTTATTTTATACAACTCAGTCATTTACTAAAAATTCGAATTCACAATCACTGCCGGCAATAGCCAAACACTGCTGTGAAAAAATACAAATCATAGAAAAAAGCAGTTTTCAAATAGACCTGCTTTTTTTACCGTGTTCTGATAGGCATGCATGGATCCGTGAGATCCGTGCATGTTTATCAGTGGGAAGAGGTGTGAAAGAGTTAAAAATCTGGAAAAAAAATTGTGTGGGGTCCTCCCTCCTAAGCATAACCAGCCTCAGGCTCTTTGAGCCTGTCCTGGTTGTAAAAATACGGGGAAAAAATTGACAGGGGTTCCCCCATATTTTAACAACCAGCGTAGAGGTCCCCCGTATTTTTAACACCAGCACCAGGCTCCACTAGTCAGAGAGATAATGCCACAGCCGGGGGACACATTTATATTGGTCCCTGCGGCCCTGGCATTAAATCACCAACTAGTCACCCATGGCCGGGTACCCTGGAGGAGTGGGGACCCCTTAAATCAAGGGGTCCCCCCCTCCAGCCATCCAAGGGCCAGGGGTAAAGCCCGATGCTGTCCCCCCCATCCAAGTAAAACACTGGCCGAAATTATGAATGACATCGACATCGGCAAACACGAAAATGCAGAATACAACTGTTTAGTAAATGAGGCGTAAAAAATTCAAAAAGTTGCAAAATCACATATTCAATGTTGTTTGTATTTAATCTCCCTCCAAATCCCGACAATTACGAATCTTAGTAAATATACCCCATGGTCTGAATTACCCCCTATGTTAATAGAGACATAATTGCACATTGAGTCTCATGCTGCTGTATGTGTTTTGTACTTTTAATATTCCATCTTATGAACTGATCTATTTTTTTGTATTTATTAGGAAGAAAATGCTATGTGTGGTGCTTTTTCCACATCTGTGTGAATCCTGTTGTGATGTGTTTGCTGTTATTCGCACACATAAATCTCACTCAGTTCATCGTTCACCCACACATGTGGCTTTTTGTTTACAAAGCAGGTTTTGTTCTTCCTAAAAAATGCCATTTAATGAATTTCAGAATGTTTCCCTATTTCAAGGTGTGGGGAAACGTGAGTGCTATCTCCAAATACTTAATACTGCACCAACTACAGTATAACAATATCTTACAATTCAAGTAGAGATAATTTATCACCTTCTGAAAGCATGCAAACAATTAAGAGAGCACTTGCAGGCAATAATTCACAATGCCAATTAGGTTCAAACACCTGCAAAAAAATGCATATTTTTTATTGTGAAAACCATAGCCAATGTAAAAAATTTTAGTGTTGGTTTCAAATCATAGCAAAAATAGGGTGGTTTAATATTCAATAGATTTTTTTTTTACGTTTCACAGTTTATTTTATGAATTTTACAGGCAAATAGAAAACAGACAATATTATTAGTTCAAAGGCATATAAGTGCATACATTGTGTGACATAATGTTTGGGGGAGTGAAATAGTTCAGGAATGTTTACTAAATATTAGAGATGAGCGGATTCGGTTTTACTCGGTTTTACTCGGTTCTCAAAACGGCATCTTATTGGCTCACGGATGTCACGTGTTTTGGATAGCCAATAAGATGCCGTTTTGAGAACCGAGTAAAACCGAATCCGCTCATCTCTACTAAATATAGGTAATGGATAAAATGCATTAGGTTTTTGGTAGAGTGGATGTTAGATATGATTTGGTTGTTAGGATGTTCTCTCTCTAATTCTTGAGAATATCCACAAACCCTTTGTTGTTGATTACCTTGCTCTAAAGTTTATTAAATTAAAAATTTTTTTTTTTTAGAGGAATGGTGGTGGGTTCTAAATGAATCAACATGATTGATTTAGAACCCACCACCATTCCTATGGAAAATTTTTAGGGTCACACTGTTGCCCCAATGTTTATTTGGTTATTGGCTGGAACATAATGGTTCACAATTGATCTCTGGGTACATGGAAGAAAAAAAAATATATATATACAGAGAGAGAGAGAGAGAGAGAGAGAGAGGGGGAGAGAGAGAAAGAAAGAAAGAAAGAGAGAGAGAGAATATAATTGAGGCTGAGATCACTTTCTGACAGTCACATCTAATGGTCTAGCTTAAGGTTACTTGGAATTAGTGATGTGCACCGGAAATTTTTCGGGTTTTGTGTTTTGGTTTTAGATTCGGTTCCGTGGCCGTGTTTTGAATTCGGATGCGCTTTGGCAAAACCTCCCTGAAATTTTTTTGTCGGATTCGGGTGTGTTATGGATTCGGGTGTTTTTTTACAAAAAACCCTCAAAAACAGCTTAAATCATAGAATTTGGGGGTCATTTTGATCCCATAGTATTATTAACCTCAATAACCATAATTTACACTCATTTTCAGTCTTTTCTGAACACCTCACACCTCATAATATTATTTTTAGTCCTAAAATTTGCACCAAGGTCGCTGGATGACTAAGCTAAGCGACCCAAGTGGCCGACACAAACAACTGGCCCATCTAGGAGTGGCACTGCAGTGTCAGACAGGATGGCACTTCAAAAAAAATAGTCCCCAAACAGCACATGATGCAAAGAAAAAAGAGGCACAATGAGGTAGCTGTGTGACTAAGCTAAGCGACACAAGTGGCCGACACAAACAACTGGCCCATCTAGGAGTGGCACTGCAGTGTCAGACAGGATGGCACTTCAAAAAAATAGTCCCCAAACAGCACATGATGCAAAGAAAAAAAGAGGCGCAATGAGGTAGCTGTGTGACTTAGCTAAGCGACCCAAGTGGCCGACACAAACACCTGGCCCATCTAGGAGTGGCACTGCAGTGTCAGACAGGATGTCACTTCAAAAAAATAGTCCCCAAACAGCACATGATGCAAAGAAAAAAAGAGGCGCAATGAGGTAGCTGTGTGACTAAGCTAAGCGACCCAAGTGGCCGACACAAACACCTGGCCCATCTAGGAGTGGCACTGCAGTGTCAGACAGGATGGCACTTCAAAAAAATAGTCCCCAAACAGCACATGATGCAAAAAAAAAAGAGGTGCACCAAGGTCGCTGGTTGGCTAAGCTAAGCGACACAAGTGGCCGACACAAACACCTGGCCCATCTAGGAGTGGCAAGGATGGCACTTACAAAAATAGTCCCCAAACAGCACATGATGCGAAGAAAAATGAAAAAAAAAAAAAGAGGTGCAAGATGGAATTGTCCTTGGGCCCTCCCACCCACCCTTATGTTGTATAAACAGGACATGCACACTTTAACAAACCCATCATTTCAGCGACAGGGTCTGCCACACGACTGTGACTGAAATGACTGGTTGGTTTGGGCCCCCACCAAAAAAAGAAGCAATCAATCTCTCCTTGCACAAACTGGCTCTACAGAGGCAAGATGTCCACCTCCTCCTCTTCCTCTGATTCCTCACCCCTTTCACTATGTACATCGCCCTCCTTACAGATTATTAATTCATCCCCACTGGAATCCACCATCTCAGGTCCCTGTGTACTTTAAGGAGGCAATTGCTGGTGAATGTCTCCATGGAGGAATTGAGGTAGAGGTAGAGCAGTGGCCTTCTGTACCGTACTGCTATATATTATATACTGGTGGTCAGCAAACTGCAAAACTGAAATGCACCACAGATATGGATGGATAGTATACTTGACGACACAGAGGTAGGTAGAACAGTGGCCTTCTGTACCGTACTGTTGTATATTATATACTGGTGGTCAGCAAACTGTGCAGAACTGAAATGCACCACAGGTATGGATGGATAGTATACTTGACGACACAGAGGTAGGTAGAGCAGTGGCCTACTGTACCGTACTGCTATATATTATATACTGGTGGTCAGTAAACTGTGCAAAACTGAAATGCACCACGGGTATGGATGGATAGTATACTTGACGACACAGAGGTAGGTAGAGCAGTGGCCTACTGTACCGTACTGCTATATATTATATACTGGTGGTCAGCAAACTGTGCAAAACTGAAATGCACCACAGGTATTGATGGATAGTATACTTGACGACACAGAGGTAGGTAGAGCAGTGGCCTTCTGTACCGTACTGCTATATATTATATACTGGTGGTCAGCAAACTGTGCAAAACTGAAATGCACCACAGGTATGGATGGGTAGTATACTTGACGACACAGAGGTAGGTAGAGCAGTGGCCTACTGTACCGTACTGCTATATATTATATACTGGTGGTCAGTAAACTGTGCAAAACTGAAATGCACCACGGGTATGGATGGATAGTATACTTGACGACACAGAGGTAGGTAGAGCAGTGGCCTACTGTACCGTACTGCTATATATTATATACTGGTGGTCAGCAAACTGTGCAAAACTGAAATGCACCACAGGTATGGATGGATAGTATACTTGACGACACAGAAGTAGGTAGAGCAGTGGCCTTCTGTACCGTACTGCTATATATTATATACTGGTGGTCAGCAAACTGTGCAAAACTGAAATGCACCACAGGTATGGATGGATAGTATACTTGACGACACAGAGGTAGGTAGAGCAGTGGACTAATGTACCGTACTGCTATATATATAGTTATACTGGTGGTCAGCAAAATTCTGCACTGTCCTCCTACTATATACTACAATGCAGGACAGATATGGAGCGTTTTTTCAGGCAGAGAACGTATAATACTGGTGGTCACTGGTCAGCAAAACTCTGCACTGTCCTCCTACTATATAATACTGCTGGTCCCCAGTCCCCACAATAAAGCAATTAGCACACTGAGCACAGATATTTGCAGCACACTGAGCACAGATATGGAGCGTTTTTAAGGCAGAGAATGTAGATATTTGCACTTGCAGCACACTGAGCACAGATATTTGCAGCACACTGAGCACAGATATTTGCAGCACACTGAGCACAGATATTTGCAGCCTACTGAACATAGAAACTGAGAGGACGCCAGCCTTGTCCTCTCACGATCATCTCCAATGCACGAGTGAAAAATGGCGGCGACGCGCGGCTCCCTATATAGAATACGAATCTCAAGAGAATCTAACCGCGGGATGATGACTTTCGGGCGCGCTCGGGTTAACCGAGCAAGGCGGGAGGATCCGAGTTGCTCGGACCCGTGCAAAAAAAGGTGAAGTTCGGGCGGGTTCGGATCCCGAGGATCCGAATCCGCTCATCACTACTTGGAATGGGTGTGGGTTCTAAATGAATCAGGTTGTGTCAGGGTCGCACGGTTGCCCCAATATTGACTGGAACTGATGAGAAACCATCAATTGCTGGGCAACTTATTACAGAATTTAAAAGTTTTAAAAAAGTTGAGTATTTCAATTTAAATCTTATAAAATAATTTTTAACATATTTGAAAAAAATAAATAAAAATTAAGTTGGTAATTTAGCCCATTGTGTTTAAAGCAAGTAAAGTCTAAGGTTGTTTTTTTTTTGCTTACCTGAAACTCATCTGGAAAACTTGACCTTGATTAACTCTTTGTGTCTTGTTGTCAAACCCATGTAGCATCTCTCCAAACAATGTGTCATTCAGGTGATTTTCTTGACGTAAACACTTAGTGCCTTCACAAACATCTGTCACCATTAGACAAGTTCTGCCATCTGGTGCTAGTCGATATTCCTCAACACAACTGAAAACAAAATATAGCATATACTGTATCATTATGTATATACATAAACATATACTGTATACATAAAGAATAAAAACATACAGTACTATTAAACCCATCTTAATATAATCTATAACACACAACACTTCATTGTGTAACCAAACAATGTAAATGTAGACGTTTGTTTATTCTTCATCTTTGCTTTGTGCCTACATTTGTAATTTTATATTTTCCCATTTCCCATTACCTACACAAACTAGGTTATTTGAAGATTTAGATATTTTTATTTTCTCTTCAAACGCTAGACTTTACTATTTTGCAGTCTGTCTCCTGTTTAAAGGGAAGATCGCTTTTGTAAAACGTCTCCTAATTTAACCACCATGTAGAAACTAGGAAAATGAGATATTGCTATAGAGAACTCCCCTAATTAGCTACATCAAGGGACTAAGGGGTCTATTTACTAAGCCTTGGGGGGGTCATTCTGAGTTGTTCGCTTGCAAGCGGATTTTAGCAGATTTGCTCATGCTAAGCCGCCGCCTACTGGGAGTGAATCTTAGCATCTTAAAATTGCGAACGATGTATTAGCAATATTGCGATTACACACCTCGTAGCAGTTTCTGAGTAGCTCCAGACTTACTCGGCATCTGCGATCATTTCAGTGCTTGTCGTTCCTGGTTTGACGTCACAAACACACCCAGCGTTCGCCCAGACACTCCTCCGTTTCTCCGGCCACTCCTGCGTTTTTTCCGGAAACGGTAGCGTTTTTTCCCACACGCCCATAAAACGGCCTGTTTCCGCCCAGTAACACCCATTAATCACATTACGATCGCCAGAACGATGAAAAAGCCATGAGTAAAAATCCTAACTGCATAGCAAATTTACTTGGCGCAGTTGCAGTGCGGAAATTGCGCATGCGCATTAAGCGGAAAATCGCTGCGATGCGAAGATTTTTACAGAGCGAACAACTCGGAATGACCCCCTTGGATGGAGATAATGTGGACGGAGATAAAGTACCAGCGAATCAGCTCCTAACTGCCATGTTATACAGGTTGTGTTTGAAAAAAATGACAGGAGCTGAGTTGCTGATACTTCATCTCTGTCTACTTTATCTGCATCTACTTTATCTCTATCAAGGCCTAGTAAATTGACTCCTAGATTATAACAGTAAACCTCTGCATTAATTTCACTCCATTTGTTATTTTTCACATTCCTTTTTTATGTGTGCTAAATTTGTACTTGGTCTGATGGATATTCTTTCCTTCACTCCAGTGCTACCACGTACAACTCTAACTACACTGGTGTGGCAGTGGCTATTGGGTAACTTTCAAGTGTGTTACTACACAGGTGCAGTGGAGGCAGCTGCTATGGGCCCACAGCTGAGTGGGGCATCTGACATCCTTGTCTGTCCCATGTTTCTATGTGAGCTTTATGGCCATTGGGCAGTACATAAGGCCCAATCACATTTATCACTTTTTTGTGGATCACCATCATTACATTTTAGAGATTATAACAAGAATAAAAAAAATATGTTGTTTATTATAGTAAAAATGTTATATGATTACTTATTTTGTGGATTATAACCAAGCTTTTTCAAAATACAGTACTTTGAATAAACATGTTAAAGTTCAGAAGTGATATTCCCCATACTCTATCAGCAACCAATTAATATGGTAACTATGATGAACAAGGCAAAAATGATATATTAAAAGCAAGCAATGTAACATTTTAATATTTTCCCTACATATGGACACCCAAATCTGCCCACTGTCCAACAGCTTGTGAAGTGTGTGTGGTACATAGGGGGTAATTCCAAGTTGAGTGCAGAAGGAATTTGGTTAGTAGTTGGGCAAAACCATGTGCACTGCATGGGAGGCAGATATAACATGTGCAGAGAGAGTTAGATTTGGGTGGGGTGTGTTCAATCTGCAATCTAAATTGCAGTGTAAATATAAAGCAGCCAGTATTTACCCTGCACAGAAACAAAGTAACCCATCCAAATCTAACTCTCTCTGCACATGTTATATCTGCCTCTCCTGCAGTGCACATGGTTTTGCCCAATTGCTAACAAAGATCCTGCTGCGATCAACTCAGAATTACCCCCATAGTGCAAAAATAAAATAAATGATGTCTTCTTTTGCGCTACGCTGGACTGTCATAAATGATCCATATAACCTGCAATGAAGCAAGCTGGTAGTTTACCAGTAGTGATCATAGGAACTTTGGTATATACTTAGCTATAACTTTATAATACGAATTTGCAGGAACAGTCAAAATTAGTCAAAAGCCAGGGTTACCTTTGTATGAATACATACTGATACCCCTTTTAGATTAGAATACCAAGTCGCTCCCAACGTTTTGTATATGTATCCTACCTGGGTGCGACCTGGCTGAGACCCCTTATGGACTGACGGCAGGACACAGCTTTTTGCCGGGTTGGTGACGTCGCAGTGCCAGTGCTTGGAGATGAGATCAGCTTCAAGCGCCAGCTCTTCCTATGCTGTAAACGGGTCAATTTGTGTCCTTCCCGGGACCAAGCCTGCAAGGTACCCAGGTTGGATTCCTGGGTCACTGGACCTGGGTTAACCCTTTTTCACTGAGCCGGCCACGGGTTATGACAGCAATAACCCAGGTTTTAGCGGCAGTGGAAAGGGTTATGAGTCATATAACAACTACCTGTGACATTCTCCCAAACGCCCCCCTCCCCCCCCAACAAACACACACACACACACCCTGATAATCTGGCATCTGTCTATATTGTGCTTCCTCACCCGCAGAACATGTATATAGCACTCTCGCTTGGATTATCTGGCAGGGAGATCATCTGCTGCAGGCAAAGCTGTTCACAACCTCCATTAGATCCATCTGAACAATCAATTCCTTTGGTGTATTCATAGCAGCCACTTCCATCCTTCATAGGCTTCAGCCCCACAGGACACTAAAGGAAAGTGAGTAAAAATCCAAATAATATAGTATATGTTAAACCTGCTGGAGCTATAACAGCATTTCACATTGGCTATACAGTATACTGTAGATAAGAAGTGTTGAAAGGGAATAGGACTTGATTGTATAAAGGCAATCCTCTCAAAAGCAAAGATGCAAAAGTAACATAGTGCAGTTGTTATTACTGCAGCACAGTTGTGTGACAGCAGTATATTATAAACCTCATTTTCACCAGTTGAGGAGTTCCTGCATATTTGGATAATATGTTAGGTGAGCAAACTTGCAGCATGTTTGGCTTACCGGTTAGCATTACTGCCTCATAGCTCTGACGTCATGAGTTCAATGATATCACTTTCAGATCGCAAATGCCGGGTCGCACCTGGGAATTGGAAACTGGTCCTTCCCAGGTGACCCGGCATTGGACAAAGATAACTGGCTTCCTGACCCAGCAATTTGCCGGGTCAGTTTGCCATCAGGGGCGGGGACCAGGGCTGCATCGTGGGTGGGTGTGGAGTTGGCGCTGGGAGATCATCTCCGCGCAGCCTCTCCCTATGCTGTGAACGGGTCCTGGGTCGCATCAACCCGGGTAACCCATTCACACTGCAGCTGACCCGGTAATAAGCCATGAATAACCCTTCGGGTTGAATTACCGTGTCAGACGACCCAGGAATTCGGGAGTGACCCTTTCACACCGCACAGCGACCCATGTCAACCCAACAATATACTGGGTTTATACCAGGTTATTTGTGTGGTCTGAAAGGGGTATTAATGACCAAAGCACAATATGTGTGGCATTTGTATGTTTCCCCATGTTTACGTGTGTTTCCTCCTACATTCCAAAAACACAAGGTTAATTTACTTCTGAGAAAAATTTTTTAATATACTGCGTATGTTTGTTGATTAGAATTATAGATAATAAATTCGACTAGAGCAGGGAATGATGTGAATGACTGAAATATTTGCTGCAAAGCACTACATAATATGTGTGTGCTATATAAATAACTTAATAAAAAATGTGCTTTTGGGTACAAACTAGTGTCCCAAATACTGACAAAATTCGTAAAAAAATGTACGAATGATAATACAGTAACTAAGCAATGTTTACAGCTGAGTTACCCATAATCCATTGCTAGAACTATATATTACACATCAGCCAAATTTGTATGTGCCTGGTCGTTTAAGAATTTAAGAACTGTGAATTGTGAACTAATTGCGCACAAGCATAACAAGAACATCGGGTATGTTTGACTGGCTGTCTGCTGTTATGACCATGGATTCCAGCTGTCCAGGGACACTGGGAGACTGCACCTCATTATGACTGACAGAAACGCCTTGGAGTACAAGTAATTAGGATTGTGCTCAACATTAAAAACAAAATTTAATCTGGTTATTTTTTTGTTTGAAACTACTGGTGTTTTTAACAACATAATTTATTTATTATTATTTTACATTTATTATTGGTACAGATATAATTTATATTCTGTATGACCATCTCAATCTATTGAGTAATGTAGGACAGGTTAAAACAAAAATCTGCCTGAGGTAGTGATAGTAATTTACTGTTTCATACTTTAATGCTACCCCTGGAGTAATTAGTGTAGCATCAACATGTCCTTCATTTGTAATTCCCAGTTGTTTTAATAACATTCAGTCATTTGGCTTATTTTTTAATTATAGCACTGAACGCTCTCTCTTAGGAGAGAAAGCCTGAAACACTTCATACCAAACAGAATAGGAACTATAGATTTCCATTCTCTTAACTTGTCCATTTCAGACATCTGTCCTTGAGCACAGAAAAGAAAATCTTAAAATGAAGCAGACAGTACCAAGTATTATAGATGTTAATAAGCATGTCAATTCTTTTTAAGGAATCCGAATTTAACAATTCCAACTAATTAAAAGACAGCAAATGTAATTAAGTGACAAAAAATGGGGCGCAACCAAACTTAATATTGAAATACTTGAACAAATCTCCAAAGGTACTCCAAGAACACTGTGTAATCTATATATATATATATATATACATATATATATATATAAAAATGCAAACGCCCTCACTCACTCAGTCAGTCACTCACTCACTCACTCATCACTAATTCTCTTACTTTCCGATATGTTAGGAAGCTGATATTTAACATAGGTATTCTTCAGGTGGGAAATAGGAATACTACGTGATTAGAATTTTAATAAACCTCCCCTAAGGGGATGAAAAGTTGGTTGACATGATGTCATTACCGATGCGTGGCTTGCGTTGCGTGAACGATAATGCCCAAACGGACAATCGGATCAAAATTTGGATTGCACCTCCAAGTGTGTAGAATTTAATAAACTACAAAAATGCGAAAACCCTCACTCACTCACTGACCAACTGACTGGAGGCACTGACTAGCACCAGAGCCAGATTTACATGCAATATATGAGCCAAAGCGTACATCTGGGCATTATACACAGGTGCAGCAGTATAAACTCCTGGAAATTTGGTGAGTTTTGATCATAGATGTGCAGAAAAGATAGGCCCTGCATAGACTTTTTACTCCAGAGTTTTGGCTATAAAAATGATTAGAATAATGCAAAGAAGATATTTCAAACATATTATTTGTAATTTTCATATACTTTATGCAGTCAAAACTCTGGCACAAACGTTAGAATGACAGGAAAGGCTCTGCCTCATCTGCCTCACCCCACCGCAAGCCATACAGACAAATATTCCGTAATACTACTTTATTACTGTACATTTAATTTTGACATAAGTGCTGTACCATGCGATACTTAAAGTTAAAATTATGGATACAAGTGCTTCTCCTGTTTACAATGTATTAACACCTTTGCTGCCTCTAGGGTTAATGGCAGAGATCCCATTAGCTGCCTAGGTGTTTGATAGCAGTGGAATTCCTTGGCACACAAGGGGTTAATTAACAGTATAAAAGTGTATGAAGTATGAACTAGGATCAGAGTTTTTTTTTTTTATAAGATTGTTATAACATACATATTATACTACAGCCCTACTGTATGAATACATAGTGGTTGCTAAATAATTACAACTTTTATCTAAAATAAGAAATGCCATAAAAACATGTATAAAATAGTTAGTCGTCATTTTTAGCTACCAATTAATCAGTGCACACTTATTCAATATGCTGCAGCATGTACAGTACAAATTAAATGCTTAAAACTTACTTAGTAGCCAGTAAATCAGCGCACACTTTGTCCAATGTGCTGCAGCTGGGTTCTGCGGTGGACTTAAACTAGCTGTCATTAAAATGTCTGTTATTCTAACCAGCAGTTTCTTAATGTAAATAGCCTTCTTACAGTGTAGCAAGTTATATGTGAGGAACAGATTCTTGCTGAAGTGCACTTTAAGTTGGGTATCTTATGATGTGTGTGGAGCCTCCCCATGATCTTTTCCTCCCCAAGCTAGTCTCTGCCGTATTTTTGAGGAGTCCGTCCTTTCTTGGGAACCACCGCTTGCACTGTGTACTGCAAGCGTGCAGTCCGTTAAGCTTGTTCTTTCCTTCGGCTTTGGCGTCTGACTAGTCCTCTGCTGGGTATGGTTGCATGCGTGTGGGGCGTGTATCACCTTGTCAGCAATGCATCACATCCCGATGGGCCTTCCTCAGGGTGGGAGGAAAGTTACTCTGTAATGTTCCTGATAGGTGTAAACTTGGTCCAGTTAGCCACTTGAAATAAACCCTTGTGAGACAAAACTCAACACCTGAATGTCATGGTGTCTACTGGATGGTCCAGCTTTAGACTAAAGTTATATGCAGAAATGGTAGTCACAGATTTAAAAGTGAATAGTGATTTATACCACTATCCCTCCTTGAATGTGACTGAACCCTATATTGTATCACATCTGAAATGAAAGCAGGTATAAACAGTCCTTAACAGGTGGGGGGTATCTCTGCAGTAGGGGTTCAGGTGTTGATGGTCCAGAGCTGTATGGAGCACTGTGTATGGACACTCAGCTTGCTCTGCTGTCAATGTGGCCAGGAACGTGTGTGTTCCTCTGATGCTGAATCAGTTATTGTCAGTACTTTGACATAGTGCTGAAGATAGTGTGTGGTGGCTAAATCAGGACATGAGTATATATGTATTTCTAACACATTTCTCTGTAAACAGCTTCCTCAGGGATGACCTAGTCATGCTGCATGAGCTCTTTTTTTCTAGTCCCTCCAGTGCTGTCTTTTTTTCTAGTCCCTCCTGAGGACTGGAGTTACCTGATGTGATGTGGGCAGTTGTTAGAGGTCTGTGACTAGTGATAGCTAGTATATGATAGAAGGATCATTTCTATCACCAATTGTCACTATGTCTTTGCTCCAATATATCATCAACGATCAGAACCTGAAGATCACATCAAGTAGCGGCAGAGGACATGTTGCATTTAGAGATTTAGGCATCTTCATAGTGGACAACAAGATCAAGACTGAGACATCATAGAAACCAGTTTTATCTTGTCCTCTAGTCAGCATCACGAAAACTGGCTACTAGCAATACCAGCGTTCGGCATCACGGCTGTCGGAATGCCAAGCTGGAATCCCGACACTGCTCACAATGCCAATGCCGGAATCCTGAGATGGATCGAAATGCTGGCACAGGGATCCCAAATGTCGGATTCCCGATCGACTATTGCCAGGACTCCTTCTTGGTAAACCATGAAAGAGGTTCAGTTTAGGCTGCAGGGAAGGGAGGGTTAGGGTTAGGCTGTGGGGAGAGGGGGTTAGGGTTAGGCACCCCCTGGGAGGGTTAGGCTGCAAAGTGGGGAAAGGTCAGGGTTAGGCTGCGGGAATGGAGGGTTAGGGGGGTGAGGGTAAACATACTTAACCAACCTCTACTGGGATTCTTTGCTCCTGGATGGCGGTGTCGGTCATATGACCGCCATCATCCCATCTGCTGGGATATCATATGTATCCAGAGGCGTCACTCACCCTAATGACACCCAGAGCAGCTGCGACAGAAAAAGAGGTGGGGCTTCACAGGATGTGGGTGGGGCTAAATGGGAGGGGTGGGGCTAAGCATCTCAACCCCTGTTTTCATCACTCCTGGTTCCGGGAGATGCAGCCTGCCCCTGGAGACTGCCGTGTTTGCTGTGCTGGCTTCTACAGGGTGACAGGAGCCGAGTAGCTGCACATAATGTTACAGGGCAGCACCTGGCTCCTATCACTGAGCAGGAGCCATCACTTTGGTATCACCCCTCAACAGGTGACACCTGGGTGCGGGCCACACCCCCTGCACCCTCCTTGTGATGCCACTGTATGTATCCCCAACAAACAATATGTAGGATGCACCACAAGAAAATGAAATAACGGAATTGGGGACCACAAAGAGGGTATGAGACACGCATCCTCTCCCACATTAGAAAGGTAGACATGTCTATTGCAGCACAGTATGAACACTTTCATTATTGATCACATACTGTATAACTTTTTCACTAAACTTATGTATGAATGAAACATACTATTTAACACACATGAAAATGCATGATTTTACTGCCTTTGGATTATAGAGCATGCAATCAATCAATACTGCTGAACTTTGAGAAGGTGAACATTGACCTCAGAATATGCCAAACATAATGAGTTGCTACGATAAAAATACCACATGAAGCATTATTAGGCTTCCATGAGGAAGCCATCTACAGATGGATAAATGAATTGGAAAAGATCAATACACTCATGTCCAGATTTACCCACAGCACACTATCTTCAGCATTGTGCCACATTGCCACAACAACTGATTCAGCACCACATAAATCCTGGCCAAAGTGACAACAGAGAAGATCAAGATTCCACACACAGTGCCCCATACAGCTTTGGACCAGCAACAATACCGGCACCACCACTGCAGAGATACTCGCCACCTGGCAGAAAAATAGACCAGAGGCCTTATTCAGGTGTGTTAGTAAACCAAAAGAGTTACAGATTGGGAAAAACCATGTTGCACTGCAGGTGGGGCAGATGTAACATGTGCAGAGAGAGTTAGATTTGGGTGGGGTTTTTGTCAAACTTAAATCTAAACTACAGTGTAGAAATTAAGCAGACAGTATTTACACTGCACAGAAACAAAATAACCCACACAAATCTAAATCTGTACATGTTACATCTGCCCCACCTGCAGTTCAACATGGTTTTGCCCAATTACTAACTTTTTGGGTTTACTTACAAACCTGAATAACCCCCCAGATCTGTGACCATGTAGATCAGGCATTCCCAACCACGGTTCTCAAGGCACACCAAAGGTGCAGGTTTTAGTGATATCCAGACTGCAGCACAGATGGTTAAATCAAAATAATTGAGCTACTAATTAAGTCACCTGTGCTGAAATCTGGATATCACTAAAGCCTGCACTGTTAGTGTGCCTTGAGGACCATGGTTGGGAATGCCTGATGTAGATTATGGCAAGGAGAGACAGTGGTATGAATCACTCAAACATTCTGAAAGAACTGTGACTACCCTTTTTGCAAATAATTCTAGTTTAAAGCTGGATTAAGGTTTCACTCAGCGGATGTTTTTCTTCCATTTTCAGTTAGTGCTAATACCCTTACTGTGTGTCTCCACTGCACCTCCACAGCACCAGGATATTCCAGTGTGGAATTTCAATCCGCTAGAGTGGCTCGTTGAACCATGGCCCTCATTCCGAGTTGTTCGCTCGCAAGCTGCTTTTAACAGATTTACTCACGCTAAGCCGCCACCTACTGGGAGTGAATCTTAGCTACTTAAAATTGCGAACGACGTATTCGCAATATTGCGATTACACCTCTCTTAGCAGTTTCTGAGTAGCTCCAGACTTACTCGGCATCTGCGATCATTTCAGTGCTTGTCGTTCCTGGTTTGACGTCATAAACACTCCCAGCGTTCGCCCAGACACTCCTCCGTTTCTCCAGCCACTCCCGCGTTTTTACCAGAAACGGTAGCATTTTTCCGCACACACCCATAAAACGTCCAGTTTCCGCCCAGTAACACCCACTTCCTGTCAATCACACTACGATCACCAGAACGATGAAAAAACCGTGAGTAAAATTACTAAGTGCATAGCAAATTTACTTGGCGCAGTCGCACTGCGGACATTGCGCATGCGCACTAAGCGGAAAATCGCTGCGATGCAAAAAAAATTACCGAGCGAACAACTCGGAATGACCCCCCAAATTTACACACAGCAGGAACAGTGCAGAGAAACTTGTAGAATTTTATGGTGCAGCATTAGGTCAACAGTGAATATACAGTAATACAGTAGTATTATAATCACTATTTCTCTGCATGATTCATACACCATACCTCATTTATTACACCTCATTCATTTGTTCATACAGTATATCACACACATACACTGGTGAATGATCAATGTCCAAGGAGTGTTTAGTGGTGGGCAATGGTTGCTTTCAAAGTTGGATAGCTACATACACCTGACACTGGTTAAGAAGTGGCTAATGTCAGGACTATCCTGGTCATCAGACATGGTATATAATAGAGATGAGCGGGTTCGGTTTCTCTGAATCCGAACCCGCACGAACTTCATGTTTTTTTCACGGGTCCGAGCAGACTCGGATCCTCCCGCCTTGCTCGGTTAACCCGAGCGTGCCCGAACGTCATCATGACGCTGTCGGATTCTCGCGAGACTCGGATTCTATATAAGGAGCCGCGCGTCGCCGCCATTTTCACACGTGCATTGAGATTGATAGGGAGAGGACGTGGCTGGCGTCCTCTCCATTTAGATTAGGGTTGAGAGAGAGAGAGAGAGATTGACCTGAGGCTGTGATACTGTAGAAGAGAGTGCAGAGTTTAGTGACTGACGACCACAGTGACCACCAGACAGTGCAGTTGTTTGTTTTATTTAATATATCCGTTCTCTGCCTGAAAAAAACGATACACACAGTGACTCAGTCACATACCATATCTGTGTGCACTGCTCAGCCCAGTGTGCTGCATCAATGTATATATATATCTGACTGTGCTCAGCTCACACAGCTTATAATTGTGGGGGAGACTGGGGAGCACTGCAGTGCCAGTTATAGGTTATAGCAGGAGCCAGGAGTACATAATATTATATTAAAATTAAACAGTGCACACTTTTGCTGCAGGAGTGCCACTGCCAGTGTGACTAGTGACCAGTGACCTGACCACCAGTATATATAATATTAGTAGTATACTATCTCTTTATCAACCAGTCTATATTAGCAGCAGACACAGTACAGTGCGGTAGTTCACGGCTGTGGCTACCTCTGTGTCGGCACTCGGCAGCCCGTCCATAATTGTATATACCACCTAACCGTGGTTTTTTTTTCTTTCTTTATAGTCATACTAGTTACGAGTATACTATCTCTTTATCAACCAGTCTATATTAGCAGCAGACACAGTACAGTGCGGTAGTTCACGGCTGTGGCTACCTCTGTGTCGGCACTCGGCAGCCCGTCCATAATTGTATATACCACCTAACCGTGGTTTTTTTTTTCTTTCTTTATACATACATACTAGTTACGAGTATACTATCTCTTTATCAACCAGTCTATATTAGCAGCAGACACAGTACAGTGCGGTAGTTCACGGCTGTGGCTACCTCTGTGTCGGCACTCGGCAGCCCGTCCATAATTGTATATACCACCTAACCGTGGTTTTTTTTTCTTTCTTTATACATACATACTAGTTACGAGTATACTATCTCTTTATCAACCAGTCTATATATTAGCAGCAGACACAGTACAGTGCGGTAGTTCACGGCTGTGGCTACCTCTGTGTCGGCACTCGGCAGCCCGTCCATAATTGTATATACCACCTAACCGTGGTTTTTTTTTCTTTCTTTATACATACATACTAGTTACGAGTATACTATCTCTTTATCAACCAGTCTATATTAGCAGCAGACACAGTACAGTGCGGTAGTTCACGGCTGTGGCTACCTCTGGGTCGGCACTCGGCAGCCCGTCCATAATTGTATATACCACCTAACCGTGGTTTTTTTTTCTTTCTTTATACATACATACTAGTTACGAGTATACTATCTCTTTATCAACCAGTCTATATATTAGCAGCAGACACAGTACAGTGCGGTAGTTCACGGCTGTGGCTACCTCTGTGTCGGCACTCGGCAGCCCGTCCATAATTGTATATACCACCTAACCGTGGTTTTTTTTTCTTTCTTTATACATACATACTAGTTACGAGTATACTATCTCTTTATCAACCAGTCTATATATTAGCAGCAGACACAGTACAGTGCGGTAGTTCACGGCTGTGGCTACCTCTGTGTCGACACTCGGCAGCCCGTCCATAATTGTATATACCACCTAACCGTGGTTTTTTTTTCTTTCTTTATACATACATACTAGTTACGAGTATACTATCTCTTTATCAACCAGTCTATATTAGCAGCAGACACAGTACAGTGCGGTAGTTCACGGCTGTGGCTACCTCTGTGTCGGCACTCGGCAGCCCGTCCATAATTGTATATACCACCTAACCGTGGTTTTTTTTTCTTTCTTTATACATACATACTAGTTACGAGTATACTATCTCTTTATCAACCAGTCTATATATTAGCAGCAGACACAGTACAGTGCGGTAGTTCACGGCTGTGGCTACCTCTGTGTCGGCACTCGGCAGCCCGTCCATAATTGTATATACCACCTAACCGTGGTTTTTTTTTCTTTCTTTATAGTCATACTAGTTACGAGTATACTATCTCTTTATCAACCAGTCTATATTAGCAGCAGACACAGTACAGTGCGGTAGTTCACGGCTGTGGCTACCTCTGTGTCGGCACTCGGCAGCCCGTCCATAATTGTATATACCACCTAACCGTGGTTTTTTTTTCTTTCTTTATACATACATACTAGTTACGAGTATACTATCTCTTTATCAACCAGTCTATATTAGCAGCAGACACAGTACAGTATGGTAGTTCACGGCTGTGGCTACCTCTGTGTCTGCACTCGGCAGGCAGTCCGTCCATAATTGTATACCACCTAACCGTGGTTTTTTTTTCTTTCTTCTTTATACATACATAGTTACATAGACATCTCTTTATCAACCAGTCTATATTAGCAGCAGACACAGTACAGTACGGTAGTTCACGGCTGTGGCTACCTCTGTGTCTGCACTCGGCAGGCAGTCCGTCCATAATTGTATACCACCTAACCGTGTTTTATTTTCTTTCTTCTTTATACATACATAGTTACATAGACATCTCTTTATCAACCAGTCTATATTAGCAGCAGACACAGTACAGTACGGTAGTTCACGGCTGTGGCTACCTCTGTGTCTGCACTCGGCAGGCAGTCCATAATTGTATACTAGTATCCATCTCCATTGTTTACCTGAGGTGCCTTTTAGTTGTGCCTATTAAAATATGGAGAACAAAAATGTTGAGGTTCCAAAATTAGGGAAAGATCAAGATCCACTTCCACCTCGTGCTGAAGCTGCTGCCACTAGTCATGGCCGAGACGATGAAATGCAGGCAACATCGTCTGCCAAGGCCGATGCCCAATGTCATAGTACAGAGCATGTCAAATCCAAAACACCAAATATCAGAAAAAAAAGGACTCCAAAACCTAAAATAAAATTGTCGGAGGAGAAGCGTAAACTTGCCAATATGCCATTTACGACACGGAGTGGCAAGGAACGGCTGAGGCCCTGGCCTATGTTCATGGCTAGTGGTTCAGCTTCACATGAGGATGGAAGCACTCAGCCTCTCGCTAGAAAAATGAAAAGACTCAAGCTGGCAAAAGCAGCACAGCAAAGAACTGTGCATTCTTCGAAATCCCAAATCCACAAGGAGAGTCCAATTGTGTCGGTTGCGATGCCTGACCTTCCCAACACTGGACGTGAAGAGCATGCGCCTTCCACCATTTGCACGCCCCCTGCAAGTGCTGGAAGGAGCACCCGCAGTCAAGTTCCTGATAGTCAGATTGAAGATGTCAGTGTTGAAGTACACCAGGATGAGGAGGATATGGGTGTTGCTGGCGCTGGGGAGGAAATTGACCAGGAGGATTCTGATGGTGAGGTGGTTTGTTTAAGTCAGGCACCCGGGGAGACACCTGTTGTCCGTGGGAGGAATATGGCCGTTGACATGCCAGGTGAAAATACCAAAAAAATCAGCTCTTCGGTGTGGAGGTATTTCACCAGAAATGCGGACAACAGGTGTCAAGCCGTGTGTTCCCTTTGTCAAGCTGTAATAAGTAGGGGTAAGGACGTTAACCACCTCGGAACATCCTCCCTTATACGTCACCTGCAGCGCATTCATAATAAGTCAGTGACAAGTTCAAAAACTTTGGGTGACAGCGGAAGCAGTCCACTGACCAGTAAATCCCTTCCTCTTGTAACCAAGCTCACGCAAACCACCCCACCAACTCCCTCAGTGTCAATTTCCTCCTTCCCCAGGAATGCCAATAGTCCTGCAGGCCATGTCACTGGCAATTCTGACGATTCCTCTCCTGCCTGGGATTCCTCCGATGCATCCTTGCGTGTAACGCCTACTGCTGCTGGCGCTGCTGTTGTTGCCGCTGGGAGTCGATGGTCATCCCAGAGGGGAAGTCGTAAGCCCACTTGTACTACTTCCAGTAAGCAATTGACTGTTCAACAGTCCTTTGCGAGGAAGATGAAATATCACAGCAGTCATCCTGCTGCAAAGCGGATAACTGAGGCCTTGACAACTATGTTGGTGTTAGACGTGCGTCCGGTATCCGCCGTTAGTTCACAGGGAACTAGACAATTTATTGAGGCAGTGTGCCCCCGTTACCAAATACCATCTAGGTTCCACTTCTCTAGGCAGGCGATACCGAGAATGTACACGGACGTCAGAAAAAGACTCACCAGTGTCCTAAAAAATGCAGTTGTACCCAATGTCCACTTAACCACGGACATGTGGACAAGTGGAGCAGGGCAGGGTCAGGACTATATGACTGTGACAGCCCACTGGGTAGATGTATGGACTCCCGCCGCAAGAACAGCAGCGGCGGCACCAGTAGCAGCATCTCGCAAACGCCAACTCTTTCCTAGGCAGGCTACGCTTTGTATCACCGCTTTCCAGAATACGCACACAGCTGAAAACCTCTTACGGCAACTGAGGAAGATCATCGCGGAATGGCTTACCCCAATTGGACTCTCCTGTGGATTTGTGGCATCGGACAACGCCAGCAATATTGTGTGTGCATTAAATATGGGCAAATTCCAGCACGTCCCATGTTTTGCACATACCTTGAATTTGGTGGTGCAGAATTTTTAAAAAAACGACAGGGGCGTGCAAGAGATGCTGTCGGTGGCCAGAAGAATTGCGGGACACTTTCGGCGTACAGGCACCACGTACAGAAGACTGGAGCACCACCAAAAACTACTGAACCTGCCCTGCCATCATCTGAAGCAAGAAGTGGTAACGAGGTGGAATTCAACCCTCTATATGCTTCAGAGGTTGGAGGAGCAGCAAAAGGCCATTCAAGCCTATACAATTGAGCACGATATAGTAGGTGGAATGCACCTGTCTCAGGCGCAGTGGAGAATGATTTCAACGTTGTGCAAGGTTCTGATGCCCTTTGAACTTGCCACACGTGAAGTCAGTTCAGACACTGCCAGCCTGAGTCAGGTCATTCCCCTCATCAGGCTTTTGCAGAAGAAGCTGGAGACATTGAAGGAGGAGCTAACACGGAGCGATTCCGCTAGGCATGTGGGACTTGTGGATGTAGCCCTTAATTCGCTTAACAAGGATTCACGGGTGGTCAATCTGTTGAAATCGGAGCACTACATTTTGGCCACCGTGCTCAATCCTAGATTTAAAGCCTACCTTGGATCTCTCTTTCCGGCAGACACAAGTCTGCTGGGGTTGAAAGACCTGCTGGTGACAAAATTGTCAAGTCAAGCGGAACGCGACCTGTCAACATCTCCTCCTTCACATTCTCCCGCAACTGGGGGTGCGAGTAAAAGGCTCAGAATTCCGAGCCCACCCGCTGGCGGTGATGCAGGGCAGTCTGGAGCGACTGCTGATGCTGACATCTGGTCCGGACTGAAGGACCTGACAACGATTACGGACATGTCGTCTACTGTCACTGCATATGATTCTCTCAACATTGATAGAATGGTGGAGGATTATATGAGTGACCGCATCCAAGTAGGCACGTCACACAGTCCGTACTTATACTGGCAGGAAAAAGAGGCAATTTGGAGGCCCTTGCACAAACTGGCTTTATTCTACCTAAGTTGCCCTCCCACAAGTGTGTACTCCGAAAGAGTGTTTAGTGCCGCCGCTCACCTTGTCAGCAATCGGCGTACGAGGTTACATCCAGAAAATGTGGAGAAGATGATGTTCATTAAAATGAATTATAATCAATTCCTCCGCGGAGACATTGACCTGCAGCAATTGCCTCCACAAAGTACACAGGGAGCTGAGATGGTGGATTCCAGTGGGGACGAATTGATAATCTGCGAGGAGGGGGATGTACACGGTGATATATATCGGAGGGTGATGATGAGGTGGACATCTTGCCTCTGTAGAGCCAGTTTGTGCAAGGAGAGATTAATTGCTTCTTTTTTGGGGGGGGTCCAAACCAACCCGTCATATCAGTCACAGTCGTGTGGCAGACCCTGTCACTGAAATGATGGGTTGGTTAAAGTGTGCATGTCCTGTTTTGTTTATACAACATAAGGGTGGGTGGGAGGGCCCAAGGACAATTCCATCTTGCACCTCTTTTTTCTTTTCTTTTTCTTTGCATCATGTGCTGATTGGGGAGGGTTTTTTGGAAGGGACATCCTGCGTGACACTGCAGTGCCACTCCTAAATGGGCCCGGTGTTTGTGTCGGCCACTAGGGTCGCTAATCTTACTCACACAGTCAGCTACCTCATTGCGCCTCTTTTTTTCTTTGCGTCATGTGCTGTTTGGGGAGGGTTTTTTGGAAGGGACATCCTGCGTGACACTGCAGTGCCACTCCTAGATGGGCCCGGTGTTTGTGTCGGCCACTGGGGTCGCTAATCTTACTCACACAGCTACCTCATTGCGCCTCTTTTTTTCTTTGCGTCATGTGCTGTTTGGGGAGGGTTTTTTGGAAGGGACATCCTGCGTGACACTGCAGTGCCACTCCTAGATGGGCCCGGTGTTTGTGTCGGCCACTAGGGTCGCTAATCTTACTCACACAGCTACCTCATTGCGCCTCTTTTTTTCTTTGCGTCATGTGCTGTTTGGGGAGGGTTTTTTGGAAGGGATATCCTGCGTGACACTGCAGTGCCACTCCTAGATGGGCCCGGTGTTTGTGTCGGCCACTAGGGTCGCTAATCTTACTCACACAGCTACCTCATTGCGCCTCTTTTTTTCTTTGCGTCATGTGCTGTTTGGGGAGGGTTTTTTGGAAGGGACATCCTGCGTGACACTGCAGTGCCACTCCTAGATGGGCCCGGTGTTTGTGTCGGCCACTAGGGTCGCTTATCTTACTCACACAGCGACCTCGGTGCAAATTTTAGGACTAAAAATAATATTGTGAGGTGTGAGGTATTCAGAATAGACTGAAAATGAGTGTAAATTATGGTTTTTGAGGTTAATAATACTTTGGGATCAAAATGACCCCCAAATTCTATGATTTAAGCTGTTTTTTAGTGTTTTTTGAAAAAAACACCCGAATCCGACAAAAAAAATTCGGTGAGGTTTTGCCAAAACGCGTTCGAACCCAAAACACGGCCGCGGAACCGAACCCAAAACCAAAACACAAAACCCGAAAAATTTCAGGCGCTCATCTCTAGTATATAATGAAAGTAACTCTGAATGTCATGCTGATATGTAAAATAAGTACTTATAATTATTGTCTTAATGAAGTTGTGTCTGAAAGTATTTTGTTTTCATTTATATTTTCATTTATATACTTGTATATTTGTATACTGTATATAGGGCTCCCACTCACCCTTAAGTCAGTATACTTGCACCCCCATTCCTCGATGACAAAAAATAAAGGGCATCCTTGGAAACTTTTAGTACACATCCAGCACCAGTATCAGGCAGAATTGATTACTCCCCTTTAGCAATTGGTTCAGGTTTGTCAAGTAAGAACCTTTGATACTATTAGAGATATTCAATTACACCAGAAACACTGTTTTTTTTAATGCAGTTTTTTTAGGGCAATGCAAATAGCCTTGTTTTTCCATCCAAAAAAATTACTATGACATTACTAGTTTAAAAAAATGCATGCATTCCTACATATAGTATGTTTATAATTTCTGTAATTTATGTATGTTCCTATAGAGTTTAATTTGCCTTAAGAGGAGAGGGGCCCAACATTCTCCTCACTGGTCTTCCATGCCCCCATCTTGCTCCACTACGATCTGTTCTCAACTCCGCAGCTTGACTTATCTTGCTCTGCCGCCACTCTACATCTGCCACTCATCTTTGACAAAACCTGCACTGGCTCCCATTTCCCTACAGAATCCTCTTCAAACTCCTCACCCTCATGTACAAGGCCCTCTCTAACTCTACTGCTCCCTACATCTCCAACCTCATCTCCCTCCCGCCCACTCTGGTCTGCCAACGACCGTCGCCTCTCCTCTACCCTGGTCACTGCATCCCATGAGCAAATCCAAGATTTTACCCATGCTGCCCACCTTCACTGGAACGATCTCCCAAGCTCCATTAGACTCTCCCCGATCTTGCATGGCTTCAAACGGGCACTGAAAACCCACCTGTTCATCAAAGTGTACCCTTCCACATAACTTAGTTCCAAGGCCACTCTTCCAACCCACTACCTCATGCCTTGGCCATCTATGCCCCATTAACTTCCTGCCATCAGGCCACCTTTTGCTTGCTCACACCTCATGTCACCTCTCTGTCTTCCCCCACCTGCTAGATTGTAAGCTCCTTGGAGCAGGAAATTAACATTTTAGAATATAAGTGAAGAAATAATAATAATAATAATAATAATAATAATAATAACAACAGGTATTTTGGACCCGTCATTTGCCAGGTGTTGCCACACTTTATTTATCCTATGTCTATCCTTCTCTCTCCCCCAGGTCTTGCCCTCTCTGTCTCCTCTCAGTTATTCCAACTACCTTATCCCCTGTCTTTCCCCATTTCCTGCGTCACTCTTTGTCCCATCCCCCTCTCTTCTCAATTTCACGTTACAAAAGCACCAAAACTGAAAATGACCTTAAAACAAACCGATTAAAATATGCCCAATGACTTTGTACCATATAAATATAAAACTACTGTACTTGTCATTTCCTTCTCATTTCACACTACTAATGTCCATGACTACTATTGCATGACACTGAATGAATCCAGATCAGGTGTATGTTCTGTCCAGGGTATGTAGGTCCTTATAGTTGGGCAGCAGGGATTAGGATAATTATACTGCTCATGTAGCATTTTCCATAAGACTTTCTTTTTTTTCTTTTTTTTGCCTCTCCAGCAAGGATTTATGTTTGCCTTTGCTGGTGTATGGGCGAGAGGGATAGGTGCTCTGTATGCTTAATGATGAGGCTCTAGTAAGCACTACAAGAGCATACATCCTTAAAATATATATCTTCTTTGTTTTAAAAGAGTTGCAGCTCTTCCCAGGGAGCAGCTTGTATAGGAGGCTGGATCGAAATCAAGCAGCCAGAGAGAGCTGTAAGGGAAGGGAGGGGGCAGGGCCTTCCTACAGCTCTCTACAGAGCCTGTGCTAGACTGACATCATAGAAAATTATATAATAATAATAATCATCATCATAATCATAATAATTATAAAAATACAAATCAAGTATTGATTTGGGTGTTGTCATTTGAAATCCATATCTTCATCCAAGCGCTCACCACACATCCTGTGGAGTCCACCTTGCGCTCTGAGACACACTTGAAATTACGTGAGCAGCCACCATTACTGAATGAACAGTCACGGACTGGACCGAAGGATGATAGGAGATCATCAACAGATTCAAAATGAGTTGCTAGAAGAGATTCTTCTCTGTACAAATGATAAATAAATGACTTGGCATATTGAAGAACAAAAGTACACACAAGTTACTTATATGCAAAATTATATTTAAATTAATATTCAGAAACATTCAGTATTATTGCATTTAAGATTAAACATTCCAAACAGTAATTTTTTTGTTTTGTGTTTGTCCTCTCCCAACACTAGCAATTAACAGCCAGATTTCACACCACATCCTGTCTGTTTTAAAGAAATACATTTAAATAATTTAGAGGGTGTGAATTATTAGATCTACACTAAAAATGTTTACAGTCAATAGGTACACCCCTAATGGTAGACAAGTATTAGGTCAACAGGGTCAAAAGGTCGACATGAAATATGCAGACAGTAGGAAACGTTGACAGGGTCAAAAGTTCGACATGGAAATTGTCAAAAACAAAAAGGTAGACACAATTTTTTTTGGGGGTGTTTTGTCTCTTTTCTGCCACAAACAAGCCCCATTAGTGTGCCATGTCCCCTCATATGGCGAGTGAGCTTCGGGCAAGGTTACTATTCCCAATCATAGTCCATGTGGATGGTAAAGTATGAAAAAGTTGAAACAAATTAAAAAACACTTGT
Organism: Pseudophryne corroboree; assembly: GCF_028390025.1. NCBI lineage: Eukaryota > Metazoa > Chordata > Amphibia > Anura > Myobatrachidae > Pseudophryne > Pseudophryne corroboree. The sequence continues at coordinate 122,131,487 of NC_086451.1, read as the reverse complement.
GTCTACCATATGTGTGTCAACCATTGTCATGTCGACCTTTTGGACCTGTTGAACTGTCTACCTTTTACATGTCGACCTTTTGACCCTATCAACCGAATTCATTTCTACCATTAGTGGTGACTGTAGATCTTTTTAGTCTGGATCCAATAATTTACAACCTTCATATGAAAGATAACTGTTTTGGAAAATGAAACAAAGATATTATATGACAGATATACATATTAGCCAAATTATTATTATTGCACTGTACATTCATGATTTTTCACTATTATTGTTTTTTTATTTTAATTATTGTTGCTGTTTTCAAACCTTGCTATATAGGCACTGCTACTGCTGCTACTACTACTACTACTACTACTACTACTACTACTACTACTGCTACTTTTGCTACTTCTGCTACTGCTACCAATAATAAATAAATAAATAAATAAATAAATAAATACAAACAAACACACAATAGCCTACAGCCATTTTTCATCCATGGACTATTTCAACTCTGTGCTGATTACCTGATTTGTATTTTAAAACAATATTTTGTATTGTTTGAATTAAAAAACAGAATAATTAATTAAAACAATCAAGATTAAATGCATGTGGGCAAGACAAAACAGTCTGAAATGCTATTAAGGCATAGTGGTTACAGGAAATTACTATATACTTAGTATGAAATAAAAAACAATATAATAATATAATAAAGCATGCATAAGATTATAAAGTTAATTTAACAACTAAAATAGTAAATTATACAGAAGTTGCTAAAAATGCAACATTGAATATTAGGCAACAACTATATAAAAAATATATTGACAGCATATGCATATGACAACCATACAGTATGTTAAAAAAAATGAAGCAACCATTTTTGTATACAATCCTATTATTATTATTATTATTATTATTATTTTCATCATCATCATCAATATGTCATTAATGCCTTATAAGCATCTCAAATTGAAAATACAATAAGTCTTTCTACAGCACAAATTTTTATATTCAACCCTGCCTTTTGCTATTTCATTAACATGTTCAATATCCTTAGGGATAATCCTTGTGTTTTATATTCATGATTGATATAAAAATGTTTGGAAATGCTGCATGTAGGGAGTTTTTTTTCCAAAATATTTCTTATATGTTAAAATAACCTGTCACTCAAAGTACAAAATTTACACTCTATTAAATATTTAATATTTTGATTTACAATGGCTAAACTCTTTATGCTAATTTAAAAAAAAGGGCTATATTCTATTAAAATGTAACACATCTATGAGTAATAACATTACAAGCAGAGCACAATCTTTTAATACAAAGCTGCAAAGATTAGGAGCTAACCACATTGGTGTGAAGTGAAAAGTATAATCAAATATACTTAAAAATATATTCTTACTTTATTTTTTCTTGAATGCCACTGAAGAATAAAGTGTTACAACACTCCTGCCAATGTATGTAACATGAGGTTTGTATTCACAATTCTTTTGCATAAGAATACAAATTTCACATTGACACAAATGACAAGGCCAATTGGTCTTCCATTTGCACAGTTTAGACTGTGATATAAGATGATTGTAAGTATCCATCTTATCGCTCACAGAATGAGCTGTCAATAATAACATCTTAGGATAACTTTTTTCTTCAAATGTCTCGAGCACAGTGGGAACTTGATAAAAAGAAAAAAAGTAATCATCTACAGAAGAGTTTTGTAATTTTGTATTTTCCCAATTTATATTGACCATCATTTTAATATATAAAATTATTACAATCACCTTTCTTATATGTTTCTGTAATAATGGTGTCCTCAGAGTTTGAATGCGTTAAATCAAAGTAATGTACTATACATGCAGTAAATTATATTTGTTAGTTAATTTAAGATTATAATTACTGTTATTAAGATACATTGTGTGTCCCCACAAACACACCGTACAACATCGCATTCAACAACAATGCATGCAACGGCATGACCAACAACAGCCACAGACTGACTGTACTTAACTCAACACGAGTGTAACCATTCGATTTAATAATTTATTTTCATTATAAATTGGAAGATCTTTCTATGGCTTTAAAAAAACCTTGATCTCTGTTAATCTCTTTTTCTGTATTGTTATTGTCCTGTAGTCTAAATATGAATAGAACAACCATACAAAATATTATTCCAATTGTCTATGTGAGTATTGTCATCATATTTTAAATATATTTCTATTGAAACATTTGTTTTTCTATAAGGTCTGCATTTTTGGTTTTATAAAAACTAAAGTAACAATACATTTTTAGAAATTTTAGATGGTATTTTTCAGCTAAAACCAATGTGACTAGCTACTAAACATGCAGGTGATTATAGCTGTGGTAAAATATTGTGTATTATCAGTATTTATATTACTCATAGAAGTGTAAAATTTGAATTCAATTTATCTCTCTCTAAATATAGTTTATACTGTTTTGGTCTCGTAATTTTAACTTTTCACATTTTTTTATTGCCAAATTGTTGATAGGCCGCCAAAGAGATAACCTCTAATGTTCTGGCTAACCATAACACATCCCTTGACCGCATGCTTACCTAACAAAGAATAATCTGTAGTAAACTCTTTGTGGATCAAAGAGGTTTGGGTTAGCTGAAGGTGCAAAACTTTTAAAATCTGCTTCTAAACAATTAGTTTCTTTTAGGGCAAGTTAAATATTACTATTTGATTTATCTGTGGCTTATGCTTTTTGAAGGATATTGCATGCCTTGCTATACTTCCCTCACGCCTGGTTCACCATTTCTTTTGGGTGTCCTCAGGTTTAAATGCCTGAATCTGTTCTGATTTTGTATTAGGATACAGTTGATGTTGTTTGAAAAAAAAAATGCAGTTAGTTCCATCACCAATTGTAGGTCTTATGCCTGATTTATCATTTGAAAATTTTGTGGATAGAATGTCCATCTCCTCTCTTCACTACATTTATGTTTATTTCATAGTTTTCTTAAAATCTTTTGACTTATCAGTAGTTTTACTATTAACCAGGAACTCCTAGTAGTCCAATAAGTATCTGAACATAAATGCTTATAAAACTTACATTTGCCAACCTTCATTTTAGAATAATCATTATTCAAACTTTTCTAAATTACTGTTTTTTATGATAGTTATAAAATTGCCCCTACCCCCTCACCATTCACTTGATCCCTATCCCTTATATTAATGCCTTTTCAAACTCCCCATCTCACTTGCTTATAATGATTTATGTTCAAGATAAATTGGATGATCTTTTTATGGCTCAAAAAAACCTTTATCTTTCTTAATCTCTTATTCTATATTCTTACTGTCCTATAGTCTAAATATTTTTTTTATTATTATTATTATTATTATCATTATTTTTATTATTAACAAGTTTCTTACATAGCACAGCATATTTCATTGCGCTTTACAATTAAATATGATCAGAAAAACCATACAAAATATTCTTCCAATTGTCTATGTGAGTATTACCACCATATTTTAAATATTTTTCTGTTGAAACATTGCTTTTTCAAAAAAGCTTAGCAGGGGCATTCAAGACGGTCTACATTTTTGTTTTTATAAAAACTATAGTAACAATACGTCTTTTAGAAATTTTAGATGGCATTTTTCAGCTAAAACCAATGTGACTAGTAACTAAAACTGAAGGTGATTATAGGTGTGGTAAAAGATTGTGTATTATCTGTATTTATATTACTCTTAGAAGTGTAAAATGTGAATTCAATTAAAAGTAACAATCCCTAAATATAGTTTATACTCTTTTTGTTCTTGTATTGTTAAGTAAGCTAAGTGATATATTTAATAGAGTAAAAGAATAAATTGTATGAGGTAGACCGTACATATACTGAATAACAAATTCACAGAAAAAATATTAAGAAACAAATTAGCAAGTGACATGAATGTGTTGAATAACAGTTGTTTTCATTGTTCCAAGGGTTGCTCAGATTTAGTTGCTTGTATATATAAATAAAGATAGATAGATAGATAGATAGATAGATAGATAGAGTTTTAACATTGTCAGTATTAGAAAATTCCAGGGGGAAGTTCAGAAACATGCTTTTCACTGCAAGACATGACACAACTGTGCTAGCAAATGACTGAAACAGAATTTATTTTTAGACAGCTTCTAACCTTGAATGAAATAACAATTAGAACATTATTTATATAAGGAAGTAGCCACCTACCCTTGTATGTAATGATCTCACGTTGTACTGGAAAGTATTGGAGTATTAAGGGTGGTTTGCATGGGGTAAATAACTCACTCTTTCTAAAGGGTTTGTGCCTCTTTTGCAAGTTTCCTGTATGAATTCTTAATATTCATATCTATTTGACAATTTACAAAATAATTCAAAGCAGTAACTCTTCAATCATGATGTCTCCATGACCATTGTTATATCTTCTTTGTACTAATATTTCATGACCGTATAGCCAAACATATGTTTAAGTGAAACTTCATCTTGTAACATAATATTTTACTGTATTTCAGAAAATGGGTTATCCAGTATTGTATAATGGCAGTTACTGAGTTGTTGTCTGCATACTAATTTGAACACTGGTCACATTATATGCTCTGGGAATAATGAGTTCTGGAGTGTGCACACATATATGCATCTATGCAGACTTGCATGGTTCTGCCACTTGCTTGTGCCAGTGAAATTTAGCTGGTTACGTAAGGGCATTCAACACAGCCCAAGTACTGTAAATGCATGTTAACACAAATGTGACTCATGCAGACCTGCAGAAACATGCATACTGTATATCTGCTAGGTGACCTATTATTTGCACCTGCTACAGGATATGTACAAATACATGTTGTGGATGATAATGATATCTATGGCTCTGCATATATTTATATGTATGTTTTTTGTAATTTCTGCCCATTTTGCCAACATCTTTGCATCAACTTCAATATGTTTAAATGATTTACAATATTAGTTCCAACAAATGTTTGCTTGCTTGCTTAGGCCTAACAATATCTATTGTTAGATTGTTGGCTAACTTATTTGCATACTCTTTAGATTATATACAGTATATAGTATGCTTAAAAATCTTTGCATTGGAGAAAATTATAAAAATATCCCTGAAGAAAATACTAATGTGGTGAACTGGGTCATATTTGATTGTATGGTCTTTAAATTAAGGTGAGAGTTCCATTAATGATTTTTCAGCATAAGATACAGTATATGCTATAAAGGATGCCAGAGGGTTAGTTATTTTTTATACTCAGATGCACCTGGGATGATCAGTCCTCACTAGGAGCGAGGTATCCTAAAGGGGCATTAGCCTCTGATGGCAGTTTGAATAATGGACCTTATTTGGTGTCCCTTCATAAAGTCCAATGTTGGTCCAAGCAATGGAGATGGTGATTGTTCTTGCCAGTGGGTTGAAGGGTCAAACATCTGACGCGTTTTACCACAATTTCCTGGCACCTTTATCAAAGGTGATGTTGGAAATTTTGATTGGGTATGTATACCTTTCATAATTAATGGATACTCTACACCTGGTCTAAGTAGTCAATTCATTAAGCATATACATATGTAAAAATAAATTTCTAAAAGGTTGGAAAGACAGGGAGGCAAACTCATCTAATAATTGACCTGTTTATTAAAAAACGAGTATTCTTTTAAAAGTTTATTACTAAAAAGTTAAAATTCTTATTTGCATGTCAGCTAAAATTCCGTTCCTGTGACTTCCAGTCCGTGGCCCGTGGCAGTGAAGCCCATATTTCCAGTATTTGGAACACTGCCACGATCTGATAACATCATGACAGTGAAATGCAGGGGTGTCTACAGATCTTTGTCTATTTAGTTTGCTATTCAGGGCTATACTTCAGGTAGCTGGGATGCAATGCCGTGATGTGGCTTTCCAATCCGTGAACCACAAAGGTGTCCTACATTTCTTAATAATGCTAATTGATGACAGAAGGGAGCCCACTGCGGCGCTGCCCGCTATAATGTGCACCGCTACATACATTTACTTACAGTGGGCAGTGGAGGGTGCTGGGTCATGGTGGACGCGGGGGTGCCAGTTCTTGCTATTAACGAAAATGATAATATTGTGTGTGTGTGTAAGGTGGGGGGGGGGGGTAATGTTGTGTCTAGAGCCTATCCCCTAAAATCACACCTGGACTCAGGTCCCTCCAAACGTTATCCAGTGTATTAAACTCACAAATCACTCTACCTCTTGCACTTACAGTGGTGTTCCACCAGTTCCATTTTTTTCAGCATTATTAAGGTGTCATAAATAGAATTGTAATGATATGAATTGTAATGACACCACAAAATATAACATTATACAGGACCCGTGGCATCAGTTTTAGCATCCATAAGACATTTTCTCATAGGTTAAACATATTGCTGATTAGTAAGGACACATCACACTCATCCCATAATATTTACTAAAGATTGCTTACTATTAACTATGCTCACTCTTCAATTGTTAGATGACTTTGGATTTTCATTTTCTGCCAAACAACATTTAGTGGTGGCAATCTTCCAAGGTCATTCTGCCTTGCATTATTTAGTGCTACTTTATATGATGACAATCTGTTATGCTTTGTTGCTCTTTAAAATTTACATTCTTATCAAGAGTAACAGTGTTTGAGTGTATAATAATTTTGCATTTTGAGTATAAATTCTTTGTTTAAAATTGAATTCGGCAAAACTTATATACCAATAAGTGATTGGTATAACAAACAACCAAAGTGCTGCTTTAAATATAATTATCATAGAAAAGGGAACATGTTTATGAGCTCTCTGAGCTATTCTAATGTAGCCCTAATGTCTGTTCTTTTCCTATTCATTGCCTCTTTTATATTTATCCATGCATTATAATACTTTTACTTAACCATGTTTTTTTAATCCTTTTTCCATTTCATCTTGTGTCTGGAGCCTGACCTTCGTCTGTCTTGATTACTTCACTGGCTCCTGAATTCTGTTTTGTTTGAGTTCATGTTTTAACCCCCTGCATCACTTCTGCTGTCTGTATGTTGCATCCATATCCAATACTCATCTTGCTCCTCAACAAATGTTACATATGTGGCAACAAACCGACATTTCCTTTGATGTTTATGTTAAAACTATTAACATAATGTTTGTATTGTTGTTGCTTTTTTATTTTTTTACTTGCAAACATCTTTGTATGTTCTAGGTAGGACATATGTAGTTCAAGATCAATGGAAGATAAATTTAGCAATTCACTACTTGAACATACTGTTACAATTTGGTCATGGAGATGACCCAAGTCAAGGGGCACATACATCTGCGACTGATTGCCGCAATTCCCCGCTCTGCCGATGGCTAGCTCAGGGGATTGGAAAAATCCCATTTTGTTTAGGTGACATTTATGTAAACTCACACCCAAAATGTAACATGGTCTAGAAATAATGGACAGTCAGTTAAGGAGGGGGATTATTTTTTAATAATGAACTTATTTTTTTATTTTTTTTAATTCATATTTTTTTGACCTTTAAAAAGTGATTTAAGTTTATTTTGTTACACTATAAGGAGGAGAGTGAGGAGAGGATTGAATGGATCTCCCTTGCACACTCACACCATTAGATTCTGTAGTTATAATTATAATGCTGGATCATGATAACACTGTGTAGTAGCGATCCTGGAATCCCAAGTCACTAAATGGGAAAGTATTTTGCACTTTTGCAATTAGCAAATGGCAATAAAAGCAAATTAATGGTATTATTATGGTTACTATTGCTGTAATACAGCGCTGTGATCATATGTTTGATTCCAAACAGGGTCCTTTTGTGTGTAGTTTGTATGTACTCAATGTGTTTGCATGTGCCTGTGTTCGGTTTCTTGTAGCCCATTAGGTTAATTGGCTTCTTGAAAACTTAACCAGTATATGTTATTATTTTATTAGTTATTCAGCACAAGGTAACATAATGGGTCTGTAGTGTCATAGAAAGCACTTACAGTATAAAAGTACATATAACAGGTCATAAAGTTCATAACAAGTACAGTAGAAAAAAAGCAGGACATAGTATGACAAAAAACTATTTATAAATGGCAGTCAATAGCTATACCTCTATGTAAACAGATAAACACTAAATAGCAAATCAGCATTGCCTGAGCCCAGGACCAGATTAAGGCTGGCTGGGGCCCAGAGCAACAAAGGTGTAGGGGCCCCCCACTACTAAAATTGCTACCAACCCCCCAGACACACAAACACCACATTACCTGGATGTCACAGAGGACAGCGCTGGAGCAGCAGACCCGGGTGGATCACAGTCAGTGTCTCGCATGATTTCCCTTCACTATCCTATGAGCATGACTGTACACAGAGGACCTATTCGGCAGCCACTGTTAATGAACAGCTGAGCCGGCGGAGAGAGACTGCTCCAATTGAAAAAGCAAAGCAATGTGTGGGGCCCCTAATGTGTGGGGGCCCCATGATGGCCGCCCCTGTCACCCCTCCTGAGTCCTGCCTGAGCCTTTATTCCAGTTGATGGGCTCAGCAGAGAGGTTCAGAGCTATTCTGTTCAATGGGAGGAGATGATACAGTAGGTAAGGATAGGAACAGAATACAAGATAAAAGTGCCTTGCTCATGAGAGCTTACAATATATATTTTAGGGGCATACAGAAATGAATGACAGAGAACTGAGTCAGAGGAAAAACGTGATTTTAGAGGAGGGTTGGTAGGCTTTAACAAGGGAATGAGTTTTGACAGCCTATTGGAATCTTTGTAGAGAAGTGAAGTCTGATAGGAAGTGTGAGTTCCAGTCGTGGGAGAAGCACAGCAGAAATGGCAGGAGTGAGAAGAAGCAATAAGTTGGATGGACAGGTGGAAGTTAGAGTGAAGTGGGTGGAAGGACTGTACAATGAAATGAGGTTAGAAAGATACAGACGAGAGGACTGTTTGAGGGCTTAATATGTGATTCTAAGGATTTTTAATTGGACTCTAGGGAAAGGGAAACAAGTAAACCTGGTGGTGACAGATACAGAGATTTGCTGGAGAGACAAATGAGCCGAGCAGCAGCATTATAGGTGTAGTTGAGTAGAGTGAGGCAGCGTTTAGGAAGGTAGATTGGAGGAGCAGAAATCCAGTCACGAGATGGATGAGTGGATGAGGGTATTAATTGTCTCCAAGATAAGAAAGTTGGAGATATGTTGAAGATGGAAGTGACATGAATGGTAGAAGGCATGAATCTGGGGTTTGAAAGAGAGTGAATGAAAACTCCTAGCAGTAGATTTGTGGGACAGAAGAGCTGGTGATGTTGTCAATAAACAATGAAAAAGAGGGAGGTGAGAGGACTCCAAAGGGTCAGAAGAAAAGGAGTTCAACTAGACATGTTATGTTTAAGAAAGAGCTGGGACAGCCAACTGGAGACAGCAGAAAGGTAGCAGTAAGAGAGTATAATCAGCGTAGAGCTGATGAGCTCACCATTGGAGGAAGTATATAATGACAATTGGAGTGGGCCCATTACAGAATCTTGAGGGTCTCCAAAAGCCAGCAAAACAGGGAAAGAGGTGAAGTCCTGAGAAGAGAAAGAGTGGCCAGGAACCCAGGAGAGGACAGTGTCATGCAAACCTGTGTGAAGAATTTGAGGGAAGCTGGTCCACAGTATCAACGGCATCAGAAAGGTACAATAAATGAACAGATAAATATCTATAGGTAAATATATAGTAGTAGTGTATGGTAGAGAATCAAGGTTTTAAGCCCCTTTAGGTACTACATATCTCTGGTTGCTACACAGGTAGTTGATTATAGAACCGGAGTCACTGTTAGGGTAGCAACACAATCCCTTGATTCCTTCCTCTTCAGATAACTTTTGGGCTGCCACTGACAACCCAATTCAAATGAAGATTTTTCATTTGCAGGTGCATGACTGCCATAACAGGCAACTGCAAATACTTTAGATGGAAGGAATATGTGTATAGAGCCTTCTGCCCAACTTACATGTAGGGCCAGATGTGATGGCTTGCGACATGGCCGGAGTCTCGGAGCTCCGGTCGCCTTGCAAGCCATTACATCCGGCCCGTACTGTGGTAAGTCAGGAATGGGTTAATAAATGTGTTTCAAATCAGAGGGCAATGACACTTTGCTTATTCCACCTATAGCCCGATTAATAATTAAATACCTTTTAGCCATCTCAAAACACGGTTCTTGGATTCCAATCCCAAACAGAAAACTATTATGCATGAGAATAGACTTCTCATTAATGCCATTTACATGGCAGCACTTTGAGTCAATACTTTTCCCCCTGGGTTTAGAAAATGACATCCTGTTTCATTCTTGTTAGAATACAGTATCCTGTATATGATCTTCTGGCTAGCATGTGAGGAGCTATAGAACCTTAGACAAAAAGGTGTTTAAGCTTCACTTCTGAGGTAAAATGTGAAAGTACTGTAAGTAACACTATCCAGAATACCGTCCTAAATATGAGCATATTGTTTATGTGTTGTACGTACCTGAGGTTTGCAGGTAAAAATCTTACATAATTTCTCATTGTTTTATTGTGGTTTTAATTGCCCTAAGAAGACTTACAAAAAAAATCTCTCCTAGTGCATTATTCTTTAAGCAAATTGAAAACAGTTTTAATCAACTACAGAATATGATCAGTTTCTGTGTCAAAAACAAAATTTGTCCATATATTTTTATAGTAAGAATAGATTACATCTAAACCAAAAATTTATTTCAAACATTTTAGATCCAAACCTATTACAAAATGTTTGTTTGTATAGAAATCTTACCGGACGTCAGCAGGATCTTCGGTCACCAATACATCTGTCTTACAGCTGGCCAATGGACTAATTGACAGCTCCATTGGGGATACTACAAAGCTTTTACTGACTGGGAGCCATACACCTTGTCCCAAACTGTATGTGGACCTGTAATAATAAACAGTGCAGTAGTCGAGCACTTATGTATAAACTGCATCAATGATGTTTCTTTGGAGTAAAAGAAATGTTTTGTTCCATTAATATGTATAACTATGAACACGTTCATCAAACACAGTTATAAAAAACATCTTATTTTCAGACCTTATATACAATTTATTTGTTTAAATAGAATGCAGTGGGAACAAATTCAACATATGGAGTGCTGACAATAAAAAACTTTATAATATCCAGGTGATGTTAATGGATAGATGTAATCAGTGCACTCTAATGCTAATATTAGGAAAACATTTTTAGATCTAAAGCATAAGCTGCCATAAACTAGTATGGATTTCTTAAGACACATTGGGGATACATACCTTGTTTTTCTCTGGCTTGTGTTATTCTAAAAATTTACAGTACAATAAATTGTCCAGTCTATAACAGAAATCAATGTTTGCAATGCACATTTGTATAAATGGTGTATTCTGGTGGCTTACTGATTATTCACTGTACCATTGGTAGCTGTTGGTGTTGCTACTGTACATGTGACCTCATTGGTTCCGGCAGCTGGTGAGTATGGTGTTCAAAGAAAATAGTAGAGACCTGTCACATTCACTCAAGGGGGCTATTTGAGTTGTAGCAGGGGCTACATTTAGATGTGGGTTCTGGCTGGGTAGGGAATATAGGTTACAAGCTCTACTTGGTCAGGTAGTGATGCGACTGATTTAATATTCTCTGTAAATCTCCACAATATATGTGCACTTTATTAGTAACTGTTAATAAGTAATTTAGAGATTACAGTATGTCTAAAGTCAGGACTTATTGCAATAGACGTTCCTTTGATCCTGTAATAAATCTGCCCGTACCCACACCTAGTATTAGGGACCCCCAGTGACAGAGACGCCTTGCCGTTCGGCCTGGGGGCTTAACCCTATATCTGCAGATATATGCAACTAATATCTCTGTATTATCTGATTATTATGTAGTGTTTTTTCTCCCTCAGTGTGCATTAGGGATAGCAAAATGTTTTTCTCTTACGCAGAATTACCCCTCCCTTTTAGCACCTGAGTGACATCACAATCTGATTGAACAGCTTACCAATAAATGTGCATTGTATCTCAGAGAGGCATGGATGGGTCAGCATTAGGAGGGATTGCTGACTCCAGAGTGCCATTTGAGAAGTTAGGGGTGTGTCCAGGTCAGAGTCGGATTAAGGGGGGTGCCCTGGGTGTATGTACCCCGGGCCCCCCTTTTTAAAAGGGCCCCCTGCAGCCCCGCCACCATCCGCGGATCGGATGCCAGCACCGGCGTTTTGATGATGTAGGAGGGAGCCCTGAGAGCCGGGACAGCCGTCGCGCAGCTGCCTTCACAGCATGTGGCACCTCCGCGGCCGCACCATCTCTGATCTGCGGTACTGTGCTCCCGGCTCTCCAGTGCACTGACAGCCGCTGGTGCAGCCGCGGCGGCGCCACAGGCTGTGAAGGCGGCTAGGCGACGGCTCAGCTGTCCAATAATCTGCGAAGACATGCGGTGGGTGCGCAGGCTGCAGGCCAGGAACTATGAGGAGGCCTGTGAAATGAGGGGTTGTGTGGAGCTGGCCAGCGGAGAGTTTTGGAGAGACAGCAGCCTGCCAGCAAAGCGGAAAAAAGTAAGGCTGGCTATACAAAGTTTAGCTTCTGGATTTCATCTTTTATATATATATATATATATATATAAAATGTGTGTGTGTGTGTATATATATATATATATATATATATATGTGTGTGTGTATATATATATATATATATATATATATATACAATTTATTCCCCAGTGCAGTCCGGCACTCTCCTCCCCACCTGGATGCCGGCTCTGGTGTGGGTGTTTGCTGCCACAATATGTCCAGAAAAGAAGGCGGCACTCAGAGACTTGTAGAATGTGTGTTGTTTTCTTGAAGAAGGAGGTGCGGCCCCCGAAACGTTGATTAAACACATGCTGTTCTGATTCACCTTATTCTACAAGTCTTCGAGTGCCGCCTTCTTTTCTGGAGATATATATATATATATATATATAATACATTTTAGATCTCAGGGCCCCCCTGTCTTAAGTACCTCGGGCCCCCTGAGGCCTTAATCCAGCTCTGGTCCAGGTAAGCTGGCTCTCAGATGCTGTAGGAGCCATTATCATGTGGCCTTACACTGGGCTATTAGACCCAGACATATTTGTCATTATTTATGGGGTGGGTTTGGGGTGCAATTTTCCCTGTGTTGGTATGGCTAGGTTGCTTCAGGTTGGCACACCCTAACACTTTATTAACACTTATGTTTTTCCCTGTCACATTGTATATATATTTTTGTTTTATTTTAATCACACCTCACTTAGCACTTATGTGCTTCTTATTAACCCTTACTAATTTTCACCTGTGTGCTGCCCTGGGGTAGCCAACCTGTGCCGACATGATGGGGTCCTGCACCCCGGTCCCACACCTAGTATTAGGGACCCCCAGTGACAGAGACGCCTTGCCGTTGGGCCTGGGGACTTAACCCTATATCTGCAGATATATGCAACTAAGATCTCTATATTATCTGATTATTATGTAGTGTTATTTCTCACTCAGAGTGCATTAGGGATAACTATATGTTTTTCTCTGTGACAGGGCATAAGCAGAATCAAAGACATCATCATATTTAATCTATTTTTGTCTAAAAATTTTATTTATACAAGAGCTGGAGGTTTCAAAAATCACAGAAATATACATGAAGCTGATGCGCTCAAATTAGGAGCCCATCAGCCTAGCAGTTTGGAAGTGATGACATAACTAAACACTCACCCATCTCAGTGCAGTTTTGTTTGAATTTAGGTTAAAAACTACAAAGGCTGGCTTAGCATAATGTCCAGACATTAACCAACCAGCCAGTCACCAGGAAGGTGATCATGACATCACTATGGAGGTGTGGGATGGGTGATACTATATTTTTTATTAATCGTGAGAATTTGTCAAGAAGAATCTGTGTGTTATAACAAACTTTGGTTAATATGTTTTTTTTTTAAAGAATTTATACAATGACCACAATGAAAATTAGTTTTAATTTTCAATAGTTGTCTTTAAATATATCACACACTTGTTAGCTATGTACTGTGCTTCTACCAAGGAAAGCTGGCACTTCTGACACAGGGCCTAATTCAGCAGGGTATGCTACTGTGGCAGCGTTCGCATGCTGATGCCCTGTGAAGTGAGTGCACGTGCAGAAGCCGCATTGCGATGGCATCTTACATCTGCAAGTGCTCGCGGGGTGGGAGGGGGGGCGTCATAGCAGTGGCGTTTAAGGGGCGTCGTGGCTGCTTTGGGGGAGGCGCAGTCTGAACAACGCAGGTGTGTCTGGACCGTTTGCGGTCACACACAGCCACTGTGACCCGAAACATGGCGGGTAGCCATCCGCCTTAGCAGCTATGCTGTGTAGGCAGAGGGCTACCCTAAACATGCAAAAGCATTACCGCAGTGCGATGCTTGCGCATGTGTGTGTGTGTGTGGGGGGGGGGGGGCTGGAACCGGCATGCGGGGCAGATTTGCCTTGTGCATACATGTGCGATTGTTCGTACATCTACGATCCATGCTGAATTACGTCCTCAGGCAATAAAATAGTCTGACGACACAGCCAGTGCAGCATATCAAAAAATGGAATCATGTGGTGCCTTTTATAATCAGTGTCCATCTTATTTTATAAAGAAAATCTTTATCAGTGTTCAAGTTGATATCCAAATTCTGTGCCTTAGTAAAGGTTTAGTGATTAATACTCTATCAATAAATGAAGAATGGTTTTCTTGAAGTACATTTGTTAAAAAAAAAAGATTGATCGTCATGGCTCCAGCAAAGCAGTGCAGAATAACTTAGCCAGAGCAAATTTTCACTGAGCTCCAGTTGCATGAAGAACCTGAATTCATGAGCTAGTATACATGTAAAATACAGTAGCCTTGGCTGGTTGTCACGTTCTATTGTAGTGAGGGGGATGTGAAAAGTCTGCCTGCTACCGTTTCAAACATGGTTAATATGCAAACAGCTCACAAGTAGATAGGTTATAAATAGTTTCACTACATGTCTGTGATTTTAATAGAAGCAAAGAGAACAAAAAAATTATTTGCAAATTATGTTAATAATTATATACATGGATGTAGTTGCATTCTACGGTAACGAATAATGCACTTTTTTTGACTGCTGTGCATTTATTTATCCTGTAGACTCAGTAAATGATGTGATGTGTACATAATTTGGAAGTGTATATCAGTTAAATGAGTACTTGTCGGATCAAGCGAGACAGCTGGGCGAGTAGCTACTGACCACTTTGGGAGGCACACTTCAGTAGGAAGTCCTTTTAAACAAAGTCACTTACCTGAGGGTCTTCTCAGGTGCTTGCTGTCCTGTTACAAGATCGTAACCTCTTTCCAATGTGTTGTATGGCCATGGCCTAAATACAGATGGCAATTACGTGTTAATTACATTCTGCCATAAACCCATAAATTGTGAAGCCAGCATATTAAAATGCAATATATTATCACTATCTCATCATTTCATTTATGTAGCACTACTAAAATACAGTGCCAAGTGACACATCTTTACTGTTGACCGGTTCCCATTATGATTTCACTGTTCTCAGTTTCTCTCAGAAGAACACCTGTTTGAATTAATTTCCTTTTATAGTCTATATGCACACTGCACAGCCAAAAAGGCACAGTTTGTATCTACAGATATGCAGCAGATAAAGACGGTCCAAATTCTAACCACTATTCATAAGTAGAAAACTACCCAGGTGACTTACCCAGGGTACACATTATGCGATATATCGTTCTGTGATATGTCATCTGATATATTGTTCAGACACGGTTCACTAACTCTTCACATCATTCACCTCCTGACTGTTTAATCTGGTTACACAGCACTGAATACCATGTTTTGGACATTTCAAAAACCTACAATCTTACCAGCAAATGCTTTTATTTGTCCTTCAATTTTATTTTATATGCACAGCCGTACCAATGCAATATTGCCTTCAAAACTTAAAAGTACTGTCTGAATTACCATAGCTTTTTTTTTTATACGGTCAAAATTAATTTCTGCACCCACCCGCATGCAGCTGCAACCTCGTTTACACCACCACAGCAATAGAGGCCATATATTAAGAAAGTTACAAGAAAGGCTGTGCGCCAGGCAGGGTATATTCAAGGAGTCGATGTTGCAACCACAGGTGCATTGATGGTGGGCGATGTTTGTTGTATGGTAGTGCACAAGGGTAATGCTTAGACTTCCATTTGCATATTTTTGCACTTGAGAATTTATGAGAAATCGCAGCCTTGGCTTCTGATATTTTTTTTCTTTTTACAATTTTTTTTCACTAGGGGGAGGATTACCTGCAGACATAGGAGGGTAGGGTTAGGTTGTGGGAAAGGATGGTTGGGGTTAGACACTAAGGGAGGGTTAGGCAGAGATAGGAGGGTTAGCATTACTGAATACTGGATGACAGCCGGAAGTCACTCATCTGAACCCTGGACCCAGAAGACACCGCCAGAGCAGACAAAGATCCGCTACCAGGTAAGTAATCACTGTAATGGGACAGGGTAGCTGAATGATGTTTAATGTTTCTGGTGTTACCAGGTGTTACTATATCTTGTAATCAATTATTATTTTGACATTACTGTAATAGTTTTTCTACAAAACTTGTCAGCAAATAAATTTTTTCTTTAGAAATGGCAAAATCCTAGGAGGAACGGATGAACCAAACTTACTTTATAACCTGACAGTAGACTCTGCAACAGAGGTGTCATGATCCAGGCTATTTCAAGTAGAAATAGCCCTGTTAATATCAATGTATGTGATATCAATATTCTGATCGATGTATCAATGTACCAGTGTGTGATAACTGTCTTTGCATGTTAAATGGTTGAAGCTTGATTGATCTGCTGGCATTTCATTGTAGCCACAGATCTCAAAGACACACTGACTGTTTAGGTGTGAAATGTAATTTAGTTTAATTACCCCAGAACCACAGTTAGGGCCAGAGAGGTGTTAAGCCCTTCCTGCTCTGTGTCCTCTCAGAACTAGCCATTTGTTTACACAAGAGCCATGGCCAGAGCTTCAAAGGAGAAGAAGGTAAGGCCATTCACCCCTGAGATAGTAGCCGGGAAGCCCAGTATGAGCTGGCACTCAATACCTTCTCTTGCTTATGGAAGGGTTAACAGTAACACTCCAGAGGGAGGGGGGTTGAAGGGGCAGCATGTTTTTTTTAAATAGGAGACCCTCAGAGTGTAAGTTGTCCATTATCAAAGAAGCGAGTCAGGAGAACATTCTGGCTCTGTAATGTTCCGATATATCCGAAGCGGCTTCACTTCATCTCATCGTTCTACTGTGCATGCGTGCTAGGATCGGTGGGTTTATCTCTATTTTTATTTTCTTGAAGTTGTCTTTCTGTTGTGACTTTGACTTTTTATCATTATATTATTGTAACTTTCTTTTTTCTGTATCATAAGCTTTGAAGTGTTTTACTTGAATTAAATAATCTAATTTTAGATCTGGTTTCTGTTGTGTATCCAACCCAACTCTCTGAAAGAGGCGTTACCAAAATATTAATAATTCTAGGTGCAGGCAAAAGCCATAAGTTTGCCTTGGGTCATACCCTAAACGTTTGTACTTTGGCTGGTGGCAGTGATTTTGTGTGAAATAAACACACGTGCTCAGGTATCCAGTAAAGATGTTACGTGGCAAGGATTCGCATATTGGCGTATCTGGGGAATCGCCGTGCCTAGGATCGTGACAAACTGGTGGCCAGCGGTGGGATATTTCAAAAAGTGATTTTTGTTTTTATTTGGAACACTTAAGTGAATGCAATTCACCAGATACCAGAACTCATAGCTTATAGTAGTAAAAGTCACACAGTAAAAGCAATTTCTGTTCCCCATCCCTGTTTTCTTTTGTTTGGCAAAATGGCTGTAAACTACAATAAGCTCGGAAAGAAAGGGCTTGTGGCGCAATGCCTGGAGAAGGGTCTACCCACCGAGGGTCAGACCAAGGAACAGATGATCCAAGCCCTGATGGGCACAGACCTGCAGCAAGGAGCTGGGGAGGATCAGTTGGATTCCGGGTCTGAGGATGAGGAGCACCAGAGACTGGAGGGTGTGGGGGCCGGCCATCGCGGATCGGACTCCTCCAGTGGAGGCTCTGCCTTGGATCAGTATCTACAATCGGCTCTGAAGTATGTGAAAGAGCCAGATGCAGCTTACAGAGCAGTTTAACGCACGGGAGAAAGCTACTCTGGAGAGAGAGAAAGCTGGTATGGACAGGGAGGCAGCTGCTGCAGAAAAGGAAGCAGATCGCAAGCTCCAGTTGGAGTTAGCTAGACTCTCTCAACAGCCTGTGGCCGTAGACGTGAACCCCCATCGACCGCGTCGAGATCAATTTCCAGTGATGGAAAAGGACGGTGAGCTGGACACCTTTTTCAGGACTTTTGAAAAGACTTGCAGACAATTTCAATTGGATTCTAGTCTGTGGGCCAGTTATCTAACCCCTGCCCTGCGGGGAAAAGCATTGGATGCATTCGCTGACCTCCCACGGGAAGTGGACGGGAATTATGCCGAAATTAAAAAGGCATTGCTGGCTCGGTTTAACAACACCCCGGAAGCTTACAGGCAGAAGTTCCGAGGGCTATCTCGCAATGCCTCTGATACTTATACTGGACTGTCTGCACAGTTAACAACCTTCCTGCAGCAATGGCTGGATGGAGTGCAGGTGACGGACTTTGCTGCATTAAAGGACCTCATCCTGCTGGAGAAATTCATCTCCCTATGCCCAGCTGACGTCAAGGAGTGGGTCCTAGATCGTGACCCAGAGTCGACAGAGGAGGCTGCCAGCCTTGCGGACAAGTATGCTGCTACCCGAACCGCCACAACCAAGAAGAGTTGGGGACCGCTGGGGCAACCGGCCTGGCGAGAAAAGCGACCTGGAGGAGCCGTCCCATCACCCGCCCCTGCAGTGGTGACCCCTGCTTCGTCCCAAGTTAAGAGGGTGGGGGGAAAGCCGGTCTGGGTCACAGGCCGCCGGTGCTATATATGTGATGACCCCGGGCACCTCAGTGCTACGTGCCCAGTGAAGAAGAAGATGTCCGCCTCTCCTGCAGGGGGACAACCATCAAAGCCCGGGCCTGCCGTTTTGTATGCGAAAGGACCCCGGGCAGGAAACAGCGAGAATCTGCAATCCGTGGTCGTAGGAAAGCAGGTAACTGTGGGGCTACGTGATACCGGGGCCGATTTGACTTTAGTTCATCCCACTTTGGTGGAACCGGAGAACTTTATTACCGGAAAGACAATTGCTGTACGGGGCGTTGGGGGAACCCACTCCGAAGTAGCCATGGCCCAAGTATACTTGGACTGGGGGGCGGGCAGAGGTTTCCGGGAGGTGGGTGTGTTGCCCCATTTGCCCACAAATGTGTTGCTTGGTACGGACTTGGGCCGAATGCGTGCCACATACGTAACTGAACCTGATGTGTCTGATGCGATGTTGCCAATTCTCTCTGCTAACCACATTCCTCCCCAGGGATCAAGTGATCCTGATAAAGTACAAATGTCTTTGTGTAATGAGGGGGCAATGATTCCATGTAGTGGGGGAAATGGTCATGTTGATGTGCAGATATTCAGAGGGAATACGCCTGGTCAGGCTAATTCTGGTAATGCTGATACTGTATTGTCTTGTACTAATGTGGGAAATGTTGTACCATGTGGGGGGAATGACCTGGTGGGTCTGGTAGGCATTACTGATATGTCTGTTGGGGGTACTGCCCGGATAAGGCCTGAGGAGGGGGCTGTGTGGGTGGCTGCTGTGTCTACGCGATCTCAGAGTTCCAGGGAGAGCCAGACACACGCTGCAGCTATTCCCCCTCTAGCCCCCCTCCCTGCAAACAGGCTGCACACAAACACACTACAGGGGTCCACTCCACACACTGAGGGCTCAATAGAGAGTGTGTCTTTCAAGGCAGAGTTGTTAACAGATGCCTCTCTGGAAAGCCTCAGAGCTGCAGCAGCAACTGGACAGTTGGTCGGTCACAAGGACCCTCACCGACTTTACTGGGAGAATGATTGTTTGTACCGGGAACCAGCTGTCCCAGACAACTTACCAGGGCAAGTTACTGAGCGTCAGCTAGTAGTACCCCAAACTCATCGGGAGGGTCTGCTTAAGGTAGCTCATGAAATTCCCCTGGCCGGACACCTAGGAGGTAAAAAGACCAAGGCCCGCATAAGACAGAATTTCCACTGGCCAGGTATGCTGGATGAGGTAAACAGGTACTGTCGGTCCTGCCATACCTGCCAGGTAGTGGGGAAGGCAAGGGATGTGGGGAAGGCCCCCCTCATTCCCCTTCCCGTGATGTCAGAACCATTCGAACGGGTGGCCGTAGATATTGTAGGTCCCCTTGCAATACCCAGTAGCTCAGGGAAAGAATACATTCTCACCGTGGTAGATTACGCCACCCGTTACCCCGAAGCTGTGGCCCTTTCATCCATTAGGGCAGACATGGTAGCGGACGCACTTATCACCATATTCTCCCGAGTAGGATTTCCTAAGGAGATGCTGACGGACCAGGGCCCGCAGTTCATGTCCAGCCTTATGCAGAGTCTCTGCAAGAGGATGCACGTGGATCATCTGATCACATCCCCTTATCGTCCCTCGGGGAACGGGCTGGTTGAAAAATTCAATGGCACCCTGAAACAAATGCTCCGTACATTTGTGGCGTCACAGGGAAGAGACTGGGAGCGATTCCTGCCGCACCTCCTCTTTGCGTACCGCGAAGTGCCACAGGAATCGTCTGGTTACTCACCCTTTGAACTCTTGTACGGACACAAGGTGCGCGGTCCCCTGGATCTGACCCGAGAGGATTGGGAAGGGAAGATAGCCACCCCTGAGACATCTGTAGTACACTATGTCATGCAGTTCAGGGACAGGCTGCGGACACTGATGGAGTTAGCTCAGAGCAACCTTAAGGCTGCACAAATCAGGCAGAAACGCTGGTACGACCGAAATGCCCGGGAGCGCAAATTTGAAGTGGGGCAGAAGGTTCTGGTACTAATTCCAACAAGGCAGAACAAACTGCAAGCCGCATGGGAAGGTCCGTACACGGTACTCCAATGCGTACATGATGTGAACTATGTAATTGCCAGAGATGAGGGCAGGAAGAGACATAGGGTATATCACATCAATATGCTCAAGGCCTACCAAAGCCGGGACACCTGC
Organism: Pseudophryne corroboree; assembly: GCF_028390025.1. Lineage (NCBI taxonomy): Eukaryota > Metazoa > Chordata > Amphibia > Anura > Myobatrachidae > Pseudophryne > Pseudophryne corroboree. The sequence goes on along the minus strand of NC_086451.1, from coordinate 122,110,415 downwards.
GTGCTGGCAGTTTGCAGCCTCCCAGAGGAAGACCAAGAGCCGGACCCACTGTTAGATCTGACAGCTGCAGCTGCGTCAGGGGGTACCCTGATAGATGCCCAATGTGGAGAGGAGCTGACAGAGATGCAGCGGAGTCAGCTGTCTGATGTCTTGCGCCCCTACCAGACCTGCTTCACAGGAAGGCCAGGGAAAACGCACCTAGTCACTCACCATGTAGACACAGGTAACCAAACACCCCTGTGACAGCCAGCATACCGAGGCACATTGGAGGTGTTACAGGCAATGAGGCGGGAGGTGGATGAAATGTTGAGACTAGGGGTGATCCAGAAGTCCTGCAGTTCCTGGGCTGCGCCCGTGGTGCTGGTCCCAAAGACGTGTGGGGGCACCCGGTTCTGTGTGGATTATAGGAGGTTAAATGAGGCCACGGTATTTGATGCATACCCCATGCCCAGGATGGATGACCTGTTAAGCCAGCTAGCCGCTGCGCGCTACGTCACCATTATGGATCTCAGACGCGGGTACTGGCAGATCCCCTTGTCGCCCGAGGCCCGCGAGAGGTTAGCCTTTATCACCCCTTTTGGCTTGTACGAATTCCTCGTCATGCCCTTTGGGATGAAAAATGCGCCGGCTTCCTTCCAGCGCTTGGTTAATGAACTGCTGGAGGGCCGGGAGGACCACGCGGTAGCGTACCTGGATGACATTGCGGTGTTTAGTCAGACCTGGGAGGAACATTTGATCCATTTGGAGGATGTGGTGAAGCAGATCGCTGGGGCTGGCCTGACAATCAAACCAGAGAAATGCCAGCTGGGCATGCGTGAAGTACAGTACCTGGGGCACCGAGTAGGTGGGGGAACACTTCGTCCCGAGCCAGGGAAGGTGGAAGCTATTGCTGCTTGGCCTAACCCCCAAACCAAGAAACAGGTCATGTCATTTTTGGGGACGGCAGGGTACTATCGCAAGTTTGTGCCACAGTACAGCGCAATTGCGAAGCCCCTGACCGATCTTACAAAAAGGAAGCTGCCCCAATTGGTAAACTGGACAGAAGCTTGTGAGCAAGCTTTCTGCACATTAAAGGCTGCCCTGTCTGGGGCACCGGTGCTGCAGGCACCTGATTTTAACCACAGGTTCGTGGTACAGACGGACGCATCCAACTATGGGTTAGGGGCCGTGCTCAGCCAGGTTGATGACCAAGGGGGGGAACACCCCATTATGTTTCTGAGTCGAAAGCTACTCCCACGTGAGGTAGCATATGCAACCATTGAAAAGGAATGCCTTGCAATAGTCTGGGCCCTCCAGAAGCTGCAGTCCTATCTGTATGGGCGCGATTTCACCATAGTTACCGATCACCATCCATTACGCTGGTTACATAGAGTCGCAGGTGACAACGGCAAACTGCTCCGGTGGAGCTTGATATTGCAACAATATAACTTCACCATTCAGCACAGACAGGGTGCACGCCATGGTAACTGCGATGGGCTGTCTCGCCAGGGAGAAGACAGCAGCCCCTCCAGGTCAGGTACTGACAGTTGTCAGAATACAGCATAAGAGGCTGCGGCCTGATGTGCCCCTGCTCCCATGCTGATCTTAAAGGGGGAGATGTCATTATCCAGGCTATTTCAAGTAGAAATAGCCCTGTTAATATCAATGTATGTGATATCAATATTCTGATCGATGTATCAATGTACCAGTGTGTGATAACTGTCTTTGCATGTTAAATGGTTGAAGCTTGATTGATCTGCTGGCATTTCATTGTAGCCACAGATCTCAAAGACACACTGACTGTTTAGGTGTGAAATGTAATTTAGTTTAATTACCCCAGAACCACAGTTAGGGCCAGAGAGGTGTTAAGCCCTTCCTGCTCTGTGTCCTCTCAGAACTAGCCATTTGTTTACACAAGAGCCATGGCCAGAGCTTCAAAGGAGAAGAAGGTAAGGCCATTCACCCCTGAGATAGTAGCCGGGAAGCCCAGTATGAGCTGGCACTCAATACCTTCTCTTGCTTATGGAAGGGTTAACAGTAACACTCCAGAGGGAGGGGGGTTGAAGGGGCAGCATGTTTTTTTTAAATAGGAGACCCTCAGAGTGTAAGTTGTCCATTATCAAAGAAGCGAGTCAGGAGAACATTCTGGCTCTGTAATGTTCCGATATATCCGAAGCGGCTTCACTTCATCTCATCGTTCTACTGTGCATGCGTGCTAGGATCGGTGGGTTTATCTCTATTTTTATTTTCTTGAAGTTGTCTTTCTGTTGTGACTTTGACTTTTTATCATTATATTATTGTAACTTTCTTTTTTCTGTATCATAAGCTTTGAAGTGTTTTACTTGAATTAAATAATCTAATTTTAGATCTGGTTTCTGTTGTGTATCCAACCCAACTCTCTGAAAGAGGCGTTACCAAAATATTAATAATTCTAGGTGCAGGCAAAAGCCATAAGTTTGCCTTGGGTCATACCCTAAACGTTTGTACTTTGGCTGGTGGCAGTGATTTTGTGTGAAATAAACACACGTGCTCAGGTATCCAGTAAAGATGTTACGTGGCAAGGATTCGCATATTGGCGTATCTGGGGAATCGCCGTGCCTAGGATCGTGACAAACTGGTGGCCAGCGGTGGGATATTTCAAAAAGTGATTTTTGTTTTTATTTGGAACACTTAAGTGAATGCAATTCACCAGATACCAGAACTCATAGCTTATAGTAGTAAAAGTCACACAGTAAAAGCAATTTCTGTTCCCCATCCCTGTTTTCTTTTGTTTGGCAAAATGGCTGTAAACTACAATACCCTAAACGTTTGTACTTTGGCTGGTGGCGGTGATTTTGTGTGAAATAAACACACGCGCTCAGGTATATAGTAAAGGTGTCACGTGGCAAGGATTCGCAGATTGGCGTATCTGGGGAATCGCCGTGCCTAGGATCATGACAGAGGCATTTAATGAAAAGTAGAAATATCCAGTGTGATTACCATACACATATAGAATATTCCTGGTTGAAGATTGCAGGCAATTATTGTGAGGAAGTTTTGATCAGGACAAAAACTCAAACCGATCCCATTGCTGATTGGAAACATAACATCTACGGTATTGTTCTAAAAACGGGTTAGTGCATACCACTTGATCATTACTGTGTTGATCATAAAGGAAAAGTAGGATTAACTGATATAAAGAATCTCAGAAAAGGCTTTCCAAAATGTCAATTTCAAAAGTAACCTGGGACATTCTATGATACTTAATTATAGGTTTAATGGAAAGAGAAGCCAATACTTTAGCAAAAAGAACTTTGGTCAGCGGTATGTAGTGACCCAATCTACCACTACTCAGATCACTATATATAATTTAGAACTTCAGTAGTTCCACATTTAAAACTATTGAAAAATGGGTTAATGGGAATATGTAAAGGATGCAGCTGCCCAAAGGAAAGGCTCTAGAATTATTATCTGAAGTACAATTTTTACAGGGAGAAACATATTCTTTGACATCTCACTTCAAAGAAGGCCGCAGAAACAGAAAAACAATCGGATGAACCTAGGATGGCCTAACAAATTGAAGTCATAGAGCATCATTTACAAGAGCAGTTAACAAAAATCCAATTAAAGTTTGCAAATTTATAAATTGACAGATCATGGTATGAGGTAAGGCAATTGCATTTTTTTTGTATGATGAAAAAATACTCCCTGCTTATTTATGTTGCATACAAATACTGATAAATGTTATTTCTAAACTGTGATATAAAGAAAATCTAAAATTTGTCCCCTTGAGCTCAGCATGGATTTGCCTATATAAAAAATTGCATAAAGTCTCAGTGAGGCCCATACTTTTCATAAAGATTTTCATGTTTAAATTGTCTGGAACATAAAGCAAATGAGGGTTGTTTCAATGGGATATCATTCCTGATTCTGAAGAAACTGAAAGTATAAATGTTTGATTGGGACAGGAATAATCTGAGAACAAGGGTGATAGAGAACGTCTCATGAGGTTCAGAATGCTTCATGACATGACATCTGCTTTAGAGTTCCTTTACCCTGATCTGTAGGTGATAATGAAGTTACATCAACCTTAATACAATAAAGATTATTTTAACATTAGGATGTACGACACTCACTTAATCAAATTGTAGCATAAGGTAGAACAGGTACAAGCATGATAGACATGAGATATCTGATATTTCTCTGACGTCCTAAGTGGATGCTGGGGACTCCGTCAGGACCATGGGGATTAGCGGCTCCGCAGGAGACAGGGCACAAAACTAAAGCTTTAGGATCAGGTGGTGTGTACTGGCTCCTCCTCCTATGACCCTCCTCCAAGCCTCAGTTAGGTTTTTGTGCCCGTCCGAGCAGGGTGCAATCTAGGTGGCTCTCTTAAGGAGCTGCTTAGAAAAAGTTTTTAGGTTTCTTATTTTCAGTGAGTCCTGCTGGCAACAGGCTCACTGCATCGAGGGACTTAGGGGAGAGAAGTTCAACTCACCTGCGTGCAGGATGGATTGGCTTCTTAGGCTACTGGACACCATTAGCTCCAGAGGGAGTCGGAACACAGGTCTCACCCTGGGGTTCGTCCCGGAGCCGCGCCGCCGACCCCCCTTGCAGATGCTGAAGATTGAAGGTCCAGAAACCGGCGGCAGAAGGCTTTTCAGTCTTCATGAAGGTAGCGCACAGCACTGCAGCTGTGCGCCATTGTTGTCACACACTTCACACCAACGGTCACGGAGGGTGCAGGGCGTTGCTGGGGGCGCCCTGGGCAGCAATGTATAATACCTTATTCTGGCTATATGGATGTATTTAACCCCTGCCAGGTCTCAGAAAAACGGGAGAAGAAGCCCGCCGAAAAGGGGGCGGGGCCTATTCTCCTCAGCACACAGCGCCATTTTCCCTCACAGAAATGCTGGTGGGAAGGCTCCCAGGCTCTCCCCTGCACTGCACTACAGAAACAGGGTTAAAACAGAGAGGGGGGGCACTTATTTGGCGATATGTGTATATATATTAAAATGCTATAAGGGAAAAACACTTATATAAAGGTTGTCCCTGTATAATATAGCGTTTTTGGTGTGTGCTGGCAAACTCTCCCTCTGTCTCCCCAAAGGGCTAGTGGGGTCCTGTCCTCTATCAGAGCATTCCCTGTGTGTGTGCTGTGTGTCGGTACTTGTGTGTCGACATGTATGAGGACGATGTTGGTGAGGAGGCGGAGCAATTGCCGGTAATGGCGATGTCACTCTCTAGGGAGTCGACACCGGAATGGATGGCTTATTTAAGGAATTACGTGATAATGTCAACACGCTGCAAGGTCGGTTGACGACATGAGACGGCCGGCAAACCAATTAGTACCTGTCCAGGCGTCTAAAACACCGTCAGGGACGTTAAAACGTCCTTTTTACCTCAGTCGGTCGACACAGACACAGACACTGACTCCAGTGTCGACGGTGAAGAAACAAACGTATTTTCCTTTAGGGCCACACGTTACTTGTTAAGGGCAATGAAGGAGATGTTACATATTTCTGATACTACAAGTACCACAAAAAAGGGTATTATGTGGAGTGTGAAAAAACTACATGTGGTTTTTCCTGAATCAGATAAATTAAATGAAGTGTGTTGTGTGATGATGCGTGGGTTTCCCCCGATAGAAAATTATTGGCGGTATACCTTTTCCCGCCAGAAGTTATGGCGCGTTGGGAAACACACCTTAGGGTGGATAAGGCGCTCACACGCTTATAAAAACAAGTGGCGTTACCGTCTCCATATACGGACGCCCTCAAGGAGCCAACTGATAGGAGGTTGGAAAATATCCTAAAAAGTATATACATACATACTGGTGTTATACTGCGACCAGCGATCGCCTCAGCCTGGATGGGCAGCGCTGGGGTGGCTTGGTCGGATTCCCTGACTGGAAATATTGATACCCTTGACAGGGACAGTATTTTATTGACTATAGAGCATTTAAAAGATGCATTTCTATATATGCGAAACTCTGGCATCAAGAGTAAGTGCGATGTCCATATCTGCCAGACGATGTTTATGGACACGACAGTGGTCAGGTGATGCAGATTCCAAACGGCACATGGAAGTATTGCCGTATAAAGGGGAGGAGTTATTTGGGGTCGGTCCATCGGACCTGGTGGCCACGGCAACAGCTAGAAAATCCACCTTTTTTACCCCAAGTCACATCTCAGCAGAAAAAGACATAGTCTTTTCAGCCTCAGTCCTTTCGTCCCCATAATATCTGCCCAGGGATAGAGGTAAGGGAAGAAGACTGCAGCAGGCAGCCCATTCCCAGGAACAGAAGCCTTCCACCGCTTCTGCCAAGTCCTCAGCATGACGCTGGGGCCGTAAAAACAGGTGCGGTGGGGGGTCGTCTCAAGAGTTTCAGCACGCAGTGGGCTCACTCGCAAGTGGACCCCTGGATCCTACAAGTAGTATCCCAGGGGTACAGATTGGAAATTCGAGACGTCTCCCCCTCGCAGGTTCCTGAAGTTTGCTTTACCAACGTCTACCTCCGACAGGGAGGCAGTATTGGAAACAATTCACAAGCTGTATTCCCAGCAGGTGATAATCAAAGTACCCCTCCTACAACAAGTAAAGGGGTATTATTCCACACTATATTGTGGTACTGAAGCCAGACGGCTCGGTGAGACCTATTCTAAATGGAGTCACTCAGAGCAGTGATAGCGAACCAGGAAGAAGGGGACTATATGGTGTCCCTGGACATCAAGGATGCTTACCTCCATGTCCAAATTTGCCCTTCTCACAAAGGGTACCTCAGGTTCGTGGTACAAAACTGTCACTATCAGTTTCAGACGCTGCCGTTTGGATTTTTCACGGCACCCCGGGTCTTTACCAAGGTAATGGCCGAAATGATGATTCTTCTTCAAAGAAAAGGCGTCTTAATTATCCCTTACTTGGACGATCTCCTGATAAGGGCAAGGTCCAGAGAACAGTTGGAGGTCTGAGTAGCACTATCTCAAGTAGTTCTACGACAGCACGGGTGGATTCTAAATATTCCAAAATCGCAGCTGTCTCCGACGACACGTCTGCTGTCCCTAGGGATGATTCTGGACACAGTCCAGAAAAAGGTGTTTCTCCCGGAGGAGAAAGCCAGGGAGTTATCCGAGCTAGTCAGGAACCTCCAAAAACCAGGAAAAGTGTCAGTGCATCATTGCACAAGGGTCCTGGGAAAAATGGTGGCTTCTTACGAAGCGATTCCATTCGGCAGATTTCACGCAAGAACTTTTCAGTGGAATCTGCTGGACAAATGGTCCGGATCGCATCTTCAGATGCAGCAGCGGATAACCCTGTCTCCAAGGACAAGGGTGTCTCTTCTGTGGTGGCTGCAGAGTGCTCATCTACTAAAGGGCCACAGTTATGCATTCAGGACTGGGTCCTGGTGACCACGGATTCCAGTTTGAAAGGCTGGGGAGCAGTCACACAGGGAAAAAATTTCCAGGGAGTGTGATCAAGTCTGGGGACTTCTCTCCGCATAAATATACTGGAGCTAAGAGCAATTTACAATGCTATAAGCTTAGCAAGACCTCTGCTTCAAGGTCAGCCGGTATTGATCCAGTGGGACAACATCACGGCAGTCGCCCACGTAAACAGACAGGGCGGCACAAGAAGCAGGAGGACAATGGCAGAAACTGCAAGGATTCTTCGCTGGGCGGAAAATCATGTGATAGCACTGTCAGCAGTTTTCATTCCGGGAGTGGACAACTGGGAAGCAGACTTCCTCAGCACGACCTCCACCTGGGAGAGTGGGGACTTCATCGAGGAGTTTTTTCCACATGATTGTGCACCGTTGGGAAAGACCAAAGGTGGACATGATGGCGTCCCGCCTGAACAAAAAACTGGACAGGTATTGCGCCAGGTCAAGAGACCCTCAGGCAATAGCTGTGGACGTTCTGGTAACACCAGGGGTGTACCAGTCGGTGTATGTGTTCCCTCCTCTGCTTCTCATACCAAAGGTACTGAGAATTATAAGACGTAGAGGAGTAAGAACTATACTCGTGGCTCCGGATGGGCCAAGAAGGACTTGGTACCCGGAACTTCAAGAGATGCTCACAGAGGACTCAGGGCCTCTGCCGATAAGAAGGGACTTGTTTCAGCAAGTACCATGTCTGTTCCAAGACTTACCGCGGCTGCGTTTGACGGCATGGCGGTTGAACGCCGGATCCTAAGGGAAAAAGGCATTCCGGAAGAGGTCATTCCTACCCTGGTCAAAGCCAGGAAGGAGGTGACCGCACAACATTATCACCACATGTGGCGAAAATATGTTGCGTGGTGTGAGGCCAGGAAGGCCCCACGAAGAAATTTCAACTCGGTCGATTCCTGCATTTCCTGCAAACAGGAGTGTCTATGGGCCTCAAATTGGGGTCCATTAAGGTTCAAATTTCGGCCCTGTCGATTTTCTTCCAGAAAGAATTGGCTTCAGTTCCTGAAGTCCAGAAATTTGACAAGGGAGTACTGCATATACAACCCCCTTTTGTGCCTCCAGTGGCACTGTGGGATCTCAACGTAGTCCTGGGATTCCTCAAATCACGTTGGTTTAAACCGCTCAAATCTGTGGATTTGAAATATCTCACATGGAAAGTGACCATGATGTTGGCCCTGGCCTCGGCCAGGCGAGTGTCAGAATTGGCGGCTTTGTCTCACAAAAGCCCATATCTGATTGTCCATTCGGACAGGGCAGAGCTTCGGACTCGTCCCCAGTTTTTCCCTAAGGTGGTGTCAGCGTTTCACCTGAACCAGCTTATTGTGGTACCTGCGGCTACTAGAGACTTGGAGGACTCCAAGTTGCTAGATGTTGTCAGGGCCCTGAAAATATAGATTTCCAGGACGGCTGGAGTCAGGAAAACTGACTTGCTGTTATCCTGTATGCACCCAAAAAACTGGGTGCTCTTGCTTCTAAGCAGACGATTGCTAGTTGAATGTGTAGTACAATTCAGCTTACACATTCTGTGGCAGGACTGCCACAGCCAAAATATATAAATGCCCATTCCACAAGGAAGGTGGGCTCATCTTGGGCGACTGCCCGAGGGGTCTCGGCTTTACAACTTTGCCGAGCTGCTACTTGGTCAGGGGCACACCCTGGCTGAGGAGGACCTGGAGTTCTCTCACTCGGTGCTGCAGAGTCATCCGCACTCTCCCGCCCGTTTGGGAGCTTTGGTATAATCCCCATGGTCCTGACGGAGTCCCCATTCATCCACTTAGGACGTCAGAGAAAATAAGATTTTACTTACCGATAAATCTATTTCTCGTAGTCCGTAGTGGATGCTGGGCGCCCATCCCAAGTGCGGATTGTCTGCAATACTTGTACATAGTTGTTGTTACAAAAAAATCGGGTTGTTATTGTTGTGAGCCGTCTGTTCAGAGGCTCCTACGTTTGTCATACTGTTAACTGGGTTCAGATCACAAGTTATACGGTGTGATTGGTGTGGCTGGTATGAGTCTTACCCGGGATTCAATATCCTTCCTTATTGTGTACGCTCGTCCGGGCACAGTATCCTAACTGAGGCTTGGAGGAGGGTCATAGGGGGAGGAGCCAGTACACACCACCTGATCCTAAAGCTTTAGTTTTGTGCCCTGTCTCCTGCGGAGCCGCTAATCCCCATGGTCCTGACGGAGTCCCCAGCATCCACTACGGACTACGAGAAATAGATTTATCGGTAAGTAAAATCTTATTTTAGCAGTGTCCACGTGAACACCATACTTGGAAATAAAACCAAGAAACTAAAATATCTGCAAATGAAAAAACATATTCCTCAAGTTTTGAAAATAATTGGTTTTATGCTAATTATCTCAAAATGAGTGTTCCATTCTTGCTACAGAGACAGAAAACAATCTGTTAATCATCTTAGTTAGCTACAATGATTTTGAAAGGGTTTTCTCTTGAGATGCCATTAACAAAACCTTGAAAGACTACTGGAACATTACAAGCTAAATATCATGAACAGATTATTGGAATGTACAGTATGTCCATTTTGAGTACTAACATCAATTTTCCACACATCACCCTAATACTTAATAAGTAATGAGCACTTATGCAGTCAATCTTAGGGAAAATTCTAGCTAATCAAACATTTCAGAAATCAATGGAAGACTATATGGGCTGGATTTAAATGTTAATGCTCCCCCCATTTCCCATCTAAAGTTAGCGGAGATAGAGGGGCGATATTCAAATGTCCCCCATTTTAGCCCCTATCACGCCCAGTACAGTTGGGTTTAGGAGCGCAAAGCACCTAAATCCGACTAAACTAATAGGCGCGAAAAAACCCATCTAGGCACCCAAACTAGTCTCTTTACATGCATTTCAGCTCGCTACCTCCGGGGGTAGCGAGCTCAAATGATCTTGTCGCGCCTGTCAGCAGTAACATTAGAATACCGCCGGCGGGCATGATCGCGGCCGGGAGGGGGGAGAACACATTTGAATCCGGCCCTATGTGTTCACAGTAATCTTTTATGAAACTGAAAATAAATTCAGAGACATATGCCCTATCTTTCTTAGACACACAAACAATCCCATTACCAGAAGGTGATGCTGAAGGTCTGATTAACCCTTTTGGTTCTCCTGTCAGCATTGTAAAGTTCATTTAAAAATGGGCCCACTGATGAAAACAAAAGGTTAAGATTGTCTATACGTCCAGGTCTGAGGATCTCCTGGTAAATGAAAAATGACTATGCTTCGACATCCAGACAAGTAGTCATGGCAGAGGTCAAGACATGGTAAGGAGGAAAGCATGATGGTACACAATAAGTAATACTTAGAATGCTAAGTACACGCCCCTCTAACAGTCACAGTGTATAAACAAGACTGTTAAGTAAAGGCTAAATGACAATCGAAAGTATCCATATGATGGCAAAGAGCCCCTAAATACAGAGACTGATGCAGTCATGTGATTAAAACTTGTATGTACCTCCTAGAGGCCGAGTGGTGCTACAGTATGTAAAACATGTAAAACATGTACAGTAATTTGCATACCATAATCTGCATGTGATCAATTTGGAAATTAATAAAAAGTCAACTAGTATCTAAACTTCTATTGTTTTGTGTGGACCTAAATGTATAGGCAGTCCAGTTTCTGATGTCAAAAAGCTGGTGTCACTAGAGAACCCCCTCTGAATGTAATAAATCCTTGTAGTATTATTATTATTATTATTATTATTACCCTTTATTTATATGGTGCCACAAGGGTTCCGCAGCACCTAACAAAGGGCCTATTTCAGACCTGTTCGCTCGCTACGTTTTTTTTGCAGTCCTGTGTTCGTATAGTCACCACCCATAGTGGAGTGTATTTTCGCTTTGCAAGTGTGCAAACGTATGTGTAGCAGAGCTGTACAAACAGATTTTGTGCAGTCTCTGAGTAGCCCAGGACTTACTCAGCCGCTGCGATCACTTCAGCCTGTCCGATATCGGAATTGACGTCAGGAACCCGCCCTGCAAACGCTTGGACGCGTCTGCGTTTTTCCAACCACTCCCAGAAAATGGTCAGTTGCCACCCACAAATGGCTTTTTCCTGTCAATGTCCTTGCGAACGCCCTTGCAAATGGATTTTTCGCACAAACCCATCGCTGAGCGGCGATCTGCTTTGTAACCGTGCGACACGTCTGCGCATTGCGGTCCATATGCATGCATAGTTTAGACCTGATCGCCCGCTGTATGAAAACGCAGCCTAGCGATCAGGTCTAAATTAGGCCCAAAGTACAATACATAAATACGCAAAACAATATGAACAGTGATTTAGAGTACAAGACAATGTAGGATACTATTAAACTATTACTGTGCTTAGGCCATGTGATTAGGGCATTATCAATTTGGTGGATGTATGACTGTTTGCATGGATTCATTACACAGTCCAAAAACATACTGGCAGTTTAAATGGTTTATGATTAAATTTACCCTGGTTATGGTAAATAAATGAAACTACAATCTCCAGTGTAGCAACTGGTATAAATGATTAAAATTGTTCTGTAAAGTAATAGGCTGGCATCATATAAATGAAAGATAATAATAATAATAATAATAATAATAATAATATACAGTATATGCTTAATTCCATTGTTTTCTTAACATAAAACATCTGTTTTCCATTTGGTTTTATGGATATCTAATAAATATGAACTATTTTAATGACTAATTGTAAACAACAGACATACAATGAAATCTATACACACTTTATGTTTTACATTACCTTGTGAAACTATACAGTACTGATACAGGTTATTATCTATTGTGTTCTCAGTATAATGGCAAATTATTTTAAAACTGCTCTGTGCAGTGTCTTGAAATGGTTTATTATTCATAACAATTTCTGTTTCCAAAATTAATACAGTTTGTTATTGATTTTATAAAATATTTAGCGCATGGAGATATGTTTATATTGATTCATTGCATGAGGATGCTTCATAACCAAATCTAATGATGTTTTGTATACAAATTAAGTCAATTCCACTCTCCAAATTACTAGAAATCGAAAGAGCTAGGCATCAATCGACCGAACAATGTGCACTGATTAAATGTTATACAGTATGTTAGAATTGTGAGAATCAGTTGGTAATTTTAAGTAACTGCTCTTAACAACAATATGAGAGTGTCTGGGAGCAGTCCTGTTTTTAAGCTGGAATATTTTTTATTCTTTGTTGTATCAAGGAAATATAGTCTATTATATTTTTCAATATGATAATATATGAAATCGATATAAAGAAAATGGTCAATCTAGTCTGGTGTAGACTTTGTTTGTAATTATGTATGATTATTATTATTATTATTATTATTATTATTATGATGATGATGATAATAATGATGATTTTTTGTTATTTATGAACAGATTCTTATATAGTGCAGCATATCCTGTTGCGCTCTACAACTGGAAAAAAAAATAGTGAAAGAATAAACCTGGTAATAACAGACAGACATAGTGTAGAGGTAGGAAGGTCCTGCTCACAAGCTTACCTACAGTATAGGTAGAATAGGCATTGATACACAATAATAGGTGCTATCTATTGCAAAATGGTCCAGCTAGATTGCAACGGTTCTTGTTGAGCTGTATGATAAAGTCACATAGCAGTGTTGGCCAGTTCTCAGGAGGATGGGCAGTGATTAAAGACAAAGTATGTGAGATTATGTGTGGTCTGTATAGAGGGGATGAAATTGAGTAGTATAACTTATGAAGGCTATGTGGGCTGTTCTGGAATTTGATAAGCTAGCCTGAAGAGGTGAGTTTTCAGTGAACACTTGAAGGCTTGGAGACTAGAAGAGAGTCTAATTGTGTGTGGGAGGGCATTCCAGAGGGTGGGAGCATCTCAAAGAATGTCTTGAAATCTTGAATAGGAGTGCAAAACAAGTGTGGTGAGAGATGCAGATCTTGAGCAGAGAGATTGGGTTGGGTAATATTTTGAGATAAGAAAAGAGATGTGTGATGGTGTAGTTTGGTTAATAGCCTTATGTGTAAGTAAAAGTATTTTATTTTGAATACGGTAGAAAACAGGTAACCAATGGAGGCACTGACAGAGCAGATCAGCAGATGATGAACATTTAGTGAAGATGATAAGCCTGGTAGTTGCATTCATAATGGTTGTAGTGGTAAGAGTCGCTTCTTGGTAAGACCAGTACGGAGACTACTGCAATAATCAATGCAGGAGATAATGAGTGCATAGATTACAGTTTTTGTAGTGTCTTGTGTAGGGTATAGTCGTATTTTCAATATGTTTTTTAGATGTATGTAACATGATTTTACGGCCCATTGAACATGGGGAACAAAGGACAGTTGAAAATCAAGGATTTTGGGGGTAGGGACAATTTTTGGGGTAGGGTCAATTGTCAAGTTATCAACAGTGACAGAGACAGCAGCATGGTAACTACTATTGGATGTTGGAAATATTAATTCTTTTTTGAAAATATTAAGTTTGAGGTGGCGGATAGTCAATCAGTGACGCACACCAATACAGATGGTGACAAATAAGGAGAGGATAGGTAGATTTGAGTATCATCTGTATACAAATGATACTGAAGTCCAAAAGAGCTGATTATTTTTCCAAGAGGTGTGGTAAAGATTGAGAAAAGCAGAGGACCTAAGACTGAGCCTTATGGTACTCCAACTGATAAAGGTAGCAAAGAAGAGATGGATTCAGAGAAGTGAACATGAAATAGCGATTAAATAGGTAGTATGAGAGCCAAGAAAGCTGTGTACTGGAGACCTAAGGATTGTAGTGTTTGTATGAGAATAGAGTGATCAATGGTGTCAAATGCAGCACAGAGATATACAAAAATAAGAAGTGAGTAATGGCCTTTAGACTTAACAGTGACCAGACCACTCACTACTAGTCAGTGCTGTCTCAATGGAGTGTTGGGAACGAATAGCTGACTAAAGTGGGTCCAATAAGTTGTGCAAAACTGTGTGAGCGAGTGTAGACAATTCTCTCAAGTAGCTTGGAGGGCATGGAAGCTGAGCGATGGGACGGTAGTTTGAGAGAGAGCTAGGGTCAGAATTTAGTTTTTTTCCAAAATGGTAGTAAAGTAATCACTGCATGCTTGAACAGTGATGGAAAGATACCAGTAGAGAGAAAAAGATTACAGATTTTAGTTAAGGTTGGGATGAGAACAGGAGACAGAGATTTACTTATTTGTGCGGGTATAAGATCTAGAGGAGAGGTAGTTGATACTTCTTTTTCATTTGTGGGATCAAATAGGGGATTAAGCAGGTCAATGGCTGAGGCTGAGAGCATACCATTTCATTTCGGATCATATAAATCTTGTCCTTGAAGTTGGAAGCAAGATCTTGCTCATTGATAGTGGCTTGTGGGTTGGGTTAAGGAGGGTTAAGAAGGGATTAACTGTAAAGGAATTAAAAAGTCACTTGGGGTTAGAGGCTTGATCAGAGATGAGATATTGGAAATATGTTTGCTTGGCAGTGTTCAGGGCATTACGTTAGGAGTGGCAGATAGTCTTATTAGTGAGGAAGTTGCTTGGAGTATGAGATTTACGCCATTTATGTTCTACTTTACATGAGAGTTCGTGTAGGTTTCTTGTTAACTTAGAGTGCCATGGTTGACATCTGGCCTACGTGAAGTGTGATGGGTAGCTGGAGCCACTTCATCAAGGACTATGTCTAGAGTCTGGTTCAGGAGTGATACAGTCCTCTCAGATGAAGTGAGTATAGAAATTGCTGAGAGCAGTTGTTGCAGAGAGGTGGAAAATTCTTGAAAAAGGAGATTTATGGTAGACTTACCATTGTTTAATCCCTTTCCGCTAGATGCACTGGATTCCACAGGGAATAACATCGGGGTGTAGAGTTGGATTTGATCCAAGGCACCAACAGGTTAAAGCTTTGACTGTTCCCATGATGCACTGCACTGCCTCCTCAATAGCCCCGCCCCCAGGTACTGGAGCTCAGTTTTGTTAACCAGTCCAATGCAGTAGCAGGTAAGAGAGACGGTAGATGTTAGTCACATATAACCACATTCTCACAACAGGAGAAGGGACTAGCGGCTAATGCCATACAAACCCAAAGAAGCTAAGTACGTCAGGGTGGGCGCCCTGTGGAATCCAGTGTACCTCGCAGAAAGAGATTTAACAATGGTAAGTCTACCATAAATCTCCTTTTCTGCAGTGGGGTACACTGGTATTCCACAGGGAATAACATCAGGGATGTCCTAAAGCAGTTCCTCATGGGAGGTGACACACTGTAGCGGGAACAGGAACCCGGCGTCCAAAGGAAGCATCCTGGGAGGTGGAAGTATCAAAGGCATAGACCGTGATGAACGTGTTAACTGAGGACCATGTAGCCACCTTGCACAACTGTTCTCCGGATGCGCCACGGCGGGCCGTCCAAGAAGGTCCAACTGACCGAGTAGAATGGGCCTTGATAGCAGCAAGAGCTGGGAGTCCAGCCTGCATGTAAGCTTGTGCAAACACCATTCTAATCCATCTGGCCAAGGTTTGCTTATTCGCAGGCCAGCCACATTTGTGAAAACCAAAAAGTACAAAAAGGGAATCTGACCTAATAGAGGCAGTCCTTTCCACATAAATGCGGAGAGCCCGTACAACAACCAAAGACCTTTCTTTGTAGGACAAACCAGAAAAGATGAAGGCCGGAACCACAATCTCCTGGTTAAGGTGAAAAGATGATACCACATTAGGTAAATAACCTGGGCGAGTTCGAAGAACTGCCCTGTCATGGTGAAAACTCAGAAAGGGTGGACGACAGGACAAAGGGGGTCATTCCGAGTTGATCGCTAGCTGCATCTGTTCACTGTGCAGCGATGAGGCAAAAAAAGGTAACTTCTGCGCATGCGGCGCAATGCATATGCACGACGTACTATTACAACGAACTATGTAGTTTCACACAGGGTCTAGCGAATCTTTTCAGTCGCACTGCTGGCCGCAGAGTTATTGACAGGAAGAGGGTGTTTCTGGGTGTCAACTGACCGTTTTCAGGGAGTGTTCGGAAAAACGCAGGCGTGCCAGGAAAAACGCTGGCATGGCTGGGCGAACGCAGGGCATGTTTGTGACGTCAAAACAGGACCTGAACAGTCTGAAGTGATCACAAGCGCTGAGTAGGTTTAGAGCTACTGCACAAAAAAAATTGTAGCCTCTCTGCGAACCTTTCGTTCGAACTTCTGCTAAGCTAAATACACTCTCAGTGGGTGGCGGCATAGCGTTTGCACGACTGCTAAAAACTTCTAGCGAGCGATCAACTCGGAATGACCACCAAAGCGCCTAAGTCCGAGGCCCTCTTAACAGAGGCAATAGCCAACGAAAACACGACCTTAAGCGTAAGGCATTTAAGGTCCACAGACTCAAGAGGTTCAAATGGAGACTCTTGCAGGGCATTTAAGATGACAGACAGATCCCATGAACCACGGGAGGGACATAGGGAGGCTGAATCCATAGAACTCCCTGAGTGAAAGTGTGAACATCAGGAAGAGACACAATTTTTCTATGAAACCACACCAACAAGTCAGAGATATAAACCTTGAGGGAGGCCAGACGAAGGCCCAAGTCTAGGCCTTGTTGTAGAAAAGCCAAAAGTCTGGAAGTTTTGAAAGTATATGCATCATGATTCTTAGCAGCACTCCATGTGAAGTAAGAATTCCAGACCCTATGATAAATCCAAGCCAAAGCTGGTTTAAGGACTTTCAACATAATTTAAACTACCGCCTCAGAGAGAATCCTTTTGCTCTCAGGAGTGATGCTTCAAGAGCCATGCCGTCAAAGCCAGTCTGGCCAGGTTTGGGTAGACACAAGGGCCCTGAACGAGGAGTTCTGGGCATTGAGGAAGTAGAAGAGGATGATCGATCGATAGACCCTGCAGGTCTCAGAACCAATGCCGTCTGAGCCACGCTGGAGCAACTAGAAGTAGTATTCCTCCTTCTTGCTTGAACTTCCGTATTACCCTGGGCAGAAGTGACACTGGAAGATACACGTATGGCAGCCGAAAGTTCCATGGAATTGCCAATGCATCCACGAATGCTGCATGAGGATCCCTAGTACTTGCTCTGAATACCGGAACCTTCTGATTGTGTTGAGATGCAATCAGGTCTACATCTGGTAGGCCCCTCCTGTTCATTAGGAGTTGAAAGACTTTGGGATGAAGACTCCACTCTCCGGCGTGCACATCCTGACGACTAAGGAAGTCCATTTCCCAGTTGAGGACTACCAGAATGAACACTGCCGATATGGCTGGCAGATGGTGTTCCGCCCAGTGTAGGATTTTTGACACTTCCACAATTGCAATGTTGCTTCGAGTACCGCCTTGATGATTTATGTATACCACCATGGTGTCGTTGTCTGATTGTACTTGAACAGGCCTGTTCTGTACCAGACGTAGGGCCAGTGTCAACGCATTGAACACTGCCCGCTATTCCAGAAGCCCCCAGGTGCACCATGCTCCGAGCAGGGACCAGCGAGGACTTTTTCCAATTGATGAGCCACCCGTGGGCTTGAAGGAATTGGTCCGACATCTCCAGTTGACTGAGGAGGACATCTTGGGAGTTTGCCAGAATCAGCAAGTCGTCCAGATACGACAGAATCCTGATTCCCTGATGACGGAGGAAAGCCTTCATAATGGCCAATACATTGGTAAAAATCTGAGGTGCCGTGGCCAGTCCAAATGGCAGAGCCTGGAATTGAAAATGAAGGTTGCCAATAGCAAACCGCAGATATTGCTGATGCGAAATGGCAATAAGTATGTGCAGGTAAGCATCCTGTATGTCCAGGGATACCATAAAGTTCTCGGGTTCTATGGCCAGCACAATAGAGCGCAGGGTTTCCATACGGAATTTGGACACTCTTACAAACTTGTTCAATGATTTGAGGTTGAGGATAGGCCGGAAAGACCCATTTGGTTTCGGAACTAGAAACAGAGTCGAATAGTATCCCCTGACTCTCTGGGACAGAGGTAGCGGCAGGAGGGATTGTACAATGAGGTGTAGAGCTTGCGCTTTCAAAGGATCCAAAGGGATAACCGTTGAACAGAGCTGGCGAGGGGGACGTCTTTTGAGAGAGATTGCGTACCCGTGAGAGACAACTTCCCGCACCCAGGTGTCTAAAGTGGTCTTTAACCAGGCCTGGGCAAACTGCTGAAGTCGGCCTCCCACCCTGGGGTCCCCCAGAGGGAGGCCTGCCCCATCTTGCAGCAGGATTGTCTTGTTTAAAAGCAGGCTGACGGATTGTTTACATTTGGGCTTAGTGGTTTTGGAAGTACGAGCCTGTCTCGGGTACGCCTGACCTTTTGCTTTACTTGGAGGTCGAAAGGAATGAAAAGCTGTTCTCTTAGCCTTCTGAGCAGAAGGATTAGTACTTGGGAGGAACGCAGTCTCAGCCGTCGCCAAGTCAGTCACAACCTTGTTCAGAGCCTCCCCAAATAGTATGTCTCTGGTGAAAGGAAGCACCTCCAAGGTCTTTTTAGAGTCCAGGTCCACTTTCCAGAACCTCAACCACAGAATCCGGCGAGCAAGGATAGACGTAGTAGAAGCCTTGGCCGCCATGACCCCTGCATCAGAAGCCGCCTCCTGAATATAGTGAGAGGCTGTGGTAATATACGACAGATATTGTCTGGCAGTGTCAGGAAAATACTGAGGTAGCTCATCCTCAATTGCCTGAACCCATGCTTCAATTCCCTTTTCACACCCAAGAGGCAGCCATAGTGGGTCTATGTACAGAACTGGTAAGAGTGTAAATAGACTTCAGGCATCCCTCCACACTGTCGGTTCCTTCAGTGAGGTGACAGTGGTGACAGGCATAGTAGATGACACCACAAGACGGGCGACATGAGAGTCCACTGGTGGTGGAGTTTCCCACTTGTTACTCAACTCTGCAGGGATAGGATAACGAGCTACCATCTTTTTAGACAGGGAACATTTCTTTCCTGGAGATGACCAGGATTCCTGACATGTCAATTAAAAGGTCAGAATGTGGTAAAACTACTTTAGCAACCTTCTGACGCTCAAACTTATCCAGTTTCTTCGTAATTGGAGGCTCAATGTCATCATCAATCTGGAGAATCAGCTTGAAAGCCTCCACAAGGTCAGGAACATCAACCTGGGTTGTAGATTCCTCATCAGAAGCAACTGTATCAGTGTCTGACAGATCAGTGTATTCCCCATCCTCATCGGAAGAATTATCCAAAATATTAGTGGATTGTGAGGAAGAAATGGCCCTTTTAGGGGACCCCTTCGCCCCAGAGGGGCATGGGTGGACTTTTGTCTAACCAAAGTCTGATTTAATTGCTGTAACTGGGTAGACAGAGTATCCGCCCGTGGCGGATTGATTACAAGGACAATATGTGGCTGTAATGGCACGGGAGGCCCCACAAGTGTTACAAGTGTAGTCAGCATATTTGAATATGCTGCCCAAAGTGTGTCATGATTGGCCACAGGTGCCGCATGCGGACTGGGAGATCTATGACACCCAGCGCCTGAACCAGCAGCTAACACATCCCCCACTGGTGAATCCGTGATAACGGCATTCCATGATGCAGGAGAGTCTGTGGATGTACCACCCAATGTAGCAGACATTGTATGGGATGTAGCTTTAGGGCGTGATAGTACAATATAGCCAGACAAACACAAAAAACAGCAAATAATCCCCTGTGTTTTGTGACAATAAACACAGAGCACAAACAGAGGATTTAAGCAGTGTGAGGTGACTGAAAAACACAGTGAGAAATACAAACAGTATACCCTGTGTAGCACTATATAGCATATGAGACCCTGACGCACTTAGTTTCCCAGGGTACAGAATATAGTGATAGCAAAGCGTGTGATACACAAGAAAGGAATCTGCACAGCTATAGGCACCCTCATTCACAGGTACAATGCAGGAATTATAACATATAAACAATACAACTGCACTGGACTAGTAAATTACATATAAGTATGTATGTATACAGCTATAACAATGCACAGTACACACTGACTGTATATCACAGAATACTTGTGCTAAATATTCAGATAGCAGTACACTTGTTCTAAACTAACACTGTATAAAATTACATGTAGAATACTTAAGTGTCTGTAATTGCACAGCGCTGAAGATACAGGCGGATTTACAGAGGAGACAGTGCCCAGCAGTCGCGGAGATCAGCCCAGCTATGTAATGGTGCCAAAATCTCATTCAGGTAGTGAGGGAGAGAGAACTGCAGCTCCAGGGCAGGAACACAAGCAGTAAATGGTGCCCGGAGTTGGGGGAGGGGCTACAGGTCAGCGCCTTATCCCCTCTGCTAGACTTCACCACCGGGTACTGTGGAGCCTTTTATAAATGGATTTTAGTAAATCCGACCTGTGCTCATTGACCTGGAGAATATAGTGGGGTCCCTGTGCAACATAGTGTCCACGCCAGCAGCGCGGTCCATCTCCTGGGACCGCGACCGGATCACGATTTATTGGCGGGTCCCACCTGAGGGACCCTCTTACATCCTCCCGTTAGTGCAGCCACGCGATCCTGGAGAGTGACAGCGGTGGTGTGCCTGAAAACCGGTGTGTCTCCACTGCAAGTACCCGGGAACCAGGCCGCGGGAGTATGCAGCACCGCTGAGGGAGGTGATGGAGCCACAGCACAGCATGTCATAAAGACATAGAAAGTGCTGCAGCCCTTGAAGTTTTCTAAAAGGCTCTTTTCAGGGCTGCCTAGCGCAGCCCCACCTGTTAGCTGCCTGCACTGCAGGCACCAACTTACAAACTGAGCTCCAGTGCTTGGAGGCAGGGCTATAGAGGAGGCAGTGCAGTGCATCCTGGGAACAGTCAAAGCTTTAGCCTGTTGGTGCCTCGGATCAAGATCCAACTCTACACTCCGATGTTATTCCCTGTGGAATACCAGTGTACACCGCTGCAGAAATTAAATTGTATTAATATTTCTTTGGCCTTGAAGAGGATTGGAGGACTCCAGTGACATTAAGTTTGAAGTAATAGAGGAGAGCATGCATGTGATCAGATTGTGATCTGAGAGAGGGAAAGAAGGGTTAGTGAATACAGAAACCAAACATATAGATGTGTTCACTTACTTTCTTGCTGCAGTCACACTAAACAGCCCTTCAAGCCATGCCATGATGTGGCAGTACTCAGTAGCGCTGAGTGTCCTTTCTGTGTTTTTTTTTGTGTAAAAATGCATCTTAGATGCAATCTAATATAATAGGATGTACAAGCAGCTTCTGCTGATTAAAATAACATATGGCATGTCTATATTCTGTGTGTAATTGCGACTGTATCTGCATCCAAAATGCCACGTTACAGTGTTTTCCAGGAAAACACTTAAGCATAACATTTTGTATGCAAATACAGTCGCAGTCCCACAGAGAATATAGGCATGCTGCATATCATTTTAATCAGCAGAAGCTGCTTGTGCATCCTATTGCATTACATTGCATCTAAGATGCATTTTTCGCAGAAAAAATGTGAAAAAAGTCGCTTAGCGCTATTGAGTCACACAGCACCCATGCATAATGTGTAACGCGACCTGTAGCGCATGAGCAAAGATCTAAGAGGCCACATCTGTAGTCTGGTTAATACAAGATCACGGCCCTCCTGATGAGTGGTGGAGCCAGTCCACTGGAGAGTCATAAAAAGGATGTTAGAGTTAGTAGTTTGAAGGTATGAAGAGAGAGTTGAATATCAATTGAGATACTGATATCACCCATGATGATGGTGGGGATGTCAGAAGACAGGAATTCAGGGAGCCAGGCAGAAAAATCTTCCAGAAATAGTTTGGGTTCCCAAGTGGGCGATAGATAACTGCAAAATGCAGAGAGAAAGGAGTGAAAATTCTGATAGAATGTACTTCATATGAGTGATGGAACCTGTGGTAGAACTGAGCATGTGAAAAATTGGGACAGTAATATTCCAACTCCACCTCCATTACTGTTACCAGGCCTGGAGGTGTGTGTGTGAAGAGAAGACCACCATGTGACAGTGCTGCAGGGGAGGCTGTGTCTGATTGTGCGAGTCATGTTTCTGTTATAGCTAGCAGGTTGAGGTTGTTAGAAATTAAGAGATAATGGATGGATTTCAATTTGTTACAAACAGGATATGCATTCCACACACTTTAGTGATTTGGAGCGTGATGGGAGACATGTGATGTGATATTTATGAGGTTAACTGGATTTATATATTGCTGTGAATCAGCTGAATGTGAATACGGCAAGTGGTTGGGGCTTGTATTTAGTGATATGTCGCTAATAGAAGCAAGAAAGATGATGATTATTATTATGATGATTATATCAGTGTGCTTTTAATGGTGTTCCTCATTATCCTATCAATATCGTTATGCTTTTCTCATGCACTTCTGAATTACTTAACAGTACGCATTCACACTAAATTTGTTTGTTTTTTATAACCAGTGTGGTCTCTCTTGATTAACATCTAGTCTCATATAAAGTTAGCATGTTTACTCAGAGAAAAAAGAAATAAATTAGCAGTGGCTTATCAAGAAAGTAGTTCCTTTTTGGGGCACTCTTAAAAAGGATCAGTTAAATGTAATAATTGTAACATTAAACCTTATGCTTTATTTCACATTCATTAAAATAACAGGGTGTCATAGACTTAGTCATCATTTGTCATACCCTGTAAATCTAAAAAAAAAAAACATAACAGACACAATTTGTCCTGGTGAAAATATAGCAGACAAAGTAAGTCTGATGGTGAAAATATTGAAGTCCTAGTATTCTGACACCTACAGTATATAATGGTATCAGTAATTGGAGAGACAACAGAGACAGAGTAATAACCTAATTTAAAGATACTGAAATTATCCACAGATAATCACTGATGAATATCTCTCCTGGGGCTGTGCACTGACATTACCCAAAATAAACATGTAGTAGCATACATGCAACTAAATATGGTACAAAGCCTTATTGCTACTGATTGAGGTGTTAAACATGTAATAGGATGTGTGCTCCTCTGAAGGAGATCAGCAAGGTACTGTATTGTGGATCTATGGCAGATGAGTTAACCATGGGTGTAACAGATTGATCAACTCGTAGCTTGCCTAATTGGTGCATATAAAGATAGGCGCCGGCATCCCGACTAGGATCACAATCCTAGTGCCGGAATCCCAAATGTTGGGATCCCGAACAAGTGTTTGCCACACTGCCAGAGAGATAAGCCAAGGGGGGAGTAGGTTTAGCCTGGGGGGGCGGGCGGTTAGGGTTAGGCTGTAGGAAAGGGGGGTTAGGTTTAGGCACCCCCGGGGAAGGTTAGGGTTAGGCTGCAGGAGAGGGAGGGGTAGGTTTAGGCTGCAGAAAGGGAGGGTTAGGTTTAGGCACCCCCGGGGAAGGTTAGGGTTAGGCAGCAGGAGAGGGAGGAGTAGGTTTAGGCTGCAGAAAGGGAGGGTTAGGTTTAGGTAACCCCCGGGGAAGGTTAGGGTTAGGCTGCAGGAGAGGGAGGAGTAGGTTTAGGCTGCAGAAAGGGAGGGCTAGGTTTAGGCACCCCCGGGGAAGGTTAGGGTTAGGCTGCAGGAGAGAGAGGAGTAGGTTTAGGCTGCAGAAAGGGAGGGTTAGGTTTAGGTAACCCCCGGGGAAGGTTAGGGTTAGGCTGCAGGAGAGGGAGGAGTAGGTTTAGGCTGCAGAAAGGGAGGGCTAGGTTTAGGTAACCCCCGGGGAAGGTTAGGGTTAGGCTGCAGGAGAGGGAGGAGTAGGTTTAGGCTGCAGAAAGGGAGGGTTAGGTTTAGGTAACCCCCGGGGAAGGTTAGGGTTAGGCTGCAGGAGATGGAGGAGTAGGTTTAGGCTGCAGAAAGGGAGGGTTAGGTTTAGGTAACCCCCGGGGAAGGTTAGGGTTAGGCTGCAGGAGAGGGAGGGGTAGGTTTAGGCTGCAGAAAGGGAGGGTTAGGTTTAGGTAACCCCCGGGGAAGGTTAGGGTTAGGCTGCAGGAGAGGGAGGAGTAGGTTTAGGCTGCAGAAAGGGAGGGTTAGGTTTAGGTAACCCCCGGGGAAGGTTAGGGTTAGGCTGCAGGAGATGGAGGAGTAGGTTTTGGCTGCAGAAAGGGAGGGTTAGGTTTAGGTAACCCCCGGGGAAGGTTAGGGTTAGGCTGCAGGAGAGGGAGGAGTAGGTTTAGGCTGCAGAAAGGGAGGGTTAGGTTTAGGTAACCCCCGGGGAAGGTTAGGGTTAGGCTGCAGGAGAGGGAGGAGTATGTTTAGGCTGCAGAAAGGGAGGGCTAGGTTTAGGCACCCCCGGGGAAGGTTAGGGTTAGGCTGCAGGAGAGGGAGGAGTACGTTTAGGCTGCAGAAAGGGAGGGTTAGGTTTAGGCACCCCCGGGGAAGGTTAGGGTTAGGCTGCAGGAGAGGGAGGAGTAGGTTTAGGCTGCAGAAAGGGAGGGTTAGGTTTAGGCACCCCCGGGGAAGGTTAGGGTTAGGTTGCAGGAGAGGGAGGGGTCGGTTTAGGCTGAAGCAAGGGGCGTTAGGTTTAGGCACCACCAGGGAGGGTTAGGCTGCAGGGGGGAGGAATAGGTTTAGGCTGTGGTAAGGGAGGGTTAGGTTGTCATTAGGAAAAGGTAAGTATACTTACCGAGCACCTGTCGGGATTCTCACAATCGGGATGCCGCGGTTGGTATTCTCACCGCTGGTGTCCCGACCGCCAACATATCAGACCCAACCCATAAAGATTGTACCCAGTGTTAGCAAGCTGCTATACAGAGAATGCCACTCCAGGCTGACTAGGGTTTGCACACTTATATAACAGGTTACTGCTTATAGTAAGTGAAAGCGTTGATTGTATCTCCATGTAAAGAAGAAACATTAGATGATTACATCACACCTATAGACCATTGTAGTAAGTGTGCAAATCTGTACCAAAAGGCCAACAGTCGATCAAGCCCACATTGTTGAAACGATCGTTCTGTCCACTCCTGGGGGGGTCTCCTTACTGAGGAAGTGCCACCTGCTGGCAACAGTGACCTCACTGATCCACAATAGATATCATTTCCTCTCCTTTCAGTTGCCATTTCCTGCAGCACATCTTTTCCCTTGCACTGCACACCTTCATTGCAAGCGTCTGCTGTCTTCTCCACACATGACAGCAGACAGTAGAAGGGACCAGGGGTTGTAGTGTTGCACTTTATTTTCCTTATATCTTTTGAAAGCATAACCATTCCTGCATGCACAATGAATATGATGCTCTAATTATGAGCTGATGTGAACTGCGCTTTTAAATTGATATTGTGTAATTGCATAATCTTTTTTATAAGAAAGAAGCACTGACTTCTACACTTCAGTACTAAGATCTACATGTGTGATACAATAAACAAAAGTGTCTTCTTTCTAAACAGACATAATTACTGCTATTATTTGCTATAAACAGTAATCGGTCATAAAAGTGTGTCTAAATTAGTGAGATGTTGAACTCTCTATGTAGCAGCACTACGGTATGAAGAACTATATGAATCTGCAGAAATATACAATTCAAGTATGAAGCTTTCATGTCCAGCTGATGTGATATAAACTGTGGCAGTTATACTGATATAAGTTCCAATCACACACAAAAATACAAAATTGATAAAGATGCCCAGGGCCATATGTAATAGCGTCCAAGTTTGGTGTGCGGGAAAAAGATGCACAATCTCAGACATTAAAATGTGCAACTTTTTTCGGCAACTCTATCAATGTAATAAGGTCCATGTTTTCAGACACAAATGTAATTCTCATGCGACTTCTCCCGAGAATACACATCAGGAAACAGCCGAGTTTCTTGGACCAACTGGAATTGAAGTTTCACTATTGTGAGTTGCAACGTTTAGAAGAAAGTCACCCGTTAGGCCCCAAAAGTCTGCAGATTTATTCATCACACACCCTATATAAATCCCTGATCCTCCATTTTCTCCTTTGATAGGTAGTGAGGCATTTTGGGGCGGAGAGGAGAGATTTCAGGGAGAGAGACAGTTATGTTCTTTGTTGTGTTATTTTGAGCAGCATGACTTCCAGAAGAGTTAGTAGAGGGTGGAGGAGGAGGAAGGGGATATGATGCCTCAGCAGCAGTCCGAGCCTGTCAGTGAGAAGGAAGAGAGTGAGCAGCAGGAGTTGCAGGAGGTGAAGGAGAGTGATGTGGAGGAGAGTGAGAAGGAGGAAGAGGAGGCTCCTGCACCAGGCAAGACGAGGACAGGGCACAATGTCCGATTCTCATATAATGAGAACTGTGCCCTGGTCCATCCATGGTGCAGGCATTTCCATATACACTGCTCAAAAAAATAAAGGGAACACTTAAACAACACATCCTAGATCTAAATGAATGAAATATTCTTATTAAATACTTTGTTCTTTATATAGTTGAATGTGCTGACAACAAAATCACACAAAAATGATCAATGAAAATCAAATTTATTAACCCATGGAGGTCTGGATTTGGAGTCACACTCAAAATTAAGGTGGAAAAACACACTACAGGCTGATCCAACTTTGATGTAATGTCCTTAAAACAAGTCAAAATGAGGCTCAGTAGTGTGTGTGGCCTCCACGTGCCTGTATGACCTCCCTACAACGCCTGGACATGCCCCTGATGAGGTGGCGGATGGTCTCCTGAGGGATCTCCTCCCAGACCTGGACTAAAGCATCTGCTAACTCCTGGACAGTCTGTGGTTGGTGGATGGAGCGAGACATGATGTCCCAGATGTGCTCAATTGGATTCATGTCTGGGGAACGGGCGGGCCAGTCCATAGCATCAATGCCTTCATCTTGCAGGAACTGCTGACACACTTCAGCCACATGAGGTCTAGCATTGTCTTGCATTAGTAGGAACCCAGGGCCAACCGCACCAGCATATGGTCTCACAAGGGGTCTGAGGATCTCATCTCGGTACCTAATGTCAGTCAGGCTACCTCTGGCGAGCACATGGGGGGATGTGCGGCCCCCCAAAGAAATGCCACCCCATACCATTACTGACCCACTGCCAAACCGGTCATGCTGGAGGATGTTGCAGGCAGCAGAACGTTCTCCTTGGCGTCTCCAGACTCTGTCACGTCTGTTACATGTGCTCAGTGAGAACCTGCTTTCATCTGTGAAGAGCACAGGGCGCCAGTGGCGAATTTTCCAATCTTGGTGTTCTCTGGCAAATGCCAAACGACCTGCACGGTGTTGGGTTGTAAGCACAACCCCCACCTATGGACGTCGGGCCCTCATACCACCCTCATGGAGTCTGTTTCTGATTGTTTGAGTAGACACATGCATATTTATGGCTTGCTGGAGGTCATTTTGCAGGGCTCTGTTCCTCCTTGCACAAAGGCGGAGGTAGCGGTCCTGCTGCTGGGTTGTTGCCCTCCTACGGCCTCCTCCACGTCTCCTGATGTACTGGCCTGTCTCCTGGTAGCTCCTCCATGTTCTGGACACTACGCTGACAGACACAGCAAACCTTCTTGCCACAGCTCGCATTGATGTGCCATCCTGGATGAGCTGCACTACCTGAGCCACTTGTGTGGGTTGTAGACTCCGTCTCATGCTACCACTAGAGTGAAAGCACCGCCAGCCTTCAAAAGTGACCAAAACATCAGCCAGAAAGCATAGGAGCGGAGAAGTGGTCTGTGGTCACCACCTGCAGAACAACTCCTTTATTGGGAGTGTCTTGCTAATTGCCTATAATTTCCACCTGTTGTCTATTCCATTTGCACCACAGCATGTGAAATTGATTGTCAATCAGTGTTGCTTCCTAAGTTGACAGTTTGATTTCACAGAAGTGTGATTGACTTGGAGTTACATTGTGTTGTTTAAGTGTTCCCTTTATTTTTTTGAGCAGTGTATTTCCAGACCACAGCATCCAGAAAGAAGGCGATGTGGTGGTCAGTCCAGGATGCAGAGAACGCGGTCAGCTCCTGCCGGCGGGACATCAAAAACATCAAGAAAATGGTTGGTGACATCAAGTAGGACCTCTAACATGAGAAGGCAGAAAAGTGCCTCGAGGGTTGCAGGGCTGGGGAAGCATGTCAAGCACTGGTCCACTACACCACCTTTGAGGAGGAGTTAAACAGGTGATTCCTCTGGAGGTGCTTCCAGGAGCGCAAGTAGTGGACATAGACCATCTAGTATCCTCACCTCTTCCTGGTGAGTACCAAAAAATGTCCTCTTTTAACTGTAACAACCTAAATCAGTGTCAACTGTTAAATTTTTAACCTCTTTATGGACAAAATAATATGTTACACATAATTATTTTTAATTTTGCAATAGACTTTATATATTTTTTCCCTATAACCGTGGTTTAAAAAAAATGGCACGTTAAAAATATTGTTTAAAAAGTAAAACAAAATGCATTTAAAAGTATGCATAAATGTTTGCTTTTATAAAATATGAGCCACTATCCCTAAAGAGATTAAAAGTTTGTGTGTATGTAAATCCTATAAATTATATCTTTAGTAACTATGACTGTGTGACAACCTAGCAGAGTAAGTACTGGTTATTTGGTAATGTGTGCTGCAACCAACAATCAGTATTTGTGCTGGCAAGGCCATTAGTACATTATGTACAGACTAATTTATACTTTAGAATGCATCGTCTTTAATGTTTTTTAATACATGTGTAGTACCCGTAAATGTATATGTTATGTAAATTGGCTGAGCTGCTGCAGGCCACGGTGCATTTAATGGGTAGCAGTGTACAAGTTGCTGGGTCTAGCGCGAGCTGCGGGAGCCAGTGCGGGCGGCGGCAGTTAGAGGGAGTTAGAGACAGTTGCGGGAAGTCTGAGGCTGGAGAGAGGGAGAGGAGGCAGAGCGGTTTCCCCGGTCGAGAATCCTGTGAGCAGGTCATTGAGAAGCACAGCGGTAGCCGGTGCCCGGGATCTAACCCAGCTTTAGCAATCTGCGCTGGGTCCCCATCTGACTGCTGATTCACTGGTCCTCCCAGAGCTTCCGTCGAGCAGCGGTAGGCGGAGGAGCTGACGCCACCCACCCAGAAGGTGGACGGAGGGCCGGCGCATCCACTCAGGAGGCAGAAGAGGGTGGCGCTGTAACCCGGGAGGTGGTGAGATTGAACTCCCCTCCCACTTACATTGAACAGCACCACACTCAGGGTAGTCATATCTGGCAGTTTCACACCCATTTTAGTGACAGCTCCTAGTAAGCAGCAGCTCTGCCATTTAGCTAAAAAGTTGCATGTAATCCCGTGCTCAGAGGCTGTTGACTTAGCTGCAGGATTTTTGGGTGTAGTACTGGTGACCGGCGGTCTCCTGACCGCCGGTCAGCTTACCGACGCCGGGATCCCGGCGGGGAGGGGCGAGTGCAGCAAGCCCCTTGTGGGCTCGGTGGCGACCTGCGGTCGCCACGGGTTCTATTCCCACTCTATTGGTGTCGTGGACACCCACGAGTGGAAATAGTCCCTGTTGGTCGGCATGCCGACCAACGGGATAGTGAGCCGTCGGGCTCGTGGAGGAGGTCATGTGACTGTCGGTCAGCTGACCGGCGGTCACATGAATACCACCCGGATTTTCTAATTAACAGAGTGTATGTACAGCCCTGCCCGTAAGAGAACTGCCAAGCTGCCTCATATAACTTTTACGGGGAATAAGCCCTCACTCTGACCCAGTTGTAATTGTTCCCCTGGAAGAGTAAGAGTAATATGCTTAATTACTAACGCATTTTTCTTTTCTGTTATCAATTGCTTGTACTTGCCATTAACCCCGTTGCCTGTTTATTCCTGGGCAATTTATTATAGATG
Organism: Pseudophryne corroboree; assembly: GCF_028390025.1. Lineage (NCBI taxonomy): Eukaryota > Metazoa > Chordata > Amphibia > Anura > Myobatrachidae > Pseudophryne > Pseudophryne corroboree. The sequence goes on along the minus strand of NC_086451.1, from coordinate 122,080,327 downwards.
ACTTAGGAGTTTAGCCTAAGGTTAGAGAGTTCACCCGTGGTCTTTAATACATTGCAATGCACTGTTGACTGGAAATTGTCTGATAATTCTGTGAATGCCTATTGTTCAAATCTGATATTAAGTGTGTTAACATATAGTCTATACAGAGGGTCTATGTATTTGCACCTTTGCTAGGTCCAAAAGAATTGCTAGTTAATAAACCAAGTTCTTTTCAACCTCATTACGTGACTTGCGTCTATTAGGAGAACCTTACCGACAGCCACACGTTCCTTTCGGGATGTCACACATGAACCCGTTAAACATCACTCTTGGCAATTTAATTGTTTTTTGCGCCCCTTTAATTATTGTGCTTATCATGCCCAACCTGACTAAACTAATGGGCATGATGGGAAAAAGTGCTGTTTGGGTGCCTAAACAGCCAACTTTTCGCACATTTCAGCTCGCCACCTTTGGGGGCTGCAAGCTGAAATATGTCTGCCATGGCTCTGATCAGAGCAATAATTGAATAGTAGTAAATAAATATAAAATCCCCTTAGTGCCTAACCCCCTCTTTTAAGTGCTAGCCCTCCATCCCTGCAACCTAAACTTTTCCTCCCCCTGCAGTCTCACCCTAACTCTCCCTGACATAATTAGTGATCAGGATGCCGGCATTTAGAGTGATATCGAGATTCCGGGAATCTGACTGCCGGCATCTCGAGCGCCTGATGGCAACCGCATCCCATATGTTATTATTTGTTTATTTTGGGTAGCAAGTGCACACCCCCTGAAGGGATATCCATCAGTGATTATTTATGGCTAATTTCAGATATTAGTATCCTTAAATTATGTTATTACTCTGTCTCTGTTGTCTCTCCAATTACTGATACCATTATATACTGTAAGTGTCAGAATACTAGGACTTAGATATTTTCACCATCAGACTTACTCTGTCTGCTATATTTTCTCCAGGACAAATTGTGTCTGTTATGGTTTTTTTTTTAGATTTATATAGTATGGCAAATGATGAAGTTTTAATGTTACAATCATTACATTTCATTGATCATTTTTAAGAGTGCCCTAAAAAGGAATTACTTTCTTGATTAGCCACTGCTAACTTAGGTTTTTTTCCTCTGAGTACACTGTATCCTGGGGTAAATGTACTATAGCGGCTCAGATCATGCTGGCTGCTATAGCTCTTCCTGCTTTGCTCTTTTTATTGAGGCAAAGCAGGAAGCAGTAGTGCCGAGATTTATTAACATCTCGGCTGCTGGAAGGGGGAGTTAAAATTTCTCCCTCCGGTGATGCCTTTCAGACCCCCACAGTGCATCAACGTAGTGCTGATGCGCTGTCCCACTCCATGCCGGCTCCAGTGGGTATGCATCAGATCTTGCAACCATGGCGAGACCTCACATGCCGCCTGGAATCCGCAGCAGCAATTACAGTGGCTGTGAAAGGAGCAACGACACCTGCAGCTGTCAAAATCGATAGCTGCAGGTGTTGGAACTGTCAGTGCTACTGACCATTTTTGCATTGCCCCACACATTGCCCTGCACTTAAAGATAGCAGAGCCAATAATGACACATACCGCAGCATTCATACATGAGGGAGAAGCAGTATCAGCACACATAACGTACACTGAAACCACTTCTCCCCCATATCACCACATAATACATCTATCCCTCTATTTCTAGGAGCTCCACCAACACTGAATTACATTCCAGGCGGACAATAACCCACAACATTTTTGTGAGATTATTTATTATTAATAATCTGGTGAAAGATCTCTTTCTTCTATTCAGCTCAAAGTTAGTATGTGAACAGCTGATTACATTTGTGTCCTCACATATCTTTACATCACAGCTTCCTATTCTCTGTAATGCGTACCATAGCGTGATATTGCGGCCGCAGACAGTGGGGTAGCAGTGCCCCCACTGCACAACATTACAGGGGTAGCCAGCGGCACTTATTAGGAATCAGTAGCGGGGAGCTATGCTCCCGCAACCTGTTCTAATTAGCTGTGTTTAACTGTGGCATTTGCAGAAGTGTGCTTACACATTGCGGCAGCGCCATGTCATGAAGCCATGTCTGGCAAAAGTGTGTGAGGACACACCTGTAGTTAAAATATTTAACTAAAGTATAGGGTAGGTAACTTAAGCAGTTTCAATGTCTGTTTGTACTTTCAATTATCAGCAATATTCCATCTAGTCAGTGTTTTCACCTTATCAGCCACCTTTTATCTTAGAACAAAGTGTACATCACTCTTTCCTTGCTCATGGACTTTGAGAAAAACTATAACTACTATCCAATATCAATAGCAGGGAGGCAATCTGGTAATTGTAGGCTGACAAGCAAGGTCATTACAATCAGTCAACAGAGTACAGCATCAAAAGGCACAAAGTAGGATTAGAAACATGTACAGATTGAATGCAGTAGCAATATCTTAGTACAGTAGTTCCCAAACTCGGTCCTCAACACACCCAAACAGTCCAGGTTTTAAGGATATCCATGCTTAAGAGAGGGTGACTTAGTACCTCAATCAATTTAATTGCACCATTTGCGCAAAGTGAGTTTGGATAAACCCTGGCTTAGTAGACAAATGCAAGTAAATAATCTATATAAAGAAAAGGCAAAACTCACTGATTGACTCATCACAAAATCTCTTAAACCACAAGGCCTACAATCTTGAAACTTGGCAGGTAGATTCTCCTTAAGGGCCTAATTCTGAGTTGATCGCAGCATCAAATTTGTTAGCAGTTGGGCAAAACCATGTGCACTGCAGGGGGGGGCAGATATAACATTTGCAGAGAGAGTTAGATTTGGGTGGGTTATTTTGTTTCTGTGCAGGGTAAATACTGGCTGCTTTATTTTTACACTGCATTTTAGATTTCACTTTGAACATGCCACACCCAAATCTAATTCTCCCTGCACGTTATATCTGCCCTCCCTGCAGTGCACATGGTTTTGCCCAACTGCTAACAAATTTGATGCTGCGATCAACTCAGAATTAGGCCCTAAGTCCCAGGTGCTTGCTAAGAACCGGTTTTAAAAATGTCACTGTCCATCCACGGAAATCGCCAAAAATGGATGTGTGTATGTATGTATGTATGTATGTATGTATGTATGTATGTATGTATGTGTATATATATATATATATATATATATATATGTTCCAGCATAACTCCGGAATGCCTGCAGCAATTTACACCAAACTTGGTACAGATATGACTTACAATCTGGGAACAAACACTGTGGGGGTAACACACCCATAGCACCCCTAGAAGAGGGGACAGCAGCACAGAGTATATCAGGAGACAGCATAACTCCGTAATTCCTGCAGCAATTTACACCAAACTTGGTACACTTATGACTTACAATTTGGGAACAAACACTGTGGGGGTAAGAAACCCCTAGCACCCTTAGAGGGGGACAGTAGCACAAAGTATATCAGGACACAGCATAACTCCGGAATGCCTGCAGCAATTTTCACCAAACTTGGTACACCTATGATTTACAATCTGGGAACAAACACTGTGGGGGTAACACACCCCTAGCACCCCTAGAAGAGGGGACAGCAGCAAAGAGTATATAAGGAGACAGCATAACTCCGGAATTCCTGCAGCAATTTACACCAAACTTGGTACAGATATGACTTACAATCTGGGAACAAACACTGTGGGGGTAACACACCCATAGCACCCCTAGAAGAGGGGACAGCAGCACAGAGTATATCAGGAGACAGCATAACTCCGTAATTCCTGCAGCAATTTACACCAAACTTGGTACACTTATGACTTACAATTTGGGAACAAACACTGTGGGGGTAAGACACCCCTAGCACCCTTAGAGGGGACAGTAGCACAAAGTATATCAGGACACAGCATAACTCCGGAATGCCTGCAGCAATTTTCACCAAACTTGGTACACCTATGACTTACAATCTGGGAACAAACACTGTGGGGGGAAGACACCCCTAGCACCCCTAGGGGTGTGCCAGCAGCAAAGACTATATCAGGACATGAATGATATGTCAGTGATGACAGGGCTGCATGTGACAGTGTCAGTGACATGATGTGAGGAGGGGAATGGAGGTAGCACGAACCCACACACTGAAAGTTATTTAGTGGAAGTAGCCGGGTCCCCCAGCAGCACAGAGTATATCAGGAGATGCATAATGTGATGCGCTATATAAGAAACTGTAAATAAAACAATCATTTCATTGGTGTAAATTGCTCCAAGCATTCCAGAGTAATGCTGTCGACTGAAATACTCTGCACTGCTTCCTCACCCCTAGGGGTGCTAGGGGTGTCTTACCCCCTCAGTGTTTGTTCCCAGATTGTAAGTCATATGTGTACCAAGTGTGGTGTAAATTGGTAAAGGCATTCAGAAGTTATGCTGTCTTTTGATATACTCTGTGCTCTTGTCCCACCCCTAGGGGTGCTAGGGGTATCTTACCCTCACAGTGTTTGTTCCCAGATTGTAAGTCATATGTGTACCAAGTTTGTTGTAAATTGCTCAAGGCATTCCAGAGTTATGCCGTCTCCAGAAATACTCTGTGCTGCTGACTCACCCCTAGGGGTGCTATGGGTGTCTCCCCCCACAGTGTTTGTTCCCAGATTGTAAGTGATAGGTGTACCAAGTTTGGTGTAAATTGGTCCAGGCATTCCAGAGTTATGCTGTCTCCTGATATACTATGTGCTGCTGTCACCCCTCTAGGGGTGCTAGGGGTGTCTTACCCCCACAGTGTTTGCTCCCAGATTGTAAATCATATGTGTACCAAGTTTGGTATAAATTGCTGCAGGCATCCTGGAGTTATGCTGTCTCCTGATATATTCTGTGCTGCTGTCACCACCTTCCCCCCAGGGGTGCTAGGCTTGTGTTAGCCCAACAGTGTTTGTTCCCAGGTTGTAAGTCATATGTGTACCTAGTTTTGTGTAAAATGCTGCAGGCATTCCGGAGTTATGCTGGAATATATATATATATATATATATATATATATATATATACACAGCAACACAATTTTTGAGAGTCACTCCTCGGCTTTGTAAATAATTTCCACAGCTACAAAAGCATGCAGTTGTAGCTGTGGAAATTATTTACAAAGCCGAGGAGTGCCTCTCAAAAATTGTGTTGATGTACATTGTGCCCTAGAGGTTCGGAGGGGGCACCCAGGTACTATCTGTTACTGTTTTATGGCGTGCCGGTCAAAACTGCTGGATTATATATATATATATATATATGTATATATATATATATATATATATACACACACACACACATACATACATACATACATACATACATACATACATACATACATACATAAATTTTTGCCGATTTCCGTGGATGGACAGTGACTTTTGTAAACCGGTTCTTAGCAAGCACCTGGGACATAAGGAGAAGCTACCTGCCAAGTTTCAAGATTGTAGGCCTTGTGGTTTAAGATATTTTGTGATGAGTCAACTAGTGAGTCAATCTCCTTTTTTTTTTGCCTTTTGTATATATATATATATATATATACAGATTATTTAATGACACATTTTTATTTTACTATATTTTATCTATGAATTTAATTATTAAACATTATAATATTATTATAAAATATTCAAAATGTAATTATTAAAAAACACAATTCAGTATTACAGTACACAGCAATAGTAAAGTGCATTAAGTTAATATTAATTATTTAACTAGTCATTAAATAAAATATTTTTATTTTTGAGTCCCGCTATTATTTTGTTTCATATGGAAAGATTATAAACTATTAATCGTACATTTAAGCATCTGGGAACACTTTTGAGCTACAAGGTTCTGACCTACCAGAACAAGAAAAATATTTTTAAATTTCTGGAGCTTCAGTACTGTATATGAATAGTAGTAAATAAATATAAATCTGTTTTAGGACAAGAACACTGCACAGGTTATACAGTTACCACTTGATAGCTATCTATAATGTGATGATCTATTTGTTCTTACTACCAAATTCCTGATAAACTGATTCAGTCTAAATATGCTGAGAGAACTTACCCTTGGCTCTGTCCCCAGTCGCTGCGTGCACACAGGTGTGGGTGATTTGGATCTGGAGAGTACCCATCGTGGCAGCTGCATTCACCTATGAACACATAGGAGAAACACACTCAAGTATCTACAAGTCATTAAAAAAAAAATTGAAAGAGATTTTCAGTAAATAGGTGGTGATATTTAGCAAAGCTTGGAGAGAGATGCCAACCAATCAGCTTTTTTTTTTTCTTTTTTTTTCAAACACAGCCTGTAAAATGACAGAAGTTTATTGGTTGCTACTTTATCCCTCTCCACTTTATCTGGCTCCAAGCATTGATAAATGTCCCCCATAGCCTCTAATTTTCAGATTTATGGTTTAAGGGGGAAATTCAATTAGCAGCAATGACCTGTTTTAGCATGTAAAGGTTGTTTTTTTTGTTTTGCTTTTTTGCGATAGGTGAATTTCAGGCTATTCAATTAGTTGTGGCAGTTAACGTGCTATAATTAATGCAAATTGTTGCAAATTATTATTATTAGAGTACCCCTGAGCAGGTGCAAAGATTTGAAAGTCCCTATATTAAGGTAAAACTTTGGGAACTTGTTCCAGAAGCATTGGGACACACTCCCTAATGTTTAATTAGGTGGTTAGAATTATTAAATTATCCTAATTTGGCCAATAACTACATATTATTTTTGGGGTGAAATTCTGTAAAGTGCAGAATAATGGGTTACAAGATGTGGGACAGGTATATGGGGGTATTTTTAACATTGCAGGTGTTTACAGGTGTTTTTGGCTTAAAATAACACAAATACATACTCATGGTGCCCACACACGGTGCAATTATCATGTGCGATTTGATCTTTTAAGTTCAAATCGCATCGTGTCTAGTTCAAATCATACCGTGTTTATTTTTCCTTGCGATGTGATGTGCTCTCCCGCGTAGTCAATATCGCAAGGCATAACAGTATTTGCAGTCAGGTATTTTTGTACTACATCACACACATTACATATTGTAGTGTAGTAAAAATTGGGTGTAGTTCAAATCGCATGTAGTTCAAATCGCATACCTCTTAGTCCTGATCGCATAGCACACATTGTATATGCTGGCAGAGTGTACAGGGCTATCTGGTGCATTGAGGTCAGTCCACACACTTAGTGGCTTAAACAGTAATGCAGGTTTATTTAGAGTACACAGGTGACTCAGATGTAACACTGATAGCTGTAATCAGGAGCCCATATATCACACAAGCTAAAAGCATTAGGTAGTGGTACTTATCAGGAGATGTCTGTGGTGGTAAAGCATGGAGGACTGCACAGCCGTGCAGTCTGTCTCCCAGCTGTAGAGAAGATAACATGATGCATGCACTGGAACACTGAGTCTCTGTAGCTAAGCTCTGCTCCCAGTCTCAGCTCTGCACACTTGTACCGGGACTCTGTCTCTCAGTCTCTGTCACACTCTCCTCACTCTCCCTGAGATGGAGGAACAGGAAACTACATCATATAACTCTGCCTCTGAGTGATTCCTGGCACTAGAGGTCTAACACTAGGGGATGCACCCATATACTGGTACACAGAAGGAGACAGGTACAGCGCACCATACCCCAACACTCCCACTTGCTTAAGACTGTCTCCGGTCACTAGTTTAAAGAACATGACATTGTATCAAACAAATCAATAAAGTCACTCCTGTAACCGAAAACATAACATGAAGAAAAACCAGTAAGACTAAATCAACATTAACTATATTCTAGTCCACATTCCATCAGGAATGCAAGTAGCTAGTGTGATGGCAGTCCTTTTGTCAACATGTCAGCAATATTTTCTTAACTTGCAACATATTCCACATTGACAGATTTGTTTTCTAACGACTCACGAATGAAATTATGTCTTATAGCATTACGCTTAGACCGTCCATGATGCTTTGTGCTACAAGAAAGATCAATTGCTCCCTTGTTATCACACTTTATGTTGATGATCTGTGGTAAGGAAGAGCTAATTCACATAAAGTCTGTTTTATTCAAAGCGCTTCTTTTGAAATTTTTGTGAGCGCCGTGTACTCTGCCTCAGTTGTAGAAAGAGCAACTGTGGGTTGTTTCCTACTTGCCAAGCTTATGGCTGCGCCTGCCAGTGCAAACAGGTATCCAGTATAAGAACGTCTATCATCCTCATCTGATCCCCATTCGGCGTCACAGAATACTTTTAAGCTAGTATCTGATGATCTTGTAAATTTCAGCTTTAGTAAACTTGTACCTTTGAGGTACCTTAGTATTCTCTTTACTGCAATCCAGTGTTGTCTCCCAGGATTACTTGTGAATTTGTGAATTGTCTTGCCCGACTCACTGCATGTGTGATGTCAGGACGTGTCCCAATGCTTGCATACATCAATCTACCACTTTTATCAATGGGAGTACTTACTGGTTTTGCATCTGTCATTCTGTACTTGGAAATGATTGCCTCAATGTACTGTATGTTTGTTGGTCAATTGTGACAGTTCCCTCTTGCAGGTTTTGTACAATTTCTCATACGTCCTAGAGGATGCTGGGGTCCACTTCAGTACCATGGGGGTATAGACGGTGCTGCAGGAGCCATGGGCACTTTAAGACTTTTTCAGAGTGTGAACTGGCTCCTCCCTCTATGCCCCTCCTCCAGACCTCAGTTTAGAAAATGTGCCCCAGCAGACTGGTCGCACCCTAGTGGAGCTCTACTGAGTTTCACTAAAAGACTTTATGTTAGGTTTTTTATTTTCAGGGAGGCTGCTGGCAACAGTCTCCCTGCTTCGTGGGACTTAGGGGGAAGAAGTAGGAACCAACTTCCTAAAAAGTTTCATGGCTCTGCTTCTGCTGACAGGACACCATTAGCTCCTGAAGGGTACTGAACACTAGCTGCGGCTATGCGCTCACTCCCACAGCATGCCGTCACCCCCCTAACAGAGCCAGAAGTCAGAAGACTGGTGAGTAGTATTACCGGAGGTCTGCGGAGAGGGATCTCCAGTCATCGTGATGGTTTAAGGTACCGCGCAGTGAGCGGGAACGCTGCGCGAACATGGTATCCATAACACAGTGAAACCTACTCTCACTGGCAAAAGGTGGCATATAATGCTGTGGCACAGTCCTACACCCCCACCAGTATAAATATCTAGTTCAATAGCTGAGGAAAAACGCGCCATTGCAGGTGGCTGGGCTTCTTCCTCAGGCAGCCAGCACACTGCTCAGTGCCATTTTCTTCCAGCAAAAAGCAGGGGAAGAAACCAGGGACGTGCAGTCAGAGGAGGCAGGGGAGGCAGTGCCTCCCCTGTCATAATGATTAAAACAATAAAAAGAAGATATTTATAGCACCGATTCTGTGATAAATATCTTCTTTTATTATTCTAATCATTTCCCCCCTGTGTGTGTGGCTGCATGTGAGGCTGGGAGTCAGCAGGAGAGGTGCCTCCCACTGCTAACACTAAAAGTCCGGGCAGCGGGGGGCAGGCAGGGGGCAGGGCGAAGCAATGGGCTGTGAAAGCCCATTGAACATGCATGGGGAAGCGGAACCTATACTGGTGCCTCAATGACAGGGGCAGGCATTTAGCCCCGATGAATGCACGCCCCTGTCAGTCCCCCAGATGTGATTGGCCCAACGGATCCAGTGCTGGATCCACTGTCCAATCACCCACAGGCGGCGCTGGAGGCGTAAGTGGCGGCGCCTGTGTGCCTCCTGAGACTGAGTTTGGTGGCCGGGTAGGAATCCCCCCCTTTCCCCCTCATTCCTCCTCCGGCGCAGCACCTGTGTGCGCGGCTGGGTAGGAATCCCCCCCCTCGTTCCTCCTCCAGCGCAGCGCCTGTGTGCGGTGGCCGCCTGCTCAATCCCCACAGCCAGCAGCAGCACTCTCACCTGTCTGTGCTCCAACGTCCTCCCGCCTCAGTGAGTGCATAATATTCATTCATTTTCTCTCTCTCTCTCTCTCTCTCTTCTTACCCCCTCCTGTGGATTACTTCGTTTGTAAGTATCATTTTTATTTTTATAGGTACCCCTATTGGATTCTGCATGGACAAGTGGACGTGACCGGCGTGGGATGTACAGTTGTGCTCATATGTTTACATACCCAAGCAGAATTTGTGATTTTCTGGCCATTTGTCAGAGAATATGAATGATAACTCACAAACTTTTCTTTCACGCATAGTTAGTGGTTGGGTGAAGCCATTTATTGTCAAACAACTGTGTTTACTCTTTTTAAATCATAGGGCCTAATTCTGAGTTGATCGCAGCAGCAGATTTTTTAGCAGTTGGGCAAAACCTTGGGGGTCATTCCGATTTTCGCAATGGAGCGATTAAGGCAAAAATGCGCATGCGCATGGTACGCAGCGTGCATGCGCTAAGTATTTTTAGCACAAAACTTAGTAGATTTACTCAATTCCGAACGAAGAATTTTCATCATTGAAGTGATCGGAGTGTGATTGACAGGAAGTGGGTGTTTCTGGGCGGAAACTGATCGTTTTCTGGGAGTGTGCGGAAAAACGCAGGCATGCCAGGATAAAATGCAAGAGTGTCTGGAGAAACGGGGAGTGGCCGGCCGAACGCAGGGCGTGTTTGTGACGTCAAACTAGGAATAAAACGTGCTGAGCTGATCGCAGTGTAGGAGTAAGTCTCGAGTTACTCAGAAACTGCTAAGAATTATTTAATCGCAATTCTGCTAATCTTTCTTTCGCACTTCTGCTAAGCTAAGATACACTCCCAGAGGGCGGCGGCCTAGCGTGTGCAATGCTGCTAAAAGCAGCTAGCGAGCGAACAACTCGGAATGAGGGCCCATGTGCACTGCAGGGGGGTTAGATAAAACATTTATAGAGAGAGTTAGATTTGGGTGGGGTGTATTCAAACTGAAATCTAAATTGCAGTGTAAAAATAAAGCATCCAGTATTTACCCTGCACAGAAACAAAATACTCCACCCAAATCTAACTCTCTCTGCACATGTTATATCTGCCCCCCCCTGCAGTGCATATGGTTTTGCCCAATTGCTAACAATCTTGCTGCTGCGATCAACTCAGAATTACCCCCATAATGACAACAGAAACTACCTAAATGACCCTGATCAAAAGTTTACATACCCTGGAGATTTTGGCCCGATAACATGCACACAAGTTGACACAAACGGGTTTGAATGGCTACTAAAGGTAACCATCCTCACCTGTGATCTGTGTGTGTTTATAGATCTAGCACCAGCGATAGCGATGCGCGGGGCTGTGCATCGCTATCGTTGTGAGGGGTACACACCGAGAGATCACTGCTTAAAATCTAAATTTTAAGCAGCGATCGCTCCGTGAGTACCCCCTTTAGTGTGTTTTAATAAATTTGTACTTTCACGGTGTGTGTTTTGAGTTTTTATCTGGGTCTTTTTTCTTGTAGAGCTACAGGTACCAGTGGGCCATTTATATTCCTGCATGCTGGTACTTGAGGTTCCCCAAGTACCAGCAAGCGGGGGAGGCTTGCTGGGCCTTGTAGTTCCGCAACGAAAAACAATTTTTTTTTTTTTTTACACACTTATGGCTATCAGCCCGGCACCCACAGCCCAGGGGTGCTGGGGACAGCCTCAGGCTTCACCCCTGGACCTTAGGTGCCTGGAGGGAGGGGACCCCTTGATTTAAGGGGTCCCACTCCTCCAGGGAACCCTGGCCAGGGGAGACTAGTTGGGGGGGTAATGCCACGGGCACAGGGACCTACATAAATGTGTCCCCCAGCTGTGGCATTATGTCCCTGGCTAGTGGAGCCCGGTGCTGGTTTTAAATATACGGGGGACCCCTACATCTTTTGTCCCCCGTATTTTTGGAACCAGGACCGGACAGAGACCCCTGTGCTGGTTGTCTAAATACGAGGAACCCCTGTGCAATTTTTTCCCAGTATTTAAACAACCAGGACCGGCTCAAAGAGCCCAAGGATGGTTATACTTAGGAGGGGGGACCTCACACATTTTTTTTTTACATTTTGTAACCCATTCAGACCCTTTTCCATTAAGTTAATGGAAGCCCTGGACCACAAAATTGCATTCATGTCCTCCTCCCACTCCCTTCCCAGTCCCAAACACTAATTTTTTTTTCTATAAAAATGTACAATATATCACAAGTATGATGAGCAGGCAGGCAGCGGGCATTGGCGGTATCGGACTGAGATGCAAATTAGTGGCGGAGGGCTAGGTCAGTTGATGGTGGGCGAGTTTGTAAGCCATTGGCGGTGGCAGCGGGCAGCGGCTCAGAGGCAGAAGTGGGCATTGGCTCGGCGGCGGTAGGGGTCATTGGCAGGATTCAGTGGACATTATGGCTGTTGTGCCTCACCAGCCACTGACCTCACCGCACGTCACTGGAAGAAACGCTGATCCTCCTCTCAACTTCTGATTCTAGTATCAGGGTGCAAAAAGGGGGGGGGGAGTGTATATTGTGGTAGTATAACCTATTAGTGGAAATATATATAGCGCGGAAAGTATCTGTGTACAAAGTACACGACACAGGGATTTTTTCTTTAGGCGCTGAGTTGTGGACTGGCAATTCCTTTCTGTGTCCCTCTGACAGATTTTACTGTGGGTCTGTCCCCTATGAGCCCTGGAGTGTCTGTGGTGTGATTGTGCACGTGTGTGACATGTCTGAGGCAGGGAGCTCTTCCACCTTTGGGAGCCATTTTAGGGACACAGAGTTGTAATGTGGTGGCGCTGCTGTCGCACCAAGAGCCTGACTGGGTGAAAGAATTACGTGATAGTGTGAATCATATCAGTAAGAGATTGGATAAGTCTGAGTCTCATGCAGAAAGCTGAGGAAAATCTGTCGAAGATGTGATTTTTAATAGTTATGCCTTTTCATCCACAGGGGACCCCTCTGGGTCACATAAAACGTCATTTGCACAAGTAGTACAAACTGATACCGACACGGACTCTGATTCCTGTGTCAACACTAGTGATTCCAGGGGAATAGATCCAAAGTTAGTGAAAAACATTCAATACATGATTGTTGCTATAAAGGAAGCGTTAGAAGTTACAGAGCCCCTCATTTACCACAGGAGAAGGCTTACTTTAATAATGAAAAGAAAATTAATGTAACTTTCCCTCCATCTCATGTGCTGAACAGTCTCTTTGAGGAAGTATGGTTAACACGAAAAGAAATTTCAGATTTCCAAAAGTATTCAGGCAGCTTACCCTTTCCCTGCAGAAGACAGGAAAAGGTGGGAGTCACCCCCCATTTTAGACAGTGCCCTGTCACGGTTAATGAAGAAGGTGATTCTCCCTGCGCCTGGGACAGCTTCACTTAAGGAGCCGGCAGACTGCAAGTTAGAGAATACATTGTAATCTATTTATGTGGCCAATGGGACACTACTCAGGCCTACCATTGCCTGTGCGTGGGTGAGTAGCACTATTGAAAAGTGGTCAGAAAACTTGTCATCAGACATTGACACAATAGATAGAGACGAGTTACTCCTAACGTTAGGTCATATCAAAGATGCTGCTGCGTACATGCTAGAAGCCATGAAAGCTATTGGTCTCTTGGGATCAAGAGCCGTTACCATGGCAATCTCAGCATGGAGGGCGTTGTGGATTCGCCAATGGAATGCTGACGCAGATTCCAAAAGGAATATGGAGGTTCTCCCGTATGAAGGTGAGGCCTTGTTTGGAGATAGGCTGGATGCATTAGTTTCTGCGGCTACTGCAGGTAAGTCAACATTCTTGCCTAATGCTCCTGCGCCGGCGGAAAAGACACATCACTCTCAGATGCAGTCCCTTCGACCCAATAATTACAAAGGGTAAAGGTTCTCCTTTCTTTGCGGGTAAAAGAAGGGGAAAAGGGAAAAAAGTCCACAGTGTCTCCAGGATCACAGGAGCAGAAATCAACCTCTGACAAATCTTCAGCATGACGCTGGGGTTCTCTTGCGGGAGTCCACTCAGGTGGGGAGCTAGTCTGAAACTCTTCATTCAGTTCTGGGTTCAATCTGGCCTGGACCCGTGGGTCTTACAAATAGTGTCCCATGGGTACAAACTGGAGTTTCAAGACATTCCCCTGTGCTGATTTTTTTTTTTCAAATCGACCTTACCAGCTTCTATCCCAGACAGGGAAGTGGTAGCAGCAACAATACAAAAAACTGTGTCAGGATCAAGTCATTGTCCTGGTTCCCTTGTTACAACAAGGAGAAGGGTTTTACTCAAGCCTATTCCCAGTTCCGAAGCCGGACGGCTCGGTCAGACCGATTCTAAACCTGAAAACTCTGAATCTCTACCTGCAAGGCTTCAAGTTCAAGATGGAATCTCTGAGTGCAGTGATTTCCAGTCTGGAGGAAGGGGACTTCATGGTGTCAGTGGACATAAGAGATGCCTACTTACATGTTCCCATTTATCCTCCACATCAAGCTTATCTGAGATTCGCAATACAGGATTGTCATTACCAATTTCAGACGCTGCCGTTTGGACTCTCCACGGCATCGAGGGTGTTCACCAAAGTGATGGCGGAGATGATGGTCCTCCTTTGACAGCAAGGAGTCAATATGATTCCTTACCTGGACGATCTCCGGATAAAAACGAAGTCCAGGGAAAGGTTGGTGCAGAACATTGCACTCTCCCTGACAGTACTTCAACAACACAGTTGGATCATAAATTTTCCAAAGTCACAGTTGGAACCGACGACAAGATTGTCCTTTCTGGGGATGATATTGGACACAGAAGTAACATAGTAACATAGTATCTGAGGTTGAAAAAAAGACAATTGTCCACCGAGTTCAACCTATTTGTGGTCTCCAATGCATGGTGATTTGACTAAAATTTCTGACTGATGCTGCTGTCAGCCGTTGCATTTTATCCCTATTTATAGTAACTATAATGCATGACTATGCACCATACCCCTGGATATCCTTATTTATCTAATCCATTCTTAAAGGTGTTGACAGATTCCGCCATTACAACTCCCTCGGACAGGGTATTCCAAACACGTATTGTCCTTACCGTGAAAAAGCCTTTACGGCGTATTGTGCGGAATCTCCTCTTATCTAACCTGAGCGAGTGTCCACGAGTCCTCTGTGTTGATCTAACCAAAAACAGGTCCCGCACAAGCTCTGTGTATTGTCCCCTTATATATTTGTAGATGTTGATCATATCCCCTCTTAGTCTCCGCTTTTCCAATGTAAACATGCCTAGTCTTTCAAGCCTTTCCTTGTACTCCATCGTCTCCATGCCCTTAATTAGTTTGGTCGCCCTCCTCTGTACCTTTTCTAGCTCCAGGATATCCTTTTTGTAGTACGGTGCACAGAATTGTACACAGTATTCAAGGTGTGGCCTCACTAGTGATTTATATAACGGGAGTATAATACTCTCGTCCCTAGCATCAATACCCTGTTTTATGCATGCTAATATCTTATTAGCCTTCTTTGCTGCAGTCCTACTTTGGGTACTACTGCTTAGCTTGCTATCTATGAGGACACCTAAGTCCTTTTCCAGTACAGAATCCCCTAATTTTACCCCATTTAGTAGGTAGGTGTAATTTTTGTTCTTGTTACCACAGTACATTACCTTACACTTGTCTGTGTTGAAGCGCATTCTCCATTTGGCTGCCCATGCTTCTAATTTAACTAAATCGTTCTGAAGAGACTCGGCATCCTCCTCTGTATTTATAGCCTTACACAATTTGGTATCATCTGCAAAAATTGACACCATGCTCTCTAGACCTTCTGTTAGGTCATTAATGAAAATATTGAACAATAGCGGTCCTAATACTGAGCCTTGCGGCACACCACTTAGCACTTCAGTCCAAGTTGAAAAAGATCCATTAACCACAACGCGCTGCTCCCTATTATCTAACCAGTTTTTGACCCAAGTGCATATTGTGCTTCCTAGCCCTGATTCTTGTAGCTTGTAGATAAGTCTCATGTGTGGTACAGTATTGAACGCTTTGGCAAAGTCTAAAAAGATTACATCCACGTCTTTACCCTGATCTAAGTTTGCGCTTACTGTTTCATAAAAGCCAAGTAAGTTGGTTTGACAGGATCTGTCCTTCATAAACCCATGTTGATTCCTTTTAATGACCTTATTGACTTCAAGGAACTTCTGAATACTATCTCTTAGAATACCTTCCAATACTTTCCCCACTATAGATGTAAGACTAACTGGTCTATAATTACCTGGTTCAGCTTTACTTCCCTTTTTTAATATATGCACTACTTCCGCTATATGCCAGTCTTTGGGAACCATACCTGATATAACTGAATCCTTAAAGATCAAAGATAGCGGTTTTGCCAGTTCAGAGTGAAGCTCCATTAGAACCCTTGGGTGAATACCATCGGGCCCTGGTGATTTATTAATCTTTAAATGTTTTAATCGGTCACAGACTACTTCCTCGCTTAAATAAGTACCAATCAGTGGGATATTCTCATTATTGAGATTGTGTGTCAGTCCCTGAATTGGGTCCTCTCTAGTGAATACTGTTGAAAAAAACTCATTTAGTGTGTCCGCTATGTCATTATCATTTTTGCTTAAGACTCCCAACTTGTCTTTTAAAGGGCCTATGCTCTCCTTCTTTAATCTCTTGCTATTAATGTATTTAAAGAATTTTTTGGGATTCGCTTTGCTTTCCTTTGCTACTAGTTTTTCAGTTTCTACTTTAGCCGCTCTTATTTCCTTCTTTCAAATTTTGTTACATTCCTTATAGTGCTGAAATGACTCTGCTTCCCTGTCAGATTTGTATTTTTTAAATGCTCGCCTTTTCTTGCCCATAAGTTCCTTAATCTTTTTGTTAAGCCACATCGGTTTATGATTTTTATTCCTTTTTTTGCTGCTCATAGGAATAAATTTGAGTGTATTTTTAGCTAGCAGGAATTTTAGTACCTCCCATTTCTCTGTAGTATTTTTTCCTAAAAACAAACCTTTCCATTCAATATCCCTGAAAAATACCCTCATCTTTTCAAAATTTGCTTTGCTAAAGTTTAGAGTCCTAGTTGAGCCAGTATAGGGCTGTTTATGGAAACTGATATTGAATGTGACCATATTGTAGAGTGTATTTCTTCCAGTAGAAAAAGGCTCTGGAAATCCAGAGAATGGTCAAACGAATTCTGAAACCAACAAGAGTGTCAATTCATCAATGCATTCGGTTGTTGGGAAACATGGTAGCGGCCTACGAGGCCATACAGTTTGTCCGATTCCATGCCAGAGTATTCCAGTGGGACCTGTTGGACAAGTGGTCCGGATCCCATCTCCACATGCGTCAGAGGGTAATCCTGTCATTCAAAGCCACAATTTTGCTTCTGTTTTGGCTACACAGTTCTCACCTACGAGAGGGTCGCAGGTTCGGGATTCAGGACTGGGTCCTAGTAACCACGGATGCAAGTCTCCGAGGCTGGGGACCAGTCACCAGTCACACAGGGAGAAAAGCTTCCAAGGAAGATGGTCAAGTCAAGAAACTGTTAGGCGCCGGGGTCCGCTCGTCGGTGCGGCCCGGCGCCTAGCAACCAGGGACGCCGTACGCGGACAGCCGCCGGCTCCCTGGCAACGCTGGACGCCGGGCGCACTGAGCCGCACGGACCCTAGCAACGGGGATGCCACTGAAGGACCGCGTTCCCCGTTGCTGGGTCCAGGGTTTAATGAACCTACACCTGTTTCCTGGCCGTGCAGCAAGGCAGCTGCACGGCATGTAGGTAATTAGCCCTGTCAGCACCTGATTGGAGGACTCCTGTTCATATGCACTCTCAGGGCTTCTCACAGACGCCGGTAATAGCTTCCTGCATGCTGTCTCTGTTTGCTGAGAGTCTGTTCCAGTCTTGCTGTATCCGGTCATTCCAGTATTCGGAAGTCCTGAACTCGGAAGTTGTCATCTTATTCCTGGAGTCCTGACTAATCACTGTATAACATCCAGTGGTGTTCGTGAGTCGCGGCTTTGCCGTGTGTTGCGGCTTGTCCGCTTTATTATTTATTATTTGTGTTTTGGAGCATTTCGCGGAGGGTTCCGCTTCCACAGGTCCACTCTGGTATCCAGCGGTGCTGGGTAGGAGTATTGGACAAGTGGATTTTGGTTGTCCTTTTCCCTGGCGGGTTTCCGCACATACTTCAGGTTTTGTTAGTTAGCTTGTTGCCCCTGGCCTGTTGTCAGTCAGAGGTCCTCTTGTTATCATCCTGCCTCGGATTTCCCTTTGTCTCTCACTAAGACCGGGGGGCACCGGAGTTGGGCAGACATAATCCGCCCTTCAAACGTGGCTGCCAGGGGCTCAAGAAACCATAGTCTCGCAGGGGATTTCCGATAGCACGGGTGAGACAATAGAGTTAGGGCGCCAGGGGCAACTAGTCTTTCCTGCTCCCGTTACCTGCATTCCATTCCAGCGCTCTGGTCCTTGTCATAAAATCTCCTCTGGTCAGGAGTGCTGGAATCATAACATTATTACCGGCCATACCAAAACTTAAAATTAAACGGAGTTTAATTTTTTCTTATTCAGTTTTTGTAAGAAATTGTCGGCCTCATGAATCCAACAGGGTTAGGACCAAATCCTGGTCAGCTCTTAGTCAGTCAGATTCAAGAACTTACTCAGATGGTTCAGGATCTTTCCCTTCAGGTGAAGTCGCAGGAAGATCTTTTACGAACTTCCCCGAGGGTAGTTCCTGAACCAAAAATGCATTTGCCTGACCGTTTTTCTGGTGATAGAAAAGAGTTTTTTAATTTTAAAGAATCCTGTAAACTTTATTTTCGTTTAAGACCGATCTCCTCGGGTACTGAATCTCAGCGGGTCGGGATTATTATTTCTTTGCTCCAGGGGGATCTCCAGACTTGGGCATTTGGTTTAAAAGCAGATGATCCGGTGTTTTTGTCAGTAGACGCTTTTTTTGGGTCTTTAGGACTGTTATATGATGACCCTGATAGAGAGGCATCCGCTGAAGGTCAATTGCGCGCTCTCAGACAGGGTAGGAATCCTGCAGAGGTTTATTGTACGGAGTTTCGCCGGTGGTCGAACGACTGTGGCTGGAATGACCCAGCCCTGCACAGTCAGTTTCGCCTCGGCTTATCAGAATCTATTAAAGACAGTCTCCTCCAGTATCCCGCTCCTGAGACTCTCGATAAACTCATGGAGCTTTCTATTAAGATTGATCGTCGTCTCAGAGAGCGGAAGGCTGAAAAAGGAGCATCGGTCAGGTCATCTCCATGTGTATATTCCATCCCTGAGGACATAGAGGAGCCCATGCAGATGGGTCTCTCCCGGTTGTCTCCTGAAGAGAGAGCCAGAAGGCAAAACTCTGGTCTTTGTTTGTACTGTGGGGGTAAGGGACATTTTGCTCGTAATTGTCCGAATAAGTCGGGAAACGCCTTGACCAGGTGAATTGTGAGGGGGTTCACCTAGGTCTGCAGCTTATCTCCTCGAATAACTCCTTTTTAGTCCCAGCTAAGGTTTCCTTTGGCAGCCTCAGTTCCTCGGTGTCGGCTTTTGTCGACAGTGGAGCCGCAGGAAACTTTATGGATTTAACTTGGGCTAAGGCCTTAGGCATTCCTCAGTTATCTTTGGGTAGGTGTGTCACCATGCATGGCTTAGATGGGAGTCCACTGTCCAATGGGGTTATTTCCCTCTGTACACCCCCTGTACTACTTACGGTAGGAGCTCTTCATTCTGAAAAAATCGAGTTCTTCCTTACCCATTGCCCAGCAGTTCCAGTGGTTCTGGGTCACCCTTGGCTGGCCTTTCACAATCCCACCATTGATTGGCGGTCAGGGGAGATTTCTCAATGGGGTGCCTTCTGTGATAAGGAATGTATTTAGTTTCCAGTCAGAATAGCTGCTGCCATTCCTGAACTCATTTCCGTGGAGTACCAGGAGTTTGCTGATGTGTTCTCCAAGGGCAATGCAGACATTCTGCCTCCCCATCGGCCTTATGATTGCGCCATTGAGCTAATTCCTGGTGCCGCATTGCCAAAGGGAAGGTTATATGCTTTATCCGGGCCAGAAACTGCGGCCATGAATGACTATGTTAAAGAGAGCCTAGGGAAAGGATTTATTAGGCCATCTAAATCTCCTTTAAGTGCAGGCTTCTTCTTTGTGGAGAAAAAGGATGGCTCGCTCAGACGTTGCATTGACTATAGAGCCCTAAATAAAATCTCAGTTAAAAATACTTATCCTCTGCCGCTGATTTCTGTCCTCTTTGATCAGCTGCGTTCGGCTGTGATTTTTTCCAAAATTGATCTAAGAGGAGCGTATAACCTCATCCGAATCAGGTCCGGAGATGAGTGGAAGACAGCCTTCAGTACTCAGTCGGGTCACTACGAGTACCTAGTGATGCCGTTCGGCTTGTCTAACGCTCCAGCAGTTTTCCAGGACCTCATTAACGATGTGCTCCGTGACTTCCTAGGGAAATTTGTGGTCGTTTACTTAGACGACATCCTGATTTATTCTGACACTATTGAACAACATGTTACCCAGGTGCGTCAGGTTCTTCAAAAGTTACGTGAGAATCATCTATATGCCAAACTGGAAAAATGCGAGTTTCATGTCACGGAGGTATCTTTTTTAGGGTACATTATTTCCCCTCGGGGATTTTTCATGGAACCAAAGAAGCTCCAGGCCATCCTTAGTTGGGCGCAACCCACCAATTTAAAAGCAATTCAGCACTTTTTAGGGTTTGCGAATTATTACAGGAGGTTCATTCATTCTTTTTCCGACCTGGTTGCTCCCATTGTGGCCCTGACAAAGAAAGGAGCGGATCCTACCAACTGGTCGCGTGAAGCGGAGTTGTCCTTTCGGGCCTTGAAACAAGCTTTTGTCTCGGCTCCAGTCCTCAGACATCCCAATCCAGGATTGCCCTTCGTTGTGGAGGTTGATGCCTCGGAGGTTGGAGTAGGGGCTATACTATCTCAAAAGGATCCAGAGTCTCTGGAACTACATCCTTGTGCCTTTATGTCCAGGAAATTCTCCTCCGCTGAATCCAACTATGACGTTGGTAACCGGGAATTACTGGCAATAAAATGGGCTTTTGAGGAGTGGAGGCATTGGCTGGAGGGAGCAACACATACCATTTCAGTATTGACTGACCATAAGAATCTGCAATACATCGAATCAGCTAAGCGGCTGAATGCCCGGCAGGCTCGTTGGGCTTTGTTCTTTACTCGTTTCAAATTTATTATAACTTTCAGGCCAGGTTCCAAGAATACCAAGGCAGATGCTCTGTCACGCAGTTTTCTTCCGGTTCATGATAACAGTCCTGTTACTCCCATACTTCCATCTTCAGTCATTTGGGCAGGCCTCACACAAGATTTATTTACCCAGTTAAAACAGCTTCAACACCAAACTCCTGGAAATACTCCTGCTGGTCGTCTTTACGTCCCTGAGTTCTTGAGAGCTACTGTTTTGACTGAGTTCCATGATAACAAAGTTTCCGGGCATCCAGGGATCTCTAAGACATTGGAGTTAGTCTCCCGCTCAGTATGGTGGCCTGGTCTTTCTAAAGACGTTAAGGAGTTTGTTTCTTCATGTCAGGTTTGTGCACAGCATAAGGTTCCCCGTTCCTTGCCTATCGGGCAACTTATGCCCTTGAATGTCCCTCTCAGGCCATGGTCTCATATTTCCATGGATTTTGTGGTGGACCTTCCCCTTTCAGCTGGATGCAGAGTCATTTGGGTGGTAGTAGACCGTTTTAGCAAGATGGCTCATTTCATTGCCCTTCCCCGACTGCCATCTGCCCAAGGATTGGCAGTGTTGTTTCTCCGCCATGTTTTCAGACTTCATGGGTTGCCCACTGATATTGTTTCTGATCGGGGTCCACAATTCATTGCACAATTCTGGAAGTGTTTTTGTGCTTCATTAAAGATGAGATTGTCATTAACATCTGGTTATCACCCACAGTCCAACGGGCAAACCGAGCGAGTTAACCAATCATTGAAACAGTATTTGCGTTTGTACTCAGCCAAACTCCAGAATGATTGGTCCGAGTTTCTTCCATTGGCGGAGTTTGCTTACAATAATTCTTGTCATTCCTCCACCAACGTGTCTCCATTCTTTTCAGTTTTTGGTTTTCACCCCAGAGCTAATTCTTTTTTTCAACATTCCTCAGTTTCCTCGCTAACCTTAACCTCCCATCTCAGAGCCATTTGGAAAAAAGTGCACCTTGCTCTCAGAAAAGCGGCCTTTCGAGAGAAAAAATTTTCTGACCGGCTCCGACGTCCTTGCAATTTTAAGGTGGGAGATAGGGTATGGTTGTCGACTCGTAACATTAGACTTCGACAATCTTCAGCTAGGTTGGGACCCAAATTTATTGGACCATTTCATATCATTAAAAAAGTTAACCCAGTTGCTTTCCGGTTACGTTTACCAAAATCTCTTCGGATTGGTAATACGTTTCATTGCTCCCTGTTGAAGCCATACATTTCTTCCAGTAAATTTCCTCGGAAGATCTCTCAGGGAAGATCTCCAGTGGATGTACAGGGACAACAGGAGTTCCTGGTGGAGAAGGTTCTCGATTCCAAGTTGTCCAGGGGCCGGCTTTATTTTCTGGTTCACTGGAGAGGTTATGGTCCAGAGGAAAGGTCCTGGGTCCTAGATAAGGATCTTCATGCCCCAAGGCTTAAGAGGGCATTTTTTCGGGAATTTCCTTGGAAGCCTGGCTTTAGGGGTTCCTTGACCCCTCCTCAAGGGGGGGTACTGTTAGGCGCCGGGGTCCGCTCGTCGGTGCGGCCCGGCGCCTAGCAACCAGGGACGCCGTACGCGGACAGCCGCCGGCTCCCTGGCAACGCTGGACGCCGGGCGCACTGAGCCGCACGGACCCTAGCAACGGGGACGCCACTGACGGACCGCGTTCCCCGTTGCTGGGTCCAGGGTTTAATGAACCTACACCTGTTTCCTGGCCGTGCAGCAAAGCAGCTGCACGGCATGTAGGTAATTAGCCCTGTCAGCACCTGATTGGAGGACTCCTGTTCATATGCACTCTCAGGGCTTCTCACAGACGCCGGTAATAGCTTCCTGCATGCTGTCTCTGTTTGCTGAGAGTCTGTTCCAGTCTTGCTGTATCCGGTCATTCCAGTATTCGGAAGTCCTGAACTCGGAAGTTGTCATCTTATTCCTGGAGTCCTGACTAATCACCGTATAACATCCAGTGGTGTTCGTGAGTCGCGGCTTTGCCGTGTGTTGCGGCTTGTCCGCTTTATTATTTATTATTTGTGTTTTGGAGCATTTCGCGGAGGGTTCCGCTTCCACATGTCCACTCTGGTATCCAGCGGTGCTGGGTAGGAGTATTGGACAAGTGGATTTTGGTTGTCCTTTTCCCTGGCGGGTTTCCGCACATACTTCAGGTTTTGTTAGTTAGCTTGTTGCCCCTGGCCTGTTGTCAGTCAGAGGTCCTCTTGTTATCATCCTGCCTCGGATTTCCCTTTGTCTCTCACTAAGACCGGGGGGCACCGGAGTTGGGCAGACATAATCCGCCCTTCAAACGTGGCTGCCAGGGGCTCAAGAAACCATAGTCTCGCAGGGGATTTCCGATAGCACGGGTGAGACAATAGAGTTAGGGCGCCAGGGGCAACTAGTCTTTCCTGCTCCCGTTACCTGCATTCCATTCCAGCGCTCTGGTCCTTGTCATAAAATCTCCTCTGGTCAGGAGTGCTGGAATCATAACAGAAACTTGTCTTCGCATAAACATTCTGGAGTTGAGAGCCATTTACAATGGCCTTCTACAAGCGGTGCATCTTCTTCAAGATCAACCCGTAAAGATCCAGTCGGACAATGTAACAGCAATTGCGTACATAAACCGTCAGGGCAGAACAAAAAGAAGAGCGGCAATGGCAGAGGTGACAAAGATCCTCCTCTGAGCAGAAAGACATGCAAGAGCTCTGTCAGCTATTTTCATTCCGTGAGTGGACAACTGGGAAGCAGAATGATCTCCATCCAGGAGAATGGGGCCTCCACAAAGAAGTCTTCGCAGAGGTGACAGGTCTTTGGGGGGTTTCCTCAAGTAGACATGATGACATCTCGTCTCAACAAGAAGCTTCAGAGATATTGTTCCAGGTCGAGAGACCCTCAAGCAATAGCAGTGGATGCACAATGACCCAGTGGATTTTTCGGTCCGTGTATGTCTTCCCTCCACTTCCACTCATACCGAAAGTTCTCAAGATTAAGACTTACCGCAGCAACGTTTGACGGCATGGCTGTTGATCGCCGGATCCTAGCCCGAAAGGGTATTCCTAAACAAGTCATTCTTGCTCTTATTAAGGCCAGGAAAGGATTAACGTCTAGACATTACCACTGTATTTGGAGAAAATAAGTGTCTTGGTGTGAAACCAAGAGGGTTCCAACGGAAAGGTTTCAGTTAGGACGTTTTCTCAATTTTTCTGCAGGCGGGTGTGGATGCGGGCCTACAATTGGGTTCAATCAAGGTCCAGTTTCGGCCTTGTCCGTTTTCTTTCAGAAACAATTGGCCTCCCTTCCAGAAGTTCAGACATACATGAAAGGGGTTCTGCACATCCAACCTCCATTTGTGCCTCTTAAGTGGCTCCATGGGATCTTAACGTGGTGTTGCAGTTCCTTCAATTGGATTGGTTTGAACATCTCCAGGAGATAGAGTTGAAGTTCTCACTTGGAAAGTGGTCATGCTGTTGGCCTTGGCATCCGCAAGGAGGGTGTCTGAGTTAGTGGCCTTGTTTCACAAGAGCCCTTACTTGATCTTCTATGAAGATAGGGCTGAGTTGAGAACTCGTCAGAATTTTATTCCAAAGGTGGTTTCTTCTATCCATATAAACCAACCTATTGTGGTGCCAGTGGCTACTGACACCTTCGCTGGTTCGAAGTCTCTGGATGTAGTTAGAGCTTTGAGTATTTATATCGAAAGAACAGCTTGGATACTGAAAACAGAGGCTCTGTTTTGTCCTGTATGTTCCCAACAAGATTGGGTGCCCTGCTTCTAAGCAGATTATTGAGCACTGGATCAGAGATACGATTCAGAACGCTCATTCCACGGCAGGATTGCCGATACCGAATTCAGTGAATGCCCATTCTACTGGAAAGGTGGGCTCATCCTGGGTGGCTGCCCAGGGGATCTCGGCATTACAACTTTGCCGAGAAGCTACTTGGTCAGGGACAAACACGTTTGCTAAGTTTTGCAGGTTTGACACCTTGGCCAATGAGGACCTAAAATTTGGTCAATCAGTGCTGCAGGGACATCCGCACTCTCCCGCCCGTACTGGGTCTTTGGTATAACCCCATGGTACTGAAGTGGACCCCAGCATCCTCTAGGACGTGTGAGAAAACAGAATTTTAATACCTACCGGTAAATCCTTTTCTCCTAGTCCGTAGAGGATGCTGGGCACCCAGCCCAGTGCGTACTTTACCTGCAGCTATTAATTTGTTGAAAAGGTTTTCAGCACGTTTGCTGTAATGTTCATGCCCGTTGGCATGTGTTTTGTTGAATGCCATGTTGAGCGGCATGGTTGAAGTGTGAGCTGGTATGAATCTCACCATTAACTTAAAAGTAAATCCTTTTCTCGAAATGTCCGTCTCCCTGGGCACAGTTCCTATACTGAGGTCTGGAGGAGGGGCATAGAGGGAGGAGCCAGTTCACACTCTGAAAAAGTCCTAAAGTGCCCATGGCTCCTGCGAAACCATCTATACCCCATGGTACTGAAGTGGACCCCAGCATCCTCTACGGACTAGGAGAAAAGGATTTACCGGTAGGTATTAAAATCCTGTTTTTCATACCTAATAGATGATTTGCAGGGCCTAGATCTTTCAACGTGAATCTTTGTTTAAGCTGGTGCTTGACATCAGTGATGTGATCTTCTTGACTTGACAAAAGTAAATCATCCACACAGACAGCTGTGATGAACAACTATTCTTTGATAGTTTTGTGATATAGGCAGTGATCAGTCTCTGACCTAACAAAGTTAATTTCTAGTAACGCTGCATCCAACTTTACATATTAGCAATGACCACTTTGCTTGAGGCCGTATAGTGACTTCTTTAAGAGACAAACTTTCCCAGTTTGGAATACTGTATGTCCATATAATAGTGTTCAGGTGGTTCCATATAAATTTCCTCTATCAATTCTCCATTAAGGAATGCAGAATCAAAGTCTAGTTTATAAAACAGCGTACTGTTATCATTTAGCGCTGAGTTTTGTATCAATTTCTGACTTCCACTCTGTCCAATCACTGCTTGACTTTGCTTCCTGTATGTTTTGAGGTTCACAGCAAGCTATGTTTGCATACTCCTCACTGTATTTCTTGGCTGGAACACCTCTGTTGCTCCTTGTGGAACTTCTGTCCTCTGACTTGTTTGACACTCTCAGATTCAGACACGCTTTCTGCTGCCTGTACATCCAATAATACATTTTGTTGTTGCTCCACTGTTACAGTAGGTGGTGCTGTCTTGTAGAATATCACATCTCTGGATTTAAGATGATGTTTACTTGTAATGTCCCAAAGTCTGTATCCTTTGCTTTCGTCGCAGTATCCGAGCATTATACATTCTATGGATTTTGGATCTAGCTTTCCCTTTTCTCCTTTGGTATACAGTATGTGCAAAAGCTTTGCTCCCGAAGACACAAAGATGACTGATACTTGGCTTTTTCCTGGACCATGCCTCCAGCGGCGTTCTACCTTTGACAGCCGCTGTAGGTGCTCGATTCTTTAGGTATACTGCAGTAAATACTGCTTCTGCCCAAAACTTCTTTTCCAGGCCAGTATCACTTAGCATAGTCCGTGCTCTCTCAACAATTGTGCGGTTTGCCCGCTCACTCATGCCATTCTGTTCCGGTGTGTAGGCAATTGTTAGCTGATGCTTTATGCCATATTTCCTAAGGAATGTGGCTAAGACTTTGTTATCATACTCTCCACCGTTGTCTGATCTCAGGAGCTTTAGTTTCAGATCTGTCTGATTGTCCACCAGGTTTTTGTACTCCACAATTTTGTTGACAACTTCACTCTTCTCCTTAAGAAAGTACAAGTGTGTCATTCTTGTGGCGTCATCAATGAGAGTCATGAAATACCTGTGGCCACTGATTGATTCTTCCTCCATTAGACCACACATGTCTGTGTGCACTAGAGCTAACGGTGTCTCTGCTCAATTAACTGACTTTGGAAATGGGTTGCGAGTTTGCTTGCCTTTTATGCAACTCTCACACATGGGTCTTTCAGCGCTGCTCACGGTGATCCCTGTTACCATTCCATCTAGCAGATTCTAGACATTGTCATAACCCAAATGACCCAAGCGTTTGTACCACATCTCCATTGACTGTTTTTCCTCTGTAGCCATCATTGCAGTATACTCCTCCGTGTCCAGGACATATAGTTGGTTGCACCAGGTTTCTGAAGCAATAACAGTCCCTCTTTTATTCTGCACCATACATTTGCCCTTCTGAAATTGGACTTTATATCCTATCTTTTCTAAGATGCTGACAGCAATGAGATTGCTTCCTAAATCAGGCATGTACAACACATCTTGGATATCTGTAACAACTGTCTCACCTTCAATTCTTAAACGTAGTGTGATTGCCCCGGCTTGTAATGCAGTAAGGGCCTTATTTCCAATCTCTGTAACTGTAGTGGGAACACACAGTGTTAAAGAATTGAACCAATGCTTATTGCAACTGAGATGTCTAGTGGCTCCCGAGTCTATGTACCAGCAATCCTTCCTGTCACTGTCTACATTCAATGCTGACTCGTTTGGTTTGTCACGCTGCATCTGCACACCACTGGAATTTCTCATTATGCATTTTGAAGCTTTATATCCTTTCTTGTGACATATAAAACAGTTAAATTTGTGCTTTCTGGACTTTGTTCCCTTTGTGTTACGATTCACCTGCCTCTAATGTTTGGCAGGTGAATTACAAGGAGAAGATTACTACTGGAGGTGCAGGCAGATGCAGTGTGACATAGAAATGGTTAACCAGACTAGACTGGGGAATACTGTAATAACTTGAGTGCGTTGTAGCAGAATTAAAGATTAGCAGAATATGGACTCTCCCTTTAATACTGGAATGTGCAGCACCACACTTTACACTGATTATTGACTGCAGGTGAGTAAAATAACAGCTAAGAGCCAGGACTTGAACACAGGACTAAAATGTGTCATAATCACTGTTGCAGATAATGAATGTCCACAGAAGTGCAGGAATACTAAGTGCTTTATTATAGCGGTGGTATAATGACGTATGGCAGAGGAATAACAGTAACAATCCAGGGTAAAATATGAACAGGGAGTAAATGGTATTTCAGACCGAGAGTTGCAGCAGAGTAATGAGATAATTGAATAAGGAACCAAAGTAATAAAATCCACGGAACTCAGATTGCAGGACTTGAACAATAAAGCATAACAGCATGCAGGCATAGAGGAAGTCCATAGTAACATGAAACACAAGTGATGAATACTAGAGAATCCACAGAGCAAAGTGAAAGTCCATAATACTTAACTAAATAGTCCAGGCAAGAACATGAACCGGCAAGAATGGTTATGGCAGGATAACATGAACAGGCAGACCAGGCTTCTCGGCATGAACAGGAGCTAGTATGAAGACACCAGGCAATGCAGGTAGTTCAGGCAGGAAAGTAGAGTAATATCACCGGCGTCTGAGAACTCAGCTAGCTGGCCTTTAACAGCCACACTAACCAATGAACAAGGCCAGGCTGGGAGTGTTAACTCTAATTACAAACCCTGTGCACCTGCTGAGCTGCATGTACACAGAGCCAAAGGAACAGAACACATATGGATCAGCTGACACCAGATACATACTGAACAGAATCCTAACATTACCCCCCCCCCCCTTCAGGGTGGACTCCGGACACCCGAACAGGACTAAGGGAAACAAAAAGTCTTAGAGATAAATCATAAATTCAAGATCTCTGACGATGCTTCTTCTTACGGGACCGTTTTGGTTTTACCACTGGAAGCATAAAGACATTGTCATAGCTTACAGGTGACTCCAGTAACAAAGCTTCTTCAGCTACTGAGTCATAATCCGAATTGGAGTCAACGTCACAAGGCAAAACCACAGCTTTCTTAGCAGGAGATAAAAACTTGACAGACTGAGCAGATGATGAGTTCGAATGACAGGGATTTTCAGAAGACCAATTGTACGGGGAGGAGAATGACATATAGCCAGAAGTTATGTACTTGGTTTGTTGTTTTGGAGAAGATTTAGGAAGCCTGCAGTTTTTGTGAGATGAAAAGTCATTTGTGCGCTGGTTCCTCAAAGGTGATCCGACTTCAGTAATAGAAGGTTCTTTCGTGGACAAGGCAGGACTCCCAGAACATTCAGAAAAATCTATTTCAGGACCACTAAATCTTTTAGTAACAGCATTACTGAAGGCTTTCAAGTCTTGAAGAACAGGATAATTGGAAGAGATGAATGGTTTAAGCCATTTCAGAGCCTCCCCCTTGAAGGCCATGCCCAAGAATAGAATTACCTCAGCATCAGAGGAAAGGCATGGACCCAATTCCCGAACGTGAAGTAACAGATCTCGAAATTGCTCCAACTTCCCATTAAAGATAATAGGGTCTGGGTCTTGGTCAGGATCAACAGAATGAGAGTCTTTAGCAGGACCAACAGACTGGACTTTCATTTCAGGCTTGACAGAAGGAAGAACTTTCTCAGGACCAACAGGACATGAAGCCTCTACTTGAGACTTACGAAACTTAAGGTTCTTCCCGGGAACCGGTAGGGCAGGAAATTTCTCTTTAGGATCAACAAGACATGGAGACTCATTAGCAGAAGCAATTAACTTAACTTTACTGACCGGAACAGGTAGACTTTGACTGGAAATAGATACGACAGAATTTGAATCTATGGACAACTTTGAACAGTCTGATTTTGGGGTGAATCTTTGTTGTACCGCTTTAATGAAGGCAGGAAGATCAGTGAGCAATGGATTTTTGGACTTGATGAAGGGTTTGGCCCAGTCCAAAGCTTCCCCTCTGAAGGATCTGAGGAAATAATTAACTGCATTGGCAGGAGTGATGCTGATTGACGAGTCTGATTCGATGTATACGAGATACTGACGAGCCAGGGCACGGAATTGGGCAAGATCTCCTTCAAAGACAATATTCCCTGGAGTATTACAATGGAGATCTTTCTTGGAACTAAAGCTAACAGATGCGACATGATAGTGTTTGGAGGCATTTTGGATACAGTCTGAGAAAGCTGTGTTCACACTGGAAATCAACTCTGAGGCACAATGTTTAACACTAGAACTTGAATCAGATGCCCTTTCTAGGGCTTCAGAACTGGACACAAAAACTGGAACCCATCCTGGGACTTCAGGGTTTGATGACCCTTTTGGTGAGAGGCCATCAACTACCCTTTCTGGAATCTGGACAGGCAGAGCCCCCTCCTGAGGCTGGACAGGCAGAACCCCCTCCTGGGGCTGGACAGGCAGAACCCCCTCCTGGGGCTGGACAGGCAGAACCCCCTCCTGGGGCTGGACAGGCAGAACCCCCTCCTGGGGCTGGACAGGCAAAACCCCCTCCTGGGGCTGAACAGGCAGAACCCCCTCCTGGGGCTGGACAGGCAGAACCCCCTCCTGGGGCTGGACAGGCCTTGGCATGACCTCTGGCAAGGCGGGCACCTCTCGGACCTCTGGCAAGGCGGACACCTCTCGGACCTCTGGCAAGGCGGACACCTCTCGGACCTCTGGCAAGGCGGACACCTCTCGGACCTCTGGCAAGGCGGACACCTCTCGGACCTCTGGCAAGGCGGGCACCTCTCGGACCTCTAGCAAGGCGGACACCTCTCGGACCTCTGGCAAGGCGGACACTTCACGGACCTCTGGAAAGGCAGGCACCTCACGGACCTCTGGAAAGGCAGGCACTTCACGGACCTCTG
Organism: Pseudophryne corroboree; assembly: GCF_028390025.1. Classification (NCBI taxonomy): domain Eukaryota; kingdom Metazoa; phylum Chordata; class Amphibia; order Anura; family Myobatrachidae; genus Pseudophryne; species Pseudophryne corroboree. The sequence goes on along the minus strand of NC_086451.1, from coordinate 122,049,587 downwards.
GAAAGGCAGACTTGGATGACTGAGTGACCCTGAAAGACAAGACAACATTTGGACTGACCGTTGACACGGCAGTCCTCGCTTGCCCGATGGAAGGGAAAACAGCGTCCTCATGCCGTGAGGCAAGGGCAGACGGGTCCTCATGCCGTGAGGCAAGGGCAGACGGGTCCTCATGCCATGAGGCAAGGGCAGACGGGTCCTCATGCCGTGAGGCAAGGGCAGACGGGTCCTCATGCCATGAGGCAAGGGCAGTGGGAACCCCTCCTGGGGCTTTGGCACACGAGTTCACTCCTGGGGCTTTGGCACACGAGTCCCCTCCTGGGCCTTTGGCACACGAGTCCCCTCCTGGGGCTTTGGCACACGAGTCCCCTCCTGGGGCACAGCCAGTCGATACCCTTCCTGGGGCACAGCCACTCAAGACCCCTCCTGGGGCACAGCCACTCGAGACCCCTCCTGGGGCACAGCCACTCGAGACCCCTCCTGGGGCACAGGCGGTGAACACCTCACTGCTGATAAGAGACTTAATAGTCTCCTGCTGGTTCCCAAATTTAAGTTCTGAGCCCCTCGTCACAGGACTCCAATTGTAAATAAGAGTTTTCTTTTGGGCAACCTTTTTGGGAGAAATAGGGTCTGGAAGAACATTGAGTGATTTATCAGCTTGAACCCTGGAAGGCTGAAGTTTATCACTATTTCTGAACCTGCATAATGAACAGTCTTTAATCAGGTGTTCAGCACTCCCACAATAGAGACAGAGACCATTCTCCATACGCCGCTGGCGTTCAGCTTCAGAAAGCCTGGGTCGCAGATAACTCCGAAATCTCCCTTCACCCCAACCTGATGAGGGAATTTCAGTAGTGGGGAAGCAAGAGTCTGTAGTCACATTGGTCTCAGAAACCTGAGAGTAAGCTTTGAAAAGGTCCAGAAAACTCCCAAAAATTTCTGGTATCAATTGAGTTATACCAGTAAAAAACGTTTGTAACTGCTCAATTTTCACGAACAAATTACTCAGTCGCTCAGGATTCACTCCACCATGGGACAGAGAAGACCTGGAACAGTTGCAAGAAAATGTACCAACAATATTGTCCTCACCAGGCTGATTATGGCAAGGATTAACTGCCTCCAGGACACTTTGAGAGGTTGGAATACTCTGCTGCTGCAGCAGATCCACACGAGAAGATATTCCTAAAAAGGCTTGTAACAGCAGTGTCTGTGTACTCTCAAAGTTCTGCAGCTTGCTCAGAAGACCCGGAACTGGATCTGCAACATGAGTCTGACCGGCTGAGATCTGGACTGGACTTGAAACGACTGGGTCCATTCTGAGCATACTACTCCAGTAGTGTGTTTTATGGCCGGTGATAATGTTACGATTCACCTGCCTCTAATGTTTGGCAGGTGAATTACAAGGAGAAGATTACTACTGGAGGTGCAGGCAGATGCAGTGTGACATAGAAATGGTTAACCAGACTAGACTGGGGAATACTGTAATAACTTGAGTGCGTTGTAGCAGAATTAAAGATTAGCAGAATATGGACTCTCCCTTTAATACTGGAATGTGCAGCACCACACTTTACACTGATTATTGACTGCAGGTGAGTAAAATAACAGCTAAGAGCCAGGACTTGAACACAGGACTAAAATGTGTCATAATCACTGTTGCAGATAATGAATGTCCACAGAAGTGCAGGAATACTAAGTGCTTTATTATAGCAGTGGTATAATGACGTATGGCAGAGGAATAACAGTAACAATCCAGGGTACAATATGAACAGGGAGTAAATGGTATTTCAGACCGAGAGTTGCAGCAGAGTAATGAGATAATTGAATAAGGAACCAAAGTAATAAAATCCACGGAACTCAGATTGCAGGACTTGAACAATAAAGCATAACAGCATGCAGGCATAGAGGAAGTCCATAGTAACATGAAACACAAGTGATGAATACTAGAGAATCCACAGAGCAAAGTGAAAGTCCATAATACTTAACTAAATAGTCCAGGCAAGAACATGAACCGGCAAGAATGGTTATGGCAGGATAACATGAACAGGCAGACCAGGCTTCTCGGCATGAACAGGAGCTAGTATGAAGACACCAGGCAATGCAGGTAGTTCAGGCAGGAAAGTAGAGTAATATCACCGGCGTCTGAGAACTCAGCTAGCTGGCCTTTAACAGCCACACTAACCAATGAACAAGGCCAGGCTGGGAGTGTTAACTCTAATTACAAACCCTGTGCACCTGCTGAGCTGCATGTACACAGAGCCAAAGGAACAGAACACATATGGATCAGCTGACACCAGATACATACTGAACAGAATCCTAACATTACCCCCCCCCCCCTTCAGGGTGGACTCCGGACACCCGAACAGGACTAAGGGAAACAAAAAGTCTTAGAGATAAATCATAAATTCAAGATCTCCGACGATGCTTCTTCTTTCGGGACCGTTTTGGTTTTACCACTGGAAGCATAAAGACATTGTCATAGCTTACAGGTGACTCCAGTAACAAAGCTTCTTCAGCTACTGAGTCATAATCCGAATTGGAGTCAACGTCACAAGGCAAAACCACAGCTTTCTTAGCAGGAGATAAAAACTTGACAGACTGAGCAGATGATGAGTTCAAATGACAGGGATTTTCAGAAGACCAAATGTACAGGGAGGAGAATGACATATAGCCAGAAGTTATGTACTTGGTTTGTTGTTTTGGAGAAGATTTAGGAAGCCTGCAGTTTTTGTGAGATGAAAAGTCATTTGTGCGCTGGTTCCTCAAAGGTGATCCGACTTCAGTAATAGAAGGTTCTTTCGTGGACAAGGCAGGACTCCCAGAACATTCAGAAAAATCTATTTCAGGACCACTAAATCTTTTAGTAACAGCATTACTGAAGGCTTTCAAGTCATGAAGAACAGGATAATTGGAAGAGATGAATGGTTTAAGCCATTTCAGAGCCTCCCCCTTGAAGGCCATGCCCAAGAATAGAATTACCTCAGCATCAGAGGAAAGGCATGGACCCAATTCCCGAACGTGAAGTAACAGATCTCGAAATTGCTCCAACTTCCCATTAAAGATAATAGGGTCTGGGTCTTGGTCAGGATCAACAGAATGAGAGTCTTTAGCAGGACCAACAGACTGGACTTTCATTTCAGGCTTGACAGAAGGAAGAACTTTCTCAGGACCAACAGGACATGAAGCCTCTACTTGAGACTTACGAAACTTAAGGTTCTTCCCGGGAACCGGTAGGGCAGGAAATTTCTCTTTAGGATCAACAAGACATGGAGACTCATTAGCAGAAGCAATTAACTTAACTTTACTGACCGGAACAGGTAGACTTTGACTGGAAATAGATACGACAGAATTTGAATCTATGGACAACTTTGAACAGTCTGATTTTGGGGTGAATCTTTGTTGTACCGCTTTAATGAAGGCAGGAAGATCAGTGAGCAATGGATTTTTGGACTTGATGAAGGGTTTGGCCCAGTCCAAAGCTTCCCCTCTGAAGGATCTGAGGAAATAATTAACTGCATTGGCAGGAGTGATGCTGATTGACGAGTCTGATTCGATGTATACGAGATACTGACGAGCCAGGGCACGGAATTGGGCAAGATCTCCTTCAAAGACAATATTCCCTGGAGTATTACAATGGAGATCTTTCTTGGAACTAAAGCTAACAGATGCGACATGATAGTGTTTGGAGGCATTTTGGATACAGTCTGAGAAAGCTGTGTTCACACTGGAAATCAACTCTGAGGCACAATGTTTAACACTAGAACTTGAATCAGATGCCCTTTCTAGGGCTTCAGAACTGGACACAAAAACTGGAACCCATCCTGGGACTTCAGGGTTTGATGACCCTTTTGGTGAGAGGCCATCAACTACCCTTTCTGGAATCTGGACAGGCAGAGCCCCCTCCTGAGGCTGGACAGGCAGAACCCCCTCCTGGGGCTGGACAGGCAGAACCCCCTCCTGGGGCTGGACAGGCAGAACCCCCTCCTGGGGCTGGACAGGCAGAACCCCCTCCTGGGGCTGGACAGGCAAAACCCCCTCCTGGGGCTGAACAGGCAGAACCCCCTCCTGGGGCTGGACAGGCAGAACCCCCTCCTGGGGCTGGACAGGCCTTGGCATGACCTCTGGCAAGGCGGGCACCTCTCGGACCTCTGGCAAGGCGGACACCTCTCGGACCTCTGGCAAGGCGGACACCTCTCGGACCTCTGGCAAGGCGGACACCTCTCGGACCTCTGGCAAGGCGGACACCTCTCGGACCTCTGGCAAGGCGGGCACCTCTCGGACCTCTAGCAAGGCGGACACCTCTCGGACCTCTGGCAAGGCGGACACTTCACGGACCTCTGGAAAGGCAGGCACCTCACGGACCTCTGGAAAGGCAGGCACTTCACGGACCTCTGGAAAGGCAGACTTGGATGACTGAGTGACCCTGAAAGACAAGACAACATTTGGACTGACCGTTGACACGGCAGTCCTCGCTTGCCCGATGGAAGGGAAAACAGCGTCCTCATGCCGTGAGGCAAGGGCAGACGGGTCCTCATGCCGTGAGGCAAGGGCAGACGGGTCCTCATGCCATGAGGCAAGGGCAGACGGGTCCTCATGCCGTGAGGCAAGGGCAGACGGGTCCTCATGCCATGAGGCAAGGGCAGTGGGAACCCCTCCTGGGGCTTTGGCACACGAGTTCACTCCTGGGGCTTTGGCACACGAGTCCCCTCCTGGGCCTTTGGCACACGAGTCCCCTCCTGGGGCTTTGGCACACGAGTCCCCTCCTGGGGCACAGCCAGTCGATACCCTTCCTGGGGCACAGCCACTCAAGACCCCTCCTGGGGCACAGCCACTCGAGACCCCTCCTGGGGCACAGCCACTCGAGACCCCTCCTGGGGCACAGGCGGTGAACACCTCACTGCTGATAAGAGACTTAATAGTCTCCTGCTGGTTCCCAAATTTAAGTTCTGAGCCCCTCGTCACAGGACTCCAATTGTAAATAAGAGTTTTCTTTTGGGCAACCTTTTTGGGAGAAATAGGGTCTGGAAGAACATTGAGTGATTTATCAGCTTGAACCCTGGAAGGCTGAAGTTTATCACTATTTCTGAACCTGCATAATGAACAGTCTTTAATCAGGTGTTCAGCACTCCCACAATAGAGACAGAGACCATTCTCCATACGCCGCTGGCGTTCAGCTTCAGAAAGCCTGGGTCGCAGATAACTCCGAAATCTCCCTTCACCCCAACCTGATGAGGGAATTTCAGTAGTGGGGAAGCAAGAGTCTGTAGTCACATTGGTCTCAGAAACCTGAGAGTAAGCTTTGAAAAGGTCCAGAAAACTCCCAAAAATTTCTGGTATCAATTGAGTTATACCAGTAAAAAACGTTTGTAACTGCTCAATTTTCACGAACAAATTACTCAGTCGCTCAGGATTCACTCCACCATGGGACAGAGAAGACCTGGAACAGTTGCAAGAAAATGTACCAACAATATTGTCCTCACCAGGCTGATTATGGCAAGGATTAACTGCCTCCAGGACACTTTGAGAGGTTGGAATACTCTGCTGCTGCAGCAGATCCACACGAGAAGATATTCCTAAAAAGGCTTGTAACAGCAGTGTCTGTGTACTCTCAAAGTTCTGCAGCTTGCTCAGAAGACCCGGAACTGGATCTGCAACATGAGTCTGACCGGCTGAGATCTGGACTGGACTTGAAACGACTGGGTCCATTCTGAGCATACTACTCCAGTAGTGTGTTTTATGGCCGGTGATAATGTTACGATTCACCTGCCTCTAATGTTTGGCAGGTGAATTACAAGGAGAAGATTACTACTGGAGGTGCAGGCAGATGCAGTGTGACATAGAAATGGTTAACCAGACTAGACTGGGGAATACTGTAATAACTTGAGTGCGTTGTAGCAGAATTAAAGATTAGCAGAATATGGACTCTCCCTTTAATACTGGAATGTGCAGCACCACACTTTACACTGATTATTGACTGCAGGTGAGTAAAATAACAGCTAAGAGCCAGGACTTGAACACAGGACTAAAATGTGTCATAATCACTGTTGCAGATAATGAATGTCCACAGAAGTGCAGGAATACTAAGTGCTTTATTATAGCAGTGGTATAATGACGTATGGCAGAGGAATAACAGTAACAATCCAGGGTACAATATGAACAGGGAGTAAATGGTATTTCAGACCGAGAGTTGCAGCAGAGTAATGAGATAATTGAATAAGGAACCAAAGTAATAAAATCCACGGAACTCAGATTGCAGGACTTGAACAATAAAGCATAACAGCATGCAGGCATAGAGGAAGTCCATAGTAACATGAAACACAAGTGATGAATACTAGAGAATCCACAGAGCAAAGTGAAAGTCCATAATACTTAACTAAATAGTCCAGGCAAGAACATGAACCGGCAAGAATGGTTATGGCAGGATAACATGAACAGGCAGACCAGGCTTCTCGGCATGAACAGGAGCTAGTATGAAGACACCAGGCAATGCAGGTAGTTCAGGCAGGAAAGTAGAGTAATATCACCGGCGTCTGAGAACTCAGCTAGCTGGCCTTTAACAGCCACACTAACCAATGAACAAGGCCAGGCTGGGAGTGTTAACTCTAATTACAAACCCTGTGCACCTGCTGAGCTGCATGTACACAGAGCCAAAGGAACAGAACACATATGGATCAGCTGACACCAGATACATACTGAACAGAATCCTAACATTACCCCCCCCCCCCCTTCAGGGTGGACTCCGGACACCCGAACAGGACTAAGGGATACAAAAAGTCTTAGAGATAAATCATAAATTCAAGATCTCCGACGATGCTTCTTCTTTCGGGACCGTTTTGGTTTTACCACTGGAAGCATAAAGACATTGTCATAGCTTACAGGTGACTCCAGTAACAAAGCTTCTTCAGCTACTGAGTCATAATCCGAATTGGAGTCAACGTCACAAGGCAAAACCACAGCTTTCTTAGCAGGAGATAAAAACTTGACAGACTGAGCAGATGATGAGTTCAAATGACAGGGATTTTCAGAAGACCAATTGTACAGGGAGGAGAATGACATATAGCCAGAAGTTATGTACTTGGTTTGTTGTTTTGGAGAAGATTTAGGAAGCCTGCAGTTTTTGTGAGATGAAAAGTCATTTGTGCGCTGGTTCCTCAAAGGTGATCCGACTTCAGTAATAGAAGGTTCTTTCGTGGACAAGGCAGGACTCCCAGAACATTCAGAAAAATCTATTTCAGGACCACTAAATCTTTTAGTAACAGCATTACTGAAGGCTTTCAAGTCTTGAAGAACAGGATAATTGGAAGAGATGAGTGGTTTAAGCCATTTCAGAGCCTCCCCCTTGAAGGCCATGCCCAAGAATAGAATTACCTCAGCATCAGAGGAAAGGCATGGACCCAATTCCCGAACGTGAAGTAACAGATCTCAAAATTGCTCCAACTTCCCATTAAAGATAATAGGGTCTGGGTCTTGGTCAGGATCAACAGAATGAGAGTCTTTAGCAGGACCAACAGACTGGACTTTCATTTCAGGCTTGACAGAAGGAAGAACTTTCTCAGGACCAACAGGACATGAAGCCTCTACTTGAGACTTACGAAACGTAAGGTTCTTCCCGGGAACCGGTAGGGCAGGAAATTTCTCTTTAGGATCAACAAGACATGGAGACTCATTAGCAGAAGCAATTAACTTAACTTTACTGACCGGAACAGGTAGACTTTGACTGGAAATAGATACGACAGAATTTGAATCTATGGACAACTTTGAACAGTCTGATTTTGGGGTGAATCTTTGTTGTACCGCTTTAATGAAGGCAGGAAGATCAGTGAGCAATGGATTTTTGGACTTGATGAAGGGTTTGGCCCAGTCCAAAGCTCCCCCTCTGAAGGATCTGAGGAAATAATTAACTGCATTGGCAGGAGTGATGCTGATTGACGAGTCTGATTCGATGTATACGAGATACTGACGAGCCAGGGCACGGAATTGGGCAAGATCTCCTTCAAAGACAATATTCCCTGGAGTATTACAATGGAGATCTTTCTTGGAACTAAAGCTAACAGATGCGACATGATAGTGTTTGGAGGCATTTTGGATACAGTCTGAGAAAGCTGTGTTCACACTGGAAATCAACTCTGAGGCACAATGTTTAACACTAGAACTTGAATCAGATGCCCTTTCTAGGGCTTCAGAACTGGACACAAAAACTGGAACCCATCCTGGGACTTCAGGGTTTGATGACCCTTTTGGTGAGAGGCCATCAACTACCCTTTCTGGAATCTGGACAGGCAGAGCCCCCTCCTGAGGCTGGACAGGCAGAACCCCCTCCTGGGGCTGGACAGGCAGAACCCCCTCCTGGGGCTGGACAGGCAGAACCCCCTCCTGGGGCTGGACAGGCAAAACCCCCTCCTGGGGCTGGACAGGCAGAACCCCCTCCTGGGGCTGGACAGGCAGAACCCCCTCCTGGGGCTGGACAGGCCTTGGCATGACCTCTGGCAAGGCGGGCACCTCTCGGACCTCTGGCAAGGCGGACACCTCTCGGACCTCTGGCAAGGCGGACACCTCTCGGACCTCTGGCAAGGCGGACACCTCTCGGACCTCTGGCAAGGCGGACACCTCTCAGACCTCTGGCAAGGCGGGCACCTCTCGGACCTCTAGCAAGGCGGACACCTCTCGGACCTCTGGCAAGGCGGACACTTCACGGACCTCTGGAAAGGCAGGCACCTCACGGACCTCTGGAAAGGCAGGCACTTCACGGACCTCTGGAAAGGCAGACTTGGATGACTGAGTGACCCTGAAAGACAAGACAACATTTGGACTGACCGTTGACACGGCAGTCCTCGCTTGCCCGATGGAAGGGAAAACAGCGTCCTCATGCCATGAGGCAAGGGCAGACGGGTCCTCATGCCGTGAGGCAAGGGCAGACGGGTCCTCATGCCGTGAGGCAAGGGCAGACGGGTCCTCATGCCGTGAGGCAAGGGCAGACGGGTCCTCATGCCATGAGGCAAGGGCAGTGGGAACCCCTCCTGGGGCTTTGGCACACGAGTTCACTCCTGGGGCTTTGGCACACGAGTCCCCTCCTGGGCCTTTGGCACACGAGTCCCCTCCTGGGGCTTTGGCACACGAGTCCCCTCCTGGGGCACAGCCAGTCGAGACCCTTCCTGGGGCACAGCCACTCAAGACCCCTCCTGGGGCACAGCCACTCGAGACCCCTCCTGGGGCGCAGCCACTCGAGACCCCTCCTGGGGCACAGGCGGTGAACACCTCACTGCTGATAAGAGACTTAATAGTCTCCTGCTGGTTCCCAAATTTAAGTTCTGAGCCCCTCGCCACAGGACTCCAATTGTAAATAAGAGTTTTCTTTTGGGCAACCTTTTTGGGAGAAATAGGGTCTGGAAGAACATTGAGTGATTTATCAGCTTGAACCCTGGAAGGCTGAAGTTTATCACTATTTCTGAACCTGCATAATGAACAGTCTTTAATCAGGTGTTCAGCACTCCCACAATAGAGACAGAGACCATTCTCCATACGCCGCTGGCGTTCAGCTTCAGAAAGCCTGGGTCGCAGATAACTCCGAAATCTCCCTTCACCCCAACCTGATGAGGGAATTTCAGTAGTGGGGAAGCAAGAGTCTGTAGTCACATTGGTCTCAGAAACCTGAGAGTAAGCTTTGAAAAGGTCCAGAAAACTCCCAAAAATTTCTGGTATCAATTGAGTTATACCAGTAAAAAACGTTTGTAACTGCTCAATTTTCATGAACAAATTACTCAGTCGCTCAGGATTCACTCCACCATGGGACAGAGAAGACCTGGAACAGTTGCAAGAAAATGTACCAACAATATTGTCCTCACCAGGCTGATTATGGCAAGGATTAACTGCCTCCAGGACACTTTGAGAGGTTGGAATACTCTGCTGCTGCAGCAGATCCACACGAGAAGATATTCCTAAAAAGGCTTGTAACAGCAGTGTCTGTGTACTCTCAAAGTTCTGCAGCTTGCTCAGAAGACCCGGAACTGGATCTGCAACATGAGTCTGACCGGCTGAGATCTGGACTGGACTTGAAACGACTGGGTCCATTCTGAGCATACTACTCCAGTAGTGTGTTTTATGGCCGGTGATAATGTTACGATTCACCTGCCTCTAATGTTTGGCAGGTGAATTACAAGGAGAAGATTACTACTGGAGGTGCAGGCAGATGCAGTGTGACATAGAAATGGTTAACCAGACTAGACTGGGGAATACTGTAATAACTTGAGTGCGTTGTAGCAGAATTAAAGATTAGCAGAATATGGACTCTCCCTTTAATACTGGAATGTGCAGCACCACACTTTACACTGATTATTGACTGCAGGTGAGTAAAATAACAGCTAAGAGCCAGGACTTGAACACAGGACTAAAATGTGTCATAATCACTGTTGCAGATAATGAATGTCCACAGAAGTGCAGGAATACTAAGTGCTTTATTATAGCAGTGGTATAATGACGTATGGCAGAGGAATAACAGTAACAATCCAGGGTACAATATGAACAGGGAGTAAATGGTATTTCAGACCGAGAGTTGCAGCAGAGTAATGAGATAATTGAATAAGGAACCAAAGTAATAAAATCCACGGAACTCAGATTGCAGGACTTGAACAATAAAGCATAACAGCATGCAGGCATAGAGGAAGTCCATAGTAACATGAAACACAAGTGATGAATACTAGAGAATCCACAGAGCAATGTGAAAGTCCATAATACTTAACTAAATAGTCCAGGCAAGAACATGAACCGGCAAGAATGGTTATGGCAGGATAACATGAACAGGCAGACCAGGCTTCTCGGCATGAACAGGAGCTAGTATGAAGACACCAGGCAATGCAGGTAGTTCAGGCAGGAAAGTAGAGTAATATCACCGGCGTCTGAGAACTCAGCTAGCTGGCCTTTAACAGCCACACTAACCAATGAACAAGGCCAGGCTGGGAGTGTTAACTCTAATTACAAACCCTGTGCACCTGCTGAGCTGCATGTACACAGAGCCAAAGGAACAGAACACATATGGATCAGCTGACACCAGATACATACTGAACAGAATCATAACACTTTGTGATCAAGGCAGAACCTTCAGCTATGGTCTCAACAGGAATACGTTCTTGGAACTGCAGCAACTTGGCTCTTACAATCTCAGTTGTCCGTTTAGTGTCGTTTGACTCTAATGCAACCACCCAAAAATCAAATTCTGGCTTCAGATTCTGTAACATAGCTATTGTGACTTCTTCCTCATCCACCTGTGCCCCCACAGATGCCAACTGCTGAGCTATCGACAATAACTTATGAATGTAATTGTTCATGTCCTTGCAGGCACTCAGTTTCGTTCCATATACAGTAGCATGTGTCTTAAACTTATCATTCTCATTAGACCTTTATCTTCATATGCATTTTGCAGCGCTGTCCACATGTCCTTAGCTGACAATTTCCCACTGACTATTGAATAGACATGCTGTTCCACAGCTAAACCTATCATCCCGATGGCTCTGTCTACGTCATTTGGGTTTGGACCTGCTCTCGAGTCTCTAGTAACCTTCCACAAATTTTCCCGCTTAAGCTGCATCTCCATGGCAAACTTCCATGTAGCATAGTTCTCTGAATCTTTCAGCTTAGCAAAGTTCATGCTGTGTCCTGTATTATACATCCTTTCTGCACTTGTAAAAAATGTCACTTTAAACTGTGTCACTGTGATTATTCAACAGCACTCAGGGGGTTGATCTTCAAGTACATGCGAGTCTGGGGCACGGGACTGGGCCCATAACCTGTTGGGAGAGTGTACTGGGCTATCTGGTGCAGTGACGTCAGTCCACACACTTAGTGACTTAAACAGTAATGCAGGTTTATTTAGAGTACACAGGTGACTCAGATGTAACACTGATAGCTGTAATCAGGAGCCCATATATCACACAAGCTAACAGCATTAGGTAGTGGTACTTATCAGGAGATGTCTGTGGTGGTAAAGCATGGAGGACTGCACAGCCGTGCAGTCTGACTCCGAGCTGTAGAGAAGATGATGCATGCACTGGAACACTGTGAGTCTCTGTAGCTGAGATCTGCTCCCAGTCTCAGCTGTGCACACTTGTACCGGGACCCTGTCTCTCAGTCTCTGTCACACTCTCCTCACTTTCCCTGAGATGGAGGAACAGGAAACTACATCATATAACTCCGCCTCCGAGTGACTCCTGGCACTAGAGGTCTAACACTAGGGGATGCACCCATAGACTGGTACACAGAAGGAGACAGGTACAGATCGAACCATATCCCAACAGTTTAGGCTCAAATCGCACCTAGCACAGATCTCACCGTGTGTGGGCACCATTACAATACAGGCCTTTTTGTCCACCCCTAATTTAAGTATAAAATTGAAATTGCAGAAAAACACTTGCTTTCTGTAATTTTTTCACTGTTATAGAAAAATAATATATATAGAACACCCATTTGACTAAAATTATTAACCCGACCATGTTGCTCTTGCCCATTAACACAGGTCTACACTGTTATACAATATTAGGGTTTTTTCATTTTTTTTTTTTTTTTTTGGGTGTACAGGCTGATTTCCCCATTTTCATCTATATTTAGCACAGGTCAAAAAAGCAAGAATTAAAGTGCGGATTGCGTAATGAGCATTTTGTAATTGAATTGCCCATTAAACGTGAGCATACAGTACATACAGGTAATAAGTGAAATTAGCAGGCGATAGGTCTGTTAACACTCAAAAACATAACACTTTATTAACTCTAATTGAAATCCTTCTAATATATAGAACTGGTTTATTTAGTTCAAATACAGAGATTTTAACATCCAAAATAATGGAGAAATAATAATTATGCTTTGATTAAAAAAAATTATAAACATAAATTTTCAGGGTTTTTGTAGTATTCTAATGGTATATATTAGTGATATAAGGTTGTGCAGGCTGTCAGGTTTTTACTGTGAGCTCTTTGTGACTTATACTGCTCTATAAATACAATAGGATCCTATGTGACGATGCATGCAGAGATGGTTGTCTCTGAAGCCCAGCATATTATAGGCTTGGCTCTTGTGAGGATGACTGTTGAGCAGTGCAATATTTGGTCTTCCCTCTTTGAATGTCTCATGTAATTGTGTAACATCACTAGCTACATTGGCATCCTGAATAGGGTCACAAGCCTGGCACCGGAATCCTGATCGATGGGATCCCAAACAATTGTGTGATGGCCCGTCTGACAGGTATGCCATGTGGGTAAGGGGGATTAGGGTTAGGCTGCGGGGAGGGGGGATAGGTTTAGCCACTACTGAGGGGGTTGGGGTTTAGGTTTAGGCTGCTAGAAGGGAGGGTTATGGGACCTTTGGGGGAAGATAAGTATACTTACCTTTCCGTCAGGATTCTCAACATCGGGATGCCGCAGGCGGTAATGTTTTCTGTCCGTTGGCATCCCAAACACCGGCACATCAATACAAAACAATTTTCCCCTAGCCAACACTCTTATTAATCCAAATTATCCATATTTATTGTTAAATTCACATTTGATTCTCATATAGTTATTCAGGATCTCATGGGAGAAAATGAACAATGAAAACAAAACAATGATGGTTTGTTTTATTCATATGTCTCCTCTGTTAGGTTTAATGTTTTACTTATATTGCTGAACATCGTGGTAGCACATCTTTGTCTGCATCTCATGTCTGGCAGGTATTCCTACTGGGAATCTAAGCTTATGCATCTTCTGAGCATGTATAAATTGCAGTCTTTGAATGCTCTGAAAAAGCATTACGGGCATTTGCAAGAAGAAGAATGTACAGACACATGAATTTTATGCCACTGCAAATAAATGATCCTACTAGTCTCACGCATTATTATTTTTATCATTATTATTATTATTATTGCCAAAGATATAGAAAGATATAGAAATAAGTGAATCACAAGGAAAACAGCCCACTTATTACTTTGGTAACTTGTACTATTGTACGTTCTTTTCTGATGTATTCAGACTCATCACAAAACAATTAACACTAAATATCAAGCACACATTCAATCGGCAAACAAATGGTTCATTCAGTGTTATCTAGCTGTAGGGCTTAAGAGGTACTGTCTAGCTACACTCATTAGCTGGGTCAATAAGAGTGTGCCCTTAAACCAGTTCTGAGGCAAATTATTCAGAATGAGATGTGCCAATACACCTGACATATCAAAGATATTTATAATTAATGCATAGTGGAGGTATAGTATAAACGGACAGCTAATAGCAAGGAAAATGCATTAACAACTGTTTAATATCTTATCCTATGAATCTACTGTATTTAATCAATTACAAAAGTAGTTTACTAAAGATACCGTTACTTTTCTCCTCTAACTTACAGCTTTGAAATAAATGTAACAGCCTGTGAGTTGCTGGCACCAGTGAGTTTTCAGTGATTTAAACATTAGATTTAAAGAAGCAATCATTTATAAGACAGAAGCCAGCATTCCTTATGCACAGTGCTTAAAGTGGTCCTAGAGAGGTGGTGGAACCCATGCTTGTGAAATAAAGGGATTTTGCGTGCCACAAAAGGGGGTGTGGTCTCAAAAAGGGGGCGTGGTTACCCAGTAGTATCCCCAATTCAAATTACACTGCACAGTAGCACAATATTATTCACATTACACCACATAGTAGTGTCCCTTATTCATGTTATGACACACATTAGTGCACCTTATATACAAAGCCCACAGTAGTAGCACCCCTAATACAAATAATGCCAACAAAAGTAGTGCCCCTTATGTAATACCCACTGTAGTGGTAGTGCCCACAGTAGTAGTGCCCCCTATGTAGAGCCCACAGTAGTGGTGCCCCTTATTCAGTGCCCCCAGTAGTAGTGCTCCTTATGTCCCCAGGAGTGATGTCCCTTATTAAGTGCCCCCTATGCAATGTTCTCATTAGTATTGCCCCCAGTAGTAATGCCCCCGTAGTTATGCCCGCTGTAGTTATGTCCCCAGTAGATATGCCCCCTGTAGTTATGCCCGCTGCAGATATGCCCCCAGTTGGTGTGCCCCCAGTAGTAATGCCCCAGTAGTTATGTCCCCAATAGATGTGCCCCCTGTAGTTATGCCCGCTGTAGATATGTCCCCAGTAGGTTTGCCACCAAAACCAGTAGTTATGACACCAGTAGTAATGCCCCCCGTAGTTATGTCCCCAGTAGATGTGCCCTCTGTAGTTATGCCTGCTGTAGATATGCTCCCAGTAGTAATGCCTCCATAGTTATGTCCCCAGAAGATGTGCCCCTTGTAGTTATGCCCAATGTATACAGTATATGCCCCCAGTAGGTTTGTCCCCAGTAGTTATGCCCCCAGTTGGTGTGCCCCCAGTAATTATGCCCCCAGTTGGTGTGCCCCCAGTAGTAATGCCCCCATAGTTATGTCCCCAGTAGATGTGATCCATGTAGTTATGCCCCCAGTTGGTGTGCCCCCAGTAGTAATGCGCCCGTAGTTATGTCCCCAGGAGATGTGCCCGCTGTAGATATGCCCCAGTAAGTTTGCCCCCAGTTGGTGTGCCCCCAGTAGTAATGCCCCCTTAGTTATGTCCCCAGTAGATGTGCCCCCTGTAGTTATGCCTGCTGTAGATATGCCCCCAGTAGTAATGCCTCCATAGTTATGTCCCCAGTAGATGTGATCCCTGTAGTTATGCCCCCAGTTGGTGTGCCCCCAGTAGTAATGCGCCCGTAGTTATGTCCCCAGGAGATGTGCCCCCTGTAGTTATGCCCGCTGTAGATATGCCCCTGTAGGTTTGCCCCCAGTTGGTGTGCCCCCAGTAGTAATGCCCCCTTAGTTATGTCCCCAGTAGATGTGCCCCCTGTAGTTATGCCTGCTGTAGATATGCCCCCAGTTGGTGTGACCGCAGTAGTAATGCCTCCATAGTTATGTCCCCAGTAGATATGCCCCCTGTAGTTATGCACGATGTACATATGCCCCCAGTAGGTTTGTCCCCAGTAGTTATGCCCCCAGTTGGTGTGCCCCCAGTAGTAATGCCCCCCGTAGTTATGTCCCCAGTAGATGTGCTCCCTGTAGTTATGCCTGTTGTAGATATTCCCCCAGTAGTTATGCCCCCAGTTGGTGTGCCCCCAGTAGTAATGCCCCTGTAGTTATATCCCCAATAGATGTGCCCCCTGTAGTTATGCCCACTGTAGATATGCCCCCCAGTTTGTGTGTCCCCAGTAGTTATGCCCCCAGTTTGTTTGCCGCCCAGATGATATGCCCCCAGTTCCCCCCTCTAGTAGCTCTGCTTACAAAAGATAAAAAAAAGCCAAAACACAATACTCACCTGCCCCACTCCTGCTTCCAGACCGCAGCCTTCGTCTGGCACCCGCTCCTCGCAGCTATGGGAGAGACCGCATGACGTCTCTCCCATAGCGCACAGCCGCACACACTGCCTGAGCCGTTAGCCGGAGCTCAGGAGTGAGCTCTGGCTTCGGCTGCACTTAGGAGGAAACACAGTCTCAGCGGGCGCCAGTTCCGACCTGTTCAGGCTCACTTTAACCTCTGCTTATGCATACCTCCCAACATGACCCTCTCCAGGAGGGACAGAATGCTCTGCTCCTAGACTTCCCTCTTAATTTATGATTGCCATCACCTGTGCTGAAACACCTTTCTTATAAATTAAGAGAGAAATCCAGAAGCAGAGCATTTTGCTCCTCCTGGAGAGGGTCATGTTGGGATGTGTGCTTATGCATGCGTTTTTGCATACTGTATGTGTATCCCAGATTCCATAACAATCCCAAATGTAACTCCAAGTCTTACAAACAACACTAGCTACAAGTCTCATTTACAACTCTTATTCTCTACATGCACAAACTGCATAGGGGCATATTCATTATCCTTTAAATGTCACAATTTCTACACTCCCTATACTATAGTATGGGGCTCAGGGACGAATTAACAATGGAGCGGGTGAAGCTGCAGCTCCAGGCCCCCTATTGAACACAGGCCCACAGGATCCCCTGCACGCAGTTCAGATAGTGCTGACAGAAAAAAAAACGACCTTTTTTTCTGTCGTCACCAATAGCATTCTCCCGTTCGACTCCAGTCCAATCAGTCACTGCCAGGCAAGGCTCCACCTATGCCCTCCTTCGCAAGCTACAGATGAACACAATCGCCTCCCACCTAATGCTGCCGGCAGAAGCTAGTATCCTGTTTGGAAATAAGCTCCACCCCCAGAACATGATAGGCTCCGCCCCTGGGCAGTCTACAGCTGTTCCCTTGATTTCTAGAAGTGCCTCTCACATGCCATCCGAAGCTGAGTCTCGGAATCATTATAAGCTCCGCCCCCTGGTCCTTCCACTGCTAAGGGACAGTACAGAGAAAGCAAAGCGCTACACTGGCTGTATTGTGAACTTGAAGAGGGGTAAGAGGCAGCAGTGCTGCCAGGCATGTACTGTATTCCTATGCCCTTCCCAGGACAGCAAAATATACATAAATATGTGTGTGTGTGTATATATATATATATATATATATATACATATATATATATTTATAGTAAACAAATGTTCATAGTGCTTATACAGTATTTTTTAGCTGTTGATTGCAGATCTTCCCTAATGCCCACACATTTAAAGCAACTGCACTGACCATACTCTCTCCCTACCCTTTGTTTTCCTGTCTGTCCTGGTTTGTCCCTGTTTTATATGGGTTGTGTTTTACCACCATCTTATTTAAATGAAGACAGGCTATACTGCATGGAGTATTGTGAATAAGTGGCTGTGCGACACAATGTGTATAATGGCTCAGCTGTGACGCAATGTGACTAACGGACACTACTGTGTGGCGTCATGTGACTAACGGACACTACTGTGCAGTGTAATGTGACTAACGGACGCTAGTGTGCGGCGTAATGTGACTCATGGACGCTAATTGGCACACTGGAGAGGCTGCGTGTGGACAGGGCCAATGCAAGGTTTCTGGGCACCCTAGGCAAAATTTATCCTGTCACCCCATCCCGTCACCTGTGCCCCGGTTTCTCTGTGCTGTTCTCCCCCCACCCCATCAGCTGTATCCTAGCTCCTCTGTACCACTTCCCCATTCCCGTCACCTGTGTCCCGGATCCCCTGTCCAGCTTGTCCCAATCCCATCACCTGTATGCCAGCTCTCTGTACCACCTCCCCCCATCCTGTCACCTGTGTCGAGGCTACTGTGCCGCTTTCTCCCATTCTGTCATCTGTATCCCGACTCCTCTGTGCCACTTCCCCCCATCACATCATCCATTTCCAAGCTCTTCTGTATCGCTTTCTCCCATTCCGCCACCTGTGTACTGGCTCATCTGTGCTGCTTTCCCTATACCATCACCCGTTTCCTGTCTTCTTTGTGACGTTTTCTCCCATCCTGTCACTTGTGTTCCGGCTCCTCTGTGCCGCTTCCCCCCAACCTGTCACCTGCAACTCTGCTCCTCTGTGCCACTCCCCTCCACCCTATCACCCGTATTCCGGCTTCTCTGTGCCACCTCCTCCTATTATGTCACTGTGTCCCGAATCCTATTTGCAGCTTCTCCCATTCCGTCATCTGTATCCTGGCTCCTCTGTGTCACTTCCCCCCATCCCATCACCCGTTTCCCAGCTGTTCTGTATCACTTTCTCCCATACCGTCATCTGTATCCCAGCTCCTCTGTGCTGCTTCCCCTATCCCATCACCTGTTTCTGTCTTCTTTGTGCCATTTTCTCCAATCCCATCACCTGTGTTCTGGCTCCTCTGTGACGCTTCCCCACAACCCTATCACCCGTATCCCAGCTTCTCTGTGCCACCTCCTCCAATTTTGTCACCTGTGTCCTGGGTACTATTTGCAGCTTCCCCCCCATTCCGTCATCTGTATCCTGGCTCCTCTGTGCCACTTCCCACCATCCCGTCACCTATATCCCGGCTCTTCTGTGCCGCTTACCACCCATCCCATCACCTATATCCTGCCTCCTCTGTGCTGCACCTGGGCCTTGATACTGAGGGGTCTATTCATTAAGAAAATGAAAACTGAATTGTTACTTATCACTATACATCGCATCGCTGTGATGTATAGCTATAATAAGTAGCAATTTATGTATACTCACCCTTCGATGAAGCGCTGCGGAATCCAGGGGTCCAGCGGTGACGTCTTCTCTAGGCAGTTCCCTCTCCGATGTGCGGAGTCAGCCAGCGGGTCCCTCTGCGCATGCGCCGCCTGTTGACCTCCTGGCAGGCCGCAGTGGCTGCTGGGAGGTCGGGGGCGGAACCAGTACCGGGTGTGGACAGAGAGAATGGAAGCATTGAGCTCCTGAGATGGAGAACCTGAACCCCATCGAGAAGCGGAAAGCAGAGCTTTCAGCTGCTTCATGAATCGCACTCACCATACAAAAGTATGGTGAGGCGATTCAGGCACAGAGCCAGTGGCGGATTTAGCGGGGGGGTGATTAGGGCGAACGCCCCCCCTACATATACCGGCACCGGGATGGAGGCCGGGTCCCGGCGCGGTATTGGGAACGGGGTGGAGAGCGGGGTGGAGAGCGGTGCAGCGCGGCGGGGGACGAGGAGAGAGAGGAGCGTCCTAACGCGCGTACAGCGACCTCTGTTCTGACCACGCCCCCTCCTTCCTGTACGCGCGTCAGGACGCTCTCTCTCTGTCTTCGTCCCCCGCCGCGCTACACCGCTCTGCACCCCGTTCCCAATATCCTGGTGGGACCCGGCCTCCATCTATGAGGTGGGAGTGTGTGTGTGTGACTGTGTGTGTGTGTGTGTCCCATTTCTCCCCCCCCCCCCCCCTCTTCTCCCTGCATTATTTGGCTGAATTTTTCCTCATTCTGTGTGCTATAATGTGATTTTTCACTCATTATGCATGCTGTCATGTGAATTTTGCCTCATTCTGCGTGCTATCATGTCATTTTTGCCTCATACAGTGTGCTATAATGTGATTTTTTCCCTCATTCTGCGTGCTATCATGTGAATTTTGCCTCATTCTGCGTGCTATAATGTCAATTTCGGCTCATTCTGCGTGCTATAACGTCATTTTTGCCTCATACAGTGTGCTATAATGTGATTTTTTCCTCATTCTGCATGCTATCATGTGAATTTTGCCTCATTCTGCGTGCTATCATGTCATTTTTGCCTCATACAGTGTGCTATAATGTGAATTTTCACTCATTCTGCGTGCTATCATGTGAATTTTGCCTCATTCTGCGTGCTATCATGTCATTTTTGCCTCATACAGTGTGCTATAATGTGATTTTTCCCTCATTCTGCGTGCTATAATGTCAATTTCGGCTCATTCTGCGTGCTATAACGTCATTTTTGCCTCATACAGTGTGCTATAATGTGATTTTTCCCTCATTCTGCATGCTATCATGTGAATTTTGCCTCATTCTGCGTGCTATCATGTCATTTTTGCCTCATACAGTGTGCTATAATGTGATTTTTCCCTCATTCTGCGTGCTATCATGTGAATTTTGCCTCATTCTGCGTGCTATAATGTCAATTTCGGCTCATTCTGCGTGCTATAACGTAATTTTTGCCTCATACAGTGTGCTATAATGTGATTTTTCCCTCATTCTGCGTGCTATCATGTGCATTTTGCCTCATTCTGCGTGCTATCATGTGAATTTTGCCTCATTCTGCGTGCTATCATGTCATTTTTGCCTCATACAGTGTGCTATAATGTGATTTTTCCCTCATTCTGCGTGCTATCATGTGAATTTTGCCTCATTCTGCGTGCTATAATGTCAATTTCGGCTCATTCTGCGTGCTATAACGTCATTTTTGCCTCATACAGTGTGCTATAATGTGATTTTTCCCTCATTCTGCGTGCTATCATGTGAATTTTGCCTCATTCAGTGTGCTATAATGTCAATTTTGTCTCATTCTGCGTGCTATAACATCATTTTTGCCTCATACAGTGTGCTATAATGTGATTTTTCCCTCATTCTGCGTGCTATCATGTGAATTTCGGCTCATTCAGTGTGCTACAATGTGAGTTTCGGCTCATTCAGTGTGCTACAATGTGAATTTCGGCTCATTCAGTGTGCTATAATGTGAATTTCGGCTCATTTAGTGTGCTATGATGTGAATTTCGGCTCATTTAGTGTGCTACAATGTAAATTTCGGCTCATTCAGTGTGCTATGATGTGAATTTCGGCTCATTCAGTGTGCTATGATGTGAATTTCGGCTCATTCAGTGTGCTATAATGTGAATTTCGGATCATATTGTGTGCTATAATGTGAATTTTAGCTCATTCTGTGTGCTATAATGTGAATTTCTGCTCATACAGTGTGCTACAATGTGAATTTCGGCTCATTCAGTGTGCTATAATGTGAATTTCGGCTCATTCTGTGTGCTGTAGAAACAGAATTTGTCGGCAGATAAGAACCACTTGGTCCATCTAGTCTGCCCCTTTTTTTTTTTTTTTTACATTATTTTTATCTCTAACCTTATCTGATCCTTATTTCTTTGTAAGAATATCCTTATGTCTATCCCATGCATGTTTAAATTGCCCTACTGTCTTATCCTCTACCACCCCTGATGGAAGGAATGGCGATTCGCCAGTCTGTATCACCAGTGCGCAGGGTTCTCTCCACTAACTGGCAACATTTTATTAGTAATGGCAACAATAGGAAATTTTAGAAGCGAACGGGAAGGGCATTACTAAGTGGGAGGGGCTATGATTAGGGGGAGGATTCATCATTCTTAAACCGCCCCCCCCCTAAAAGTTAAGTCTAGATCCGCCACTGCACAGAGCTGGGGTGTCGCTGGGGAAGTCAGGGACTTCTCCACAGTAACCCGCTCTGTGAATTACACTAGGCAGAGAAAAGCAGGGCTTTTCTCTGCTACATGAATAGACCCTTTACAGCACTATCTACATGTTAAACATCAATACATCCCCTTAAAGAATTCCCACAAAATATTAGCACAGCCTCCCCCCCCCCCCCACACACACACATAACTTTAAGTCACCCACAAATAACTACAATATATCAAAATAAAACATTAATTCACGACGCCATAACAGTACTACACCCCACCCCACATAATATTACTGCAATACCCACCTCCCCAGATTATATTAATAAACTCCAGATAACAGTAAAAATCACCATAAGATACTTACTGTACCTATGCTTGAAGGATGTCCTGTAGTCTCCTGTCAGTCATCATGGTCCCCCCATAGAACTGCAGAGGACTATAAGCAGGGCAAGCTTAGCTCAAGAAAGTCAGGACCGAATGAGCAAAAAGGGGCGGAGCCTCAGATGAGGAGGCGGAGTCTCAGGACGGGAAGGAGAACATTGGTCGCTTGTCCCGGGGGAGGGAGCAGCCACTCACTGTTCAATGAAGGAAAGGGGGGCGGACGCAGGACACTGCTGCTGCTGGCTGCGCTGCTCCAGACTATGACATGTCTGCAGACTCAGCCAGACAGCACCTGTGAGGTGCGGGAGTGGCGGACGC
This sequence comes from Pseudophryne corroboree, assembly GCF_028390025.1. Taxonomy (NCBI): domain Eukaryota; kingdom Metazoa; phylum Chordata; class Amphibia; order Anura; family Myobatrachidae; genus Pseudophryne; species Pseudophryne corroboree. Next base: position 122,027,175 of record NC_086451.1, on the reverse strand, counting down.
TGGTTATGCAAACCACTGCCGCCACTAGCGATAAGTAAAATAAGGATGTCTCTTTGAGAGACACCCTTATGATGCCATCAGCCTCACAGCCGCCCCCTCAGTTGCCGGCGCCCATAGGCAGCTGCCTAAAGCTGCCTAATGGTAGCGCCGGCTCTGCGTGTGGAGTGGGCAGACTGTGGAGAGACAGCGGGAGGGAAACGGGTACACTGTGGAGAGGCTGCAGAAAGAGCGGACAAACTGCGGAGAAGCTTCTGGGGGGAGCAGGCACATCACTTTGTCTTCTTAAAGTTGTCTTTGCAAAAGAAGCAGTTTTTTGGAAGTGATCATTTTAAAAAGCCGGCATGATAAATTATGAAAAAATTATGAAACATAAAGGTGAGAATTGAAAACTAAAAATTCTCACTTCACAATTTTTATCATAATGAATATGCTCCCTAATCCCATATGCATCTCTCATAAACTCCATAGACTGCTATACAATATACACAGAGCCGTTTCTAGACATTTTGTGTGAGCAGTAAAAAAATGCGCCACCCCATAGACATTATTAAAAGTAATTTTTTGTGCATGCGCCCCCAGAGAGGGGTCGTGGTATCGTTAAAGTGTATATGGTCTCAATAAAATGGGCATGGTCTTGCAAGAAAAGACTACCTTACAGGACAGAAAAAAATTCTACCATATTATACACCACACAGTAATCCCCTTTGCACCATAATATGCCCCACACAGTAATGCACCCTGCACCATAATATGCCCCCACAATAATGCCCCTGCACCATTATATGCCCCACACAGTAATGCCCCTGCACCATAATATGCCCCACATAATAATGCCCCCTGCACCATAATATGTCCCACAGTAATGCCGCCTGCACCATACTATGCCCCACACAATAATGCCCCCTGTGCCATAATATGCCTCACACAATAATGCCAGTAGGACCTCTAGCATCTGTCTCCTCTATGGCCACGGCCATTTTGGGTAGGAAATTTTAGCAGTATTCTATGTGGTCAGCTAGACCGCATAGAATACTGCTGCAAACATGGGCCGCAGCGCACCGTGCGATTCCATGGCTTGCCCGGCCCAAGAAATGGCCCTGAGTATATACTGTATATCCTATTGTACAAACTCAATCAGTGACGTGCAGTCAAGGTAAGCAGAGTTTTGACTATACTCCAGAGTTTTGACTATAAAAATGATTAGAGGGACTTCCGGTTCCGCCTCTGGCATGTGAGGATGTGCTTCGGAGCAGCTCCATTCTCCGGCACCCGATTCAGCATATCACGGCTGTTTTACAACCTCAAAACCAGTCTGAGTCCCCACCTGGTCTCCCTACCTACCTTCCTACGGCGGATGGAGAAGTACTTCTTTCCCCTGATGCCGGGAAAGAAACAACGCCAGCGGCAGCACAAACAGAGTAGAGGCCACAAAATGGCGCCGGACGCGGCTGACTCCGGAGACGAAGTAAGCTCCGCACCCTCTTCTCCTAATCTATGTCTGCAAGAACAAGGTACTGTTGCCAGGGGATCCCTAACCGAGTTGTACCCCCTCCTGATGCCCCGGTCACATATGGGGTGATGATAGGAGCTATTAGAGAGGCAAAGGGCCCGCTCCTTCAGAAACAGATGGCTCATATTTCCGTCCAACTGTCTAATCTAACCAAAAAAGTGACAGAGACTGAACATAGAGTGGGGACATTATTTGCTGATGTAGCCACACTCCGAGTGGCACAAGCTAAACAATATCGCATGCAGCGCTAAGTTTTAAATAAATTAGATGACCTCGAGAATCGGTCACGGAGACAGAACCTGAGAGTGGTGGGACTCCCCGAGACAGTTAAGGGTCCTGATCTGTTCCACTTTATAAAATCTACGCTGCCAGTTTTACTGAACGTTGAGGAGGACTGTGTGGACATGGTCATAGAAAGAGCCTATCGTGTGGGACCAATACGCACACATCCTGGTGCCCGTCCAAGCGTAGTTTTATTTCGTATCCTTAACTTTCTGCATAAGGAAGTTCTCTGGAGGGCATCACATAAACATCCTGATTTAAAATGGGAAGGAAATACCATTCATTTATTTCAAGATTACTCTGCATAGTTAACTAAGGCCAGAAAGGCGTTCTCGCCTATTTGCTCGCATCTAATCTCTCAAGGCAAAAAAATTGCATTACTGTATCCCATGCGGCTGCGCATATTCGAAGGCTCATCTTATGTTGATTTCTTGATTTTCTTGACGCTCAGGCTCATTGCGATGAGGACAATGGGGCTACCAGCTCCCCCCGGGATGATCGTACTGGCTCAGGATGATGTTTTACCTTCTTTCACTCTCATTCACCTGATATCATCCGAGACATTGTGAAGTGACTTTCTATACTCTTCTTTGTGACAGGTTTATGTCTTATTGCTTCATGGACCTCGTCTCCTGCACTCAGACCCACTTGTGTTACATCCCCTGAATATTTACATTCTCCATATTACTGTTAGAGATCTTCACATTTTTCTCGCATGTATTTGGATATCTCATTCCAGCAGGCCTTTTTATTATTTTCTTTTATTATTTTCTCTTACCTTGTTCTTATGTCTCACTTTACATTTTTGTTCCAAGTACAATACCTCATACATCTCTGTGAATAAGCTGGCATATGTGATTTCTACTATTGATTATACTGTATTGCTCACGGTTTATCTGACTTACATTATAATGATGTAAGGCGAAAGTCAATGTAGTACATGATGAATCATTTCCGTTAACCATCCTCTCCTTATAAGGGGACTTAGAGATGCTTTAATTATATTAATTCCTCCCTGCGTTCTTACCCCTCCCCTCCCCCCTTTTCCTGAGCTTATCCTCCTCTCTCATATCCCCCCTCCCCCCTCCTCCCCCTTTTCTTCCTCTTTTCCCTCCTCTCACTTCCTCCCTCCCTTCACCTCGGACTGGTTTTATAATTTTATCACTATGTGATATCTTTTGCTCAAGTATTGGATGCTGCCGGCTAGGAGCTTGCATCCTTAGCTATTGTTATAAGGTTAATCTGTTGTATTTAAGCGTGTATTGCCCTGGAAGTTCATGCATGGGTTTTTTTATCACTTGTTGGTGATTCCTCAACCCTTGAAGGGTTGCTCTTATTGTTCTTTCTTCTTTTTCTTCCTTTCCTTTCCCCCCCGTACCTTTCCTCGTGTTTTTCCCCTCTTCTCCTTTGCAATATTATTGTAATTTGGCAAGTGGTGTGTGTTCTCTCTATTGCATATGACCTCTGCTGAAATGTTATACACCAATATTCTAATATTTTGACATGACATTTCTGAAAATAGCGACTTGGAATATTGGGGGAGTAAACTCCCCTTCCAAGAGACGGAAAATCCTCATTTATGCTAGCAGACTAAAAATAGATATACTATTGCTGCAAGAGATGCACCTGTCTAAGGTGGAATCTGCAAAACTTAATATGTTACAATGGAGGGTTCACTCAGTAGCTCCATACAACTCTAAAGCTAGGGGCGTAGCCATTTTGGTCAAAAAACACGTACCTATTGAGATGATTAAGTTTGAAGCGGACCCTGATGGGCGTTATTTCATTACTGGAATTTCTATAGCGAATACGAAAATTATATTATGTTCTGTTTATGCTCCAAATGTTTGTTAAATATTTTTTTCAGATTTTGATTGCTAAACTACTCCATTATGGAAATCTCATGATGTTAGTGGGGTAGGGGGGATGGACTTTAATCTAGTTACTTCTCCCATTCTAGATAGACAGGTCCCAAGGAGATCCACTCTTCGGCTCCCAAAACTGGAAATATCTCATTTTACTAGGCGTCTCCAGCTATTTGATCTCTGGAGACTATACTACCCCACAGATAAAGCATATTCCTGTTTATCGGCTGCTACTGGTCTTATGTCCAGAATTGACTACATATTTAGCTCTCAAACTGCGTTAAGCAGAATTAGTGAAGTTAATATGAAGCCCATATGTTTATCAGACAACGCCCTGGTGTGGTGTGTCTTTAAAACTTGTGCTGAAACTAGTCCTTGTAGATCATGGAGATTCCCGACGGCTATCTCCACCTCCCTTAGCTTTAGGCAGAAATTGGAATTGATGTAGGATGTATTTATCCTGGATAACATTAAATATGCTACGGAAAGCCCTCTGCTTTTTTTGGCAAACAGCTAAAGCAGTGATTAGGGGAGAATTAATTTCCTATATGTCTTCTCTCCGTAAGTCTCTTAGGAAGGATCATGTATTAGCACAAACTGCCCTGACTAATTTGTTCCAAACTTACCAGACTAATCCTATGCATACTAATAAATTGCTTTACATAGAATCGAAAACACATTATGACAGACTATTGGCTAAAATAGAATCATCCTCTTTTAAAAAAGATCAGAGGTTTTACAAATTTGGTAACAAAAGTGGTAAATTGGTGTCCAATATTTTAAAGGGTCAGAAGGCCCCGATGGTTGTCAGGCCCCTGCATCAAGTAGATACTACTTTAACAAATTCTAATGAACAGATTGCTTCGGTGATGTCTACTTACTACACCTCTTTATATTCTAAACCTCCCTCTCCCGCGGAATCTGCAGTAAATATGTTTTGGGATGATATGCCGATTCCCCTCTGACCTACTGTCATATTTGACTAAACCAATTTCTGAGGAAGAAGTCTCTACAGTGATTGAAAACTTAAAAAGTGGTAAGGCTCCGGGTCCCGATGGGTACCCACTGGAATTTTTTAAAATTCTCTCTTCCAAATTAACCCCGTTATTAACTAACTTTTAATAGAATTATGCAGTTGGAGGCGCTTCCATCTTATTTTAATTCGGCCATAATTACTGTTATCCTCAAACAAGGCAGAGATCTCTCGGACCCTGGCTCGCATTGCCCCATATCGTTGCTAAACACCGATTACAAAATCCTCACTAAGATCCTGGCTGACAGGCTAAAGCATGTTCTCCCACTTATAGTGAACAAAGACCAAACTGGTTTTATTATTGGTAGGAGCTCTACTCTTAATATAAGAAGGGTACTAGCAGTAATAGTAAATCCCACGTTCCTGGGTATGTATCAAAGGAAGCGATCTTGACGTTGGACGCTGAGAAAGCTTTCGATATGGTCCATTGGGATCATTTGTTTTCTTCTTTGACTCATTTTGGTTTCCCAGACAGCTTTACACAGGTTATAAAATTGTTATATACCGAGCCGGAGACTCGAGTGTTGTGCAATGGATATCTATCCTCCTCCTTTACGATTCAAAAGGGAATGAGGCAGGGATGCCCGCTTTCCCCACTGTTATTTGCGGTGGCACTGGAACCATTAGCTATTGCATTGAGGCAATCACCTCTTTACCAAGGCATTATGATTGGTTCTGTTGCTCTCTGCCTGGCTCTATTTGCTGATGATATGGTAGTATTTATGTCTAACCCCTCTCACTCCTTACCAATAATATTGGATACTATTGCACAGTTTGGGATAATCTCCGGTTACAGAATAAACTCGAACAAGTCAGAACTTATGTTTTTAGGCTCTTCTGATACATCCCCGACGGTGATTGGAGATATCAAAGTAGTTAATTCGCATTTTAAATATCTAGGGGTGCATATACTGAGAAGGATTTCTAAACTGTACTCTTTAACGTTTAAGCCTCTGATGATCTCAATACTCAAGCTACTGGACTCCTGGCAGTCCTTAACGCTATCATTAATGGGTCAGATTGCAGTGCTCAAATCAGTTATTTTTCCAAAGATTATGTATACTATGCAGATGTTACCTATCCGGATATCCGATTCGGATGTGGAAAAACTATATAAGGGTTTTTCGGCCTTTATATGGAATTCCAAACGTCATAGGATCGCTCGATCTAAACTTCATCTGTCCAGGTCGGACGGTGGTTTAGGATTACCAGACCTGACTAAATTCTCTCAATCTATATTTTTTAGGTACATTACGGATTGGTTATTGGAAAGGAATCAGTTCTCGGTATATGCACTAGACTGTATGTTTTGCTTTCCCTACTCTCCAGGAGAATTACTGCACACACCGCGACGGTCTATACCACAACACATTTTTCACAATATATTTTTTAGAGACACTTATAACTCTTGGTGGGCAATCAACAAGACTCTTGACAGGGATCGCACTCTCTCACCCAAGATCACTCTTTGGGGCTAATCCACAATTTTCTCCCAGCATGGATTTTTCGGCTTTTAATTGGTTGAAAACCAAAGGCCTTCAAATTACATCTGATGTTTTTGACCCTGGTGGTAAGCTGCTGTCCTATTCCGTTTTCAAAGATAAATATGGCTGATCAGATCAATACCTATATCCCTATCTCCAGGTTAAACATTATGTCATGTCTTTATATGGTGTACAATTACCTTCCTCGTCCTCTGATTCGTTACTGACTTTACTGAATCTAGTTAAAACTGTCCCCTATAGGACAAAATACCTATATAATGATCTTGTACAGATGACCACCCAGGGGCGGTGCTAGGGTGTTCGACACCCTCCTGCAAAAAATTAATTTGCGCCCTTCCTCACACACATGCAATAGGGACAGATGCGCGCCAAAGGCGCACACAAGCAAAAATGTAGGGGCGTGGCTTAATGGAGTAGGGGCGTGGCCACATAATAGTACCAATTCACATTACAACGCACAATAGTGTCCATCAGTCCCATTACAGTGTTACTTATACAATAAAATGAATTGCTGAGTTAATAAAGGTAATTTACGACAAAACTGAGCGCTAGTATTTGCACAAATGCTCTGATCCCTTGAGGTGGCAGAGGCCCTATCACCATACTAGTAACTGGATGTATACTGCATTTTCCAATTGCACTTAATAGGAAGCAGATTTCTGTGCACACTTGCACCAATGCAAACATGTCACGATGTACCCTACTCTCAATATCGAGTTCAACCGAATGTTAACAGATAAAGAAGAGGTCCCAAAGTGAGAATAGGTCAGACTTGTTTGTCATTCTTTCCACCATTTTCAGGTGGACCTACAAACCACACAGGTGCGTCCAGGGGCAATGCCTGGATGCAACTTTGTGTGACAGTCCCCTTTACTAATTAATGACTGGAGAGGGAGCATTCACACTGCAGCACGCTTGTAAATGAGCCTTACTGTCCATGATAGTAGACAGTTGCAGAGCACTGATGGCCAGTTGCAGCAGCAACCATACTAATAGCCTGGTCACACGTCTGAGCAACACAAAGCGCCGATCACTTCTCTCCACTTCAGCTGCTTAATGCTGACCTTCAGCGCCTCCAGAGACGTCTTAGCCCTGGTGCTGTCAACAGTGATGTGTCTCCGCTGTATCCTGTCTTCCACCTTCTTCTGGACCTTCTGTTTTCCCCTTTATTTGGAGATCTTATTCCCCTGCCAGCCGGCACCCTGTGCTCAGACTTTCTGGTGGTGGCCAGTGGCTAGGTAAAGGGAGACCTCCTGCCCCCAGCACATCCTACCTGCCCCTCTCTGTCCCCGGATGTCTATCTCCTCTTATGGGCCCTACATATTTAGCGATGTCAGTGATGTGGACAATGATTGATCTGAATGATGATCGTTATCGCCCAAATTGACTTGCATTGAAAAATGATGGTAAACTAACGATGAATGACCATGGGGACGGGCGTCATTGATCGTCAGTGCCTCCACACTAGACGATATGAACGATATATCGTTCATTTCTGAACGAGATCGCTCATATCGCCCGTCAACATAGCTAAGTGTGTAGGGCCTATTATTCCTTACTCTGTATGTGGCACGTAGCCTGGTATCACCCTGCCTGGACTCCTGCGTCTTCCCATTCTCAGCCCACAGCATGGCCTCAGTCCTGAACCCTTTGTCACCATATTCTCTGTCGCCAGACGTTGCCCTGTATCCCCTCATTATCAGTGTCCTGACCTGGAACCTGTGTTAGCCTATTATCCATCCCCAGCACCTGTGTTACCCTATTATTAGTCCCTATCTCCTGTGTCATCCAGTTATCATCCCCCAGATCTGTCCCTAGTCCCAAACACTGTATCGCCCACCAGTGCCGTAACTAGACTTGGGCAGTGCGCGCCGTAGGCGCACGCAAAAAAAATTAGGGGCGTGGCTTCATGGGGAAGGGGTGTGGCCACAAAATAATACCAATTCATATTACTGTGCACAGTTATCTCCATTATTCAAATTATGCCGCACAGTAGCGCCACTACACCAGGTAGAGCCATTTTACACATTACGGCAGACAATCCCCCTTTTTACACATTACGGCAGACAGCGTCCCCCTTTTTACACATTACGGCAGACAGCATCCCCTTTTTACACATTATGGCAGATAGTTCCTCTTTTTACACATTACGGCAGACAGCGTCCCTTTTTTACATATTACGGCAGACAGAGTCCCCTTTTTACACATTATGGCAGACAGCGTCCCCCTTTTTACACATTATGGCAGACAGCGTCCCCTTTTTACACATTATGGCAGACAGCGTCCCCTTTTTACACATTACGGCAGACAGCGTCCCCCTTTTTACACATTACGGCAGACAGCGTCCCCCTTTTTACACATTACGGCAGACAGCATCCCCCTTTTTACACATTACGGCAGACAGCGTCCCTTTTTACACATTACGGCAGACAGCATCATCTTTTTACACATTACTGCAGGCAGCGTCCTCCTTTTTACACATTACGGCAGACAGCGCCCCCTTTTTACACATTGCGGCAGACAGTGTCCCCCTTTTTACACATTACAGCAGGCAGCGTCCCCCTTTGTACACATTATGGCAGACAGCATCCCCCTTTTTACAATTACGGCAGACAGCGTCCCCCTTTTTACACATTATGTCAGACATGGTCCCTCTTTTTACACACACATTACGGCAGACAGCGTCCCCCTTTTTACACATTACGGCAGACAGCGTCCCCCTTTTTACACATTACGGCAGACAGTGTCCCCTTTTTACACATTACGGCAGACAGCATCCCCCTTTTTACACATTACAGCAGACAGCATCCCCTTTTTACATATTACGGCAGACAGCATCCCCCTTTTTACACATTACGGCAGACAGCATCCCCCATTTTCCACATTACGGCATACAACGTCCCCCTTTTTACACACACATTACGGCAGACAGTGCCCCTCTCTTTACACATTACAGTAGACAGCATCCCCTTTTTACACATCACGGCAGACAGCGTCCCCCTTTTTACACATTACGGCAGACAGCATCCCCTTTTCTCTGACGTCCTAAGTGGATGCTGGGGACTCCGTCAGGACCATGGGGAATAGCGGCTCCGCAGGAGACAGGGCACAAAAGTAAAAGCTTTAGGATCAGGTGGTGTGCACTGGCTCCTCCCCCTATGACCCTCCTCCAAGCCTCAGTTAGGTTTTTGTGCCCGGCCGAGAAGGGTGCAATCTAGGTGGCTCTCCTAAAGAGCTGCTTAGAGTAAAAGTTTTATTAGGTTTTTTATTTTCAGTGAGTCCTGCTGGCAACAGGCTCACTGCAACGAGGGACTTAGGGGAGAAGAAGTGAACTCACCTGCGTGCAGGATGGATTGGCTTCTTAGGCTACTGGACACTAGCTCCAGAGGGACGATCACAGGTACAGCCTGGATGGGTCACCGGAGCCGCGCCGCCGACCCCCTTGCAGATGCTGAAGAGAGAAGAGGTCCAGAAATCGGCGGCTGAAGACTTCTCAGTCTTCATGAGGTAGCGCACAGCACTGCAGCTGTGCGCCATTGCTCTCAGCACACTTCACACCAACGGTCACTGAGGGTGCAGGGCGCTGGGGGGGGGCGCCCTGGGCAGCAATGAAAGTACCTATACTGGCTAAAAATACATCACATATAGCCTCTGGGGCTATATGGATGTATATAACCCCTGCCAGGTTGTCAGAAAAACGGGAGAAGAAGCCCGCCGAAAAGGGGGCGGGGCCTATTCTCCTCAGCACACAGCGCCATTTTCCCTCACAGAACTGCTGGTGGGAAGGCTCCCAGGCTCTCCCCTGCACTGCACTACAGAAACAGGGTTAAAACAGAGAGGGGGGGCACTTATTTGGCGATATGATTATATATTAAGATGCTATAAGGGAAAACACTTATATAAAGGTTGTCCCTGTATAATTATAGCGTTTTGGTGTGTGCTGGCAAACTCTCCCTCTGTCTCCCCAAAGGGCTAGTGGGGTCCTGTCCTCTATCAGAGCATTCCCTGTGTGTGTGCTGTGTGTCGGTACGTGTGTGTCGACATGTATGAGGACGATGTTGGTGAGGAGGCGGAGCAATTGCCTGTAATGGTGATGTCACTCTCTAGGGAGTCGACACCGGAATGGATGGCTTATTTAGGGAATTACGTGATAATGTCAACATGCTGCAAGGTCGGTTGACGACATGAGACGGCCGGCAAACAAATTAGTACCTGTCCAGGCGTCTCAAACACCGTCAGGGGCTTTAAAACGCCCATTTACCTCAGTCGGTCGACACAGACACGGACACTGACTCCAGTGTCGACGGTGAAGAAACAAATGTATTTTCCTTTAGGGCCACACGTTACATGTTAAGGGCAATGAAGGAGGTGTTACATATTTCTGATACTACAAGTACCACAAAAAAGGGTATTATGTGGGGTGTGAAAAAACTACCTGTAGTTTTTCCTGAATCAGATAAATTAAATGAAGTGTGTGATGATGCGTGGGTTTCCCCCGATAGAAAATTATTGGCGGTATACCTTTTCCCGCCAGAAGTTAGGGCGCGTTGGGAAACACCCATTAGGGTGGATAAGGCGCTCACACGCTTATCACAAGTGGCGTTACCGTCTCCAGATACGGCCGCCCTCAAGGAGCCAGCTGATAGGAGGCTGGAAAATATCCTAAAAAGTATATACACACATACTGGTGTTATACTGCGACCAGCGATCGCCTCAGCCTGGATGTGCAGGGCTGGGGTGGCTTGGTCGGATTCCCTGACTGAAAATATTGATACCCTTGACAGGGACAGTATTTTATTGACTATAGAGCATTTAAAGGATGCATTTCTATATATGCGAGATGCACAGAGGGATATTTGCACTCTGGCATCAAGAGTAAGTGCGATGTCCATATCTGCCAGAAGATGTTTATGGACACGACAGTGGTCAGGTGATGCAGATTCCAAACGGCACATGGAAGTATTGCCGTATAAAGGGGAGGAGTTATTTGGGGTCGGTCCATCGGACCTGGTGGCCACGGCAACAGCTGGAAAATCCACCTTTTTTACCCCAAGTCACATCTCAGCAGAAAAAGACACCGTCTTTTCAGCCTCAGTCCTTTCGTCCCCATAAGGGCAAGCGGGCAAAAGGCCAGTCATATCTGCCCAGGGATAGAGGAAAGGGAAGAAGACTGCAGCATGCAGCCCATTCCCAGGAACAGAAGCCCTCCACCGCTTCTACCAAGTCCTCAGCATGACGCTGGGGCCGTACAAGCGGACTCAGGTGCGGTGGGGGGTCGTCTCAAGAGTTTCAGCACGCAGTGGGCTCACTCGCAAGTGGACCCCTGGAGCCTACAAGTAGTATCCCAGGGGTACAGATTGGAAATTCGAGACGTCTCCCCCTCGCAGGTTCCTGAAGTCTGCTTTACCAACGTCTCCCTCCGACAGGGAGGCAGTATTGGAAACAATTCACAAGCTGTATTCCCAGCAGGTGATAATCAAAGTACCCCTCCTACAACAAGGAAAGGGGTATTATTCCACACTATATTGTGGTACTGAAGCCAGACGGCTCGGTGAGACCTATTCTAAATCTGAAATATTTGAACACTTACATACAAAGGTTCAAATCAAGATGGAGTCACTCAGAGCAGTGATAGCGAACCAGGAAGAAGGGGACTATATGGTGTCCCTGGACATCAGGGATGCTTACCTCCATGTCCAAATTTGCCCTTCTCACCAAGGGTACCTCAGGTTCGTGGTACAGAACTGTCACTATCAGTTTCAGACCCTGCCGTTTGGATTGTCCACGGCACCCCGGGTCTTTACGAAGGTAATGGCCGAAATGATGATTCTTCTTCAAAGAAAATGGACGATCTCCTGATAAGGGCAAGGTCCAGAGAACAGTTGGAGGTCGGAGTCGCACTATCTCAAGTAGTTCTACGACAGCACGGGTGGATTCTAAATATTCCAAAATCGCAGCTGTTTCCGACGACACGTCTGCTGTTCCTAGGGATGATTCTGGACACAGTCCAGAAAAGGGTGTTTCTCCCAGAGAAGAAAGCCAGGGAGTTATCCGAGCTAGTCAGGAACCTCCTAAAACCAGGAAAAGTGTCAGTGCATCATTGCACAAGGGTCCTGGGAAAAATGGTGGCTTCTTACGAAGCGATTCCATTCGGCAGATTTCACGCAATAACTTTTCAGTGGGATCTGCTGGAAAAATGGTCCGGATCGCATCTTCAGATGCATCAGCGGATAACCCTGTCTCCAAGGACAAGGGTGTTTCTTCTGCGGTGGCTGCAGAGTGCTCATCTATTAAAGGGCCGCAGATTCGGCATTCAGGACTTGGTCCTGGTGACCACGGATGCCAGCCTGAGAGGCTGGGGAGCAGTCACACAGGGAAAAAATTTCCAGGGAGTGTGATATAGTCTGGAGACTTCTCTCCACATAAATATACTGGAGCTAAGGGCAATTTACAATGCTCTAAGCTTAGCAAGACCTCTGCTTCAAGGTCAGCCGGTATTGATCCAGTGGGACAACATCACGGCAGTCGCCCACGTAAACAGACAGGGCGGCACAAGAAGCAGGAGGGCAATGGCAGAAACTGCAAGGATTCTTCGCTGGGCGGAAAATCATGTGATAACACTGTCAGCAGTGTTCATTCCGGGAGTGGACAACTGGGAAGCAGACTTCCTCAGCAGGCACGACCTCCACCCGGGAGAGTGGGGACTTCATCGGGAAGTCTTCCACATGATTGTGAACCGTTGGGAAAGACCAAAGGTGGACATGATGGCGTCCCGCCTGAACAAAAAACTGGACAGGTATTGCGCCAGGTCAAGAGACCCTCAGGCAATAGCTGTGGACGTTCTGGTAACACCGTGGGTGTACCAGTCGGTGTATGTGTTCCCTCCTCTGCTTCTCATACCCAAGGTACTGAGAATTATAAGACGTAGAGGAGTAAGAACTATACTCGTGGCTCCGGATTGGCCAATAAGGACTTGGTACCCGGAACTTCAAGAAATGCTCACAGAGGACTCATGGCCTCTGCCGCTAAGAAGGGACTTGCTTCAGCAAGTACCATGTCTGTTCCAAGACTTACCGCGGCTGCGTTTGACGGCATGGCGGTGGAACGCCAGATCCTAAGGGAAAAAGGCATTCCGGAAGAGGTCATTCCTACCCTGGTCAAAGCCAGGAAGGAGGTGACCGCACAACATTATCACCACATGTGGCGAAAATATGTTGCGTGGTGTGAGGCCAGGAAGGCCCCACGAAGAAATTTCAACTCCGTCGATTCCTGCATTTCCTGCAAACAGGAGTGTCTATGGGCCTCAAATTGGGGTCCATTAAGGTTCAAATTTCGGCCCTGTCAATTTTCTTCCAGAAAGAATTGGCTTCACTTCCTGAAGTCCAGAAGTTTGTCAAGGGAGTACTGCATATACAACCCCCTTTTGTGCCTCCAGTGGCACTGTGGGATCTCAACGTAGTTCTGGGATTCCTCAAATCACACATGGAAAGTGACCATGCTGTTGGCCCTGGCCTCGGCCAGGCGAGTGTCAGAATTGGCGGCTTTGTCTCACAAAGCCCATATCTAATTGTCCATTCGGACAGGGCAGAGCTGCGGACTCATCCCCAGTTTCTCCCTAAGGTGGTGTCAGCGTTTCACCTGCACCAGCTTATTGTGGTACCTGCGGCTACTAGGGACTTGGAGGACTCCAAGTTGCTAGATGTTGTCAGGGCCCTGAAAATATAGGTTTCCAGGACGGCTGGAGTCAGGAAAACTGACTTGCTGTTATCCTGTAGGCACCCAAAAAACTGGGTGCTCTTGCTTCTAAGCAGACGATTGCTAGTTGGATGTGTAGTACAATTCAGCTTGCACATTCTGTGGCAGGCCTGCCACAGCCAAAATATGTAAATGCCCATTCCACAAGGAAGGTGGGCTCATCTTGGGCGGCTGCCCGAGGGGTCTCGGCTTTACAACTTTGCCGAGCTGCTACTTGGTCAGGGGCACACCCTGGCTGAGGAGGACCTGGAGTTCTCTCATTCGGTGCTGCAGAGTCACCCGCACTCTCCCGCCCGTTTGGGAGCTTTGGTATAATCCCCATGGTCCTGACGGAGTCCCCAGCATCCACTTAGGACATCAGAGAAAATAAGAATTTACTTACCGATAATTCTATTTCTCGGAGTCCGTAGTGGATGCTGGGGTTCCTGAAAGGACCATGGGGAATAGCGGCTCCGCAGGAGACAGGGCACAAAAAGTAAAGCTTTAGGATCAGGTGGTGTGCACTGGCTCCTCCCCCTATGACCCTCCTCCAAGCCTCAGTTAGGATACTGTGCCCGGACGAGCGTACACAATAAGGAAGGATTTTGAATCCCGGGTAAGACTCATACCAGCCACACCAATCACACTGTACAACCTGTGATCTGAACCCAGTTAACAGTATGATAACAGCGGAGCCTCTGAAAAGATGGCTCACAACAATAATAACCCGATTTTTGTAACTATGTACAAGTAATGCAGATAATCCGCACTTGGGATGGGCGCCCAGCATCCACTACGGACTCCGAGAAATAGAATTATCGGTAAGTAAATTCTTATTTTCTCTATCGTCCTAGTGGATGCTGGGGTTCCTGAAAGGACCATGGGGATTATACTAGAGATGAGCGCCTGAAATTTTTCGGGTTTTGTGTTTTGGTTTTGGGTTCGGTTCCGCGGCCGTGTTTTGGGTTCGAACGCGTTTTGGCAAAACCTCACCGAATTTTTTTTGTCGGATTCGGGTGTGTTTTGGATTCGGGTGTTTTTTTCAAAAAACACTAAAAAACAGCTTAAATCATAGAATTTGGGGGTCATTTTGATCCCAAAGTATTATTAACCTCAAAAACCATAATTTACACTCATTTTCAGTCTATTCTGAATACCTCACACCTCACAATATTATTTTTAGTCCTAAAATTTGCACCGAGGTCGCTGTGTGAGTAAGATAAGCGACCCTAGTGGCCGACACAAACACCGGGCCCATCTAGGAGTGGCACTGCAGTGTCACGCAGGATGTCCCTTCCAAAAAACCCTCCCCAAACAGCACATGACGCAAAGAAAAAAAGAGGCGCAATGAGGTAGCTGTGTGAGTAAGATTAGCGACCCTAGTGGCCGACACAAACACCGGGCCCATCTAGGAGTGGCACTGCAGTGTCACGCAGGATGTCCCTTCCAAAAAACCCTCCCCAAACAGCACATGACGCAAAGAAAAAAAGAGGCGCAATGAGGTAGCTGTGTGAGTAAGATTAGCGACCCTAGTGGCCGACACAAACACCGGGCCCATCTAGGAGTGGCACTGCAGTGTCACGCAGGATGTCCCTTCCAAAAAACCCTCCCCAAACAGCACATGACGCAAAGAAAAAAAGAGGCGCAATGAGGTAGCTGTGTGAGTAAGATTAGCGACCCTAGTGGCCGACACAAACACCGGGCCCATCTAGGAGTGGCACTGCAGTGTCACGCAGGATGTCCCTTCCAAAAAACCCTCCCCAAACAGCACATGACGCAAAGAAAAAAAGAGGCGCAATGAGGTAGCTGACTGTGTGAGTAAGATTAGCGACCCTAGTGGCCGACACAAACACCGGGCCCATCTAGGAGTGGCACTGCAGTGTCACGCAGGATGTCCCTTCCAAAAAACCCTCCCCAATCAGCACATGATGCAAAGAAAAAGAAAAGAAAAAAGAGGTGCAAGATGGAATTGTCCTTGGGCCCTCCCACCCACCCTTATGTTGTATAAACAAAACAGGACATGCACACTTTAACCAACCCATCATTTCAGTGACAGGGTCTGCCACACGACTGTGACTGATATGACGGGTTGGTTTGGACCCCCCCCAAAAAAGAAGCAATTAATCTCTCCTTGCACAAACTGGCTCTACAGAGGCAAGATGTCCACCTCATCTTCACCCTCCGATATATCACCGTGTACATCCCCCTCCTCACAGATTATCAATTCGTCCCCACTGGAATCCACCATCTCAGCTCCCTGTGTACTTTGTGGAGGCAATTGCTGCTGGTCAATGTCTCCGCGGAGGAATTGATTATAATTCATTTTAATGAACATCATCTTCTCCACATTTTCTGGATGTAACCTCGTACGCCGATTGCTGACAAGGTGAGCGGCGGCACTAAACACTCTTTCGGAGTACACACTTGTGGGAGGGCAACTTAGGTAGAATAAAGCCAGTTTGTGCAAGGGCCTCCAAATTGCCTCTTTTTCCTGCCAGTATAAGTACGGACTGTGTGACGTGCCTACTTGGATGCGGTCACTCATATAATCCTCCACCATTCTATCAATGTTGAGAGAATCATATGCAGTGACAGTAGACGACATGTCCGTAATCGTTGTCAGGTCCTTCAGTCCGGACCAGATGTCAGCATCAGCAGTCGCTCCAGACTGCCCTGCATCACCGCCAGCGGGTGGGCTCGGAATTCTGAGCCTTTTCCTCGCACCCCCAGTTGCGGGAGAATGTGAAGGAGGAGATGTTGACAGGTCGCGTTCCGCTTGACTTGACAATTTTGTCACCAGCAGGTCTTTCAACCCCAGCAGACCTGTGTCTGCCGGAAAGAGAGATCCAAGGTAGGCTTTAAATCTAGGATCGAGCACGGTGGCCAAAATGTAGTGCTCTGATTTCAACAGATTGACCACCCGTGAATCCTTGTTAAGCGAATTAAGGGCTGCATCCACAAGTCCCACATGCCTAGCGGAATCGCTCCCTTTTAGCTCCTTCTTCAATGCCTCCAGCTTCTTCTGCAAAAGCCTGATGAGGGGAATGACCTGACTCAGGCTGGCAGTGTCTGAACTGACTTCACGTGTGGCAAGTTCAAAGGGCATCAGAACCTTGCACAACGTTGAAATCATTCTCCACTGCACTTGAGACAGGTGCATTCCACCTACTATATCGTGCTCAATTGTATAGGCTTGAATGGCCTTTTGCTGCTCCTCCAACCTCTGAAGCATATAGAGGGTTGAATTCCACCTCGTTACCACTTCTTGCTTCAGATGATGGCAGGGCAGGTTCAGTAGTTTTTGGTGGTGCTCCAGTCTTCTGTACGTGGTGCCTGTACGCCGAAAGTGTCCCGCAATTTTTCTGGCCACCGACAGCATCTCTTGCACGCCCCTGTCGTTTTTTTAAAAATTCTGCACCACCAAATTCAAGGTATGTGCAAAACATGGGACGTGCTGGAATTTGCCCATATTTAATGCACACACAATATTGCTGGCGTTGTCCGATGCCACAAATCCACAGGAGAGTCCAATTGGGGTAAGCCATTCCGCGATGATCTTCCTCAGTTGCCGTAAGAGGTTTTCAGCTGTGTGCGTATTCTGGAAAGCGGTGATACAAAGCGTAGCCTGCCTAGGAAAGAGTTGGCGTTTGCGAGATGCTGCTACTGGTGCCGCCGCTGCTGTTCTTGCGGCGGGAGTCCATACATCTACCCAGTGGGCTGTCACAGTCATATAGTCCTGACCCTGCCCTGCTCCACTTGTCCACATGTCCGTGGTTAAGTGGACATTGGGTACAACTGCATTTTTTAGGACACTGGTGAGTCTTTTTCTGACGTCCGTGTACATTCTCGGTATCGCCTGCCTAGAGAAGTGGAACCTAGATGGTATTTGGTAACGGGGGCACACTGCCTCAATAAATTGTCTAGTTCCCTGTGAACTAACGGCGGATACCGGACGCACGTCTAACACCAACATAGTTGTCAAGGACTCAGTTATCCGCTTTGCAGTAGGATGACTGCTGTGATATTTCATCTTCCTCGCAATGGACTGTTGAACAGTCAATTGCTTACTGGAAGTAGTACAAGTGGGCTTACGACTTCCCCTCTGGGATGACCATCGACTCCCAGCGGCAACAACAGCAGCGCCAGCAGCAGTAGGCGTTACATGCAAGGATGCATCGGAGGAATCCCAGGCAGGAGAGGACTCGTCAGAATTGCCAGTGACATGGCCTGCAGGACTATTGGCATTCCTGGGGAAGGAGGAAATTGACACTGAGGGAGTTGGTGGGGTGGTTTGCGTGAGCTTGGTTACAAGAGGAAGGGATTTACTGGTCAGTGGACTGCTTCCGCTGTCACCCAAAGTTTTTGAACTTGTCACTGACTTATTATGAATGCGCTGCAGGTGACGTATAAGGGAGGATGTTCCGAGGTGGTTAACGTCCTTACCCCTACTTATTACAGCTTGACAAAGGGAACACACGGCTTGACACCTGTTGTCCGCATTTCTGGTGAAATACCTCCACACCGAAGAGCTGATTTTTTTGGTATTTTCACCTGGCATGTCAACGGCCATATTCCTCCCACGGACAACAGGTGTCTCCCCGGGTGCCTGACTTAAACAAACCACCTCACCATCAGAATCCTCCTGGTCAATTTCCTCCCCAGCGCCAGCAACACCCATATCCTCCTCATCCTGGTGTACTTCAACACTGACATCTTCAATCTGACTATCAGGAACTGGACTGCGGGTGCTCCTTCCAGCACTTGCAGGGGGCGTGCAAATGGTGGAAGGCGCATGCTCTTCACGTCCAGTGTTGGGAAGGTCAGGCATCGCAACCGACACAATTGGACTCTCCTTGTGGATTTGGGATTTCGAAGAATGCACAGTTCTTTGCTGTGCTGCTTTTGCCAGCTTGAGTCTTTTCATTTTTCTAGCGAGAGGCTGAGTGCTTCCATCCTCATGTGAAGCTGAACCACTAGCCATGAACATAGGCCAGGGCCTCAGCCGTTCCTTGCCACTCCGTGTGGTAAATGGCATATTGGCAAGTTTACGCTTCTCCTCCGACAACTTTATTTTAGGTTTTGGAGTCCTTTTTTTACTGATATTTGGTGTTTTGGATTTGACATGCTCTGTACTATGACATTGGGCATCGGCCTTGGCAGACGACGTTGCTGGCATTTCATCGTCTCGGCCATGACTAGTGGCAGCAGCTTCAGCACGGGGTGGAAGTGGATCTTGATCTTTCCCTAATTTTGGAACCTCAACATTTTTGTTCTCCATATTTTAATAGGCACAACTAAAAGGCACCTCAGGTAAACAATGGAGATGGATGGATTGGATACTAGTATACAATTATGGACGGGCTGCCGAGTGCCGACACAGAGGTAGCCACAGCCGTGAACTACCGCACTGTACTGTGTCTGCTGCTAATATATAGACTGGTTGATAAAGAGATAGTATACTCGTAACTAGTATGTATGTATAAAGAAAGAAAAAAAAACCACGGTTAGGTGGTATATACAATTATGGACGGGCTGCCGAGTGCCGACACAGAGGTAGCCACAGCCGTGAACTACCGCACTGTACTGTGTCTGCTGCTAATATATAGACTGGTTGATAAAGAGATAGTATACTCGTAACTAGTATGTATGTATAAAGAAAGAAAAAAAAACCACGGTTAGGTGGTATATACAATTATGGACGGGCTGCCGAGTGCCGACACAGAGGTAGCCACAGCCGTGAACTACTGCACTGTACTGTGTCTGCTGCTAATATATAGACTGGTTGATAAAGAGATAGTATACTCGTAACTAGTATGTATGTATAAAGAAAGAAAAAAAAACCACGGTTAGGTGGTATATACAATTATGGACGGGCTGCCGAGTGCCGACACAGAGGTAGCCACAGCCGTGAACTACCGCACTGTACTGTGTCTGCTGCTAATATATAGACTGGTTGATAAAGAGATAGTATACTCGTAACTAGTATGTATGTATAAAGAAAGAAAAAAAAACCACGGTTAGGTGGTATATACAATTATGGACGGGCTGCCGAGTGCCGACACAGAGGTAGCCACAGCCGTGAACTACCGCACTGTACTGTGTCTGCTGCTAATATATAGACTGGTTGATAAAGAGATAGTATACTCGTAACTAGTATGTATGTATAAAGAAAGAAAAAAAAACCACGGTTAGGTGGTATATACAATTATGGACGGGCTGCCGAGTGCCGACACAGAGGTAGCCACAGCCGTGAACTACCGCACTGTACTGTGTCTGCTGCTAATATATAGACTGGTTGATAAAGAGATAGTATACTCGTAACTAGTATGTATGTATAAAGAAAGAAAAAAAAACCACGGTTAGGTGGTATATACAATTATGGACGGGCTGCCGAGTGCCGACACAGAGGTAGCCACAGCCGTGAACTACCGCACTGTACTGTGTCTGCTGCTAATATAGACTGGTTGATAAAGAGATAGTATACTCGTAACTAGTATGTATGTATAAAGAAAGAAAAAAAAACCACGGTTAGGTGGTATATACAATTATGGACGGGCTGCCGAGTGCCGACACAGAGGTAGCCACAGCCGTGAACTACCGCACTGTACTGTGTCTGCTGCTAATATATAGACTGGTTGATAAAGAGATAGTATACTCGTAACTAGTATGTATGTATAAAGAAAGAAAAAAAAACCACGGTTAGGTGGTATATACAATTATGGACGGGCTGCCGAGTGCCGACACAGAGGTAGCCACAGCCGTGAACTACCGCACTGTACTGTGTCTGCTGCTAATATATAGACTGGTTGATAAAGAGATAGTATACTCGTAACTAGTATGTATGTATAAAGAAAGAAAAAAAAACCACGGTTAGGTGGTATATACAATTATGGACGGGCTGCCGAGTGCCGACACAGAGGTAGCCACAGCCGTGAACTACCGCACTGTACTGTGTCTGCTGCTAATATATAGACTGGTTGATAAAGAGATAGTATACTCGTAACTAGTATGTATGTATAAAGAAAGAAAAAAAAACCACGGTTAGGTGGTATATACAATTATGGACGGGCTGCCGAGTGCCGACACAGAGGTAGCCACAGCCGTGAACTACCGCACTGTACTGTGTCTGCTGCTAATATATAGACTGGTTGATAAAGAGATAGTATACTCGTAACTAGTATGTATGTATAAAGAAAGAAAAAAAAACCACGGTTAGGTGGTATATACAATTATGGACGGGCTGCCGAGTGCCGACACAGAGGTAGCCACAGCCGTGAACTACCGCACTGTACTGTGTCTGCTGCTAATATAGACTGGTTGATAAAGAGATAGTATACTACTAATATTATATATACTGGTGGTCAGGTCACTGGTCACTAGTCACACTGGCAGTGGCACTCCTGCAGCAAAAGTGTGCACTGTTTAATTTTAATATAATATTATGTACTCCTGGCTCCTGCTATAACCTATAACTGGCACTGCAGTAGTGCTCCCCAGTCTCCCCCACAATTATAAGCTGTGTGAGCTGAGCAGTCAGACAGATATATAATATATATAGATGATGCAGCACACTGGCCTGAGCCTGAGCAGTGCACACAGATATGGTATGTGACTGACTGAGTCACTGTGTGTATCGCTTTTTTCAGGCAGAGAACGGATATATTAAATAAACTGCACTGTGTGTCTGGTGGTCACTCACTATATAATATATTATGTACTCCTGGCTCCTGCTATAACCTATAACTGGCACTGCAGTAGTGCTCCCCAGTCTCCCCCACAATTATAAGCTGTGTGAGCTGAGCAGTCAGACAGATATATATAATATTATATATAGATAATAGATGATGCAGCACACTGGCCTGAGCCTGAGCAGTGCACACAGATATGGTATGTGACTGAGTCACTGTGTGCTGTGTATCGCTTTTTTCAGGCAGAGAACGGATTATAAATAAAACTGGTGGTCACTGGTCACTATCAGCAAAACTCTGCACTGTACTGAGTACTCCTAATGCTCCCCAACATTAGTAAATCAAGTGTCTCTCTAATCTATTCTAAACGGAGAGGACGCCAGCCACGTCCTCTCCCTATCAATCTCAATGCACGTGTGAAAATGGCGGCGACGCGCGGCTCCTTATATAGAATCCGAGTCTCGCGATAGAATCCGAGCCTCGCGAGAATCCGACAGCGTCATGATGACGTTCGGGCGCGCTCGGGTTAACCGAGCAAGGCGGGAAGATCCGAGTCGCTCGGACCCGTGAAAAAAAACATGAAGTTCTGGCGGGTTCGGATTCAGAGAAACCGAACCCGCTCATCTCTAGATTATACCAAAGCTCCCAAACGGGCGGGAGAGTGCGGATGACTCTGCAGCACCGAATGAGAGAACTCCAGGTCCTCCTTAGCCAGGGTATCAAATTTGTAGGATTTTACAAACGTGTTTGCCCCTGACTAAATAGCCGCTCGGCAAAGTTGTAAAGCCGAGACCCCTCGGGCAGCCGCCCAAGATGAGCCCACCTTCCTTGTGGAATGGGCATTTACATATTTTGGCTGTGGCAGGCCTGCCACAGAATGTGCAAGCTGAATTGTATTACACATCCAACTAGCAATAGTCTGCTTAGAAGCAAGAGCACCCAGTTTGTTGGGTGCATACAGGATAACAGCAAGTCAGTTTTCCTGACTCCAGCCGTCCTGGAACCTATACTTTCAGGGCCCTGACAACATCCAGCAACTTGGAGTCCTCCAAGTCCCTAGTAGGCGCAAGGCACCACAATAAGCTGGTTCAGGTGAAACACTGACACCACCTTAGGGAGAGAACTGGGGACGAGTCCGCAGCTCTGCCCTGTCCGAATGGACAAACAGATATGGGCTTTTTTGAGTAAAACCCCACCAATTTGACACTCGCCTGGCCCAGGCCAGGGCCAAGAGCATGGTCACTTTTCATGTGAGATGCTTCAAATCCACAGATTTGACTGGTTTTAAACCAATGTGATTTGAGGAATCCCAGAACTACGTTGAGATCCCACAGTGCCACTGGAGGCACAAAAGGGGGTTGTATATGCAATACTCCCTTGACAAACTTCTGGACTTCAGGAACTGAAGCCAATTCTTTCTGGAAGAAAATCGACAGGGCCGAAATTTGAACCTTAATGGGCCCCAATTTGAGGCCCATAGACACTCCTGTTTGCAGGAAATGCAGGAATCGACCGAGTTGAAATTTCTTCGTGGGGCCTTCCTGGCCTCACACCACGCAACATATTTTCGCCACATGTGGTGATAATGTTGTGCGGTCACCTCCTTCCTGGCTTTGACCAGGGTAGGAATGACCTCTTCCGGAATGCCTTTTTCCCTTAGGATCCGGCGTTCCACCGCCATGCCGTCAAACGCAGCTGCGGTAAGTCTTGGAACAGACATGGTACTTGCCGAAGCAAGTCCCTTCTTAGCGGCAGAGGCCATAAGTCCTCTGTGAGCATCTCTTGAAGTTCCGGGTACCAAGTCCTTCTTGGCCAATCCGGAGCCATGAGTATAGTTCTTACTCCTCTACGTCTTATAATTCTCAGTACCTTAGGTATGAGAAGCAGAGGAGGGAACACATACACCGACTGGTACACCCACGGTGATACCAGAACGTCCACAGCTATTGCCTGAGGGTCTCTTGACCTGGCGCAATACCTGTCCCGTTTTTTGTTCAGACGGGACGCCATCATGTCCACCTTTGGTATTTCCCAACGGTTCACCATCATGTGGAAAAACTTCCCGATGAAGTTTCCACTCTCCCGGGTGGAGGTCGTGCCTGCTGAGGAAGTCTGCTTCCCAGTTTCCACTCCCGGAATGAAACACTGCTGACAGTGCTATCACATGATTTTCCGCCCAGCGAAAAGTCCTTGCAGTTTTTGCCATTGCCCTCCTGCTTCTTGTGCCGCCCTGTCTGTTTACGTGGGCGACTGCCGTGATGTTTTTCCCACTGGATCAATACCGGCTGACCTTGAAGCAGAGGTCTTGCTAAGCTTAGAGCATTATAAATGTACCCTTAGCTCCAGTATATTTATGTGGAGAAAAGTCTCCAGACTTGATCACACTCCCTGGAAATTTTTTCCTTGTGTGACTGCTCCCCAGCCTCTCGGGCTGGCCTCCGTGGTCACCAGCATCCAATCCTGAATGCCGAATCTGCGGCCCTCTAGAAGATGAGCACTCTGTAACCACCACAGGAGAGACACCCTTGTCCTTGGATATAGGGTTATCCGCTGATGCATCTGAAGATGCGATCCGGACCATTTGTCCAGCAGATCCCACTGAAAAGTTCTTGCGTGAAATCTGCCGAATGGAATTGCTTCGTAGGAAGCCACCATTTTTACCAGGACCCTTGTGCAATGATGCACTGACACTTTTCCTGGTTTTAGGAGGTTCTTGACTAGCTCGGATAACTCCCTGGCTTTCTCATCCGGGAGAAACACCTTTTTCTGGACTGTGTCCAGAATCATCCCTAGGCACAGCAGACGTGTCGTCAGGATCAGCTGCGATTTTGGAATATTTAGAATCCATCCGTGCTGTTGAAGCAGTATCCGAGATAGTGCTACTCCGACCTCCAACTGGTCCCTGGACTTTGCCCTTATCAGGAGATCGTCCAAGTAAGGGGTAATTAAGACGCCTTTTCTTCGAAGAAGAATCATCATTTCGGCCATTACCTTGGTAAAGACCCGGGGTGCCGTGGACAATCCAAACGGCAGCGTCTGAAACTGACAGTGACAGTTCTATACCACGAACCTGAGGTACCCTTAGTGAGAAGGGCAAATTTGGGACATGGAGGTAAGCATCCCTGATGTCCCGGGACACTATATAGTCCCCTTCTTCCTGTTCGTTATCACTGCTCTGAGTGACTCCATCTTGATTTGAACCTTTGTAAGTGTTCAAATTTTTTTAGATTTAGAATAGGTCTCACCTAGCCTTCTGGCTTCAGTACCACAATATAGTGTGGAATAATACCCCTTTCCTTGTTGTAGGAGGGGTAATTTGATTATCACCTGCTGGGAATACAGCTTGTGAATTTTTTCCCATACTGCCTCCTTGTCGGAGGGATACCTTGGTAAAGCAGACTTCAGGAGCCTGCGAGGGGGAAACGTTTCGACATTCCAATCTGTACCCCTGGGATACTACTTGTAGGATCCAGGGGTCCTGTACGGTCCCAGCGTCATGCTGAGAGCTTGGCAGAAGCGGTGGAAGGCTTCTGTTCCTGGGAATGGGCTGCCTGCTGCAGTCTTCTTCCCTTTCCTCTATCCCTGGGCAAATATGACTCTTATAGGGACGAAAGGACTGAGGCTGAAAAGACGGTGTCTTTTTCTGCAGAGATGTGACTTAGGGTAAAAACGGTGGATTTTCCAGCAGTTGCCGTGGCCACCAGGTCCGATGGACCGACCCCAAATAACTCCTCTTCCTTTATACGGCAATACACCTTTGTGCCGTTTGGAATCTGCATCACCTGACCACTGTCGTGTCCATAAACATCTTCTGGCAGATATGGACATCGCACTTACTCTTGATGCCAGAGTGCAAATATCCCTCTGTGCATCTCGCATATATAGAAATGCATCCTTTAAATGCTCTATAGTCAATAAAATACTGTCCCTGTCAAGGGTATCAATATTTTTAGTCAGGGAATCCGACCAAGCCACCCCAGCTCTGCACATCCAGGCTGAGGCGATCGCTGGTCGCAGTATAACACCAGTATGTGTGTATATACTTTTATATGATATTTTCCAGCCTCCTGTCAGCTGGCTCCTTGAGGACGGCCCTATCTATAGACGGTACCGCCACTTGTTTTGATAAGCGTGTGAGCGCCTTATCCACCCTAAGGGGTGTTTCCCAACGCGCCCTAACTTCAGGCGGGAAAGGGTATACCGCCAATAATTTTCTATCGGGGGGAACCCACGCATCATCACACACTTCATTTAATTTATCTGATTCTGGAAAAACTACAGGTAGTTTTTTCACATCCCACATAATACCCTCTTTTGTGGTACTTGTAGTATCAGAAATATGTAACACCTCCTTCATTGCCCTTAACGTGTGGCCCTAATAAGGAATACGTTTGTTTATTCACCGTCGACACTGGATTCAGTGTCCGTGTCTGTGTCTGTGTCGACCGACTAAGGTAAACGGGCGTTTTAAAACCCCTGACGGTGTTTTTGAGACGTCTGGACCGGTACTAATTGTTTGTCGGCCGTCTCATGTCGTCAACCGACCTTGCAGCGTGTTGACATTATCACGTAATTCCCTAAATAAGCCATCCATTCCGGTGTCGACTCCCTAGAGAGTGACATCACCATTACAGGCAATTGCTCCGCCTCCTCACCAACATCGTCCTCATACATGTCGACACACACGTACCGACACACAGCACACACACAGGGAATGCTCTGATAGAGGACAGGACCCACTAGCCCTTTGGAGAGACAGAGGGAGAGTTTGCCAGCACACACCAAAAAACGCTATAATTATATAGGGACAACCTTATATAAGTGTTTTCCCTTATAGCATCTTTTTATATATTTCTAACGCCAAATTAGTGCCCCCCCTCTCTGTTTTAACCCTGTTTCTGTAGTGCAGTGCAGGGGAGAGCCTGGGAGCCTTCCCTCCAGCCTTTCTGTGAGGGAAAATGGCGCTGTGTGCTGAGGAGATAGGCCCCGCCCCTTTTTCGGCGGGCTCGTCTCCCGCTCTTCAACGGATTCTGACAGGGGTTAAATATCTCCATATAGCCCCCGGAGGCTATATGTGAGGTATTTTTTGCCAAAAAATAGGTTTACATTGCCTCCCAGGGCGCCCCCCTCCCAGCGCCCTGCACCCTCAGTGACTGCCGTGTGAAGTGTGCTGAGAGCAATGGCGCACAGCTGCAGTGCTGTGCGCTACCTTAAGAAGACTGAGGAGTCTTCTGCCGCCGATTCTGGACCTTCTTCTCTTTTCAGCATCTGCAAGGGGGCCGGCGGCGAGGCTCCGGTGACCATCCAGGCTGTACCTGTGATCGTCCCTCTGGAGCTAATGTCCAGTAGCCAAAGAAGCCAATCCATCCTGCACGCAGGTGAGTTCACTTCTTCTCCCCTAAGTCCCTCGTTGCAGTGATCCTGTTGCCAGCAGGACTCACTGTAAAATAAAAAACCTAAGCTAAACTTTTCTAAGCAGCTCTTTAGGAGAGCCACCTAGATTGCACCCTTCTCGGCCGGGCACAAAAATCTAACTGAGGCTTGGAGGAGGGTCATAGGGGGAGGAGCCAGTGCACACCACCTGATCCTAAAGCTTTACTTTTTGTGCCCTGTCTCCTGCGGAGCCGCTATTCCCCATGGTCCTTTCAGGAACCCCAGCATCCACTAGGACGATAGAGAAAATAAGAATTTACTTACCGATAATTCTATTTCTCGTAGTCCGTAGTGGATGCTGGGCGCCCATCCCAAGTGCGGATTGTCTGCAATACTTGTACATAGTTATTGTTACAAAAATCGGGTTATTATTGTTGTGAGCCATCTTTTCAGAGGCTCCGCTGTTATCATGCTGTTAACTGGGTTTAGATCACAGGTTGTACAGTGTGATTGGTGTGGCTGGTATGAGTCTTACCCGGGATTCAAAATCCTTCCTTATTGTGTACGCTTGTCCGGGCACAGTATCCTAACTGAGGCTTGGAGGAGGGTCATAGGGGGAGGAGCCAGTGCACACCACCTGATCCTAAAGCTTTTACTTTTGTGCCCTGTCTCCTGCGGAGCCGCTATTCCCCATGGTCCTGACGGAGTCCCCAGCATCCACTACGGACTACGAGAAATAGAATTATCGGTAAGTAAATTCTTATTTTTACACATTATGGCAGACAGAATAGATAGAGAGATAGATAGATGTATAGATAGATAAATAGATACTTACCATCTCTCCCTGCTGGCTCAGGCAGTTAGGCTCCTCGGTGCTGGCAGATCCCGGGCAGGGGAGAAGGAGGAGGAGGGAGGGGGAGGAGGGAGCCGCAGCAGCGGTGTAATTGGTGGTGGCGCCGCTGCAGCTGTCCCTCTCACTCCACATTGGCTGGCCGTCACCGCTGTGAATGCTGGGATGAGGGAAGCGCATCCTAGCAATCACAGCAGCACCGGCCAGCCAAAGTGGAAGGAGAGGGACTGCTGCAGCGGCGCCGCTACCAATTACATAGCGCTGCTGCGACTCCAGTCCCCCTCCCTACTTCTCCTCCGGGTCCTCCCCTGACGCTGCTCCTCTTCTCTTCTCCTCCGGTGGTGCACACAGCACAGGCGGCTTGTAATGAGTCAATTTGACTCATTACAAGACGCTGACATAGTTACTGGCCGTTGCGCCCTCAGGGCGCTGCACCGTGTGCCAGGCACACCTGGCACACACATAGTGATGGCTGTCGCCCACATATCCGTTCCCAAGCCTGTCATCCTGTTATATGTCCCCAGCTGTGGAACCAGAGTCACCCTTTTACCTGTAACCAGTCCTGGCACCTGTGTCACCTCATTATCTGTCCCCAGTCCTGGCACCTGTGCTACCCCATTATCTGTAACCAGCCCTGGCACTTGTGTCACCTTGTGTCATTATTTGTCCCAAGTGTCACCTCATTAGCTGTCCCCAGTGTCACCTCATTAGCTGTCCCCAGTGTCATCCCATTAGCTGTCCCCAGTGTCACCCCAATAGCTGTCCCAAGACTCAGCCCCTTATCTGCCACCGGTGTCACCCCATGATTAGCCTGAGCCACCCTGTCATGATGCAGCCCTGGGATGCAATGCCTGTGTTCCCCACCGCCCCCCCCCCCAAGCAGTTGCACCCCGACTGTGTGTGACTCATGGCCGAGCTGTCATTCACCGCATGCCCAGCCCGCATCTGCCTCCTTACCACTGCACTGCATGTCAAGAACCTGCCCTCACGCAAGGCTACAAAGGCAGAGAGGGGAGCTGCTCTCCATTCTGCCGGCGCCGCTGCTTGTCACACAGAGTGATAGGCGCAGTGGCAAAAGGCAGCACCAGCGCACATCAGCAAGTTCTGTAAGGCAGGGAGACCGCATATCCAGCACGGCACTTCTCTGCATTGCAGACCTTGCTGAGCAGGTAGTGCCGGCCCTGGTACTACCCCTGCCCCCCTTCCACGCATACTACACTGCAGCTGTTACCCTGAACCACACTCCTCACACACTACATCACCACTACCCTGCATCCCCCTCCCCGCACACATTAATATGAACCCCCAGCACACATTAATAGGACACCCCCCTCCCCCAGCACACATTAGTATGACCCCCCTCCCCAAGCATAGAATAATAGGGCACCCTTCGCACATTAATAGGACCCCCCTCCCCAAGCACAGATTAATTGGACATCCCTCCCCAAGCACAGGGTAATAGGACCCCCCTCCCCAAGCACAGATTAAATCTGTTATGGTGCCCATATGTGAGATTATCGGTACTAGCCTTCGATTTTGACCACATGTGTGAGAGAAATCGGGGGATTGTATGCACATTTAAGGTACCTATCGATGCGATGCGCGTGCACGCTGGTCAAATCTCGCGTCTCAAGATATTATGTGCTGCACTCAATATTTATCGAATCGTGGCGTGATCGCATGCTGTTTTTTACCACTTTCGATGTATCACACCGCGATGTGTGATATGTGAAGACAGGAGATGACTTCCTGGCCACTCCTCTTCCCCTCACTGCGCACATGACTGGAGAGGAGGCTGCAAGCACGCTGCTGAGCTCCGCACAAACACTGCACAAGGTAGGCTATACCACTGGCCACCAATGATTATTCCTTTTTACCAACACTGCCCACCCTTTATGCTGCTCTACCCACATTTATATAGGCCCCTGACCAAAATGCTGCGCCACTGCAAGCCCCAGCCAGCCGCATCGTAAACACCATTATACAGCGCCACCGACCACCAATGACTACTATTCTTTTTTAACACCACTGCCCACCATTTCTGCTGCTCTACCTACATTTATATAGGCCCCTGCCCAAAATGCTGCGCCACTGCAAGCCCAAGTCAGCCGCGCCCTAAACGCCATTATACAGCGCCACTGACCACCAATGACTACTATTCTTTTTTAACACCACTGCCCACCGTTTTTGCTGCTCTACCCACATTTATATAGGCCCCTGCCCAAAATGCTGCGCCACTGCAAGCCCCATCCAGCCGCGCCCTAAATGCCATTATACAGTGCCACTGACCACCAATGACTACTATTCTTTTTTAACACCACTGCCCACCATTTCTGCTGCACTACCCACATTTATATAGGCCCCTTTCCAAAATGCTGTGCCACTGCAAGCCTCAGCCAGCCGCGCCCTAAACGCCATTATACAGCGCCACTGACCACCAATGACTACTGTTCTTTTTTAACACCACTGCCCACCGTTTCTGCTGATCTACTCACATTTATATAGGCCCCTGCCCAAAATGCTGCGCCACTGCAAGCCCCAGCCAGCCGCGCCCTAAACAGCATTATACAGCGCCACTCACCACCAATGACTACTATTCTTTTTTAACACCACTGCCCACCGTCTCTGCTGCTCTACCCACACTTATATAGGCCCCCTTTCGAAAAATGCTGCGCCACTGCAATCCCCAGCCAGCTGCGCCCTAAATGCCATTATATAGCGCCACTGACCACCAGTGACTACTATTCTTTTTTAACACCACTGCCCAACGTTTATGCTGCTCTACCCACATTTATATAGGCCCCTGCCCAAAATGCTGCGCTACTGCAAGCCCCAGACAGCCACGCCCTAAACGCCATTATACTGCACCACTGCAACCCACATCCCACCGTTATACTGCTGCACCCTGCACGCCAATGTATTCTCACTACATATTTCAGATAACTCACACCAGTAACTAGAAAACAAACTTTAACCAGAATAGTTTACTTTTTTCATGTTTTTTAATTTAAGTTTTTTGCATTCTGCAGATGTCCTATGAGAACCGTGACTTTCTTTCTGGCTTAATCAGCCTGTACCGCGAGGAGGAGTGTCTGTGGCTGACGTCCTCACCGGACTACAGCAACAAGCAGAAGAGGGAGGCTGCTTATACATGCATGGTGGAGTACTCCAAGCCCATCTTCTCTGCTGCCTCAGTGGCCTGGGTCCGAAAGAAGATCGCCAATCTACGGACAGTCTTTGTCAAAGAAAATCACAAGGTGGAGGAGTCCAAGAGGTCCGGGGCCGGTACAGACAAGGTGTATGTGCCGCAGCTGTGGTACTTTAAAGATCTCAACTTCATCCTGGAGAAAAGGTCTGCTAGGGAGTCCATGGTGGTGATGGCCGAGTTCGAGGAGGGAAGTCTGGACGTGGAGGAGGCCGAAGGGGTAAGTTGCCTTTAAAATTATTTTTACCTAATGCATTCCTCCTGCCATGCCACAGCTCCCTCCCCATTGAAGAAGGCATTTTATTTTTCCCTGACCTCTTTTGCCCATGCAGTGCCGCGTATAGGTGCAGCAGGTGGTCCCAACGAGGAAATTGGCACTGTCACCACAGGCTGGTTAAGATCTTCCGGTCCGGCTGGGAGCAAAGGCATTTGCCTCGTGGACTTGCGACGGAGCATGTTGTGTAGTATACAACATGCTGTTACTACACAGTCAATTTTGTCCAGCTTCATGTTAATGGGTTTGTGGAAGATCCTGAACCGGTTGCTGAGAATGCCAAATGCTTTCTCAACAACCCTGCGGGCCCTAGAAAGGCGGTAGTTGAAAATGCGCCTATTGTGGTTCAGAACTCTTTGCAGGTAGGGCTTCATTATGTGTTCGTGCAGTGCGAAGGCCTCATCTGCCACGAACACAAATCCCAGGCCATTCTTTGTTTGCTCCACAGGCGGCAGATGAATGGAGTTGGTGGTGAGCCTATCATAGAAGCGCGTATTTTTCAAAGATCCACCATCCGAGCAACGACCATTTTTCCCAACATCCAGGAAAATAAACTCATAGTTTGTATTGACCACCCCCATAAGAACAATGCTAAAGTAGCCCTTGTAATTGTAGTAGTCAGACCCGCTGTTGGTGGGTTTGGCGATGTGCACGTTTCCCATCTATTGCACCACCACAGTTTGGGTAATTCCAGCGCCTCTCAAAGTCCTCTGCAATAGCTTGCCATTCTGCCACGCTTGTAGGGAACTGTAAAAGTAAAAAAATTTGTTAGACTATCCACTAAATATGTTTCTCTTTACCCTACAGACACCTGAAGAACACCTCAGCCGTACCCCTGCCCTCATCAATACCTCCCCTGAGGAACCTACCTCTCTGCCGCGACCTACTGGGAAGAGAAAGCCACGGAAAACAAAATTTGTAGAGGACCCACTCCTAGCGGAAGCATGTTCACAACTGCTACGTAAACATGATGAGTTTGACGACTTTGCTTCGTATGTCAGCAAAACTATGCGTAAAGTTTCTGCGCAGCAGCAGGTAGAGTGCCAGCACCTGGTGTCGCAGGTGTTGTACCAAACACTATCAGGGCATATGACACCAGAGTGGAGCGTCCATGGCCCAGAACCTAAAGCACCTGCTCCTCATCTCCCATTGTCCTTTTGTTCACCACCCCCCACCTACCCTACATCTACTACTCCCCATCCCAGCTATCATTCCGGTTATCTGCAACCGCAGGCCCAATCCAACTACCCTTCCTCCACTTTCCATCCTCCTCAAACCCCTCCTCATCAAACCATCCACCCTTCCCGTTTTCGTCAACCCCCAACCCCATCCACGCACCCTTCCCCCACTTTCCAATCTCCTCCACAAACCAGCTACCCTTCCCAAGCCAACCACACATCCACCGTCTCCTCCACAATTATGACCTCCTTGATGTCACAGGGGGAACAAGTGGACGAGGAGGAGGAGACAAGTCTCTTTCAAATGTAGGGTGATTCTAAATTACTGGTGCCCTTGTATACATACCAACAGATGTGGTGCAGTCTGATACTACGTTGAGTGTCAACACTTTAAGGCGAACAATGCACACATGCTGCTAGGGACTGGTTGATGGAACCGGGGACCCATCTTCCTGCCTCTAGCTGCATGTGTGCATTGAGCCCCTGGCTGCGATGCCACTCAACACCGCAGTATCAGTAGGCACCACATCTGTTGGTATATATAACATTCCTGCTGCCCTGGTATATACTGTGATAGATCTGTTGCACTATGATATACGGCGTTTTAGTGGCACCACTTTCAGGTAGACAATGCACACATGCAGCTTGGGTCCGGTTGATGGTGCCGGGGAGCCTGAAGCCGGGCCTACCTGCATGTGTACATTATGCCCCTGAAAGCGCTGCCACTCAAAAAACAATGTATATCATACTGCACAGTATATCATACAGCACTTGTATATTGCAACAGATGTGCTGCATTTTGATAATACGGTGTTGAGTGGCACTGCAGGCAGGGGCACAATGCACACATGCAACTTGGAGCAGGTTGATGGAACCGGGGACCCATCTTCCTACCCCAAGTTGCATGTGTGCATTGTGCCCCTGCCTGCGGTGCCACTCAACATTGTAGTATCAAAATGCACCACATCTGTTGCAATATATATAGCAATTTTTTTTTTCATTTAATACATGTAATGATGCACATGTGGTGCATCATGAAAACTTTATATTATTTGCTGACATCTAGCCATGTCGGCCACATATGTCTTGAAATAAAAATAACACATTTTTTCAAAGCAATTTCATGTGCTTCATCATGAAAAATGTATACTGTTTGCAAAAGTTCAGCCATGTTGGCTACATATTTAAAAAAAGCTATAAGCATTTTTAGACGTTTCTCAAATGGGAATGCTGACCTTGATATATATAGCAACAGATGTGGTGCATTTTGATACTACAACATTGAGTGGCACCGCAGGCAGGGGCACAATGCACACATGCAACTTGGTGCAGGTTGATGGAACCGGGTACCCATCTTCCTACCCCAAGTTGCATGTGTGCATTGTGCCCCTCCCTGCGATGCCACTCAACGTTGTAGTATCAAAATGTACCACATTAGTTGGCTATATATAGCATTTTTTTTCTTTTAATACATGTACTGGTGCACATGTGGTGCATCATGAAAACTTTATAATATTTGCTGACGTTGGCATGTTGACCACATACAATTATGTCTTGAAATAAAAAGAACATATTTTTTCAAAGCAATTTCATGTGCTTCATCATGAAAACTTTATACTGTTTGCAAAAGTTCAGCCATGTTGGCTGCATATTTAAAATAAAGTTATAGGCATTTTTATACGTTTCTCAAATGGGAAGGCTGACCTTGATATATATAGCAACAGATGTGGTGCATTGTGATACTACGGCATTGAGTGGCACCGCAGGCAGGGGCACAATGCACACATGCAAATTGGTGCAGGTTGATGGAACCAGGGACCCATCTTCCTACCCCAAGTTGCATGTGTGCATTGTGACCCTGCCTGCGGTACCACTCTATGATGTAGTATCACAATGCACCACATCTGTTGCTATATATAGCATTTTGTTATCATGTCCGAATGCATAATGCATGATGCATAAAGAAACCTTTATTTCATACTTGCCTACTGTCCCGGAATGGGCGGGAGGCTCCCGAAAATCGGGTGACCCTCCCGCCCCCCCCGGAAGAGCAGGCAAGTCTCCGATTTTTTAGGGGCCCCCCTGCCCGGCCGCCCACTTAGTGAGTAAAGTGGGCGGTCCGGGCAGTCGATGACGCGATTCTTGCTGAATCGCGTCATCATAGCAACGCCCCCTGCTGTATAATGCCGGTAATCGCGGCATTACATAGCAGGGGGCGTGGCTTAAATGAAGTGCCGCAATAACCCCTCTGCTGTTCCGCCTCCACCCGCCCCTGTTTTGCCTCCGCCCCGCCCCTATCTGTGTCATAGCCCCGCCCCCCTGCTGAGCCGACCTGGCTGCTCTCTCCCGGAGAGAGCAGCCAGGATGTCGGCATGTATGCTTTATTTTGTTGTTAAAACGTTCAGCCATGTTGGCTGCATATACAATTATGTCTTGAAATAAAAAGCATATATTTTTCTACGCAAATTCAGTTTGCAAAATAAAATATTTTGTTATACGACAAGCAATATGTGGTGTAATTTTCTTACCTTGCAGTACTTATACTGAAGCACTTTGATGATAGCCTTGCAGGTTTCAGGTATGATGTGTCCTAAAGCCTGGACAGAGATACGTGTCCCATACTTCAGGTCCTCAAACGACTGTCCAGTTGCAAGGAACCGCAGGGTAGCCACGAGGCTCTCCTCAGCAGGGATAGGAACCCGCCATTTGGTATCCCGCTTCTGTATGAGGGGGGTCACCAGACGCAGCAACTTCTGGAAAGTGTCGTCATTCATGCGCAGGAAGTTGCGGTAGTCATCTGGGTTGTTCTCCCTGATCTCATCCAGGAGGGGCATGTAGGAGCGAGTAGGCCGCTTAAGGAGCCACTCCTTGGTCCAGCAAGATCTCTCCCTCCTCCTTTGCTGGGCCCTCTCCCTGTCTGCCCTCACCTTCAGCACAGAGTAGCACATGAGAGCCTGATAGCGAGTAGAATCCATCTCTACACACACACACACACACACACACACACACACACACACACACACACACACACACACACACAGCAGTATAGAAATACTTTGTAATGCCAGGCAGAACATAGCAGTGCACGGTAGCTAGCAATGTGGAATGAGCAGCAGGTATAAACCAGACTTCTGTAGTCACAGGGCAAACAGAAGTGCGCAGACTATAAAATGGCTGCTTGTTTATATATCCTCCAGATAGGCCAGCCCACTATTTAAATTTTTCTCAATCTGGCAGATAAATCTGGTGTGCTTTTGGTCAGCATGAGATGCACTCGAATTCGATCATCTGATACCACCCGATTTCCGGTCGTAAGGGGCATGAGATAAATCTCAGGATTGTATGCGCATCGAATGCACTAAAAATGCACTTTCGATGAGATTTGTCTCACGGTGAGCTTCAAGGGAAATCGGGCCCGATCTCGCGTCGAAAGCAATCGCCCAAGTGTATGGGTAGCATAAGTCTGCCTACCCAAGCACAGAGTAATAGGATCCCCCTCCCCAAGCACACATTAATAGGACCCACCTCCCCAAGCACACTTTCCAGTGTTTGTTAGCAAATGATCGATTGTCAGTTGCTCTCATCCATTACTAGGTTTTCATTCCAACCACAGATTATCTGCCAGATAATTGTATAGTGTATGCCCAGATTTAATAACTTGAATATTTAAACCCGGACAACGCTGTTCACTTCAGCTAGTAATTTATAAATATTATCTTTGTATTAGTCTAATCATCTTTAAGGAGAAGCTGCTTCTGCAAAACTTCTGCAACATGTTTTAATGTGTTATTTTATGGTGGCTATCTCTTCCCTGTGGGCACCACCCTGGGCAGCACCAGGCATGGCACCAGCTAGTGATAAGCATCAATAGTAGC
Organism: Pseudophryne corroboree; assembly: GCF_028390025.1. Lineage (NCBI taxonomy): Eukaryota > Metazoa > Chordata > Amphibia > Anura > Myobatrachidae > Pseudophryne > Pseudophryne corroboree. The sequence goes on along the minus strand of NC_086451.1, from coordinate 121,990,803 downwards.
TCATGTAATCCTGATCAATGGCCTGAATGAAGGTATTATAGATTATTGAGATATATTAACAAATGATGGGCCTAATTCAGAGTTGGCACTCATACTAGCTAGTGCCTAACCAGCCATCGACCGTCCCGTACATCACTGAACTCCTTATAATGTTTATATGCATCTCACATGCAGCATAGTGATCTGATACAGAGTTGTGCACTAATACATTCACAGCCGTATGCAGCTACTGTATGAAAATATGCTAATATTGCTGCCTGGAAATGCATTACGACGCCCTGTAGCCTCACAAATAAGATGCACAGATGCAGCATCGGTCACAGATGTGTGTATTGAGATGCTGGCGCCATGTTTTCTGTGTTTTTGCTGCCACTTACTGTTACCTCCGCACACGCTTCCTGGCTGTCAATCACTTTGTGAATAAATCCTCACTAACAAGCAACATCACTGAGGTACCCTGACACATGTGTAGAGCGACTAACATACATGTGTGGATTGCCGATAACTGCAAAAACGTACAACTTTGTCGTAACGTACAACTTTGACTCAGGCCCATAGCATCCTATATGTATTACAAGTAATTCAGGATTTCTGTTTGATACCTTTCTTAATCACAGTTCATGCAGAGTTCTTCAAATGAATAAACTAGAGATGAGCGCCTGAAATTTTTCGGGTTTTGTGTTTTGGTTTTGGGTTCGGTTCCGCGGCCGTGTTTTGGGTTCGAACGCGTTTTGGCAAAACCTCACCGAATTTTTTTTGTCGGATTCGGGTGTGTTTTGGATTCGGGTGTTTTTTTCAAAAAACACTAAAAAACAGCTTAAATCATAGAATTTGGGGGTCATTTTGATCCCAAAGTATTATTAACCTCAAAAACCATAATTTACACTCATTTTCAGTCTATTCTGAATACCTCACACCTCACAATATTATTTTTAGACCTAAAATTTGCACCGAGGTCGCTGTGTGAGTAAGATAAGCGACCCTAGTGGCCGACACAAACACCTGGCCCATCTAGGAGTGGCACTGCAGTGTCACGCAGGATGGCCCTTCCAAAAAACCCTCCCCAAACAGCACATGACGCAAAGAAAAAAAGAGGCGCAATGAGGTAGCTGTGTGAGTAAGCTAAGCGACCCTAGTGGCCGACACAAACACCGGGCCCATCTAGGAGTGGCACTGCAGTGTCACGCAGGATGGCCCTTCCAAAAAATACTCCCCGAACAGCACATGACGCAAAGAAAAAAAGAGGCGCAATGAGGTAGCTGTGTGAGTAAGCTAAGCGACCCTAGTGGCCGACACAAACACCGGGCCCATCTAGGAGTGGCACTGCAGTGTCACGCAGGATGTCCCTTCCAAAAAAACCCTCCCCAAACAGCACATGACGCAAAGAAAAAAAGAGGCGCAATGAGGTAGCTGTGTGAGTAAGATTAGCGACCCTAGTGGCCGACACAAACACCGGGCCCATCTAGGAGTGGCACTGCAGTGTCACGCAGGATGGCCCTTCCAAAAAACCCTCCCCAAACAGCACATGACGCAAAGAAAAAAAGAGGCGCAATGAGGTAGCTGTGTGAGTAAGATTAGCGACCCTAGTGGCCGACACAAACACCGGGCCCATCTAGGAGTGGCACTGCAGTGTCACGCAGGATGTCCCTTCCAAAAAACCCTCCCCAAACAGCACATGACGCAAAGAAAAAAAGAGGCGCAATGAGGTAGCTGACTGTGTGAGTAAGATTAGCGACCCTAGTGGCCGACACAAACACCGGGTCCATTTAGGAGTGGCACTGCAGTGTCACGCAGGATGTCCCTTCCAAAAAACCCTCCCCAATCAGCACATGATGCAAAGAAAAAGAAAAGAAAAAAGAGGTGCAAGATGGAATTGTCCTTGGGCCCTCCCACCCACCCTTATGTTGTATAAACAAAACAGGACATGCACACTTTAACCAACCCATCATTTCAGTGACAGGGTCTGCCACACGACTGTGACTGATATGACGGGTTGGTTTGGACCCCCCCCAAAAAAGAAGCAATTAATCTCTCCTTGCACAAACTGGCTCTACAGAGGCAAGATGTCCACCTCATCATCACCCTCCGATATATCACCGTGTACATCCCCCTCCTCACAGATTATCAATTCGTCCCCACTGGAATCCACCATCTCAGCTCCCTGTGTACTTTGTGGAGGCAATTGCTGCTGGTCAATGTCTCCGCGGAGGAATTGATTATAATTCATTTTAATGAACATCATCTTCTCCACATTTTCTGGATGTAACCTCGTACGCCGATTGCTGACAAGGTGAGCGGCGGCACTAAACACTCTTTCGGAGTACACACTTGTGGGAGGGCAACTTAGGTAGAATAAAGCCAGTTTGTGCAAGGGCCTCCAAATTGCCTCTTTTTCCTGCCAGTATAAGTACGGACTGTGTGACGTGCCTACTTGGATGCGGTCACTCATATAATCCTCCACCATTCTATCAATGTTGAGAGAATCACATGCAGTGACAGTAGACGACATGTCCGTAATCGTTGTCAGGTCCTTCAGTCCGGACCAGATGTCAGCATCAGCAGTCGCTCCAGACTGCCCTGCATCACCGCCAGCGGGTGGGCTCGGAATTCTGAGCCTTTTCCTCGCACCCCCAGTTGCGGGAGAATGTGAAGGAGGAGATGTTGACAGGTCGCGTTCCGCTTGACTTGACAATTTTGGCACCAGCAGGTCTTTCAACCCCAGCAGACTTGTGTCTGCCGGAAAGAGAGATCCAAGGTAGGCTTTAAATCTAGGATCGAGCACGGTGGCCAAAATGTAGTGCTCTGATTTCAACAGATTGACCACCCGTGAATCCTTGTTAAGCGAATTAAGGGCTCCATCCACAAGTCCCACATGCCTAGCGGAATCGCTCCGTGTTAGCTCCTCCTTCAATGTCTCCAGCTTCTTCTGCAAAAGCCTGATGAGGGGAATGACCTGACTCAGGCTGGCAGTGTCTGAACTGACTTCACGTGTGGCAAGTTCAAAGGGCATCAGAACCTTGCACAACGTTGAAATCATTCTCCACTGCGCTTGAGACAGGTGCATTCCACCTACTATATCGTGCTCAATTGTATAGGCTTGAATGGCCTTTTGCTGCTCCTCCAACCTCTGAAGCATATAGAGGGTTGAATTCCACCTCGTTACCACTTCTTGCTTCAGATGATGGCAGGGCAGGTTCAGTAGTTTTTGGTGGTGCTCCAGTCTTCTGTACGTGGTGCCTGTACGCCGAAAGTGTCCCGCAATTCTTCTGGCCACCGACAGCATCTCTTGCACGCCCCTGTCGTTTTTTAAAAAATTCTGCACCACCAAATTCAAGGTATGTGCAAAACATGGGACGTGCTGGAATTTGCCCATATTTAATGCACACACAATATTGCTGGCGTTGTCCGATGCCACAAATCCACAGGAGAGTCCAATTGGGGTAAGCCATTCCGCGATGATCTTCCTCAGTTGCCGTAAGAGGTTTTCAGCTGTGTGCGTATTCTGGAAAGCGGTGATACAAAGCGTAGCCTGCCTAGGAAAGAGTTGGCGTTTGCGAGATGCTGCTACTGGTGCCGCCGCTGCTGTTCTTGCGGCGGGAGTCCATACATCTACCCAGTGGGCTGTCACAGTCATATAGTCCTGACCCTGCCCTGCTCCACTTGTCCACATGTCCGTGGTTAAGTGGACATTGGGTACAACTGCATTTTTTAGGACACTGGTGAGTCTTTTTCTGACGTCCGTGTACATTCTCGGTATCGCCTGCCTAGAGAAGTGGAACCTAGATGGTATTTGGTAACGGGGGCACACTGCCTCAATAAATTGTCTAGTTCCCTGTGAACTAACGGCGGATACCGGACGCACGTCTAACACCAACATAGTTGTCAAGGCCTCAGTTATCCGCTTTGCAGCAGGATGACTGCTGTGATATTTCATCTTCCTCGCAAAGGACTGTTGAACAGTCAATTGCTTACTGGAAGTAGTACAAGTGGGCTTACGACTTCCCCTCTGGGATGACCATCGACTCCCAGCAGCAACAACAGCAGCGCCAGCAGCAGTAGGCGTTACACGCAAGGATGCATCGGAGGAATCCCAGGCAGGAGAGGACTCGTCAGAATTGCCAGTGACATGGCCTGCAGGACTATTGGCATTCCTGGGGAAGGAGGAAATTGACACTGAGGGAGTTGGTGGGGTGGTTTGCGTGAGCTTGGTTACAAGAGGAAGGGATTTACTGGTCAGTGGACTGCTTCCGCTGTCACCCAAAGTTTTTGAACTTGTCACTGACTTATTATGAATGCGCTGCAGGTGACGTATAAGGGAGGATGTTCCGAGGTGGTTAACGTCCTTACCCCTACTTATTACAGCTTGACAAAGGGAACACACGGCTTGACACCTGTTGTCCGCATTTCTGGTGAAATACCTCCACACCGAAGAGCTGATTTTTTTGGTATTTTCACCTGGCATGTCAACGGCCATATTCCTCCCACGGACAACAGGTGTCTCCCCGGGTGCCTGACTTAAACAAACCACCTCACCATCAGAATCCTCCTGGTCAATTTCCTCCCCAGCGCCAGCAACACCCATATCCTCCTCATCCTGGTGTACTTCAACACTGACATCTTCAATCTGACTATCAGGAACTGGACTGCGGGTGCTCCTTCCAGCACTTGCAGGGGGCGTGCAAATGGTGGAAGGCGCATGCTCTTCACGTCCAGTGTTGGGAAGGTCAGGCATCGCAACCGACACAATTGGACTCTCCTTGTGGATTTGGGATTTCGAAGAATGCACAGTTCTTTGCTGTGCTGCTTTTGCCAGCTTGAGTCTTTTCATTTTTCTAGCGAGAGGCTGAGTGCTTCCATCCTCATGTGAAGCTGAACCACTAGCCATGAACATAGGCCAGGGCCTCAGCCGTTCCTTGCCACTCCGTGTCGTAAATGGCATATTGGCAAGTTTACGCTTCTCCTCCGACAATTTTATTTTAGGTTTTGGAGTCCTTTTTTTTCTGATATTTGGTGTTTTGGATTTGACATGCTCTGTACTATGACATTTGGCATCGGCCTTGGCAGACGACGTTGCTGGCATTTCATCGTCTCGGCCATGACTAGTGGCAGCAGCTTCAGCACGAGGTGGAAGTGGATCTTGATCTTTCCCTAATTTTGGAACCTCAACATTTTTGTTCTCCATATTTTAATAGGCACAACTAAAAGGCACCTCAGGTAAACAATGGAGATGGATACTAGTATACAATTATGGACTGCCTGCCGAGTGCAGACACAGAGGTAGCCACAGCCGTGAACTACCGTACTGTACTGTGTCTGCTGCTAATATAGACTGGTTGATAAAGAGATGTCTATGTAACTATGTATGTATAAAGAAGAAAGAAAAAAAAACCACGGTTAGGTGGTATACAATTATGGACGGACTGCCTGCCGAGTGCAGACACAGAGGTAGCCACAGCCGTGAACTACCGTACTGTACTGTGTCTGCTGCTAATAATATAGACTGGTTGATAAAGAGATGTCGTAGTAGTATGTATGTATAAAGAAGAAAGAAAAAAAAACCACGGTTAGGTGGTATACAATTATGGACGGACTGCCTGCCGAGTGCAGACACAGAGGTAGCCACAGCCGTGAACTACCGTACTGTACTGTGTCTGCTGCTAATATAGACTGGTTGATAAAGAGATGTCTATGTAACTATGTATGTATAAAGAAGAAAGAAAAAAAAAACCACGGTTAGGTGGTATACAATTATGGACGGACTGCCTGCCGAGTGCAGACACAGAGGTAGCCACAGCCGTGAACTACCGTACTGTACTGTGTCTGCTGCTAATATAGACTGGTTGATAAAGAGATGTCTATGTAACTATGTATGTATAAAGAAGAAAGAAAAAAAAACCACGGTTAGGTGGTATACAATTATGGACGGACTGCCTGCCGAGTGCAGACACAGAGGTAGCCACAGCCGTGAACTACCGTACTGTACTGTGTCTGCTGCTAATAATATAGACTGGTTGATAAAGAGATGTCGTAGTAGTATGTATGTATAAAGAAGAAAGAAAAAAAAACCACGGTTAGGTGGTATACAATTATGGACGGACTGCCTGCCGAGTGCTTACACAGAGGTAGCCACAGCCGTGAACTACCGTACTGTGTCTGCTGCGACTGGATGATAAATGATATAAAAAATATATATATATATCACTACTGCAGCCGGACAGGTATATATTATATATTATATAATGACGGACCTGCTGGACACTGTCTGTCAGCAGAATGAGTTTTATTTTTATAGAATAAAAAAAAAACAACACACAAGTGAAGTCACACGACGAGTGTTTAACTTTTTCAGGCAATCACAATATAAGTATACTACTAACTATACTGGTGGTCAGTGTGGTCAGGTCACTGGTCAGTCACACTGGCAGTGGCACTCCTGCAGCAAAAGTGTGCACTGTTTAATTTTAATATAATATTATGTACTCCTGGCTCCTGCTATAACCTATAACTGGCACTGCAGTGCTCCCCAGTCTCCCCCACAATTATAAGCTGTGTGAGCTGAGCAGTCAGACAGATATATAATATATATAGATGATGCAGCACACTGGGCTGAGCCTGAGCAGTGCACACAGATATGGTATGTGACTGAGTCACTGTGTGTATCGCTTTTTTCAGGCAGAGAACGGATATATTAAATAAACTGCACTGTCTGGTGGTCACTCACTATATAATATTATGTACTCCTGGCTCCTGCTATAACCTATAACTGGCACTGCAGTGCTCCCCAGTCTCCCCCACAATTATAAGCTGTGTGAGTTGAGCAGTCAGACAGATATATAATATATATAGATGATGCAGCACACTGGGCTGAGCCTGAGCAGTGCACACAGATATGGTATGTGACTGAGTCACTGTGTGTATCGCTTTTTTCAGGCAGAGAACGGATATATTAAATAAACTGCACTGTCTGGTGGTCACTCACTATATAATATTATGTACTCCTGGCTCCTGCTATAACCTATAACTGGCACTGCAGTGCTCCCCAGTCTCCCCCACAATTATAAGCTGTGTGAGCTGAGCAGTCAGACAGATATATAATATATATAGATGATGCAGCACACTGGGCTGAGCCTGAGCAGTGCACACAGATATGGTATGTGACTGAGTCACTGTGTGTATCGCTTTTTTCAGGCAGAGAACGGATATATTAAATAAACTGCACTGTCTGGTGGTCACTCACTAGTAAACTCTCTGCACTCTCTACACTTCTACAGTACTCCTCCTAGTCCTAAGCTCCAGTAAATCTCTCTCTCTTATAATCTAAATGGAGAGGACGCCAGCCACGTCCTCTCCCTATCAATCTCAATGCACGTGTGAAAATGGCGGCGACGCGCGGCTCCTTATATAGAATCCGAGTCTCGCGATAGAATCCGAGCCTCGCGAGAATCCGACAGCGTCATGATGACGTTCGGGCGCGCTCGGGTTAACCGAGCAAGGCGGGAAGATCCGAGTCGCTCGGATCCGTGTAAAAAAAGCTGAAGTTCGGGCGGGTTCGGATTCCGAGGAACCGAACCCGCTCATCTCTAGAATAAACCAGATGCACTCACACTTAAAGACAAAAGAAACGGTCATTATTTATTTGCAGAACTCTGCATGAACTGTGATTAAGAAAGCTATCAACCACTGACGTTCCATAATGTGTACATCATTTTGTTAATCTTTTAAACTGGCAATGAGGTCAGGGGCAAATGCAGGATTTAGTGAGGGGGGTTTCTGTGTGTGTGTGTGTGTGTGTAGGGGGGGGGGTGTCTCTACGTATATGTATGCGTGCATGTATATATAAATATATATGCATATATATATATCTATTTATATATGTATACACACACACATACATATTTACATCTATATACTGTGTATATATATATATATATATATATGTGTATATACACACACACTCACATACTGTATATATATATATATATATATATATACACATATACAGTATATGTATATACTAACAAACACATACATACATACATACATACATACATACCAACACAAGCACAAACACACACACATACATACATAACTAAAAATATATACATACACACGTTGTTTGCAAAACCGTTTTCCCCACCAGGAGCTGGGAGCAGACGGGCAGAACTGTGAGGACGGCAGCTCCCCGCTGGGCATTCTGTAAGAAGAAGAGAGCTACTGTACATACGGTAACTCTCCATTGCTGCAGTAGGGCAGCAGCTTCATGGTTGCGGTTGCGTATCCGATCATGGTTTTTAGCTGAGGCAGAGACAGCTGTGTCTCCATCTCAAAAATAGACAAATTTGGCTCATCGGGGGGGTTTCCAGGTACTCGGAAACCCCCTCTGCGTGCGCCACTGGAGGTGACACAGCTGAAAGTTGCTTGCTGCATCTTTGTTATAGCACAATTTGCAAGAAATTACTTTCTAATTCTCAATTTATGCTCATATATACTACGTCACTGGTCACCTTAACTGTTAGAGTGAAGGGATAAAAATATGTTCCACCGTGATGCTTTCACTCTTGGCCACTCTGGTGATACCTGGGCAGCTGAACTGACAATGTAGACAACTATGTAATCACATATCTCCCAACCCTCCCTATTTTAGCACAATATGATCATTAAGCAGCATCAGTGGCGGAACTAGCGAGTGGTGGGCCCAGGTGCGACAAAATGCTTTGGGCCCCCCCCATCCCATCCAAGTCCACCCCCTCACCCCTGGAGAGGATCTGGTGAGGGGGACCTGCTCATTGCCAGAGAAATGGATACCTAGCAATAGTGCCGTCACTAGATATTTTAGCACTGTGTGCAAGAAACGGCATCGGAGCCCCACCCCTGCATGCAAAACAGGGGCAGTGCGTGCCGTAGGCGCGCAGCAAAAATACATAGTGGCGTGGCTTCATGGGGAAGGGGTGTGGCCACAAAATAATACCAATTCATAAAACGGTGCACAGTAGTCTCCATTATTCAAATTACGCCGCACAGTAGCACCACTACACCAAGTAGAGACCCTTTTACACCTTACGGCAGACAGATTCCTCTTTTTACACATTACAGCAGACAGCGTCCCCTTTTTACACATTACGGCAGACAGCGTCCCCTTTTTACACATTACGGCAGACAGCGTCCCCCTTTTACACATAGTGGTAGACAGTGTGTACTTTTTACACATAACAGCAGACAGCGTCCCCTTTTTACACATAATGGCAGACAGCGTGCCCTTGTTACACATAGCGGCAGACAGCGTACACTTTTTACACATAGCGGCAGACAACGTGCCCTTGTTACACATAACGGCAGACAGCGTGCCCTTTATACATATAACGACAGACAGTGTCCCCTTTTTACACATTACGGCAGACAGCATGCCCTTGTTACACATTACGGCAGACAGCGTCCCCCTTTTTACACATTACGGCAGGCAGATTCCCCCTTTTTACACATTGCGGCAGACAGCGTCCCCTTTTTACACATTACGGCAGACAGCGTGCCCTTGTTACACATTACAGCAGACAGCGTCCCCCTTTTTACACATTACGTCAGGCAGATTCCCCTTTTTACACATTGCGTCAGGCAGATTCCCCCTTTTTAAACATTGCGGCAAATATTCCATCTTTTTACACATCACAGCAGACAGATTCTCCCTTTTTACACATCGCGTCAGGCAGATTCCCCCTTTTTAAACATTACGTCAGGCAGATTCCCCCTTTTTACATATTGCAGCAGGCAGATTCCCCCTTTTTAAACATTGCGGCAAAGATTCCCCCTTTTTACACATCATGTCAGGCAGATTCCCCCTTTTTACACATTACGTCAGGCAGATTCCCCCTTTTTACACATTACATCAGGCAGATTCCCCCTTTTTACTCATAGCGGCAGGCAGATTCCCCCTTTTTACACATTGCGGCAAAGATTCCCCCTTTTTACACATTACGGCAGGCAGATTCCCCCTTTTTACACATTGCGGCAAAGATTCCCCCTTTTACACATTACGGCAGGCAGATTCCCCCTTTTTACACATTGCGGCAGGCAGATTCCCCCTTTTTACACATTGCGGCAAAGATTCCCCCTTTTTCCACATTACGACAGGCAGATTCCCCCTTTTTACACATTGCGGCAGGCAGATCCCCCCTTTTTACACATTGCGGCAGACAGTCCCCATTTTGTACATAGAAAGAAAGAAAGAAAGAAAGAAAGAAAGAAAGAAAGAAAGAAAGAAAGAAAGAAAGAAAGAAAGAAAGAAAGAAAGAAAGAAAGAAAGAATTATACTTACCCTCTCCGCTGGCTCAGGCTCCTCGGTGCAGCTTCTGGCAGATCACGAACGATTCCTGGGCAGGAGAGAAGGAGGAGGAGAGAGGTGGAGGAGGGAGCCGCTGCAGCGCTGTGTTATTGGTGGAGGCGCTGCTGCTGCTGTCCCTCTGCTTCACTATAGGCTGTTCTCGGAAGACAGCCTATAGTGAAGCAGAGGGACAGCAGCAGCAGCGCCTCAACCAGTAGCAAAGCGCTGCTGCGGCTCCCTCCTCCACCTCCCTCCTTCTCCTTACCCCCGTGACCACTGCGCTGCGCTCCTCTCCTGTGTCCTGTGGGCGGCTGTGTGCTGCGGGCAGCGGTTGCCCACAGCACACAGCGGCATGTAATGAGTCAGTTTGACTCATTACATGCTTTGGGCCCCTGTACAGTGGCGGGCCCCAGTGCAATGCACTGGTTGCACTGGTGGTAGTTCCGCCTCTGAGCAGCATGTTTACATTTATAACGCCGTCATGTAGCATGTAGCCATGCTTGCATTACAGTGCTGGCATTCTGCTGCCCACATATTCACTGTCAACATACTGTCAACAAAATGACCACTTCCCTTTAAGAGGTATGTAATCATACTGTACATATAAGAGGCTGAGTCTGGAAGCACTGCACTGAATGGCACAATTCATTTTAAATGGCAGATATTTCAGTGTCCATGTTGGTAACTGGGGAATGTGTCCTTGTCCTCCTGTTACCTGCCCCATGCCTACTGCTGGATTCTGTTACTGAACCTTGCCTGACACTACGACCGCTCTCAATCTGTCATCCAGTGGTGCAGACACAGGGGGATCTGGTCTATCACCATCTACCAGTGACAGCCACCGCGCGTCCCCCCCCCCCCCCCTTCCATGGTCATAGCTGATTAGAGAGAGAGCTCACCTAGCATTTAGGTCAGAAACCTAATTTGGGTCGCATACGGTCGCAAATCACTGTCCGGTGGCATCTCGATGGAAGCAGCTGTTTCCTTCCCGGCAATCAGCACTGATGGCTGTATGTATGTACATATATATCTCAAAAGGTGGAAATTATGGATGGCACTCCAAGACTTTAATTAGTCAATCAATTTCTTTATCTCATGTCACAACAATGCCAACATTTCAGAGTGTGTTGCTGCTCTTTTATCAAGCCGTCCATCATTTCCACCTTTTATCATCTATTACAAGTGAAGGCACCTGGACACTGTAATTTTACTGTTATGAGAGTGGAACATGCAAAACTCACATAACTCTCTTTGGTGCCTGCACAAATTAAACGTACAAGTCTGAAGGTGTGGCACTCACACATTATATAGCCTTTATATATTATGTATCCTCTGTACATTATATATATATATATATATATATATATATATTATACACAACAAATCTGAGGGCGCTAACGGCTTATTAATCTATTACAGACAATCGACATGATTTAAAAAGTTATTCATAAAACAGAATATTATATTAATAACACTATCACCATACAGAATGGATATTCAATCTGACATGTATAAATTCCAATATGCACCAATTAGGTTTGATCAGATGCAGAACCCAATTCCAATATGCACCAATTAGGTTTGATCAGATGTAGAACCCGACGCGTTTTGTCCCTTAGGACTTCCTCAGGGGTATTAGATCTGAACGAACAAAAAAGTACAGTAACTTAATACATTCACAATACATAATTATATAAAACCATCCAGACCCATGGTTAGATACAACGTGTTAAAAATAAAAATCCATAATTTGGACTTAAAGTATAATAGTTACCTAAACCCATTAATTATATAGTGATTATTTTAATAGTGCCAGAATACAGTGAAGATAGAGCAGGTGTCGTGAAGTATGATATTGCTTGATATACATACCAATAAATGTCTGAGGCTAATAACTCCAGACGATATCCATATTTAAAAGATCAAGATGAACCTACACCAATATTGGACCTATATTGAATATAATTATTTATTATATGTGGGAATTTTTTCAGAATAATTCACCCATGTGATAGAAATATAAACAATATACATACCGATCGGACTTATGGACTGATACCAAGGTAAAAAAAAATGTAACGATCAAAAAAGAGAAGAGTAGGTCTATAAATTTATACTAGACCTACAATAGAAAAATTATATTAAAGTAGGAGACTCACCGAGAATTATTAGAACCACCATTGTTAAAGAGATAATGTTTAAATACATACCCATATACTGTATGTTTGTACGCAACACTGGATAGATAAAAAATAGTTGGCCTCAAACCATGAAGTTTGAGTGCCTAAAAACATTAAAAATTCATAATTAAAATTCTGAATTCATAATAATAAATAGCAAATTACCTTGTATCAAAAAACCAAATAGGCTGAATTTATAATCTGTATATAATCTCACACATAGATACACTCCATTTAAACTACATATATTCTTTTTGCTATATAGAAGTATCAGGGACGTGCGGTAAGCTAAATGGTTCAGGAGGCACTGTCTAGCACCAGAACCAGATTTACACATAATATATGAGCCAAAGCGTACATCTGGGCATTATACACATGTGCTGCAGTTTAAACTCCTGGAAATTTGGTGAGTTTTGATTAGAGATGTGCGGAAAAGATAAGCAGGTGAGGCACTGCCTCACCTGCTATATACTTTTTACTCCAGACCTTTGCTATAAAAATTATTAGAATAATACAAAGAAGATATTTCAAACATATTCTTTGTATTTTTCATATACTTTATACAGTCAAACCTCTAGCACAAACGTTAGTATGACAGGAAAGGCTCTGCGTCACCTGCCTCACCCCACCGCACGTCACTGAGAAGCAGGGGTGTATCTACCTATTGGCCAGGATGGCACTCGCCAGGGGCGCCAGGCAAGGAGGGGGCGCCGCCTGGCTGTGCCACCCGCGGCCAAAGGATAGAAAAGCAGTACTGTCAGACTGTACCTGGTGAGAGTCTGTTACTGCTGGAGCGGCGGTGGTGTCCAGCAGCACCGCACTTGTAGTCAGACTCAAAATAAACTACAGCTCCCAGCAGCCCTTGTTGCTGGGAGCTCCCGGCAGCAAGGGCTGCTGGGAACTATAGTTTATTGTGAGTCTGATTACAAGTGCGGTGCTGCTGGACACTAGTCTGATCACTAGTGCTGACGGACACCGGCGCTGCGCCGGCAGTGGAGAAATATTTTCTTATGGGTACTGAGTGCCGAAAAATGGGCGTGGTCATGTGTTGTGATGGGGCGTGGTCACATGCTGCTAGTGGGAGTGGCTACATGACACTAGCGGTGTGGCCCCATGACATAGCCCCTTTTTTTTGTATTCTGGAGGCAAGGCAAAAAATATATAGTAATGCCTCCAGTATAATAGAAATATATAGTGATACCTCCAGTATAATAGAAATATATAGTGATACCTCCAGTATAATAGAAATATATAGTAATGCCCCCAATTTAATAACAATATATAGTAATGCCTCAATAATAATATATAGTAATGCCTCCATTATAACAGGAAAATACAGCAACTGTCGCACTCCCAGTAACCCTGACAAAGTGGGAGGAGCTGTCATGCTGCCGAGCACCATGGTCTTGTTGCTTTGTGGCGCATTTTAATTGTGGCAATGGCAAAGTGCGTACCCGCTGCAAAATTCTTAAGGGTACTCTGTGCCCGAGCGTACCCGCATACTTGCACCGCTGGTACACAGCAATTGTTGTATAGCACAGTGCTACAGATCTATTAGTTGTTGAAAATAATAAAAAAGTGTCCGTGTTTGGGAGAAGGGACTGTAGTACCTGGAAAACGACACGATTTTCATGCATGTGAGATGCAAGTACTGTAACTAGTAAGTAAGCGAAAACTTTAACTTGTTGAGTGTAATAAAGAAAATACATATCTTACCTATTTCAAGGCCATTTTCAAGGAAATGTATATCAGTTAATTGTATAATTGATCATTTTATCTTGGAAGTGATGGCACCCTGATGTTTCTTCTAACAGGAAGCACTTCTACCATCCAACTAATGGTGTTTGGTTAATGGCTGGGTCCATTTGAGGCTCATCTCACAGCAGCTCATTAGCATTTCATTCAGGATGCAGTCAAGATGCCGGCGTTTGGCATCCCGGCGGTCGGAAAGCTGACGCCAGCATGCCGAAACTGCTCGGAATGCTGATGCTGGCATCCCAACATAGATAGCGATGCAGAATGCCAAAATCCGGATCAAGTTGGTGCCAAAGTCTCCACTGGCAAGCCACGTGGGAGGGTTAGGGTTAGGCTGCGAGGGCTGGAGAGTTAGGGTTAGGCTGCAGGGAGGGAGATTAGGAAGGGTGGGTTAGGGTTAGGCACCACTGAAGAGGCTTTTTTTGAGGGGGCGGGTTAAGGTCAGGCTGTGGGAAAGGTGGGTTAGGGGGGAGAGATGGTGTAACGTGAATACGAGACACTACTGTGCGGTGTAATGTGAATGAGGGACACTACTTTGTGGCATAATTTGAATTGGAAATACTATTGTGTCCACGTCCTTCCCCCACAAGACCATGCCCCATTTCCAATACTCACACCTTATTCCAAATGTGTGTAGGGGGGGGGGGGCGCCAGCCCCTTACTTTGCCAGGGGCGCTCGGACCCCTAGATACACCCCTGCTGAGAAGGATTGAACCCATAGAGCAGTATAACTTACTTCAATGCTGCCACCTCTCTCAAAATCCAGTGAATGACTGAGAGTGGTGCTATATCCTCTTATTTATACCCCCTTACAGGTGACCTCATTTCCTCTTATTTCAGATTGGTTGATCCTCAACAACCAATCTACCTCTATTATATACTTATGTGAGGGGACCTAACTACACCCTCCATGTAATAATATACACCAGGCGCTTTCCAGTTGGATATTAAGTATAATACCCGCGTGGAAACGCATGTACTCAACATGCGTTCCACGGCCGGGTATATACTTCCAGGCAATGCGTTCCATCGCCGTCACTTCCTGGCTGGCGGGGGCGGAAGCGGACGTACGCCACAGAGGCGGACGTCCACTACAACGGGGGGGGGGGGAGAGCGCACCCCACTGCGTCATAGAGGTTGCCATAGCACCCAGTTTCAACGGTTGTCATAACAACCGTACGGCGCTGTTAATAACAGCTTCGTCTTATAAGTTGCTATAATTCCCTATAATGACGGTCGCCATAACAACCGGGCAGTACATTAATGACAGCCGGGTGAAACGAGGAAAGTGCTTTTTATTATGCACTTTACCTTGCATCAAGTAATAATAGTTGCCATAACCACTGGATAACACAAATTCATCAGCTATACGACTCTAATACAAACATCTATAAGACCCTATATTCAGCTTGATCTAAACCCAAACCTTTCTTATCATAAGGGCCCCTCATCAATAGGACTATCATCTATATTAGGCCCCTATACTATTAACTACTCAAAAGTTCAATACTTCCATATTTACAGGCAGCAGATGACACTCGTAATACCATATTATACCCATATACAAATACATATATAAATTTAACAATAAGCCTGCATTAGCATATTCTCATATTTATACAGACAGCCGATAGCACTCATAATACCATATTTTACCCATATAAAATGACATATATAAACTTGACTATAAGCCTGTATTAGCATATTCTCATATTCACACAGGAAATAATTCAGATAAACGAGGCAATGTCAATCCCTTCGTTTAAACCAGAGGGCATTAATGAGTTAATTGTATATAGCCAAAACCTTTCTCGTTTTGAAAGAAGTAATTCCCTACTACCCCCTCTTTTAGGTTCCTTGACAAATTCCAATACAGTAAAGTTGAAATTGGTAGTCAAAACTTCAGATTTGTGCTTATCAGCATAATGCCTTGGTAAACTGTGTGTCCTTACTTTATTTTTAATATTGCGCATGTGTTCTTGTATTCTTATTTTCAATTGCCTCTTAGTTTTCCCTATATAAATTAAACCACAACTACAGGATATTTTATATATAACGAAACTACTAGTACAAGTGACTGCTTCATCTAGCGAGTAACGTCTCCCCGTATCCAGTTTAAAATCCAACTTAGTATGGTCCATATATTTGCAGCATATACATTTCTGGCAAGGAAAACAACCCGATTTCTTGTCTACCAAGAAATTCTTCTTCTCTAAATTCTAAAGGAATGGAAGCGGCACAGAACGCCTTAGTTACAAATCTTGCAATGGAGGAAAAAGAGGTAGTCTTTCTTTTGAACTGCATAAGGTTTATATTAGAACATAATTTCTTCGAATATAACGGAAAGTTCTATCTGCAGACCCAGAGGACGGCGATGGGGACAAAGGTTGCCCCCTCGTATGCCAATATTTTTATGAGTTACATCTACGGTTCGAAATTTGAGGAGAATATAGTTCTGTATAAACGCTATATAGATGACATCTTGATTATATGGCAAGGGAACCCAGGGTTAATCCCTGAGTTTATTCTGTATATTAATGATAATGACAGCAATCTCTGTTTCACACATTCAGAAGATCCTATTCAGATTGAGTACTTGGACCTGGAGTAAAAAGGTATACCAGGGGAACATATATTGTCTAAAACTCATTTTAAGTCAGTAGACGCTAATAGTTATATCCCATTCTCAAGTTGCCACCATCCTATGTGGAAAAAAAGTGTTCCATATTCCCAGTTTTTAAGAGTTCGACGCAATTGCAGTCATTTACATGATTATTGGTTCCAATCCCAGGTACTTGCCGATCGTTTCTTACAGAGAGGGTATGATCCTCGTCTCATTGAGGAAGCTAGAGAAAAAGCTTCTATTAGAGAGAACTCGGATCTTCTTGCTCCGAAACCCAGGATAGAGAAAAAGATGCTTAATAGACCGTTTCTAACACAGTATAATAAAGAAAATTACTTAATTAGAAAAGTCCTTGATCGTCATTGGAGAATACTTAAGAAAGACCCTATACTTGGTCCTCATCTGCCAGCAAAACCACAGGTGATTTTTCGGAGATCCACCAATCTCAAAAGTATACTTGCTCCAAGCAGATTTCAGCAAAAAAATAAGACACTTAATTTAGAGAAGAAGAATTTCTTGGTAGACAAGAAATCGGGTTGTTTTCCTTGCCAGAAATGTATATGCTGCAAATATATGGACCATACTAAATTTGATTTTAAACTGGATACGGGTAGACGTTACTCGCTAGATGAAGCAGTCACTTGTACTAGTAGTTTCGTTATATATAAAATATCCTGTAGTTGTGGTTTAATTTATATAGGGAAAACTAAGAGGCAATTGAAAATAAGAATACAAGAACACATGCGCAATATTAAAAATAAAGTAAGGACACACAGTTTACCGAGGCATTATGCTGATAAGCACAAATCTGAAGTTTTGACTACCAATTTCAACTTTACTGTATTGGAATTTGTCAAGGAACCTAAAAGAGGGGGTAGTAGGGAATTACTTCTTTCAAAACGAGACAGTTTTTGGATATATACAATTAACTCATTAACGCCCTCTGGTTTAAACGAAGGGATTGACATTGCCTCTTTTATCTGAATTATTTCCTGTGTGAATATGAGAATATGCTAATACAGGCTTATAGTCAAGTTTATATATGTAATTTTATATGGGTAAAATATGGTATTATGAGTGCTATCGGCTGTCTGTATAAATATGAGAATATGCTAATGCAGGCTTATTGTTAAACTTATATATGTATTTGTATATGGGTATAATATGGTATTACGAGTGTCATCTGCTGCCTGTAAATATGGAAGTATTGAACTTTTGAGTAGTTAATAGTATAGGGGCCTAATATAGATGATAGTCCTATTGATGAGGGGCCCTTATGATAAGAAAGGTTTGGGTTTAGATCAAGCTGAATATAGGGTCTTATAGATGTTTGTATTAGAGTCGTATAGCTGATGAATTTGTGTTATCCAGTGGTTATGGCAACTATTATTACTTGATGCAAGGTAAAGTGCATAATAAAAAGCACTTTCCTCGTTTCACCCGGCTGTCATTAAATGTACTGCCCTGTTTTTATGGCGACCGTCATTATAGGGAATTATAGCAACTTATAAGACAAAGCTGTTATTAACAGCGCCATACGGTTGTTATGACAACCGTTGAAACTGGGTGCTATGGCAACCTCTATATACGGAGAGTGGCACCTGTGAAGAAAAAATTATGATTATTGTGTGGTATGTTTACAACTCCTTTATGAAGTATATGAGTTGAGCTCAGTCCGTTCCAAGTTCACAATGTATTTGTGAATGCCCTAACTGTCCCTACCTCCTAGTTGGTCCCATGCATCAATTGGGAAGGTGATGTTGATAATCCTTCTTCTCCGCTCCGCTGCGTCCAGCGGTGATGGTTCACAGCTTGATGTCGGGTCGCGGCTCTATGACGTCACACTGCGGCTAGGCGTCGGGAAGTTCAGGCCGGAAAGATGGTAGTGTCCTGTAGCTTTATGCCTCTAGGCCTTTCCGGACCGAACTTTCCGACGCCTAGCTGCAGAGTGACATCAAGTCGCGACCCGACATCAAGCCGCGAACCATCACCGCTGGATGCAGCGGAGCGGAGAAGATGGATTATCAACATCACTTTCCCAATTGATGCATGGGACCAACTAGGAGGTAGGGACAGTTAGGGCATTCACAAATACATTGTGAACTTGGAACGGACTGAGCTCAACTCATATACTCCATAAAGGAGTTGTAAACATACCGCACAATAATCATACTTTTTTCTTCACAGGTGTCACTCTCCGTATATATTTTATATATGACCATACAGTCATATATATATATATATATTTAGACCTATACATTTAAAGATATCTATAGCGCTTGTTACATGTTTTATTAGTACCATTTTTAAACTAAGCAGCTTATTCCCATATACAGCGCCGTTTTCATATATTTTTCTTAAGCATATTCAAACAGACAGATAGAGACACACTGTGAGCTGCACTGGATCCCCTTATATACCTTGCCAAATATTTCAATTAACTCCCCCCCTTGTGCAGGTGATTTACCCACCGGCACACAAAACATATCACAAACCTCCACCAAGTGCAGAGGAACATCCTCCATAACTCCCAATACAAAATCAACAAAGGGTGCCTGGCTCAAAAAAAAGAAGAAGATCTTTGCATACACTTACAACGCCGCTCGACTTCCGGTATGCGTTCCACCTACCCGGAAGTCAGCCATGAGTGCGTTTCACCGGCCGGAAGTGCCGCAGGAAGCGCTCACATAGCATGCTGCTCTATATTTCATCCCTGCTCCTGGGGAAACATATAGCATGGAACCTTATTAGCCAATATCACTTCAGTTAGTATCATTGGATTAGCACATAAGGGTAACCAGGAAACCCACATAAACAAATAGTATTAAAACAACACATTTAAAAACATAACAAAACAAAGCAAAACAAAACAATCCTAACTATTAATAGGTCTGAGGCATAATGCATCTAGAAATTCTCATCTTCCAAATGCAATAATTTTTCTTTTTCACAATTTCAAAAACTTAGGTCTTGTATGTATCAACATACAATGACCACACTACTATGCAGCTGTCATAAAATAACAAGCACCTTCAAAACTACTCCCGCAGAAAACTACACAAAAATATTAAGGCAATTGTATTCATTTAACCCCTTAGGGGATAACGTCTGTCACTGATGAATCCACCTTGCTTCTTTCTTTAACAGAATAAGTCCTCTGTCACCCCCTCTTTTCAGGGGGGGCACCCAATCAATTGTCTAAGACTTCATAGTAAATAGCTGGTGATGCATTTCAAAAAAGTGTGCTGCCAAAAAAAAAACAACTAGTTGAGACCAAGCAGAGATTCCTTGATAGAGGTTATAAACCAAGCATAATTGATAACTGCCTCACCAGGGCACAAAGATTGTTTTTGTCCAAGGCCAAGAGTGTGGCAGAACGAAAATGTCTGGAAAGGATGATCCTGGGTGTTAGATGTGACACCAGTCTAAGGACAGTTCAGCGCTCGATTAAAAGGCATTGGTCCATTGTGGCTTCAGATGGAAACTTGGGTGTAGCAGAGAGAACTCCACCACTACTGAGTGTTAGAAGGGGACTAAACCTGAAAGATCTTTTATACAGGACAAGCAGTCAAACTAAGCCCAGACACAAGGATAGCTGGCTGGGCACTAAGAAGGGTTGCTTTCGCTGTTTGGGATGTATAACATGTCGTTCCTTGCTTGTGGGACAATCTTTTCCCCATCCACAGAGTGAAAAGCGAGTTTTCCTAAGGTATCATCCTAAGGTATCACCTAACGTGTCTTATGGACCATGTCATCTATTTTCTCATATGCCCCTGTGTGCTCATGTATGTGGGCAAGACAACCAATACATTTAGGGGTAGGATGACACAGC
This sequence comes from Pseudophryne corroboree, assembly GCF_028390025.1. Lineage (NCBI taxonomy): Eukaryota > Metazoa > Chordata > Amphibia > Anura > Myobatrachidae > Pseudophryne > Pseudophryne corroboree. Next base: position 121,970,098 of record NC_086451.1, on the reverse strand, counting down.
ATCGGTCAGACATTAAACTAGCATTTGAAAAAGGAGTGACGGATAAACCAGTGGCAGCAAACTTTTTTGAAATGCATCACCAGTTATCTACTTTGAAGTCTATGATAATTGATTGGGTGCCCCCCCTGAAAAAAGGGGGTGACAGAGGGCTTCTTCTGTTAAAGAAAGAAGCAAGGTGGATTTACCAGCTACAGACATTATCCCCTAAGGGGTTAAATGAATACAATTGCCTTGACATGTTTGTGTAGTTTTCTGTTGGAGTAGTTTTGAAGGTGCTTGTTATTTTATGACAGCTGCATAGTAGTGTGGTCATTGTATGTAGTGATGTGCACCGGAAATTTTTTGGGTTTTGTGTTTTGGTTTTGGATTCGGTTACGCGGCAGTGTTTTGGATTCAGACGCGTTTTGGCAAAACCTCCCTGAAATTTTTTTGTCGGATTCGGGTGTGTTTTGGATTCGGGTGTTTTTTTTTACAAAAAACCCTCAAAAACAGCTTAAATCATAGAATTTGGGGGTCATTTTGATCCCATAGTATTATTAACCTCAATAACCATAATTTCCACTCATTTCCAGTCTATTCTGAACACCTCACACGTCACAATATTATTTTTAGTCCTAAAATTTGCACCAAGGTCGCTGGATGACGAAGCTAAGCGACCCAAGTGGCCGACACAAACACCTGGCCCATCTAGGAGTGGCACTGCAGTGTCAGACAGGATGGCCGATTTAAAATAGTCCCCAAACAGCACATGATGCAAAGAAAAAAAGAGGGGCACCAAGTTCGCTGGATGGCTAAGCTAAGCGACCCAAGTGGCCGACACAAACACCTGGCCCATCTAGGAGTGGCACTGCAGTGTCAGACAGGATGGCCAATTTAAAAAATAGTCCCCAAACAGCACATGATGCAAAGAAAAAAAAAAAGGTGCACCAAGGTCGCTGGATGGCTAAGCTAAGTGACCCAAGTGGCCGACACAAACACCTGGCTCACCTAGGAGTGGCACTGCAGTTTTCTAGCGAGAGGATGAGTGCTTCCATCCTCATGTGAATCTGAACCACTAGCCATGAACATAGGCCAGGGCCTCAGCCGTTCCTTGCCACTCCGTGTCGTAAATGGCATATTGGCAAGTTTACGCTTCTCATCAGTTGCTTTTAAATTTGATTTTTGGGTCATTTTACTGAACTTTTGTAGTATACTTGACGACACAAAGGTAGAGCAATGGACTACTGTACCGTACTGCTATATATATACTAGTGGTCAGCAAAATTCTGCACTGTCCTCCTACTATATAATACTGCGCACAACTAAAATGCACCACAGGTATGGATGGATAGTATACTTGACGACACATAGGTAGGTAGAGCAGTGGACTACTGTACCGTACTGCTATATATTATATACTGGTGGTCAGCAAAATTCTGCACTGTCCTCCTACTATATAATACTGCGCACAACTAAAATGCACCACAGGTATGGATGGATAGTATACTTGACGACACAGAGGTAGGTAGAGCAGTGGACTACTCTACCGTACTGCTATATATTATATACTGGTGGTCAGCAAAAATCTACACTGTCCTCCTACTATATAAATACTGCGCATAACTAAAATGCACCACAGGTATGGATGGATAGTATACTTGACGACACAGAGGTAGGTAGAGCAGTGGACTACTCTACAACACTGCTATATATTATATACTGGTGGTCAGCAAAATTCTGCACTGTCCTCCTACTATATAATACTGCGCACAACTAAAATGTACCACAGGTATGGATGGATAGTATACTTGATGAGACAGAGGTAGGTAGAGCAGTGGACTACTGTACCGTACTGCTATATATTATATACTGGTGGTCAGCAAAATTATGCACTCTCCTCCTAATATATAATACTGCACACAACTAAAATGCACCACAGGTATGGATGGATAGTATACTTGACGACACAGAGGTAGGTAGAGCAGTGGACTACTCTACCGTACTGCTATATATTATATACTGGTGGTCAGCAAAATTATGCACTGTCCTCCTACTATATAATACTGCGCACAACTAAAATGCACCACAGGTATGGATGGATATAATACTTGACGACACAGAGGTAGGTAGAGCAGTGGACTACTGTACCGTACTGCTATATATTATATACTGGTGGTCAGCAAAATCCTCACTGTCCTCCTACTATATAATACTGCACACAACTAAAATGCACCACAGGTATGGATGGATAGTATACTTGACGACACAGAGGTAGGTAGAGCAGTGGACTACTGTACCGTACTGCTATATATTATATACTGGTGGTCAGCAAAATCCTCACTGTCCTCCTACTATATAATACTGCGCACAACTAAAATGCACCACAGGTATGGATGGATAGTATACTTGACGACACAGAGGTAGGTAGAGCAGTGGACTACTGTACCGTACTGCTATATAATACTGGTGGTCACTGGTCAGCAAAATTCTGCACTCTCCTCCTATACTACAATGCAGTACAGATATGGAGCGTTTTTCAGGCAGAGAACGTAGATATTTTAAGCACACTGAGCACAGATATTTGCAAGCACACTAAGCACAGATATTTGCAGCACACTGAGAACAGATATTTGCAGCACACTGAACACAGAAACTGAGAGAACGCTGCACGTCCTCTTCCTATCATCTCCAATGCACGAGTGAAAATGTCGGCGACGCGCGGCTCCTTAAATAGAATACGAATCTCGCGAGAATCCGACAGCAGGATGATGATGTTCGGGTGCGCTTGGGTTAACCGAGCAAGGGGGGAAGATCCGAGTCTGCCTCGGAACCGTGTAAAATGGGTGAAGTTCGGGGGGGTTCAGATTCTGAGAAACCGAACCCACTCATCACTAATGTTGATACATACAAGACCTAAGTTTTTGATATTGTGAAAAAGAAAAATTATTGCATTTGGAAGATAAGTATTTCTAGATGCATTATGCCTCAGACCTATTAACAGTTAGGTATCGATGTTTCCGCTATCTACGCGTTTCACCTACTGCAAGGCTTCGTCAGGATGGCTGGATAATCGATAGACAGTACACCACTGTACTTATGGCCGTGGCAGCGTCAGATCACGTCCGCCCTTAACAAAGATGGGAGTCTGCTGGCAGACCACAATTCAAACACCACTATACCGCCAAAGGGGCACAGTAAGTGTTAGTGGATGTTCCTGCATGGACTACTCAGAAATCGAGCACTGAGCACCAGAGGTAGGCAATAAGCTTTAAACTACCCCGCACACTGCTGACTGCACTTTAACTATATTAGACGCTCTGCAAAGATTATCAACTGCAATGGAAAGTACTTTTAAATCTATGTTGCAAAGGAAATTTAATACCATATCCTGGTGTGGTAAAACGCTGTGAGTGTACCCACAGTATTGACCTTGGTGGACATTTATGTTTGTATGTACGTTGTATATCAGTTGTTGTATATCGGTGTTAGCTATACAAACACACATAGTATAAACTACATTGCATGAGTATATATATATATATATATATATATATATATATATATATACATACAGTTGGTGGTCCGGCTCTCCCGTCAGTGATATTTATGCGCTGGGTGCCTGAACAGGGAAGTGACAGCAACAGCAAGTGGATGGTACGGCACTCCAAGCATCTTTATAGCAGCCATAGATCCCCCAGTGACTGATCCGCCTTCCGGAAGACGCCAGTCACTGGGGGATCTATGGCTGCTATAAAGGTATGTTTGTTCACTTATCTGTATGCTGACCTGACGAAAGTGCTACAATAAAAGCACTGAAACGTTGTCGTTCCCTATGCTGGTTTAAGATTGATTTATTCAGACGTTTGGAGTGCCGTACCATCCACTTGCTGTTGCTATATATATATATATATATATATATATATATATATATATATATTTATTTTGCTCTCTATTTTAATAAACATTCTCTGTTTTACTATATCATTGTGATCAGTTTTATTCCTGCTTGCTTATTTAACAGGAACAACTTTTAAGTATATACAATCATTCACTGACATATTATAGGCACTAGGGGCCAAATGTAACAGAGTGAGAGTTTCACAAAGTGAGAGATTTGGTAAGGTTTTGCAGTTTTTTTAAGTGGCAATCATTTACACAGCAAGATCAACCTGGGTTTGCAGTGTAATCGATTGCCACTTTAAAAAAAACCCCTGAAAAACCTTACCAAATCTCTCACTTTCTGAAACTCTCACTCTATTACATTTGGCCCTAGGTGTGCGCTGAACATCCCCATTTTAATGACTACTTCTTGGGCCTAATTCAGAGTTGATTGCAGCAGCAAATTTGTTAGCAGTTGGGCAAAACCATGTGCACTGCAGGGGGGGCAGATATAACATGTGCAGAGAGAGTTAGATTTGGGTGGGGTGTGTTCAAACTGAAATCTAAATTGCAGTGTAAAAATAAAGCAGGCAGTAGTTACTCTGCACAGAAACAAAATAACCCACCTACATCTAACACTCTTTGCAAATGTTATATCTGCCACACCTGCAGTGCACATGGTTTTGCCCAACTGCTAACAAATTTGTTGCTGCGATCAACTCTGAATTACCCTCCTTGTCTGCAGACATTGTTGAAAGCCAGAAAATGTGGAAGAGAGCATGAAAACCCCATGTTTGGGTTTTGGTTCTAATTCATCATCATATTTTGGTTTTGGCCAAAGTTTTTTGGTTTGGATTCAGTTTTTTTATTCGGTTTTGTATCCCTTTAAAATCAATAAAAATCAATAAACATTATTATTATTAATCATAATTATTATTATTATTATTATAAAAAAAATCAGTAATACAGCTAAGATCGTGTAATTTCAACCTTTTAACATGCAGTCCAAAACCTGAGTTCAGTTTTTAAATTGAAGTTCCGAACTGACTGCTGCTACCTCAGAACTCAAAGTTATTCCGAACTGGGACTCGTGTCAACTCGAAACCCCTAAGTTCTGACGTGTTCATATTTCAGGAAAACGAAACCGCACATCTATAAATAAAAGTAGTCTATCTGCAAAAGTCTGGAGTTCACGGCATCAGGGGTACCATCTTTTTAATGATGTGAACCCTGAGAAGTTATTCTCTGTTGTTCATGTTTGATCACTGGGGAGGTTCAATGCACTGCAGAAATCATTTCCCCCATCCTGACTTCAATAAATTCATGAGAAGCCTCATTTGATGTGGCTGCTCAGTGGTTATTGGGGGTAATTCAGAGTTGATCGCAGCAGCAAATTTGTTAGCAGCTCGGCAAAACCATGTGCACTGCAGGGGGGTAAGATATAACGTGCAGAGAGAGTTAGATTTGGGTGGCATGTGTTCAAACTGAAATCTAATTTGCAGTGTAAAAATAAAGCAGACCGTATTTACCCTGCACAGAAACAAAATAACCCACCAAAATCTAACTCTCTATGCACATTATATCTGCCACACCTACAGTGCACATGGGGCCTAATTCAGACCTGATTGCCAGGTTGCGTTTTCGTACAGCCTGCGATCAGGTCTGAACTGCGCATGCGCATGCACCACAATTCGCAGGCGCGTCAGTCCACAGCAACGGGGACCGGCAGGCATCGACCGAGTGTGCGAGAAAAGCGATTGTGCAGGTGATCGCAAGGGGACTGACAGAAAGAGGCCGTTTGTGGGTGGCAACTGACCGTTTTTAAGGAGTGTCCAGAGAAACGCAGGAGGGACCAGACGTTTGGAGGGAGGGTTTCTGACGTCAGCTCCGGGCCCCGATCATCGCACTGGAAGAGTAAGTAACTTCTGTTTGTGCAGCTCTCCTGGACATGCGATCGCACCCCTGCACAGCGATTTCCCCCTCCCCCTGTAGGCGGCAACTACCTGATCGCAGGGATGCAAAAAACGCACCCTAGTGATCATGTCTGAATTAGGCACATGGTTTTGCCCAACTGCTAACAAATTTTCTGCTGTGATCAACTCTGAATTACCCCCATCGTCTCTTTATCACCTGTAGAAATACCTGTAGAGCTGGTGAATGGAAGAGAGCACTTAACATGCCTGATCTCTCCTAATCATGGCACCCACACACTCTGAAACAATATGCCCCCTTAGTAGTTATATTTGACCATCTGCCAATAACATATCTCCCTATGCACCCTGCGAGATTATGGCATCATTAAACACAGGTAATTTGAAACACTAGGTTATCTATGTTTCAAAATGGTATGTATTGTTAGGATACCATATTATTGCTATACTTTTTGCCATTTCATTAAAAAAATTAAATATAATTTTTAAATGCAGATTTTATTATGGAAATGTATAGAATGTATAGTATGTATAATCTGGAAAATTGGAGTAATGACAAAGCAATAATCACAATCAACATTTGTGCCACTAGATTTAAAGGGACTATTATTTTCAATGCAAAACACACCTGGTTTTGCACTGAATATAAGGCTTAAACCACTGTAGTCACATTAGCTTTGAACAGCAGTACATAGTAAATTTAGCACAAAGGGTCTGATTCAGTTTCCAACACTACTGTGACAAAAGTGCAGGTACCGATGTTTGGTACTTTGCGCATGCGCTGGATCCTGAAATATTGACTTATTTGGAATCAGTATGTTATGCCGGCGCATGGGATCCCAGTACTCGAAATACCAACGCTGGGATCCCGAAGTTTAAAATACCAATAGGGGTGAGTAAAGGGTGTTCTACCCTCTTCCCACCACCTTAACCCTCCCTACCAGCAGCCTAACCCTAATAGCCCCCCTTAGTGCCTAACCATCCCCCGGCAGTGCCTAAACCTAACACCCCATCCCCGCTGCCTAAACCTGACCCTTCCACCCCCACATCCTGACCCTAACCTCCCCCTGGGGTGACTAACCCTAACCTACCCTCCCTCAGCCTAACTCCACCTGATGCCTAAACCTAACCTTCCTCATCCGGTCCTAAACCTAACTGTGCAGCTATACTTACATTCAGGATACCAGCTGTTGTGATTCTGGTGTCTGTATCCTGGCCCATTCGGAGTTCCGACATTGGGATTCTGAAGGGTGTTGGGATTCCATTGTCAGTATTCTGGCATCTTGACCACATCCCACTTACTTCCCTACTGGCTAAGCAGATGACCAGTGGCAGATTTAGGGGTGAGGGCGCCCCTAGGCACAACAATAATGACCATCCTCCAGCTTCCTAATTTTTTTATTTTTATTGATTGATGATAAGCCCTCTTTTGATTATAGCCACTTTAATAGAATAATAAAAAAGCCACTAACTATGAAATTTTAAATTATGTATACATATTTACTAAGTAAGCTTACAGAGGAGGTATGTGTACCCATTTATATTCCATTCAAGATGACATATGGTACAGTACAGTGTAAATATTTTGTAGTTACTGGTACATTGGGGGTAATTCTGAGTTGATCGCAGCAGGATTTTTGTTAGCAATTGGGCAAAACCATGTGCACTGCAGGGTGGGCAGATATAACATGTGCAGAGAGAGTTAGATTTGGGTGGGGTGTGTTCAAACTGAAATCTAAATTGCAGTGTAGAAATAAAGCAGCCAGTATTTACCCTGCACAGAAACATATAACACACCCAAATCTAACCCTGCACATGTTATATCTGCCCCACCTGCAGTGCACATGGTTTTGCCCAACTGCTAACAAATTTGCTGCTATGATCAGGTCTGAATTAACCCCATTGTGAGCGGACAGTACCAACACAAGCATCCAAGTGCCGCCCCCAACAAGTACGGCCTCACATGCATTGGCATTTCTATAATGGGTGCAGTGTGTGCGGCGCATACGGGCCCCTGAGTCCAGGGGGAGCCCACACTGCACTGTGCCAGAGTCTACAGTGCTCAGAGCGCTATCAGCGGCACAACAGCTACGGGAGAGGAGGGGGCCCACACACGGAGTCTGCACACGGGTCCCCTCCTCTCTAGAGACGCCCCTGCTCACATGCCTAATGGAAATTTCGTAACTACCCTTAGCAGCACCTTTTTTTGTACAAACAGAGATACAGGGGGCTTCTGAGCAGAGGCCATAGCACCTTGCTACACCACTGTGCGTGCTGTTTGCATTTTATAAAGAAAAAACACTTATGTAATGTGAGGGAGGATGCTCATGCTGTGTAGCAACTAGTTAAAAACATTGCTAACTGGAAGAAAGAAAAAAACCCTGTCACATAGCCAAGTATAATTTACATATTCAACTGAAATATAGGAATGGAAAAATGAAAGGAATCCCGTAATTAACAAAAAAAGTTTCCAAAATGAATTTTTTATCCAAGCATTGAAATCTACTCATCAATGTTCACCCCTTCTTAGATTACATGAGAGCTGACTGCAATAATAATTTATTTCACGTAGTCTGCATCTTAAATAACATTTTACTGTTTAAATGTACAGGATGAACCCTGAACTCACCTGTGTCTGGGTCACATATCTGCTCACAAGCATCTATAGTTCTCTGACCACAAAGATCTCGTACCCATGGGGAGCTGGCATTCACTTGATAGAAGAGGAAAAGCTGGGCAGGGTTTACCCAGTTTGACACATCAAGAGAACTGCCTTCACTGATCACAAAGCTGCTACCTGCAGATAAAATAGGGGGAAAACTATAGAAGATATCAAAAACCAAGTTGTTGTGGATTGATAGGCAACACAATTGGTAGACTTTAAAAGAAGAAGTCTCCTGTATGAATAGTTTAAATCAAACAAAATAGGCCCTATAGTGTAAAAATAAGTCAAGTAATATATTTTAACATTATTTAGATACTTACAATTGTAAATAAATATAAATAAATAGGTAATACATGCAAAGTGAAATTCTCTAAATAAATAATCAAAGAAACAAACAAACAAACAAACAAACAAACAAACAAACAAACAGATAAGATATATTTATACATAAATAACCAAGGAAAAGTTCGCAAAAAAAACACACACATAGGAAAATTACACACGCAACAACAAATTTTTATCAACATGTACAAGTGAAAAAATACATCTGAATTTAGATAGAAACGGTGTTAAACATTTAATATAAAAATAAACATACAGTATTAACTTCAAACTATCAGATGCTATGGGGACCTGTTGGAAAATTTGGGATGGAATCAACTGTGTCCATCCACTAACTCCAAGAGAAGTCGAAATTCATTGTCTGGCTCCCTGGCCATGATCAAAAATGCAAGCTTGGGTCCTCAGGAGCATATCACCTGGCAATGCAAAGCTCCCCACACATTGGGGTTGCATAGCCACCACACCACCTGCAGTAGCAGCAGTTCTGTCACTGGTCAGATGTGATTCCGCTTTCTCATAATAGATCATAATACTCAGATTTTTTGTGGGCTGAAATGTTAGTAAAATGATCATATGTATTTCTCTGTCATATATTACAATATATTATGAAGGCTCATTGCGTATTTCAGTGAAAAACTAAAAAAACAACTACAAAGTAAGGTAAAAAAGGAAGGTCATTTTGCATCCTATATGTGAGCTGCAAAAAAAGCACTGCCTGGAAAGACAAGCACATCATAGTGCACAAGAAGTGGTCTATGAGCCTATGGATTAATCTGTGTTTGTGGGTCTGTGCAGATGCGTGGTTTCTCACAGCCCCCCCCTTCCCCCATCCTTAGCTACAGCATGACTAACATGCTGTGGTATTTAGGAGGGAGGGGGGGTGCTGCAACTGGGACTGTTCTATAAAACAGGGACATGTTGACCCATTTTGTAGGTATGCCAAGAGTCAGGCCATGTGTATGTAAAGATCAAAATAGTAATAACAGTATACTTAGTGGTCATTAAATAGTTTTCAGAGTTTAACAATTAGTGTTGGAATATGGCTCTACATGCCTAACTGTTATGGTTTATTCCCATTAATCCCATTTCAGAACATAATTTATACTGTTTACACAGATATAATAATTGTTGTGGTAGAAATGATTTTTTGGTTGCCCATATGCCAATGGCCATGTGCTATGTCTATCATTACATCCCCCATAATTTGCACAATTACTTTATGTACAGTAAGCATTGTTCGAATCAGATTCTAAATGAATTGTTCTTAAACTGGTTACAGGCACAATCCTACTGAGTTTCTTCTAAGTTAGGAGCTAGGTATTAACTTTGTAGTTATTATTACTGGGTTTACCTATCCTAAAACATACTGCATAGGAATCACTGGGAATTAATGCTTTAGAGCATTATTGGCAGTGGTCCAGGACTGGTAACTTTTGTAGCCTAGCTCCGTCACCAAACTGTCTCCAGAGCCAAGACAAACTTCAGGAACTCCTCTTCTTCTGGAACTGGACTTGCTCCAGAGCAGCTCGACATTACAGATCCAGCTCAAGGCACTTTTCACAAGTTTCAGCTCATCAGCTAATAAGAAACTGAAGTACCTTTTAGGTTTAATGAGCATGTGCATGTACTGTAGTATATTATATAGATCTGTCTAATTGTACATTAATGTAAATATTAGTGTAATGTTATATTTAATATTCAAATTTTAAAATAACAGTAAGAGGAGAACCTACAGAATCTGAGCTATGTTGGGGTTGGGAGACCAGTGCTGGGGATCCCGGCTGTCAGAATACCAACCATGGAATCCTGGCTGCAGAATTCCGGCGGGGGGTGAGCGGAACAAAGCCCCTGTGCACTCGCCACAGGTTCTATTCCCACTCTATGGGTGTCGTGGACACCCACAAGTTGGAATAGTCCCTGTCAGTCAGCATGCCAACTGTTGAGCTGGTAAGCAGGCGGGATCCTGGCTTCAGTATAGTGACCGCCAGGATTCCAAGTGCCAGTCACATGACCGGATCCCTCTGAGCTACTGCTCCAAACTATAGCACTCTGCTCTATTATGATTTCAGCACTGATCTAGCCCCAGTACATCATTTACACTTTATTTCTGGCTGTGAAGCATCTGGGATGCACTGTATAGGCCAAATTTCTCATTCTGCCAACACTGGGGTCAGAAAAATCGGTTAGGTAATCTGGGTAATCCAACATATTGGAAACCTTCAATACTCCGATTCCGACCAAAAAATATCGGGATTGTCTATTCTGGGATTTTTAACATGATGATTCTACCCCTATTCCCTGATGGATTGCTGATCATCGATGTCTGCAAGTTTTGATTGCTAATTGTATCAGTGTTTGGGTATCAGGGAATCAAATCAATAATGTATGGCCCACGTTTGGTTGAGGTCTAACTGATGGCTGCCAGCTATGCCTACTTTGACACTAGCAATAATGAAATACTTAAGAAAAAGTAGTTGTATAGAAAATCTTCAAATTGGGAGGTTTAATTAATTACGTATAAAAGTGTACCTAATTATAAACATTAAATATTTATCAATTCATTTTTAGTTTTATTAAGTAAAAATATTTCTAATAATGTTTTTCCATAATTATGATAGTTTAGACTTGTATCATTATGGTTTCTTTAATTGTTGATGGCTTTTGCCAGGTCTGGAAATCAACTAATGATGTTAGTAGACAGTAGTCTTAAGGTGCCCATACATCAGGCTGCATGATGCCCCAATGCCACCACACACCGGAAGCATTGATCTGTTTCTATAGATGATTGGCGATTTGTCTAGCGATCAGGGAAATGAACCATGTTAAAAATGCCCAAATCCCCGATCACGACCAAAAATGGTCCGGATCGGGGGAATTAAACATGTTTAATATTCTTGATCCCCCAACGTGACCATTTCAGGAACGGGGGATTGTCACAATCCATCGCTGGTGTATTTGGGGCATTAAATGAGAATGGAATTTCCCTTTGTTAATATCAAATATCATTATTTGTCAGTCATCAGTAGTTAAGACAAGAGATGTGCGATGACTGACAATGTAAATATGATACAAGATGTACTGTATAGAGGTCTTGGAATTGATGACCGAGAATAAGAGGTAATGAGTGAAGATTGAGATCAGGGCCATAACTAGGGATGAGTGAGCAGTTTTGTCGCACACTGCCCTGAGCATCCAAGGGAACCTGCAGCCTAGAACTTGTGCCCCCCCACACACCCCAGGCATGAATTTGTAACATCCCAGGTTTAGGGGGTAGGGCCAGCACAGGGCGACATAGGGCCATGTTCCTGCCCTGAGTAACATGACCAAGTAGGAATGGGAACAATATCATATTCCACTGAGTAGTTTGTGTAATTTTGTTAGACTGTAAATGAAGAGAAGTTACCAATGCAAGCGAATGAGTTTCCAAGTGATAAAATGTCATGCAAGTAGATTATTTCAGGAAATACAAGTACAACTGAAAGAATATGTGTATTATACTCAGTTTAGGAGGGCATTTTTCATACATCCCATTTCAACCTCCATTATTCCTTCAAAAGAGATAAAAAAGTACAAAAGTGCTTGTGCTTGTGATGTCCCACTTCAGAAAAAGGCTACAGATGAAAGCAAAAGGACATCAAAGAATCGTACACGTAAAATAAAAAATGCCATACATAACTCCCCCTCAATCCAAGTATTACAATGTTTCAGTTAGGCCAAACGCCTTACTAAAAAATTGTAAAAGTGATGTTGCAAACAACACAAAAAGGTAAATGCAAAAGAAACCGAGAACAAAATTAGTTGTGGCATTTAATATAATGTAATATATGGCATTTGTGGTATATACTGTATTGTACTCATTGTTTTATCTGTTTGATAATCATAATTCTGGAGTGAACTATCCACTTTATACAGTAGTTTTATATGGCCGGTGATTTATGGTATCTTTCATTGGTCATATAACCACTCTCTTATACTTGAATAACATTTCTACTGTCTTCTATAAATGACAGTGTCAAAGGGTCTGTAATCAGTGTGAGAACTGTTGGAGGTGTTAGTGACAGATGCTGCAAGATGTTTTCATGTTTACAAGGATTGATATTACTAGTGTACATAGTTGTTGCTCCTAAACAAAGGATATCATATGGATCACTTTACCTGGGGCACTTTAATTCATATAACACAAAGTGGTGACTATCTACTGAATCAAAATCAATTACAAAAAGAACTTGCGTAATCATATGATCAGTGCAATTAACAAGAAATCATTTATATTTGAAGCTATTTCTAAAAGTGCATATAAACTATCTGAAATAATTCACAGGGATGATGATATAAGTGAACATGTTGTGCACAATTTGAAATATGTTTTCTTTGGAATTTAATAATGGATTAAAATGGATGCAAAACTTTTGGACATTGTGAATTGCTTAGACTAACTGGATAACAAATAAAACAGATTATTTGTTTCTTATCACTGAATTACCATTTAGGGAGATTGTGCAAATATTTGTACTAACTACACTTTTGCACCTATCACACTAATATTGATTTAATATGAAACCTACACAAGCAAATAAATAAATAAAATTACATTATAGTGCTCTGCACATACAGTTTTTAACATTTTCACATTATCTTTAGATTTGGTATAAATATTTTCATTTTGGAATAATTTTATGCAGCATAAATTATATTTTCTGATGGAAATTTGATCAATTGTTTAACGATTAATTTAATTCAATTGTTTAATTGTTTTACGAGTAGTGTAGAAATCACACTCAATATTTTTAAAATCTTTTCAAAGTGGATTTGTTTGGGCAGTCACAGAACTAGTCAACAAACTAACAATCATTTGTAATGTCTAATTAAAATTTAGATTAAAATTAATGTAAATTTGATAAAACCAAAACAAACAATAATTGATAATATAACCATCCATCACCTTCTTTCCTTTTTCTAATACTGTACTTGGTAAAAAAAACAAAAACGTTTTACTGTACTTATAAACTTTAGGGACATGTCTACTAACTGACAGGTTGTCAATGTTGACAATCAGCATTGGTTTTGACCGATAGATTTAATATGAGAATTTATTTTTTTATTGCCTTTTAAATCTATTGGTCATAGCTTTGACAATACACTGATTAGTCTTTTTAAGTAAATCTCTTCCAACCTTAAATTCTCTATTTTTTTTCAGAATGGTGCTTTTCAATACTTTTTCCATGATTTGCTTTGACTGTTTTTTTTTTTTTTCTTCTTCATGCTGAAGCTCTTGTTTGGAAATGCAGAAAGCAATGGTGGGACCTCTTAAGATAGGTGTGTTTATTTGTAACTCAGTTGTAGCACTTAAATTGTAAACCATTAAGTATGTGACATCTGAAGACAGCTGATGTGTAATCACAGTTGATTAAGAATCACCCCCTCCAATAAAAAAAATCTGTTGCACAAAACACACAACTCACCTTCATGAACACATTTAAGACTTAAAATCATGTCTAATGATGTAGATGGTCATCCCTAGAATTTAATAATAGCTTTATCTACTGGCATCCCTACCAACATGATTACAACAGTATGGCCAAATTGTTATTAGTTGCTTTGTAGCTATAGTCTTTGGGACGAAACCAAAAACTAAAGGAAAATTGCTAAATAAAATCTATTTTTTTGCATTTTTCTCTTGTGAGACATCCTCTTGCTACAGTATCAGCATAAATATACTGTAATTATCTCTGTAAACAGACACAGTATCCTCTACAACTGTACACTGACAATGTACCTTTTTCTCCCATTCTTAACCATGGCTCTGATTCCTAGTTTACCCTTTGGTCCACCCAAAATAAAATCGCTAAATGCCTGTGGTATAATGTTTGACAAGTGGTACCTAACAGAAGGAGTATTGAAAGATGTATCCAAATGATGTATACTTGTGATTGGAATGTTTCCATATAAAGAATGATTCAGAGAACTTATTTTCTCCAATAATCTCACAATATACTACGGATTTCTAATTGACTGTGAACATACTTATTCTATAAATGTTCTCAAAACTTAATGTTAAAAGGAGTCTGAATTGGGTTTACAAAGCTCATATTAAAAAACAAAAGCTGTTTCATAGACCTTGTACACCTGTGGAACAATGTAAATATGATATATTTCAGCTCTATAACATGAACAGTAATATATGTATTGATCATGATTGCCTGCTCTGCCCACATACTCAACAATCATCATCCACTTAACTTTTTACCGTCAAAGTTTTGCAGCATTGAAGAATACAGTTATTACTGAATGATCAGAATCATCAAACTTGGGTGATCACATGCTTGTACAATATTATTTTAGCATCCAGCATTGCATTACAGTATTGTAGATTTTTTTGTGTGTGATGGCCAGGAGAAATACACATTTTAATTCAATATTGTTAGAAGGTAAATAAAATCCTGGCATGTGTATGTTGAATGTATTAATTCTAAAAAAAATATATAAGTGGACATACTCTGCTAATCCTCAAAAGACACACACCAGCAATGCATAATTGTGCTGCCTGTATTGTGACTCTGTTAAACTAATAACAGCAACAGAATTTTCAGAAGAAAATGTATTGGATAAATATTGGCATGCTGGTTTTATATACAGTTATCAGCTAAGAATTAATTAATGTTAACTTTTTATATTTTAATTAATCTGTTAACTTTGTGGATATTTTAAAATGATTAATTAGAGAGTAATTAATTTGAATTTAATTATTGTTACTTGCAATTAATTTCCCCTTTAAATTACAAAAAAATAACTTTTTTATCCGATCATTTGTATCTTGCTTCATACAGTATATGAATTAGTTGTTGATCAACAAACATTTTTACTATAATGTATCTTATACATTTGAATACATTTAAATACATCATATTTAGGTGTATATTTTATACTGTTAAACTCCATATTCTTCTACTTAGGCTTTATTTAATACAGTTTTATTCAGTTTGTATCTGTCTGTAATGCTATTTGAAACACCCTACAGTAAATGCGAGAGATACTACATTTATATTGCCTATAAGATATAAATCTTCTGAATGCACTAACCCTATTGAGCTCATTAAAATCCATTAATTTGTTTGTGTTAAGTTTGGTTTTATCTCTGGTTGGTGTCCTTATATGACTTACCTGGGCATTACGAACATACTCTAGTAGGGAAAGTCACTAACTACAGCTAAGTTGTATTTCCTTCATCCTCCTTAAAGCATCACCTTATGGCTTAATTGCTTGTTTCATTTTATTTTATTATTAAATACAGCCATAAAGTCACTAAGTCAAATTAATGTTCAATTTTTCACCGTTTTCATTTTGTATTTATATTGTTCTCCTTTGTAGTAGATGTCCATCAGATACCTTGATATTGATATCAAGCATGAAACCACAATGGGGCCTCCTGTAGAAATTATTCCTCTTTTAGGGAGAGTTAATGGACAGTGATTTAGTCAGAATTGTAGATATTTGCAGTCAGCTTTAAAGACAAATTTTTTAAATGCAAAAACAAGGATTTGGGAACCCAATTTAAAATGTACCAAAGTATAGACTGGACTTCCAGCATTAGATGAATTAGTCACTTTTTCGTAATAAACATTCTATCTCTGCGGAAAAAAACTTTTGTTTTCTAGTAAAGTGTTAATAAATAGTTCCCTGAAACATTGTGCCCTGAAAACACAACATTGAGGCAAGATATAATCTTATATTTTGAAGACATCAGTAGAGTTTTATGTAGGAGTTAACTGGTGCTTTGCCACTGATACTATATT
Organism: Pseudophryne corroboree; assembly: GCF_028390025.1. Taxonomy (NCBI): domain Eukaryota; kingdom Metazoa; phylum Chordata; class Amphibia; order Anura; family Myobatrachidae; genus Pseudophryne; species Pseudophryne corroboree. The sequence continues at coordinate 121,953,509 of NC_086451.1, read as the reverse complement.
TTTTAATTTTTTAATAAAGTGTTAGTGAAAATGTGATTAGTATATTATGTTATTACATTGTAGAATATGCATATTGCTAAATAGTGTATCTCCTGTGTATCTATGCTTAATGTTTCCACCGAGGCATCAAAAATGCTTGTAATTGTTTTGTAGTATAGAGTAAGGACTCATTGTCAAGCCTCTAAAGAAGTATATGTTAATTACAACATGACTGCCATACAACAATTTCTTGTTATTTTCTTCTTGTTATGGCTTAAATAAGACTGAGTAAGCGGGATACCGCTGTCAACAAAATGTAGAAATAAAGCATTTAGTTGTATTCAGCTTCCCTTCTTTTCTCTTATATTTTTGTTGTTCATCCAGATAAAATAGGAAATAAAGGTTGATGCTGCTGTAAAAAGATTGTTGAAATCAACTATCAATACTCTGTTCTAAACTTTTCCCCACAGATAAAATATCTTTCAAAGAGGACATTATGTGTCAATGTTTGTCACAACTGGATACTACTCTGTTTCCTCAGGTTATTCTCTTTATATTCTGCAAAAACAGAGCATAAGATAAGATGTGGATGCTCCCAAGTTACCTTTTGTCATGAAAATCAGGTCAGCATAATTATTAGCAACAGCAAAACTATAACAGCTCTATTTGAATGGTCCAAAAAGGGAAAAAGACCAGAAAAATACATAGTCCCTCACAATATAAGAAAACAAAAAAATCAATAAGCTTATTCAAACTAAAATATACAAATAATAGTAATATGAATGGTTACCCAATATTACTAAGGATTTATAGAAAATAATAAATATAAGTAAAGCTATAAACAATTTCTATGCAGTAAAATACTACATATTCACACATAAGGGGCCAAATGTATTGCCATTCAGGTTGGCCGGAGGTGCGGGTTGTCGGCCAAACTGGGACAGTTTTTAAAGCGTCAATCAATTACAAGACAAAACTATGCCATGTAAATGATTGCCACTTTAAAAAAACAACGGACCAGCAATCCACATCTCTGGCCAACTCGGATGGCATTACATCCGGGCCAACAGATTTTGTAATATCGTGATTGTCTATGAATTTTATATAGAGTAGTAGTTATTATGAAATTTAGTCCAAAAATGATCACCGCAAATATTCTATCAGTACATTTATAGACGACACGATGTCAGTAATACACATTTAAAAAAACAACATTATTTTAATATTAATGCATGAAGTCTAATGATAAAGCTTTTGTCAGGTTTTATGTATTTTCGGAATATTGGACATAATTGTTGACCCCATAATTTTATATTATGTATGTCCTGTTTAAACATTTGCATCATAAAATTGGTATTATCTTTTATTTTCCTATTATTTCTTCTTTATGATTTTAAGAAACATATGACATTTATACACTTTAAAAATCTGACTCCATGTACTGTATGTGACTGTACCGCATATAATTTTCAAGTAT